>NC_066377.1:8773142-9418463 GCF_013377495.2 Cygnus atratus | reverse complement strand
AATTTAATGTAGAACTGTAACTGTAAAAGTATTTATCCAACCAAAAAAAAAAAAATTAAATCTGGAATAGGTCCATACACTGACAAGGATACAGAATATGTTGGATGGACATACATGCATGGATATTGACTTTGTGAGTATGTACGTGTTCAGGCTATTCAGTGCATGTTGTTTCTACCAGTGCTCAGGTGCATTGAGGTGTTGTGCTTATGGTCAGGATTGAGCATCTGAAGACAGCAGTTTGACACACGAAGACTCTACTGATCTTTTACAGGAGGTGGCTTTCTTTTTGCCCAGAAATGATCTACACACATATATTTTAAGTATAATCATATGATGATCATTTTAAGTATGATCATATATCAAAGCTATGATTGATGTAATAGGTTTTCCACAGGTTTCTTATGACTGATTTGACAAGGAAGATAAGGTACAGCCCTGGTACTGTCTCTGAGCTTTTTGTCTTCCCTTGTGATAATCTCAATCTGCTTCTAGTTCTGGTCACAGACTCGCATGCTAACTTTGCTTCCATTAAAAGCAGGAGGAATGCTAATGGTAACAAAGCTAAAAAGATGTGTAAGTCTTGACAGGATATTAGTCCATGTATACACAGGATGATGTGAACATAAGTCCAGGCCTTCGACATGTTAATTTTACTTGGTGTTTGTGAATACTAACAAATTCTGACTCCTGTTTCCACTTCCCAGGCTTGCAAGCAATTAAAATAGTGGCAGACATCACTTCACTACATGGGTAATGAGACCAATTCAGGTCATAAGTCATTTGAGACTACACTGATATATGATTAGTCACGTGTGAACTACTGCTTTACAAATTTATGAAGCAGTTTTGCAATACCTACAGGGCAGACATATCCGGCTCAATGACTCTTGTACTGGGTCTCTAAGCAGTTACAAAACCACAGCATCTCTCGTATCCAGAATTTAAAATTAGAATCCTCCAGAATTAGATTGGTACAATGATTTAAAATCTGCATTCTACCTACAGTTATAAGTGGTGTTCTTAGCTGGTTTGCTGACGACAGGATATAATTGTGAATTATTTTTTTCTAATTTAGCTGTTGCAGTTTTCACTTTGTGGAGTGATACGGAAACAGGCAGTGGTTTTTTTTCTGTTTTTTATTCAAATTTTGAATCTTGGCAGATTTTAGAGATTCTGTACAAGTAGTATGTTCCCTTCCTCTGCTTCCAAATGTTCCAAAAAATAGCATTAGTGAAAATAATTTATTGTATCTCTGGAAAAATATCTTTGCCTTGTTTAAATCATAATCTGTTCAGACACTGCCTTTCTCACAGCCTGGGAGATGTTGATCACTTTTGCATTGCACCATTACAATGTCATCCAAAGAGACAGCAAATATTGCAGATTAATGCTGCCAAAATTGAAGTAATTACTCTCTGAAAGTGACAGGCATGTTATTAAGGCCATATGGCATTATACATAGTTGGTGTAATAACTAATCAGAAACAGCAGTATTTCTAGGACGTGAATGTTTGGCAACATATACTTGACTAAGAGTCTTAGTATTATAAATTTATGCATTTCTTGCCAGGAAGCCAAGGAAACCTATTCTCCGGGGGAAATCACATCTTTCTAGCAACAGAAAATATTTGTGAGCTTGAGGTAAAAGTGACACTTGCCATTCCTTTACTGGTCAGTTAGGACTGAGAATATTCATTATAATCCATAACGGCAGGCTAACTTTTTCTTTCAAGAATTTTTGCTGTGGTTGCTATCTGAGAGTGCACAGCGGATGTAAGTGATGCAAAATGATCTCGTATTGTGCATGACCTTCAGGGAAGCTGCTGAGACCTCCACTGCCCTGCACAGGTTGGTGAGCTAGGACAGGGCAAGTTTCTTGTGGACTCAGGGTGGTGCTGGATGCAGTCCAGTGGTCTTCCTCATGTGGCTCTTAGCACCTGTGGAGTAAATAAAAATAACAGCAGTGACCTTCACTTGTTTCAGATGGGCCTTTTACTGTTCTACATAGAGTACTGTTTCCGAGAGATTTTCCTAACACAGGGATGATATAAATCAGATGGTTTGCTTTGCTTTTATTAAAGCTGCAGGCAACGAGTTATAATTTTATTCCTCTATGCATATTCTGAGAAACAAATTTGTCCTTTATCTGGGTTGGCATATCCTGACTACATCCCCTTTGAATCCAACCTAGGGATGTGTTGCTCAGAACTGAGGCAGAGAGAACAGCAATTCCTCTGCTCTGGCTAAGTCAGAGTGAGGAAGGAAAGCTTCCGCTGGAAGGCTGTGCTGGGTAGGACTTTTAGCCCAATGTGTAGTGAGTAACACTGCTGTTCCACTTGAGCAGGCTGTCGAGTTAAATATGTTTCTGGAGTGATGCTTCTGGCATAGCCTGCGTAATGCATATGCAGTACATGTATTCAAGCAAAATAAAAATGAAATAAAATGTGCAATGACTGTGAGCTGGAAAACCTTATGCCATTTTTATGACCAAAGTTGATGAGCTTGGGTGTCAAGCTGTATTTCCCTAGAGCAGGAGGAGAGGCCTCTGGTGTTCAGAGCTGTGTCACTAGCACAGCCAGGGTACCTGGAGACATGAACCAGAAATTAGAAGTCTACATCTCTATCCCCTTGGTTATAAAAGGCAGAGTGACAGATGGACTGCAATTGTTCCAGTCTAAGGATGAAGGAAGAACGTAATACAGTCTTTTTGCTAATGCAGACGTATCTGTGGAAATAAATGACAAAGCCTACCGTGTTAGCTGTATGTCAGACAGCCTGGCTTTGAGACCCAGAAACCACTCAGGTGAAGCAAAAATCTCCCCAGATAAGCTACGAGTTTTGGAGCTCTCTTTTCACAGGTACGCTGAGGCTCATTTCAGCTTCTAGCAGCTGATGTCCAGAGACTGCTACAGATGCTCTTGTACAACCGTTGTGTTGCCCTCCCTGTAGTCAGGAAAAGTTACAGTTGACTGTCCAGGAGTTTATGTGAGCAACAAAAATGAGAAAGCTCTTCTCACGTAATGCCGTTTTGCCTTGTCTCCCTAAGAAGGTTGTACTGAGCACCTCCTAGTGCAGAAATCTCCCATTTGATGTAAGACACAGAGATAATAACTGCACAACAACCCCCATTTAGACAGGTCTGAAAAACGTTTAAATAAGGCAGAGCAGCTTCTGTTTACTGTTTAGCAGGTGAATACTCTGTGTGCTGGAGGGCATGAAGAGGCAGGGAAGGAAACTGCAAACAAGATTGGAGGAGCAAGGACATCTGCTGCTTAAAGACAAATCTGGTGTAATTGGAGTAACTGAAATGTGGCCAGTTCAGGAAATGGGCTGTAATATTACATTACCCAGATACAGAGTGTAAGGACAGGCAATCCTCAATGAGAAAGGAGAAGGAGATATGACAGAATAAATGAGGAGGGACATTATGCTGAAAACAGAATAACATTCACATGGATGACAACTTAGAGACACCTTGAACTTGAGGCTAAAGACCCAAATGGTAAAACAATTATAATAGAAAGCAATTACTGATCTCCTAGGGCTAGGTGAGAAGACAGATCGGGAAATATTTATGCAGATGGGAGGGCTGTACTTGGGCTAGGACACTGATCATATAAAACTGCAATTACTCTGACATTAACTGGAATGAGAATTATGGAGGGACTTAGAAAGCTGAATCTATGTTTATTGACAGATTTATTTATTTATTTATTTATTTATTTATTTAAATCCTGCATCTTGACAACCAACAAGGTTAGAAGCCATCTGGAAAAAGTTGCAGTAGTTAAGTGAAGGGACACATTTGCTGATGCCAGTGCTCAGGTTGGAATAATATTAGCTGAAAGATAGAAGGGAAGGAAATTGATGTTGAGATTGAGCATGATTCTGATTTCGAGATGTGGGAAACTCTGTGTTCTACTGTGCTATTGGAGCTGTTAGTCTGTGAGGAATTGGATGACATATCCAGTAAAAAAAAGTTAGGGTGTACTGTCTATGGGGCTTCAACCGTAGATGCTATAACCTTGAAGGGACTGAAATTTAGATGTCTGGGGAATATGGAAGTAGGTAATGCCAGTCTGAAAAAAGACAACACGAGGAGCTGGTTTGTCTGGGGTGGTGTCAGTAGGAGTTTAGACTGACAAGGCAGGGATAGATACTCTTTCTACAAGAATCAGATGACAGCAGAATCATGCTGAGAGCTCAGCCAGACCACTGAAATAATTGCACATACCAATAGAAATTAAAGTGGCAAAGATGCAAAGAAGGTCCTATTCTGACAGTCCTGACTTACGTAATCTATCCTGCAGAAGTCTTAAAATCCGCAAGAAGTAATTTACAGAAAGACCTTTGCCTTTTCTTTCATTGACACACCATTGTTGACTAACTTGTGGTGTATTATTTGTAATGATGTAATGAATATTTGATGTAAAAAATATTTCTCATGAGAGCTTCTGTGAGCTGTTTGCCAGGAATGTTCATCAGTACTTTTGAAACGTTAACTCTTTCGACAGGACAAAGGGGGAATGTGATGTTCGTCCACTCATTCTGCCAGATTCTCTGTTGGAAAAAATCAGCATATATCTTTTGGATTGAGATTAATGGGGCAGCATTAATTATACCACACAGGGATCTGTCATGGTAATTTAACTAATTTATAACTCTTACATTTCCAGAATAAATACGGTTTTGGAATGTCGTTATCAGTAATACCTTTTAATAACTACACCAGATTCACTATATCTTTCAGCAGTCCTGCGTGGATATTCCCTCTGTAGAATATTTATAGATCCTGAGCAAAATGAGGGAAATTAACACATTTGCCAAAGATCTCTTTTGTGTGCATATGCATTTTTCAGGCCAGAGAATAGGAGTTTGCAGCAAATGGCAGCTCCAGGAAAGATGTGAGGAGGGTGAAGCATTGGCCAAAACTGAGGCAGAAGAGGACTTACAGAAGACACCCAGGACATACTGTAAGGACAACACAATAATTGATGGGATCTATCTATAAAATTGCAATGGGAGAGGAAGAATATGACACAAAGGGGCAGAGAGGAGTGTCACTAAGCTACATGTCTAGAGTCAAAGCTCTGGTACAAGAATATTGCACATTTTGTTGTGGAGGTGCCTGGGGAAAGGTGGTTGCTTCTGCGTGCTTCAGTTCTTTCTTGCGTACAAGCTTTGAGCCTGTTTCCACAAATAACATTGGCATACAGCTGCTGAATGCCAGCTAGAAATGTGCGGTGTTCTTTTTGTAATATGCAGATGTGATTAGTGCTAAAAATAATACCTAGCTGAAAGCTCTGCGAGCTGTATATTTTTTCAATAATTTGCCTTTCTTTTAGACACCAAAGAAATAGTGAAAATAGCCACAGAAACAAGAAAAAGAGCTTATCTATATTTCTTCCATGATCTGCGGTGTAATTTTTCCTTAGCTCTCACAGTCATTTTCTGTATTTCTTCCCCCGCCCCTAACTGCCTTGTGTGCATTTCTGAGTCTCAAAGTGAGTTACTGCCATCTTCTGGTCCAGTGAGACAGAAGTCCCAAAACACCTCCCCGGGGCTGGGCGTTCACCTGGCCCCTGCCAGCAGGGAGTTCCCATAGGGTCCCCGTGTGTTCCCTGCAGGCCATTTATCTGACTATTCAGATTAAAAAGGGATGCTTAACTCATCGTACATTGGAAGCCTGGTCCTAGGGGTCCAGACTAGTCTGAGATTTGTACATGGTTCCATCATTGGCTTCATATGTGAGAGGAGACAAGTCAATTATCTGTTCTATAAAAGGAGGACAATTTATGCATTCTTTCATTAGACAATATCTGAGACTTCTTCAACAATACCCCTTGTGTTACAGGTCAACAATACTATCTTTGTGTTACAGATAAACATAAATTGTGTTATCCCTTTCTGTAAAATCTGTACATTTATTTTTGCTTCCCACAGTCACCTTTTCAGAATATGTTATTCATGAGTTTAAAAATCAGTTCGGGTGAACAGCTAGAGACAAAGCTGAAGGTCGTCGGCTCCTCTCAACTAGTCATATATTGCCAGTAAATGCCTTATGCTTTTGTACTGCTTAAATAATATTCCTGCTACTTCATGTGAGAGGGGATAAAGTGATTGCCTTTGATTTATCGGGATTTATCAGGATCATTTCTATAAGGCATTCTGGTTTTCCTCAGAATCTAATCTTTGGTGTGATAGCATCTACAGTCTTCACCAGAAAAATTCTGGCGTCTATGTAAACCAGCTTAAATATTTGTTTGGAATTATCATCTCTTATTTTTTGTCCTCCAATACATTGCTTTCATTGTGACCTCAGAGTTCACAGACAGAAATTGAAAGAAGCATGCAAGTACAGCCACCTTTGGAGTGAATCTGCCAGCTCATAAAATATAGAGATTGCTCTCCTAAATGCTTGTATGCATTATATATTGTAGTGTCTGGAACAGACTAACAGGTAAGGAGGCAAATGTAGAAAGTATGACTTAAGCATTTTGAGAGTTTGGCTTACATTTTCTAAGAGAATCCTTAAAGAATGAGACCAGAGGCCTGCAGCCATGCACAGCATTTGATGTAACATTTAAATCCATTGTGCTTGCTCACATTCTTTCTGCACTCTAATTCCACATCTGCATGCAAGAGTATGTTTTTCCATAAGTTGACACCTTCTCAAGAAAAAGATTAGGAGCAACATTTAATCTTATTTATATTTATTCATAATTTCCATTTATATTTACAATGAAGTGCAATAGTCTTTTCCTCTTCATCATGTAATCTGTGGGACTTCCAGGATAAAGGGCTTTGTGTTTAATGGTTTTCATGTTCTTCTTAAAAAGCACAGAGTAATTTATGGACATTCTTTTACATACTCAGCAGGCCTCTGCTCATCCCATTAACTATATCTAGTAAATAAATGATCTCCGAGCATTTTGTTATGCCCTGAAGAAGCACATGTTTATATCATACGTATTAGCCAAATGTTCCATAATGCAGGAAAAAAATAAGAATATGTGAAAACAAATGCAGCAGAACAGATGATTGTAAAGAGCCTATCACCAGGAAATTCATTTAGAAGAAATCAAACCTGACCCTGGTAAGTTTGATGTTTTTTTCATTATTATCTTCAATGGACATGCAAGATGAATGCAGATTAAGGTTTTGACCTGTCTTTAATATAAAGCCTGACAACAGCAGACAGCAAAGCAGGACTGGTAGCAGATTTAATCATGGATTTCACCCACATTCATCAGACCAGCAGGGCACTCATTTCAGAGACTCATAAGATTATTCTTTTCCCCCTGTGAAATCTTCTTGCTGCTTTCTGGTTCACTGACAGCATCTAAAGATATGTTCTGATCTGATGTGGTGCAGCTAACAAAGGAACTCTCTCTGGAACTCATCAATTATAGACTTTGCAAAAGATTTCACTTCTAACCTAGTAATTGATCTTTAAACTCACTTCAAAAACAAACCCTAGCCAACCTTGCTGAGCTGGGAGTCAGTGAAAGATTGTACTTGTTTTCGTGTTCTGTTCCACAGCACCCTGCTTTTCTGTTGGTCAAAGGTTGAAACCAGTGAAGACAGCAAAGGTTTTCATCCTAATCGTTTTCATCCTTTAAGTTTACTGTCAAGACTTTACTTTTCTAAGACTCCAAACAGTATGGGGCCATCACATACAGTATACTCCACAGTGTTCCTTTCTACCGGAGAGTCATTATTATAATCTTTTCACAGGGTTCTTCACCTAGCTGAACTTCTTTCCCCTCATCTCCTCTCATCTCCTTCTCCCTCCTCACCCCTTCTCTCCCTTCAACTTTCCCCTCCCATCCCTGAGCTATAAAATTGAAGGCCATATCTCTGTCCAAAAGACGGTGGGTATTACCAGAGAGTTTTCACCCTGCCTTTGGTGATGGCTCCTCTCTCCATGAGCTGAGCTGGCGGGGTAGGTTAGCTGTGTGCTCATTGTGCTTCTTGTCACAAAGTCAGCCCACAGTTACCCAACAGCACATATTCCACCCTTCAGCGGTGGGATGAAGTGGGCCCTCCAGCTTCACTCTGGTGCAGATGAGAAATGCCTTCTGGAACTGTTTGTTCAGATGTGGGCCCTGAGCTGCAGCAGAGGGGCAGTAGTAAGCCCCTGGCAACGGCGAAGTCTTTCACTGCCAGCAGCCTTCTTCACAGTAACTAAAGTGCCTCTGACTGCATCCATCAGCTGGCCACCAGCAAACTCTTCTCTTTGGTACAGCATCTGGGTCCAGAGTGCCAGAAAGCTGACTACCAGATTTTACTGAAGTGCCTCTGAGTGAAGTTGCACAAGATGGAGAAGCCAGTACAGCAGCTCATTGCTGCTGAAAGGACAGCCTGCTTCCCCCGCTCCTCACTCCCTGCTTTCCTCTTTCTCCTTGTACTGATGCACTGAACCTTGCTGTGAGCTGATTCAGCGCGCTAACTGAGCAGGAAACACACCACTGAAAGAATAAATGTCTTTCTGCTGAGTTAGCAAGTTGAATAAGCTCACAGAAAAGTCTGATGAGTGCCAAAACTGGCACAGGACAGGGCAAGAGCTGTGCAGCTGGACCTCTCCTTGTTGGCTGCAGCAGCCTCTCTCCCTGTACACCATGTACCTGTGCTCTTAGTCAGGCAACCAACCCATTTGACCTTACATTTCAGCATACATTAAATGCAGCATCTAGAATCAAATTAAAGGGTTTTCAGGGAACTAAGTGAAATGAACAGAATCTGTTGGTTTCTGTAGAAGTTTTGTTTAGGGAAATACTAAACAAGAGCTAAGGCTTTCAGTGGTACAGCCTGTTGCAGGATATGCCAATCATGTGGGTGGATGCCAAACTCTATCTTCTCTCATATGTAGAAAGTGATGATATTTTCCCTTGTACTGACTATACTTTCCCTGCTTTCAGTGGAGATGCATTTTAAAAAGAGTTAGTCAAAAGATTTTTAGTCTAAAATACTGTTGATTGGACTCATCTGTAGGATTAAGTATTGATTCTTCACCAGCAATTTTAATTTTTATATCAAATGATCATTCTCCCTGGAAGAAGGCTGAGTTAAACAGGAAAAAATGCATCCTGGGAGGGTTTTTGAAGCAATCATCTCTTACGGTATTTTTCAATCAGGAAATGAAAGAATGTTTCTGTCTGCTCTTTGACAGTCCCATGCTCTTCGCTGTTTTGTAGAAAGGGGAAAAAAAAAACAGGTGATTAAAACATAACATACCCATTTAACCCTGCTTTTTCTGAGACTTTTAACATTCTCATTTTTTATTACAAGAGCTGATGAACTGTAAGTGATTGGTACGAGAGAGAATAGATTGTGCACTTAGCCCTACCGTCTGACTTAGTTAATCTTCCAAAATGCAATTTATTCTGACTGGTAAGTGTAGCGAGTTTAATGGAACACAGGGTTAAAGGGGGAAACTGGAAACAAATGCTCTCTATCTAAAGGCCAATCAATAACTGAATAGTTTGACAATCTCAAACCTTTGTCACTTTAATGTAATTGGAGTGTATGGAGAAGACATTACATTTCAGCACCTACTAGCGTCAGCCTCCACTATTGGTGATAGCACTCTGAATGCGTTCAAGTCGTCCTGCTGTAATAATGTGAAAGGAGTGGGAGTAGAGGCTTGTGTTGTCTTTTAAATCTATTTTGAGGGATTTTGTAGTTCTACACAGATTGCAGTTTGCTGTGTATATTGGTTTTGGGACACACGTGGAACCTCTCAGTATGTTTTAAGATTTTTATGGGCTGGTATGTCTAAAACTAATGAGGCTGAACATGTTTGAAGCTAGTTATGGGGGCTCTCTCTAGCAGTTCATCATCTGTGGTTTCTCCAGATGAGCAAGTGGGGAAAAAAAAGTAATATTACTGGAGGGATATTATGCAACAAATCATGTGAATGGCATCATGTGCAAAAAGATATGAACGTTGAAATTCATTTTTAATAATCGCCCTTAATAGTGATCGTTCAGTTGTATCGATCAGAAATAGCTTTCTAAAAACAATTTCCTGTGACTGCTGGCATGTTTGCTTCTTTCTAATATTAATAAGTGGGAAAATTCATTTGGGGGAGGAGACTGGGAGAGAGTCCCTTCATTTCCTCTGGCTTTCAGAGGTAAGAAACAATTTCACATCTGTTTGAGTGTCTCTCAAGTGCAGTAAATAATGTTGCTGAGAGGACCAGTTTAAGGCAGTTACAACTACCTTACCTGTTTTGTCATTGCAGGGTCTGGTGAACCTCCTTCCACCCTCACTACACAGAAAAGCCATGTTCCTTTTGTATATTTGTTTTGGAAAGTTCATTATTTTGTGTGTTTGTGTCAATGGCTATATGGATTATTCCTGTGAATATGATGGACTAGATTCAATGTCCTACTGACAAAATCAGCCAATTTTCCCCAGAGGAGGAAACTGAATATTTACTCTTTTCTCTCTTTAGGGGATCCAACTACCCCAGGCAGCTCTGAAAACATAACCTAGAATTCTTAATGTGTGTTCCTTTCAGCTTTATATATAGACAGCATAATTGTAAAGAGATATTTGATATTTCTTTGCTTAATAGCTTTTTTTAGTTTTAATTCCTCACCCCCTGCCTTCTTGCAAACTCTGATGATGCAAATTTCAGATTCATATCTAATACAGAATTAATTTGGAAGAATGCATGTGCCCTTTTATGACTTTCCTTGAACGTGAATCCAGAAGTACATTTTCAACTGCAATAAAAACTTGCACAGTTTTAACTGCCAGCTAGTATTTGGCTGTTCTGGGAGGAGAAAAAGCGTACATGGCCTGTGTGCTGACCACCAGGGACTTCCTGCATGCCTTGAGCAAGGTCGCTTGGCCCAGCAGAAAAGGTTTCAGTCTGGGGAGGACATGAATCTTGCTCCCTCCTTTCCTATATTGACATGGACATGTCATTTACTTTCTCTGTATTTCATTTCTCCACATGCAGAGATAGATAAAGCTATTTACCAGGCAGTAAATGTACAGCCTCTGTACTTGCTGACACAGAGCTATGTTGAAATTGTAGCTTTAATTCCACTACTACTTGGAAATTTGGGAGGTTTCTTGGAACCTTTGTCAAAGAGACATACTAAGTGGTATTGTGGCTACTTGTCATAAATTCTTTCCACCTGCATACTTCTATGTCTGAAAAAGCCTGTTATTTCACTTGAAACCAGTAGGATTTTTACTTACTGCTGCTAAATACTGATATTTCCATGAGATTTAATGTATTTTACAATTTTATGAGTAGCTATGAATAAAAGCTACCTAGTAATGAGGAATGAAGCTAAAGATATGTAGTCTCCTATGGTTTTTTCTTCATCGCTGTGAGACCAGATTTTGATAGCTGAGGCAGTTTCTGAACAGTGATTCTGACTTTTTTTAGTGGGGGAAAAATAATTAAAGGAAACTCACCTGACAGAAGAAGAAGCCCAGAGCTTCTTAACAAGAATCTTTCTGTGGAGAGAGGAAGGGCAGGAGGAACAGTCAGTAGAATTTGAAAGGGAGGCTGGTTTGGTGGTCAGGCGGAGGCTGGCTCCTGTGACGGGGATTTCCTTTGGTGCTGCGCAGAAACTTTGCACACGGCACTGGGCCTGTCGCTTGCGAGCAGCCTCAAGGTTCTTCAGAAGCATTTGGCGGCCTAAACCAGAAGAATAATTCTTGTAGTATTCTCAGGTGTGTCATGGAATTAATAAGCTTTCCTGCTATGTTTTCTCATCCTTTCCTAACAATTCTGTTGTTCTGGTTTCCTTATGATTGCCTCAGAGCACAGAACTAATGATTCCAGGGAGTGGGGCACAAAAACTCAAGAGATTTTCCAGAGCTTGGATATCAAATTTAAAGCCTGACAGTACATCCAATATCTAATTCTTTTTTTCAGTGACCAATACATGACACTTACTGATGTTGAATTTTAGTTCCCATTTAATCACTTCAGCCACTCACTCCTATAAACATTTTCTGCAGCTCTTTTCAACTACCTTTGGATTTTGTTACCCTAAATAACATTTTGTCGTTTGCATTTTTCTCACGAGACTCTTTACCCCTTTATTTTTAAAATCATTGGTGAACAAGTCCTGGCAGATACCAACACAGATCCAAGCATGTTGATGGTCATCCTCATCCTGTGTGAAAACTGCCATTTGGTTCTTGTCTTTCAACAGATTTTCATGCGGTTGGAATTACATCTCAGAGATCTTGTTCTCATTTTCTGTCTGTACAGTGGGTAAATAGTACTAATACTTCATAGGGATGCTGTGGAGATAAATGTATTTGAAGATTATTGCAAACTAGTCAGAAACTACTGTCAGAGGGGGACCAGATGTGATGAGTGCTCACTGGCAACCCAGAGCCAACAGCCCATCAGATGAGGAGCTGGACCCCTCTAGGCCTGGGGCTAGAGGTGCAGCCGTAGTAGGCAAGGAAGGAAAATGTTTATTCCACTGTGAGTTTGAGCCAAGGCACACACTGACTGCTAAAGCTAGAGATCTGTTGGTGAATAAGGATTGGTTGGTACAAGAAGCAGGTGTGAAAACCCCAAAGATACTGAATGAACAGTTGGGAAACTTCTGTTCTGAACTTTGTAATTAGCTCCGCTTTATAAAAGCAGGCTAATCACAGCCGTGGTCTAGGCTGCATCTCAGAACCCAAGTGTAATTCTCTAATGAGAAATTTTAATAAATGCGATCCATAAAGCACTTCTGGCTAATAACATTATCCTGGCTCCTCCTATTTATCTCCATCTGTTAAACTGCTTTAAAAGGCAATTAAATCATCCTTTAAAGTTAGAATGCGTTAAAAGGTAAAAAATACTTCAGATAGTTTCCTATCTCTCCTTCCCATGTAAACAAGTCTTTTAGATAGCTGAATTGATGTTGTGCTATTAGTAAGAGAGTGCGTGATCATTTGTGAGGTTCTGTTCTGTATAGATAGGCAAAAAGTAGACTATCTGTTGGGGATCTTTTGGTCCACACTGTTAAAAAAATTGAAAACTATTACTTTAGTAAATGCAAATCTGTGCTGCTGTGCTTGGGTTATATGTGCTGTTTAGCATTGTGATTCTGCTGAATTTATGGAAACTACACTTGATTTGCACCAAATAGGCAACAGAAATAAGGCCCAAGGTTTGTTATTCCTTTCAGCAGGACACCTTAGCTGTTGTACCGGCTATAAAACTGCTTATTATTTCACACAACTTTAATAAAAAAAACCCTGAAAAATAAAGTAGAGCTGAGTTCATAGGGGATCACAGATAAATGATGCATCCTTTCCAAATCACTCTTTCCAAGCAATGTATTCATATGATAGCTTCATTAACTTTGGCGCAATAATTTGCAGATAAATTCCATCCAAAAAAGAAGCAAGTATTCAAGCACTGCTAATAATGTGAATTAGATTTTTGCACATTAAAAATGTGATAAAGCCATACTAATTATTTTTAATTATCTCGAGATAAAAATACGTCACTCATGTAAGTAATTATGTAAGTAATTTAAACCTGATTAAATAATAATGATTCCTTGCTCATTGCCTTCAAAGTGCTTATAACCAAATTTAATTTTAAGCAGGATCAAGAAAATAATCACTTGATTCAAGCATTAATTACTAATTTTAATTCTAATTCATTAAAAACAGGCCTATTTTTTGCAGACTCTGGAGGGCATTAATTGACATTTTGCAAAATGAGTCATTATTTTGGCATGGCGAAGTATTTTTCAAATGGTGGATCATGACTACCAGAAGGGATTGTGAAAGAGCTCCAAGGGAGCTTCGACTTCTTAGAAAAAGTAGCCCTATTTAGCAGCAGTGCTCTTTCTCCAGGTTGTGACTGGAGAAGGAATTGTAACTCAGCTGGTTACGTTAGTCAGGGAGCTCCTAACTACCTTTAATTACTGGCAGCAGGGGAGCAAGCAGGAGATAAACTGGCCTAAAGCAAACAGCTTTATCAAGACCAACTGGTACAAAGTAGGAGACAGTATTAGAAGTGTAAAAATTAGGAGTTTAATAAAACTTCACTTCCAGTCAAGTTGGAAATGGATATATAATGTGAGCAGTTCATTCAGGACTTGGTCCTAGAAGGTGTAGCCTTGCTTATGTAGGACTTCTTTTTTTGTTAGTCGTGGTGGGGTTTTCTGTTTGTCTACCTAACCTCCTCTGTTAGGAAGTGCCACCCTTCAAAAGAATTGCTGGTTAAACTTTTGGATTACAAATTCCTTTGGGAAAGGATTACCTTTTTGATATGTAACTGTAAATAGTTTAGCCTAATGGCTATGTGATCCTATGTGATCAATTAAGAAAAATTACATTAATATGGCAGTAATTTATCTTATAGTAGATTTTAAGCCCCATTGGGATTAGTGTAACTGTTGTGTAATGCACTGAACAGTACAACCTATAGGTTTCACTGCTCATTTCTACAGCTAATTCAGGAGCTCATTTTTGCTCACTCAAATTATATGCTGTGTAAGTCCCAAATGATCAGAACTCCTCATAAGGGATTTGACCAACATTTCATCGACCTTACTTTTGAGAATGTTTCCTGATGTTCAGCTTACATTTTTTACACTTAGCAATTTCATCCTTCTCATGCTTTTTCTTCTCAGAGAACTCATCTTAATCAAAGATCTGGACACAGCTTCTGCTATTGAAAATCAACAGGACTACAGTTTTGACAAGTAATCATTTCAACTCTGAATGAAAACCAGCAAAAAGGTAATTTTTTGCTCTTTTTGTTCTATATAAAAGGTATTATTTTGTACTGACTTAAAATGCTGTCAGCCATTCACCAGACCTCAGGATAAGGAGAACATAACTGCAAATAGAACCTGAGATACTCAATGCAGCAAACCCATTGTCCACACATCATCTTTCTCTGCATATGTGTAATGACCTGAATAGAGGAAAAAAACCAATTTTATTGAGTGTGTAGTGATCGGTGGATGAGCCTATACAAGACAGACAGGCATTTATTTTAATAGAAAACTATTTGTAAGATGAAAACGATTAAGTCACTGAAGAAAACTCCCAGCCTATTAATGAGCACTGGACAACAATTAAAAAAAAAAAAAGAAAAACACTGAAGATTAAGGCCATGTGTCATCTGTAGCAAAAAATTGCCTAGCATAATATAGGGCATAGGTGGAGACTGGGCACAGGCAAGTATTGTGTCTTCCTTCCAAAATTTCCTCCTGTATACTTGTGCCCCGAGGAGGTGGGCAGCCCCCGGCAGATGTAATATCTGGTTCTGCCTACTGTGGAAGTTTGGAAGCAAATGGTCTTGGGGGTGCCCTGCTCCTGATCTGGGTGGGCTGCAGCTGCCTCCCTGCTGCTGTCACAGCAGCTGCGGAGCTGGGGGCAGACAGCAAGCACAGCACAGCTTCTCAGCAGGCCTTCAGCACTGTTCCTTTGGCACGCTCAACAGCAGCAGCAGCATGCCCCTGCATAAACTGCTGTTACCGGTAGCTGTACAAGGAAAAAGGGTTGTCAGAAACCTTCTAGAAATTGTTCTGATTGCTCTGGACTGGGGTTATTTACTCTTTTGTCCTGTTGATCTAATAAGGCAGACTTCTTTACGTCACTTCTGTGCAAGTCATAGGTGTGGCTAGTACTGGTACTACTAATAAAAGGTACTACTAGTACAAGCTCTCATTTTTAAGCTTCCCTGGTGGTATTTGTTCTTTGTTCAAGACATCTTATGAATTCAGGCTAGTGAAATGCTATTAGGATTCCAAGGCAAAGAACTGGCACAGTCACAGTCTCTGCCCCTCGCTTCTTAACTGTAACATGAAAAAACTCAGACATTTTAGTTCACCTCTAGCAAGCAAGCAGATAATTCCTTTGCCAGTGACCAGCTGATTGCCCAGGTGACTGGGATCAAATGAGAAAGCAAGCTGGTCAAATTCACCAGGGAAAAGAAAAGGAACTTCATAAAAACTGATGCTGATTAAGTAGGAAATGTAGTTGAAGAGGGAGAGGGCTCTTAGATTGATGAGCATTGGACTAGGAATCTTAATGTAGATCTGTAAGATTACTTCAGTGTACCTTTCATGATCTGTATTACTCTCAGAAGGAAAGTTTACTAGTTGAGTTCTCTGTTCCTTAATTTCAATTCCTAATGCCCATTTACCTTAATTTTCCTTTTCTTACTATGTAGGCTCTTTCTATAAAAATAGCCTCTGAAACAGAATAATATCTCTCAAAACTTGAGTGACCACACTGCATAACTTGTTAGTGACAGAGGACAGACGTGCACCAACTTCCTCATTCTTTGACAGCTGTCATTTTCTGTAGTACAAAATACTGCTTGGACAACTCATTATTTATTGCTTCTATCTATGGCATGTTGACTTAGTTCGTTTTTCTTTGGTTTCTGTCCCAGTGTCATATATTCAACCGTTGTAAGGCTGAAATGTGTCTCTAGGTCAGGAGTTGCTGAACCAGCAGCACACCTTTAATTTTCTTGCAAGTGCAATGGAAGTCAAACCATTGTAAAAACTAGAAGCTTGTGCTTGCTTTGTGATATTCAGGCTTCTAGACTTGGAGGACGTAGAGAATTCGCCAGTGTAATTTTGTATAAGAACCAAAAACCTAACCTAGCTTACCATGCAATAATGGGATGAAACAGATGTTCTTTTTTAGGGCAAAGGAAGCCCCAAACAAAACTGTTCTTGAATCTGGCTTTGACAATGTTTCTTTTTATTACTACAAAGAGAAGGAAGCCCAAGTCACTGTATCTTGATCAGAGGCACCACTGAAAGGATTAACTCTTATGTTACTCTCTTCTTTCTTGGAAACCTATTGAATGCTTTCAGGTGTGCAGATTTTTTGTCTGCAGTTAAGTTCTTTCAGAGAACAGAATCTCTGCCTAAATGCAAGCCCCTAGATAGACAGGAAAATGGCAAGAGTTCCCATGTCAGAGATAGCTGAGAGCACTGGCAAGCTGAGTGTATCAGAGGCATTTAGGAGTAGAATAAGGTGATGTGGTGAGGCTGTCTGTCTGTCCAGAACTTCCTCGTGCAAACTGCTGGATTGCCAGGCATTTGATGCAGTACATACACCATGGAAAATAATAAATGTTGTCACCCATTTTGATATTCTGAGTAAGTGTCAGAACATGTAATTCTGAGTTTAGTGCTCTGAGGGAAGATCGTTCTTGGTTTCAGGGTCAAAGAAAGTTTTAGATGCTCAGTTGTGGGAATAAAAGGCAGCAATGCATTGTCCTGGTTCCAGTTTTTGTCTTTCTTTTTGCAGAGGAAGGGAAAGAGATCTAGTTCCTTAGTCTATGACCTATGAAGACAGAATACAGTTTGCAGACAGCAGGAAAGAGCTCTTTTAATTGTCCCACGTCCCACAAAACAAAATGGACTTGACCTCAAATACAGTTTTCCATTTACTTTCTCACTCTTCATGAAGTCCAAATGTCTCTGCTTAAACAAGCAATAGCCCAAGTAATTTTAAAAACCCAACAGAAATGTTCCTCATTCAGGTATCTTTCAACCATCCAAACCCAAGAGGAGTGCTCTGAATCCTGTCTGATAGAAGACCCATCATTATGACCATCTGGGCAGTGTTTTCTGAGTGACTTTTGATTTCAACTCTGACAGACACAGAGCATACAGTATACCAAACACACACACACAGGAGTAATACCAAAATGACAACATGGATTAGACAATACAACACAAAAAGTTGAACAAATTATATTAAGACTTTTATCTTAATGCAGGATACACATGCTTAGTTAAAAATACAGAACACGAAGAAAAATATAACACTCTATTAGTACACTAGAATCCCTCGAACATAACTGGAAAAAAACTCTCAAATATTCTGTACATTTTTTTCTTTTTACAAAACATTTGAAAATGCCAGTCCAATGAACTGATATAAAAATATCATCTCAGAACATTTTCCTAAAAACCACGTAAAGGTCTGTTTTATGCAAAAACATACTGTACAACTTGTGTCACTTCAGCATTTCCCCTCTGCCCAGATGAGGTAATTGATCTTAGGTGCAAAATGAGCTGTAAATGCAATAACGTTGTATCAGTCTTGTTCCTGTAGTTGATCATCAGTTATCTTTCAAAAGCCTTTTAAATTTGGTCTAACCTATTGTCAGATTAGTGTGGCCATTGCTACCCTTAGTAACAAGACTAAAAATAAAGCCTTTCAAAAGTCCTCTGCAATGTACGTATTCTATACTTGCTGTACTAGTGCAGTGATTTTCATCTTGTGGGCTTATCTCATCTAGACACAGCCGCGAAAGGTTAACTATGAAAACCAAACCTGTTATTCTAAGATAATTGGGTCCTTTGTCTTTAAATCAGCACTGAAGCCAGGGTAGCCTTGAGAATAAAAACGAGTAACCTAGTCAACTGATAGGGGTACAGGTAGTAACTAATTTTTCTTCTGGTACACTTGATTGATTGCAACAGTGAATCAGAGCCTGATTCTCACAGTATATAGAAACACTGACAATTAGTAGGACCTGAAATAAACCGTATTATATGCATGCCAAACTGTGCAATAGAAGAAACAGGCTTAACAGGGACTATTTGGAAATCCAAAATGAATAGCCTATTGCCAAGACCATTTTTTAAAAAGATTATTGATTTAACATTCGCTTATGTTCTGAATTCTGATATTCATCAAATCAAAAATAGTGGCAGCTGCTGATAAGGAGCCTGAAAAAACTTCATACATAAATGTGTTTTTTTGTCCTAAAGGAAAACAGGTATGTTAAAGTAGGTTCCCTGATGGTGTGCATAAATATATGGTACTTGATTCCTGAAATAGAGCAGAATGACTGCATGAAAAATATACTCAGTTGTCTTTCCTCTAACCAAGTGCTGTCAAATAACATACCTATGGGAATTAAATGCAGAGGTTTCTTTGTGTCTTTGTGATGCTTATCCCATTTTTCTATCCATCTTCCTGTTTTTAAAGTCACTAGAACTATATTATATTATATATGTAAAGCACTCCCTGTTTTCAAAACAGCTTACAACTCCCAGTTTTGAAAACAGGTTACAGTTTTTCTCCTTGTACTCTTCACAGTACAGTGGTAAGAAAATAGTTCCCCAGTTCCCTCGCCAAACTGAAGCAGGAAGGAAAAGTGAATTGCTCATTACAGCAAAGGAGGTTAGTTGGGAACAGTGAGACAGAGACTTCAGAAAGCCATGGTTTAAGGGCACTAGAAGGTCTTCTGTTTATACTAAGTAGAAAGACCCCCCTTTAGTGATGAAGTGTAGTGATGCTGTGACAGTACCATCAAACCTGCTGTTACACCATGGTATTAAATAGAAAACAGAAAGGATTTCTGCGTACAGAGATGGCTCAGAGCCCAGTGGCATGACAATGGTTTCTCAGTGCTAATCAAAGCCAGGGCTCTCACGCTACATACAGAGCAGAAAAAGAGTGCTGTTTCTTCCTCGTTAAGATAAATAACTACTGCAGGTTTGTCTTACTTTGAACCTTGTATTCTAACACTGTAGGTCTACACTATACTTACTAGTTTTATATACAAATTGTACTGGATAATTTGATTAATCTCTGATACCTTATCAGCAAGCCTATGCGCTATGCTTTTGTGAATAAGATAGCTTCATGAGCTGTTTAAGTTTGTATTGTTCTTTTTCCCCTTTTGCCAGTGACCAATGACCAGGTGTTTAGCAGCTGTGCTAGACACTTGTAATGCCAAGCAGTATGACAGATTGCACTATGTGCACTGTTAGGGAGCCAGGAGTGTTTCAAATTATTTTTACATTGAAATTCTTGTTGTTTTCACTTAGTGTTTTATATCCTAAATCACTTCAGACACATGAAATAATTAACACTGAAAATATTCCCAAATAGCAGAGCAGTGAGCTTTTAGCACCACATACTAATAAGAAAATGTGATGGAAGCAAAAAGATCTGCCAGAGCCCAGGTGAATTTTTCTTTTCAATATTTTCTATTCTGAAAGGACCTGTTGAGACATCTGTCTGAATCTGTGGCTTCTCATCTAAAAATCCTACTAGTTCAGTCTGCAAATAAGTACTGGCATTTGAAAACGTCTAATGCTAAAAGACTGCTAGGCCTGGACTTGAAGCTTTCTGCTTTGCAAATGCTATGGACAAAACAGGGCAGAGCGGGGCCTGTTTCCGGCTTCTGTCACAGACGCATACAGAGCGCACAGCCTTTACTGACCCACTCAGAGAGGCTCTCCTGTTACTCTAAGCACCGCTGCTTACAGGTTTTTATAAGCTTTGTAAGCATCTTTGTAAAAGTGCTGGGGTTTTTTGTTGTTCTCAGCTTTTTGTTTGCCTTTTTTTTTTTTTTTCAGATTCTGATTGGAAAAGTTTTCTAAGGTTCAAAACAGTTCTCAGCTAGTATTTATCCTCAACTGTTTGTATTCCTTCTTCTCTGTGTGGCTATATTTAGGTTTAGACTGAACTGCCTTTACTTTTCTTACAATTACCTTCTTATAAAGACATCAGATATACTGTACCTCAGGCTAAAGAACTCAAGCTCTTCTACTCTTAATTGCAGACTTGTACCCACTTTACTGATACCATTTTAGTGTCTTTTCTCAACATTTAGCCACTGTAAGCTCACTTAATTATTTGGTGACTATAACTGTACGTGGCTGTCCAGCTAGGAGCCCACCAGGCCTTTGCAAAGTGGCTTGAATACTTCTCAAATGGAAATCTGTCTCCTGGTGCACTCTGAGCTTTTATGATAATTGTATTGAATCTAAGTCATCTTCTGACAATCTCTATAACCAAGGTCCTTTTATTTTCAGTTAACATGAAATATAGCAAAATACTTTGTTTAATCTTCGAATGCATGTGCTAGCATCTGTACTATATAATTTCATCCCAGTCAATTACTTGTCTTCCAGGGCTATCTTTGTGTGTGTCCTAAACCTTCTCTAAATTAGTGCCAAATCAACCCCAGTCTGGTAGCACGTGTGCTTCAGTGATTAATGAAAACGTTAAATCTGTTCAGTTACAAAACTGAAATGTAAGAAATTCCACTTGCAACCCCCACCCAACCCCCACTTTCTTTTCAGTGTTTCCTTCTCTCCTTTAGCCAGCTGCTCACACACCTCATAATCATGCTGCTAGTTTCCATTTTCTCCATCTCAACTAAGTTTTCCACATGGCAATGTATCAGACGCTTCAGCTCTATGAAATCCCCACTTGCTCAGTTGTGGCAGGCCTGATTCTTATTTTGCTTTTAGCTGTGGAAATTCTGCAGACCTAATCCACTCTTTTAACTTGCAGGTTCATTTGTGCATTGCCTGTTTTTTGTCTTTTTCCTATTTCAATCTGTTTTTTCCAGCCCTGGATTCCAACACTGCAATTTTACAGCATCAAAACAGTTTTTCTTTTCTCCTTTAATATGAAGTCTGCAGTAAAACCACATCTGTAGCCGCACTGCACAAACAGGAAGTGTTTAGCACTGTGCTGCCAGCTTGAGCTGGTATCAAAAACTACTTTTCCCTTACAGCTTGAACTTCTCACCGCTCCATACAAATATCAGATAGAACTTAAAATGTTAAATAGAACTTAAACAGTAAGGAAATCAAGGGTATAACAGAAAAATAAGATCATATCTTCTTTCCTTATAATATAAATCAACTTTTAATAATAAAAATACTTCTATCATGTTTTCAGTGAGAATAACATGTACATTTCAATGTAAAATAGTGCACAGTGTAAATGCCCTTAGATACTCTTCTATGCATCTTTAATGTCTACAATGACTGCATAAATGTGGGCAAGGATCCTCACCAGGCTGTACAGATTGCTGCAGTTCCACTGAACAGAGCTGATGTAGACAAAGCGAGGATCTTGGCATATGTGTTCTTTTTGCTTTTAGGTGTTCCTACAGTCCTTATTTTGATAATATTAAGTAGATTTTAAGTTGAGAATTCAGTAGAGGAACATCCGTTTTTTCTTCAAACAGCAAAGGCCGAGAATAACTCTTGCAAAGTTGACCAAAAAAATGAGAAAGTGCATTGAAATTATGCTTTGCTCATCTTACTGCAGTACAAAATGGTTACTCTAGTAACAAACCCCTGTATCTGACAGCTGGCTAATGATGGGTTGCCCTAGTTCCCTGCAACAGGTTACTCTAAGTCAGAGGAAATAATTGAGAGATCAAACAAAAGACATTCCTTCCCCAAAATGATTTCAGTCTGTGAGTCATGAAGAAAATACTTTAAAGAATCAGAAACAAGGTTCAGAACAAGCTGCATCCCCAAACTTGTCATAAGCTGTTTTGTGCTGATGTGTAAATTAAAAAATTAAAAGACCTTCATATCCAAAGTGAAAGGGTCTGATTTTAATTTAAGATTTGAATTGGTTGGGATGTTAATAAAATAAAACTAACCCAGCTAAAACACAAACAACCTCAGAAATAATAAAATTCAAAAAAAAAAAAAAAACACCTTTCATCTTCTAGAATACACATCACTGCAAAGCGCTTCTGGATCTCCTAACAATGAACTGTTTTAAATGAGACTGTGGAGGAACAGAGGAATGGTAAATATCCTATACACCTGCCCACTGACACCTGCCTACAATTGAAATTTGTTAGGGATGGGTGATCATATTAAGGCACTCACTCCAAGAGAACGCTATTTCTGTCCTGAGACTGCTGACATGTTTCAATTAGTTTCAGCCAGTAATTTGGAAAAAAATTACTGTGCTTAGGATAATACTGACAGAATGGAGAACAATTTTTCAAACAAGAAAAAATAAAGTACATTATATACATGATTCCTTTTTTTCTTTTAACTTAAAGCATCCCTAATACATCTTAATAACTGTATTAAAGACTACTTAAATATTGAAAGATTTTAAATAATGTAGATTTCTTTTCAGTAAACTGGGAGTAGCTGTGTAATTGCCAGCATATTGGTCCCATTTTAAACAATATAATTTTTATTTAAATCTTGTATATATAATAACATGATCCAAAACACATATTCCACTCCACATAAATAAGTATAGTTCTTCTGACTGGTTTTAAAAACTACATCTGTTCAAATAATCAGATTATAAGACTGTATTCTTCCTTTGTAAAGTTTCCTTTAAAATCTTTCACTCCAATCTCTCCCCTTATATACCACTGTATTTCCAGAGCACATAATAGGGCATTAGTAAAAAGAGTTAATCCAAAACCTGAAAGCTACAGTAAGTAAATGAAGTAAGTGTGAGAAGTATTATGGAATGTATACTCTGCAGCATAGATTGGTTCTCACTGGGCTGAAGTGGAAAATGACTCCAGAAGAAATTCTTTCTGTTCGTATCTCAATAAACCATAGATTGTGCTATTTTATTGTTCCAAAGTGCAGGTCAGTACATTAAAAAGTGGTGTTTGTGAAGCTACTGCTCAAGGCCACTGACCAAAATGATGCTGGCAATTAAATGGATGCCAGATACAGTACAGGGAGAGAGAGAGGCGTCTTTCTGGATTTTCTTAACCAATCCATACCTTTAAGTCCACAACTTTTAGGTGGCAGCACAAACAAGTCATCAGTAAAACTGCACTTTCTTGATGCGTAATTGTCATTTTTCCAGGCATCTAGCAAATGGCAATAACATCCCTTTTAGTTCTGTGATCTTTGTTTCAAGAATTTCTTTGAGAAGTCAAAGCGATACAAGAATCCCTGTATGTACTGCAGGAGTTCAAAGGCAGATTCTTGGTGCCTGGACTCAGCACGTTCACCTCCGACTACATCAGAGCACCATCTCTTCCTCTCGTTTCAGCGCTGTCAGCGTTAGTTAGCGTGGGTCCTCAGACAGGGCTGCTTGTTGTTGAATGTTTGAATGATGCCACAACGCAGGTGCCTCTCTCACTTTTATAAATCCCCATCTGTAGGTGGCTGGCACAACCTGTAGAGTCTTTAAGGCAGATTAAGAGTATGTTATTAAATGTCATAGGAATGATAACACACAGTTACTGGCATAGTATACTAGAGTTAGCTTTTTCCTTACCATTCTGCAAGCTTTATAAGTAATCCAATATCAAGAATTCCACTAGTCTTATTTTTCATAATTGCAAATATAAAAGTGTTACTAGTGATTTATTAACTACATTATTTACCATCATTGTTTAAATACTATTTGAGACATTCCATCACTCCTTTTTAACTTTGGCCCAATTCAGGTCTTCAGCAATCCCTTTCTTTTTCTATTTCTTTTCTTTTAAACCAGCTGGGGTTTAATGGTGATTGTTTGTGGTAGTCTTTTCTACGTTATATTTGAATAAAATCAAGGTAACCTTTCAAGACTGCTACTCTAGAATTTGACAAATCTTGAAAGATGATACTGAGAACTGAAGTTAATTCACCAGATCTTCCTTTAACTTTGCTCAGTTTTATTTCAAATTATGATGATAGAACCCAGTAGGAACATATATTTGAGCTTTATCACCCTGAAATAATCCAAGCAAATAGTCCTGGAATTTGTCATTGTAATCTAGCATGTATGCCAAAACAGAGAAATGGCTCATTTTTGTTTGTAAAGCTGTTCATTTTTAAACATAGCATGTTGTTATAGTCATAAAAATGGAACCTAAGTAATGTAGGTCATTAACAAGGCAAAATAAGCATGCTGACAGAATGCTGATGTGTGACACTGGGAACATGGTAGAGAAGCCAACCCAGACTATTGTTTTATTCCTTTTTGAAATAACAATTACAACCTAACAGAAGGATAAGGTTGTAAATGCCCAATATTTTTCCCTTTAAGGTCTCTGAAAAAAATAAACCAAAGGCAGACTGCTACAGTAAGCACTGTGACAGTCTCTAAAATTTAAAGTAATTTCCTATAAACATTTTGAGGGGCAGATAGCTCTGTCTGAAGGGATGGCAAAGACTTTACTAGATCTTTTCTGATGCCAATTCCTGCATGCTGGAACTGTTTTGCTTGCTTCGTGTAAACAATGCCATTAACAAGAATAGAGGCAGAAATTACTCTGATATTTGTACAAACTGATTCTGTGCAAATATTCATCTAAATCATGGGGATTTGTTATGACCATTGTGTGAAAATGCTGTGGTATACTTTATTAAAGATTATTCTCTTCTCTCCGACATAATGCATTTGGAGTAAATAGGCCAAAAAGATACTTCTCTTAAAAATAAAGACGCTCTTAGAAAGTATCCTGTAAAGAGAGGTGCTGAACATCTCTAGCTTCCATTAGGTGCAGTAGGATTACAAACGTACAGTGCTTTCCGAAATCGTGTTCTAGACAAAAACAGCATACATAACCCTGGGCAACCAGGGTCTTTCTTAGAGCTGCATTACTGTATGGTTGGCTACCCAGGGAAGTGCTGGAGTCCCCATCCCTGGAAGTCTTTAAGAGACATCTGGACATGGCACTAAGGGATGTGGTTTTAGTGATGGGACTCAGTAGGTCAGGTTGGACTTCTGATGATCTTGAAGGTCTTTTCCAACCTAGATGATTCTCTGCCATAAATACAGTCAAGATATTCTAAGCACACAATAGGACTGCAGCCAAAGTACTAGCTTATGAATTATCTTTGCATATCTACAGTCAGATGTGCCATTCAGGATTTTTTTCTCAGCATTCCACAGATGGCTGTCAATCGCCACCTTTTCCAACTCATAGCAGTGGTCCAATAAAGACTCTTTTCTCTGTTCAGTGATACTTTATTTAGAAAATGCAGAAACCTTTGAAGTTAATGATCTGCCAGTTATAACAGGCAAAGCTTATTAAGCTACAGAGCAGTTTAGTACAGTGAGAAAGAAGAACTTTTTTTTTCTTTTTTCTGCTATTACTACTAAGGAGATATTTGGTTAGAATAGGAACTCCACAACTGATACAGGAACATAAAACAAGCACTCAGATAACATGCATAATACATAATAACTTACCGGGGCGCACATGGTGGCATTTGGTCCATCACTTTCAGATTCTTGGCAGAGATTTCAACCCTTGGTCCCTAAAGAAACAGAATTTATGGTACTGACAATATTGATAAAGCATCTCATCCTTAGGGGAAAATATTATAATGGGACTATGTTTTCTATTTGAGAATCCATTAACTACCTCTAGAAGATCTGGAATCCACTGGGTACATACATTAGTCATCTGCGTTTACTTAAAAGCTGAAATTAATCCCAAAGCACTTTACAAGCACTGCTGTCTACCACTAGGGAGTTTCTACAGTTTAACACTGATTGAGACTTTTGCTTTTTGTATTTACAGAAATTGTCTTAAATATACTTGATAGTCTCTACCTTCTAACCATGAAGGCACACACTTTAACTAATGTGCACTAAGGCATATATTTTAATTGCTGTAATGGCTGTACATGCAAAAGTTAGTTTGTTGTGTCAGAGATGTAAAGCTGTTCAGACATTAATAGAAGTTTGGCTATATGAGTTTGTACTGCACAAAATACAGTGCCATAGGGAAATAAATTCGTGTTTGTACTGTGATAGTACAGGAATTAAACTGGTGGTTTGCCACAGACACACACATCCAAATACTTACTTGCTTTCGCATGATGTCTGTAGCTTGCATGATACACTTAGGCAGAAGTCCATGACTTCGAGCCAGTATGGCTGCTTGCTCCAGGGACACACTCAGTGTACTTCTGAACATGGGAACAGGAGAGAGAAAATCAAAGATTATATTTTAAAATGTACATATAGGTATGTATAGGACACTTACCAGTTACGTATGTATTCTATTAGCTATCTTTTTTATATTTAAAACTTAGCTTTTTTAGTTACTAAACTATAATGTAAGCTTAGTCCTGCATTTGCAGTCTCTTTACACTTAGATTCTGCAATTGTTTTAGTCTGCAGCATCATTACCACAAGCCAGTGTTTCATTGCTCTTCTGCATGACGTCATGTAAGCATATTCACAAACAAATCTTTTCTTTACTCACTTGAAGAACAGTGGTGTGTTTAGAACCAATGCTTGCACACACCAAGATTATACAGCTATTTCTAAGCAAATTCCCACATTTTCAGTGTGTATTGAAGGTGATATTGACTGAAAGTTATATGCAATGAGCTCACTTAGTGAATTGCATCGGTTGATGCACTGAAACAAAGTTTACGTGTCAAAACTAGCTATTAACAGAAGTATTAAAACTTATAACCTACCCTAAAATAAAGATGGCAGTAGGTTTAGATCCTTATTATATTCACTTAGCATCTACCTTTGTATTGATTTGAACAGAATCATATATATTGCTCAAATCTCTAGAAAAGACAAAAATTTTAATCACAGCTGTAACATTTTGGCTTTTTTAATCTCACCTCTGCATTCCAGTGCCACACATAGTAATCTGACAGGCTCCAAGTCGGTAGCAGAGCTCGGAGGATATAGGTAGCAGGCCAGCTCCTGATATGTTACTGCTTGAGTATCCTGACTGGGTGGGTTTTGTATTAATGAAAGACTTCATCAACCTGCAAAGCTCATCCATTGCATTAATGGGACGAATAAGCTAAACAAAGCAAGAAAACAACAACACATCAGTGACACGTTTACTCCTTCAGTTATAAAGATATTTACAATTATTTATCCTGTGTCTCAGCACAGGACCTTAAATCTACACAAGAGTAACTGCTGTGCAGTAGTAACTATTTAGAATGTACATGAACTTTAGAAGTAGAAAAATACAAATGATGAGTTAGGTTTGGGGCAATTTTTTGCCATTACCACAAATCACATAGCTTGTTTACAATGCATATTACAATTACAAATTTTCTGATTTGTCTTCACTGCAGTATTACTTACTGCCTTACAGGCAAATATTCACGTCACCTGCCCCAGTTAGCCTGCCTTTGGATGAGATGCTGGGAAGCACTATTGTCCTGTTGTTTTCTTCTATAATTGTGAACAAAACCTAACTTGTAAACTGAATGTTTGTTCATTTTTATACATCTGTGGGAGAGAAGAATTAATTCATTCTGTCTAACATCTAACCTTATTTAGCAGAGGCAATCAGCATGATATGGAGTCTTACTAGTGCCTAAGCTAAGGATTATGTTTCCTCTAGGTAACCGCATTTTCTTCAAACAAAAAAAAACTGTAGCTAAGCTCCAGAGAAATTCACATCACTTCTTTAGAGCAGGGAACTTTTTTAAAATTATGTTTGGGTTTGTACAGGTGTACCATATGGGTATCCCATGACTGGGGTTTTAGAGACTGGCTCATGAAGAAATAAAACAAATAACAATACCTGATCAATCTTCACTGCGGTAGTATTGGAATCGGTGGGCAAGTTTGATCTCTCTAGATAAAATGTCCTGCAAAAAGGCCAGCAAGGACTACGTTAGTGATTCTCATTTCAAGCATATATGTGTACTGTCTTGTACAAAATGTCTGAGAAGACTATGATAGAAGTCTTGTACTTCAAGATCTGCCTCCTTATTGAAACATTTTGATTGCAGAAATTTATATAGTCTGTACTGAAATACTCCAAAAATCCTTTCTTATATAATGTTAGCCCTGTGCAAAATTCTGAAGTCAAATTAGATGGGAATTTCATTCTGTACAGTGCACTACTTCAGAACAAGCTTAGCTGTGGGAAGAAAATTAACAGGTTTCTCACAAAATGAGGATCTCCTCATTTGTACAAGAATCCTATTTGTACAGGAAATCATCAAGGGTGGGATCTCTTTTTCATGAGTTTTAATGTCGTTAGCAAGGAGCACTCTTTTCAATGTCTTTTAAAGGAAAAGAGAAGTGTGAAATACCTGAGTTTACGGTAGTATTGCTGCACTTTTTCAAGAGAGAGACCATTAATTTGCTGGGGAAGTTCTTCCAGCGGTGAACCAGCTGGTTGTAATTGCCCCTCCATACTCTCCAGAGCTGAAAAAGAAAACATTTAGCTAAGACATTATTATGTTAAATGCAAATGTAGAATGTTATTAGTTTTCCTGTTATTTGTTTATTTATCTCTACATCATCTCACTGCTCTGCACATGACTGTTAGATCATGTCAAGGTTAATTCTGTTACTGCACAAATTTAATGAATTTCCCAGTATGAGAATGCAGTGGTATAAAGCTGAGCTTCACAGAAAGCAGTTCTGTGTAACAATAATTACTGCCCATTCATAGACCCTTGATGGATATTTTGGTGTGAATGTTTCTTATCTAGTCAATATTCCTTTGTTTCCAGCTCAGATAATTCTGTCATGGTGTATGCTCTTAAAAATACTTGTTTGTACCCGGGAACATCTCTTGATACGACTGTCCATATAGCCCAATATGTCTTTGTGACCTGAAGCTTTGCAGGAGGGCATAAAAAAGCCCCAAGCACGCATATCTTGTTCTCATGACTGTGTTTTATTCTAATCTTCACCAATCCCCAGATCTTCCCAGAATACAACTATCTGCTTCTTAAATATGTCTATTTTTCAGCTGCATTATGTTAAGAGTTTCATGGTCATTCTTTATTTTGAATCTTTTAATCTCATCTATTAGCTTATTTTTCTCAAGAAAGCTTTTTATAGATACCTTTTGTAAATAGCACCGTGTGTAGTTTCAAGCTTCCCCCATTCTGAAACCGAGAAGGCAGTTTGGAGAAGTAGTAGCTGTCAAGATAAAAGATAACCTTCAAGGACTGACGACTTCCTTCGATGTGGTAGAAGACATGAGTATCTGCAGAAATAAAGATAAAACAGTTACTGTATTACCACAGCAGGCCAAATCTGAAACCATTGCTGCCTGAGTTTGTTAGATAATCTAATGACATTTCACATCTCTGCCATTAGATGAATATGGGAGAACCTTTACTGAGAGAAAACAGGTTCTGAAAGATTATCCTTAAAAGATGCAGCTAGCATGATGTTTGATGCTAATACAGTAAATGTGGTTAACAATTAAAATCCCATCTTATTTCATGGCATCTCATAGAAAACATGGGGAGAGATGTGGCAAGGTGGGACAGAGGACACAGAAGAGCTGTAGAGGGACAGTCCTTCTTCCTTTGGTAGAGTGGTTAATTACAAAATATCTGTCAGGAACTGTTCATCATCTGTCTTATCTTCCTACATGTGAAATCACACAAGTCAGGTACACTGGCACAGACCTAAATCACAGAACATGCCACTGGCATCCCAGGATATCAAAATCCTTGCTTTTATGTTGTGTGCTTGCAGAGGAAGCTGAGGGAATGCAACAGTGCTTCAGAGAGGTTGCTGTGTACTCTCCAGGTTTGATGTGGTCTGTTAGATTTATAATCATGGAAAATGTAACCTATAAAACAAACACGAAAAAAGACATCCAAAGAAACTAAGAATACTCACTTGCTACAAGACTTTCATCCATCTGCTTGAAATAGAAGGCAACTTTGTCCAGTTCAGTCAGCGTGACCTGGATGTCTTCCAGCATGGTACGCTCCTCCTTCTGTGGGGCAAAGAACCAGATACAAATAGGTCATCATCTGCCAGAAGGAAATCAATAGCAGGACAGGATAGTTGTTACTGGTGTGCTTTGCTTCAGGAGACCTAAAGCAGAATACAAAGCTTTCCACTAACTCCACACCCCCAAGGTAACTACTGATGGCTCGTTAACTTTGTGATACAAGCTTAGCTACCCTTTGCTTGGATGCCGCTTGATGCGATTCACAGAGAGTAGAGAGGTTGAAGCACTGAATAATTTTGAAGGTGTCTCTTTTTCCAAGCTTTACCCCATATCTACAAATGTGAAGAGCCTATCAGTTACTGTGAAATAAATGTCCTTACATTCCGTGCAATGTGAAGGAATAATCGTTGCACACATTCAATATATGATGTTTAAAAAGTCCAAAAAAGTCACTTCTCTATACTGTCAGAGCTATTTGCCCTTTTTATGCTTTTCTCTTAACATTTTTACTATAGTTTATCTACTGTAGCTGTGGATTATCTACTCATTAGGTGCAGGTGAACTATGCAAGACCTTCTCCTCCTTTGACATGGTGCCTTTAGCTTAGGCTCAAATCACTGCACCACGGCATTATGTGAGAGATACACTTCAGTCAATCTATTCTATAAAAACAGTCACTGTATGAACAAAAGTCTAGATTTTCTTGTTTGGAACTCTGAATACTCAGAACTTTTATCCACTCGTTGAAATGTGTGATTTCACCAGAAGAGGGCAGGCCACACATGCTTCACCAACAGCTGAGCAACTAAACGCAGCAACATTACTCCAAATATAAAAGCAGTTTGATTCTGACAGTGCTCTAGTGTGACAGCCATCCAGTATTTGTGAGGAGATGGAAGTAATGGGATATGAAATACTGGGGCATGGCTGTCAGCAGTGGAAGTCTCCTGAGGTTGCTGCAGTGAGAGCCTCAACATGCTGCTAGAACAAAGGGCTCTGGCTGGGTTGTGAGTGGCAGAGCAGCACACATACAAATGTGAACAGACCCAAGGGTGTCGCAACTCTTCATCTTACCACAGTGGGGGAGAGCAGTGACTGGTAATTTAGTAAAACACCAGTGGCTGCTATCTGTTCCAGCCATTTTCTGCTGGCATCTCTGCTGCTCTCTTCATATTCCCCATTGTTGTTGTATCGATAGTTGAGAGCAGCCAGTAACTGCTCTGAGAAGGTGCAAATAGCAGCCACAAGAGATTGGCAGAAGATGGAATCACGCCTCAGCTGTAGCTCAGTATCTGCAAGAGAAGAGGAGAGAGGCACAAAGTAGTCATGAGAATACTCACTGCTATTGTAGTATCTGTGTGCATGACATTTGACTTCTGCTGTAGCTTTGCACAGACATAACAGATAACCTCTTCTTGCTGCGTGCCCTGGCTGTAGAGATAAAGATAGCATCAATGGGAAAATTTTGCTGAAAATTTTCCAGGCCACTTGACTCTTTATTTTACCTCTGCCATCTGCATGCTCATTCTTCTGACTGGGAAGAGCTGTAACTCCTTAGTGCCGTATCTGGACTGATTCCCTTCTTTTTATGTTTACAGAAGCAGGAGAATTCATGAAAGAGGATCTCTGCCATTACTTCTCTCCTGGGCTATTAGAGATTCATTTGCCCCTCATCCATCTGTATTTCATGGGCTTCCCATATGCTTAATGCATTAACTGGGCCTGCCAGTAGGGTACCAACTGGTTTATGTTTCCTGGGAGAATTTCCCGTGTTAACTTTGCTTCCAGTCAGGCTGCCAGGCAGCCACATGCTGGTCTAAGCAACCTCGTCATACTTAAGGGGATTGAAGGCCAAAGAGGAACATGAATAAGTGAAGAGCTACTTCCCAGGCTCCTCCAACAGGCACTGCAGTGTTCCCAAGAGAAAGAAGCTGAAGACATCATTCAGAGGCTTTGAAGATCTGGATTATTTTTATGGAGCACTGACCACAATAGACTGACCAATAAAGTCTAGGCCCTGGGCCCTATCTTCAACTGAAGGGCAACCACTCCTTCCAGCAGTACGAACTGAACTGCTAAAGTAAGGTAAAGGGAGCTTAGAACTACCCTCAAAGCTAGCGAATCCCTGGTGCCATAAAGCTGCCCTAGCCAGTTCAGTGCCATCTGCTCCTCCATTCTTTCCAGAGGATACTGGTGAAATTGCTGAGGGGATGGGGCATAGGTAAACACTTATGGACTCAGTATAGCTGTTGTCATTAAAAGCACCCTTTATGGACACTAGACTGACACTGCGGGCTGGTTTTGACAGACCCACGGACCAGGCCTGGCAGGAGCACAGAGGTGATTTAGAGCCATGCTAATCCAACATCTTCATTCTATGAAAACATGAGAATCAAGCCGGCACAGTGAAATAATGACAGCCTATTGCAGTTATTTATTACCTCATTTTCAAGCAAAAATACACCACGCAGATATTTCAATTATAAAAAGACAAACCATTCACTCCTGGGAAGAGCCTGTCACTTGATCTGTGAGTACAACGTTTTGTGCATGGTAACAGATTAATGGCGTCTATCCACAGTGGTTTTAGGAGCTGCCTGCACATTTAGGTTCTTAGTATCCTCCTGGCTGTAATTTCAGTATACACAGTCCCAAATCCCTAATGTGCCTGCTCTGTTTAGAAAGATGTCAGTGTCCATGGTCTCACAGACAGTTGTGCAATAGGTCTCATTTTTGCTGCATGTTCTCACCACAGCAGGAAACAGTAAAAGCCATCTGGGAATGCGGGTTGTACAAAAGAAAAAAGGAAGACAGAAGAACAGTGCTTGTGCGAAATCAATGGCCAGCCAGGTGACACAGCAGCCTACACTGTAATTGAAGCAATGTAAATTGAAGAACAGATGTCAGATGCATGAAAAGGCCGCCATAGATGCAGAACACCAGAAATGTTAGCATAAAATGCCAGGACTAAAGCTAAATGCAAAGGAAATACCCCTTAGATGTATGCACATGCATTCACAAAAAGTTCTGGTGGGACCATGTATATACAGTGTATTGCAACAAAATGATACCCCTTACCTGTGCATTTTAACAAGGCCAAAAGCAGCTGATTCTTCCCATCTAAAACAGTGAAGGAAAGGAAGGCACAAGTCAACACGATGCCAAAGTAGATTTGATTTTATTTGATTAACAGTGTCCTCATCCCCTGCATGGTTATATCTATGTACTATAGTAGTCCTTACACCGACGTTTTAATGACAGAAAAACAAGTAAGGTGTAAATCAAACAATTTTACAAGCTAAATGCTCCATTAACTACCAGGAATTATTGGAAACAAATTGCATGTGTGGATGAATCCCAAAGGAGGTGACTGCTGCCCAGTGCTTTGCACTGAGTGTAAACATTGGATTCAGCTATCCTCTTCCAGTTCAACCAGGTTTAGGACTCTTTTCCCTGTTCTTCTTTAGAGCCTAGTACAGCGTTGTTACAAATTGATCTAAAATGATAAATTGAACTGCTAGACTCGATAAGATCAGGGCTATCTGATAACAAACTTTTCCCCATTTACTGACCTTCCACATGTTTTTGTATGATTTCAACAAGGTTCTTGATGCGCAATGGAAGGTTCCATGGATCTTCTTGAATGCTGGCTTGAATGTTATTCCTGCACCTCACTGTGGTTTCTTCCTTCTGTTTAAATTCTAGAAAAAAAAATGCAGTTTGTTGGGCATTGAGGAAATGCTATATGGCTGAGAGTGGCTTTTGATTTATAATGTGTATACAGATGCAAGCAGAGATACAGACAGTATCAATAGCAATAACCGTGAATGAAAGAGGTTCTTAAACAGATTTAATGCAGAAAGGGGCAAAATAAAGACTATTCCTATAATCTAATCATCAGCAGTCTCCCAGCATTGTTTTCAGGACTGTGAACTAAAAGGCATGTACCTGAGCGATGTGCACGCTGAAGGGAGCTCTGTACTACTCGCACAGCACAGAATTACCTTCTGTTTTCTGTGACTCATATTTGATATACTGGCCTGCATATCATATCTAAAGTTTGGGGCTGTGCAGAATCAGATCAGCTTTTTGGCTGCAGCATTCACATCCCATAATACTAATGAGAAGTTATGAAATATTCTGCTTCCTTTCACCTGATGTCAGCTAATTATTTAATTACAGAACAGAGGATCTATTTTTCATGACTTCGCTACGTAGCTAAGCCAAAAAGCCCATTGTTGGCAATAAAATGTGTAAGCAGACAGAAAAACAGTGCCAAATAACTGCTCATGAACAGAACTGGAACAGCATTCAAATCTACATTTGTCACTGAAAGGCATCTGTGGTAGCTATTGAAGAGACACTTTGGTCTGGGGATTCCGGACGTAAGCAGGGTTTGTCTGTTCCTTAGTGTGATGAACGCGCAATCATCAGTTAACTTGAGTTAACTTAAAGACTCTCCCAGTGCAATTAATCTAGTTGTAATAAATGAAACTCCACTTAAGCAAAATAAAATGAAGGAAGTGAACACAGGGTGTCTGTTATTTCCTCACTTAATTCCAACAGTGCATGGAAAGACTAACAAATAATCAATGTAAGTGTGAATGTGTTTGTAAAGATGAGTTCATGTAAAACAACTTCGTAGAAACTAAGAAGAAAAAGAAGAAGAAAGAAACTCTGCTTGAGTTTGCCGCTGTAACTTAAAAACAGAGTTTGTGAAAGGTTGGGAAGCCCAAGACTACAGCACCTGAAGTATATTAGAATAGTAGGAAGCAGTTCACATTACAAGTGGGAAAGGAAATGCAGCAAATGTTCAGAAAATAAAGCCTTGTGTATTTCAGTGAGAGAAGAAACCACATTGTGGGCCTCAAAACCATTAAGACAAAAGTCTCCTCATACTCCCTGAGGAAAAGAAAACAGGGTATCGTTTGTTTGCTCTCTACGGGAATCAGTTTTCAAAATAAGTGTCATGCGAGGATGAATTTACTCTACTACCACCTCTGAAGAAAAACAGAATTAAGCAAACTCCAGCAGAAACTTTTGGTGCCTCAGATGTACAGAGGACAGCCCCTCATCAGCTTCTCAGTGTTAGTTTACCTTGTGTTTGACTATCTCTACCTTGTACGTTTTGAGATACATCTCTGTGTTCACATCAAAGGATCAATCTGGAGACTTGTGAAAGAGCTGTAAGGATTCGGTAGCATATAACAGAAAAGCGTTTTGTCTGTTTTAGCTGGAATTCATGTAAAAATGACTTTTTAAAGATGCAAAATTTCTGTGGCCAGACATGGCACTTGCCATTAGAGTCATAGAATATCCCAAGTTGGAAGGGACCCACAAGGATCACTGAGTCCTTCTCATAATATAAAACTGGATAGATTCACAGTTAATAACTCTGTGTGGCCATGTGGCGTGTACATTCATGCTAATCTCTTAAGTCTTAGAAAAGTGCATTACTAAATATATTCAACCTTTTTCTTTACCTTGCAAACTGTGGTCCATTGGAAAGTGCTTGGTTTCTTCGAAGGCCTTAGTTATTGCTGGTCCTTTTAGAAGTGCATTGATTGCATCAACCTACAGTAGGAATATTTTCAGTCAGTGTTAGAATGGCTTGTGGAAGAAAATCTGAACAGAACTCTTCTGGAAAAATGCTAAAGTCATTACACTATTTGTATTTTGGAGTAATTTCCCCTTCATTAACAAATAGCATTAAGGCTCTATAACCATGAACCTCAAGAGCCCCACACTGAACGTAACATTCTGCACAGACAATGATCTACATGCTGATGAGATAAAAACAATACAAAAAGTTCCTCTGGTGCTATACATCTATAAAGACATCTGTTGGCTAAGCTTTGAGGGCTCTCCTGAGATCTGTAAACATGATTCATCAAGATAATGCGAAGTATTAGAATTTGACTCATCTTTTCCCTTTTTCATCAAAGATTTCTTCTCTTTAATCTAATGCTTCATACAAGTCAGTTCAACCTTGCTTACATAATTCACGCCAATGTGAATGCTGACTAAACTTCTTCATCAAACTGTCATACAATGTGCTTTCTTACACTGTACTTGAAAATCTTCATAGTTTTCTTTCCCTCAGAATATGATTTCATTAAACAATCAGATACTTCCAATTTCTTGTGTTGACATTGATAAAGAGAAAACAATGCTGTGTAATACTTTATGTACCTGGTTAAAAAGGTGTTCCAGGCAGCCGTGAAGTTTATCTTGTTTGTCTAAAGGAATCCTCATATCACTGGGAAGCTCATCTCCTAAGAAAAGAAAGATGAAAAACTTTTAACTGTCTTATGAACATAATCTGGGATGAGACCACAGGTGACACAAGCACAACTTCATACTAGAGTGGGTAAAAAATGATTGCTGCTTTATTTCTTATTCTTAGATCAAAATACTCAGGATTTTTCACATAACAAAAATGTTTAATAGGTCTTCCATATTCCAAATTTACTTTGGTTCTTTAGAAAAAGAACAAATCTCTATCTTTTCATATTTTTGTGATTTGTTTTGAAGAAACCACATTTGCTATTTAAACATGCAAGTGCTTATAATCAGCAAAACTTGCCACCTCTGCTAAGGAGTCTCGCATGTTACCTGTGCATATACTCACCTGATCCCATCTCATCACTACCCAGGTAAGAGCTATTACTCCGTACACTGGTGTATGACAACACTGAATCACGGTTACTGTTACATTCACTGGAAAGAAAAGCAAAGGTGATTGAAAAAAAAAACTGTCCTTACACCCAGTCTATGATATACCATCATTCTGTTTTTATTAACACTGTAATAATCCCCATGACAAATTCTCTTCTTATGTGCACACAAAAGAAAGCCTAAGTACTTGCAGAACAACCATTAAGCAAGGCCTCACAGGCTGGCATTGTAATAGAATATCTTTCTCCATTTGTGGTGACCACTCAATGCTTAATATTGTCTGGATCCTATAAATAATGAAAATACATTTCCCACCATGACCTCATTTGGGCTGCATCATTAAACTTTTTCTAGGAGCACGGAGTAGGGGAGAAATAATTAAACTATGAGTTCACTGAACTCAACAGTCGTTACCAGTTCTTAGGATACCAGATCCAGCATAAACTGAAGCTGTAGTAGCACAGATACTGAAGTTGGGACAAAAATTTAAGGGATCTATACCATTGGAAAGTCAGGCATGGCAGATCCTAAAACTGCTTTAGGAAGCCAAAGAGTCACTTCAGCTGTCTTCATGCCAATGTTGGCTGATGCATACATAGAAAATTGTAGCATGAATCTCTCTGTTTAATGTTCAGTTTACACTAACCACAACTTCCTAAAAGTGATCAAAAAGGCAATGGATATCAGTCTGTGCCACCTCCACTTAAATTACACACTATTAAAATACATTTTATTCCCCCTTGAATAACAATTACTTGCAATATATGCTTAATTGCCTGTCTAATAAAGATAAGACAGAATAATCTTTCTCATCTTACATTTATGTGTAAAATTCTGGAGCAACTGACAGATCCACAGACGCTGTTTTTGATACCACTGTGTTACTCAGAATAGATCAGCTGCAATTATAGAAACCATTTAAACTGAAGTGTTCACAATTGGGATTCCTATTAACAATGAAAGAAATACTTCACGTTTCAATAAAGCAGCTTCAGAGCACATGTGTGGATTTAAATCTAGCACAACGAATACATAGCGCAGATCTCAGCATTTTAACTGCTGGTTCTGGTCCTGTACTGACTGGATGTTTGCTGTCCTTGGAGATGTTCAATATCCAACTGCACAAGGCTCTGTGCAACCGATCCTTGTCCTTTTCTGAGAGAGAGGCTGGACGATGTGGGCTCCAGATGTCCCTTCCAGTGTAAACTATTCTGATTCTGTCCTTTCTGCAGTCCTGACTGTAACATATTAACATTTGCAGCAGTATAAAAAAACACCACCAGGTGAAGAGTCACGCCTGTAGCAGCATGAAAGTTTCAAAGGTGCATCGTTCATTCAGGTTATTCTAATCCTCCTAACTCACTATAAAGTCTCTTTACTCCTTTGTAGAGGAAAAGGCTTTGGCCTTACTATAAATGTCAAAACAGCCTATTAGGGGTATAAAATTGCAATGGTCAGACATGATTGCAACTTGTTCCATTTCTTGAGAAGTTAAGTTTTGAAATGTTTCCTCCCACGAAACACAGACTTGGAGTGTGTGAGATTTTCGTCAGCAGCAAATATTCCAGGAGAAGCAGCAGTCAATAACGTCTCAAAAACAAGATTTAGAGACACCTGAATAAACATTTGCCTTTGTGGTTTCAAAGGCACATTAAAAATAAAAATAAAAAATGAATGCCCATTTCTGTTTCTCAGTGGCGTAATCTTCTGGGAAAATTGTTTGCAGAATTGAATGGAAAAAAAACACACCTTACAATAGCAGCTATTATAAGACCGAACAGTCTGCAAACCCTGCTGAGCTTCTGTAGTTCACAGCTATATGGTATAGAAGGGAAAGTCATATTAGACCTATTTATTTTATTTTATTTAATATTCTAAAAGCGTTGGTATTTTGGCAGTTTGGCATGGTATTTGGCATTTTGGCATGAGAAAAGTTTTTTTGTTGTATTATGTCCTCTTGGTAGTAAATGTAGTGAAATAACTATAGCAAGCGTGAATACTTTGCTAAGTAAATAAATTTTACTACAGGATTACTGACTGACTGGAAACTAACATTATTTCATATATTCAAACTCCGGAAGACTAGTCCTAATCTTTTAAGTGGGTTAGGGTGGTATTTTCAAGGGACTAATGTAGCTGGATGTCTGATTATCTGGTGAACATATGGTGGTCACTCAGGAGAAGTGTGGATGGCACCAGGGATGACAATGGATGTCTGTCTGGAAAACCTCAACCAAGAGTTCCAAGATCTGTGAAAAGCCAATCAGGATATATTAAAGCTCGTTCTGAGGGTCATCAGATCAGTGAAAATCTAGCATCTGCTGAAGATGTCAGGTCTTCTGGGTTTTGGTGCTTTCTCTCTGCTGCTCACTGTGATTTCAAGCCTTACGTGAGCAGCACGTTTCAGCACCAGGTAAAACTCAGCTCAGAGAGAGAATGTTGATGTTGTAGTTAAAGAAATCAAGTGCGGCAGCCTCTTACTTGATGTGCATCTCTGTTTACATAACTCCAAGAATATAAAATTCCTAGAAAGCTCTGAGAAAACATTTGTAACAAGAATGAAGATACAGCTTGCTGAAGTCTGGACCTCCTTTCTGCTAGGAGGAATCACATGGCAATTCATCAATCCTCATCACGGAGCCCCATGAAGAGAGGTTTAACCTCACGGCAGAACAAGGGATGCACACTTGAGACAAGACTTAGATTCCTGTACTCTTCAGTTGCTTCCCTTCCACAGATGTAACCTGCACGCACTGTTCAGATTAAGATCACACGATGTCTTGCTAGAGAACCATTGAGAAAGGCACCACACTCGTGCACATGTACCACACTTTGGAAACTTCAGATTGATACCTGCCTGTTTTATTCATGCAGGATGTACCTGCTGGTGTAAACAGTGGATAATATGCTCTAGGAAAATAATCCTGATCTATCAATTTGTCATTTACTACTACAACATTGAGAGAAAATAAGACAAACAGAGATGAGGAAAAGAACCGCAAGTAGTACAACATAACTTTAGCAAGAGTTCATGTTACAAGTGTGTTGGTTTGGGTAGAAAACCACAGACAGCCTACTGCTTGTTGAATCCAGACGTGGATTAGAACTTCAAAACATTATTTTAGCATGATAAAAGCGACACATCTTTCTTCAGACTAACCTGTAGGAGTCTCTAAAACTCATTGTGTCATGTCCTGAGTCTTCCTGGTCCTCTTCCGAAACTTTAAAACAGACCTTCTTGATGCCACCATGTTCAGCTTTATCAGGATCACTCTCTTCTGTTCCCAGGGAAGGTGGAGATGTCTCCTCAGTGGATGGTGGCTCACAGGCACCACCTTCTGTAGGTTCCGTTATGGTGGACAAAAGTCTGCAGAAGGAAAACATTTGGTTCTCAGGGACCAGTAAACAGCCTCACAAAAGACTAATCCTGCAATTCAGCTATGTGAAATCAGAGGCAACCTTGCCAGTATTTGTACCTGGACTACAGCTATGTAAAAGTGTGAGATCTGAGAGGGGTTTGTTGAAATCTGTTAATCTCAGTTCACAAAAGCTCCAGTTTCTGCAGATAACTGTACCTCCATAAGGTACAATTTAATTATTCTAACAATGGCAAGGGCTCTATTTCATATTCAACAGCCTACACTTTTCCCATCCCAGGCACTGGGTTTCTCCTCTGGGGTGCTGCCTCAGCTCACAGACTCTCCCCAGCAGCTATTGTTCTTTTGAAGTATGTTTGAGCCAAGGCACCACCACATGCTTTCCGGTCAGTTGAAGTTTTGGTGCACAATGGGCTTTTTTCTCTTTTGTCAGTGAGAAGGCTGGAAACAGCTGTGGCCTCATCCCACATTGATCACCCCTGCAGCACCTGCTAGCAAAACCCTTCCAGTTATGCCCAATACACAGACTCAAATCCTTCATTACTACTTCCAGAAGACCCATGAGGAGGAAAATAAAAAGGTGAAAAGGGGAAAGGAAAACACAGGTGCCAAAGAGAAAGCTGGTAGAAATCATGAGTTTTGTTTAGTCTACCTTAGGACAGACAAAACCTCCAGGCTAGACACTATCCATTCGGAGTTCCAAAACCACTGTTGGAACCTAAGACACTCTTATCTGAGAATATAACATATATTAAGCAAAACAGTGGCTGTTTAGGAGCAATAATATGTATACTATATATATATACATATATATATATACACACATTGGTGGATCTCCATGGGGTAGGTTTGACACTTCATAACTAGCAGCGAGCTGTAATGCAAGTGGCACGTGAATAAGCAAGTATAATAAGAGTAGAACAGTCAGGGCCAATAGGCATAATGAGGTTTCTGGGGTTAATGCCTCCGTTTTGATAGTAGTGATCTCTGCAGAGCATACTGGATTCTTTACTCACTTATTTATCTGAATGACATATTGCTTCATTTCCTTCACTGCAATGTCAAGTTTGTTAAAAAGGTGCAAGTATGAGTCCTGTATCTCCCGATCTTCCTGTCTGAGTAGAAAACTGAGTCCCCTTTCTTCCTGACTTGTTCCTCCATTCTGCTGGCCAAAGCTACCATCAAGATCTCCATCTTCTGGGGTCAGACATCTCCAGGATGGTGCAGCCATAGTGGTGATGCAATGTTGAGTATATGAGACTGGATTTATGGTACCTACTAAACATTAAAGAGTCTAGTTAGTATGGCTCTCATGAATTTCTGCAATCCATCATAGTAATGCTAGTTTAGGGTACATGGAATTTTAATAGGAAAAAAAAATCACATAATTATTTTATATAATTATATTTCATGACAAAAACATTTATTTTTATTTTTTATTATTTTTTACTTTTTTGTTTTTCCTGGCATGCCAACTAGATATTTTGAATTCACTGGAGTCCAGAAACAAGTTAAATTCTGGGAGTAATGACAGCAAGTGTGCACCCCTATCCTATCCCCATTGTCTATTTGAATATCCAAAAGCATTTGTTGAAATGTTGATGAATTCAAGCTCTCAGGAGTTGGTCTGTATTATATTCCAGCATTACAGACGTTTACATACACACACACACACACTTATAAAGAAATAGGATGATGTCATTACAGAAGATAAATAAAATACTTTTTCATTTTAAAATGCTGACAGTTGTGGTATGGTCATATTTAAAGTACTATAGAATTTTAATATCCTCAAGCAAGCAGGGCTTCTTTATTGACTCATTTTGAATAGAGTCAATGCCATTTCTTCAGTAGATTGGTTAGTTTGCACTTCCCTGTGTCTCTTCCAAACGTTCCTGCTTTCTGACCTTGTCAGACAATGAATCAGAAGCACATTATGAGAGACCATGATGAGGAAATGTTGGAACGCTAATATTCAGGTTGCAGGATAAGTGCTATGCAGCAGCTGTTTATCAGAAGTAGATCCCCTTGACAGAGTAGACTTCCAGCTCCAATATATGGAATTTATTTAGTAATGACAAAAGGAAATGGTATTACAATCTGATTGACCTGATATTTTCCACCTGAATGTAGCCTCTCTTCACAGTATGGAACTACCTTTTCTAGCACTATTAGCCCTCATTTACTTTTTCAGTCAGTTCTGCTAAGTCCCCAGACAATTAATTATCATAATATGATCACACTGCTTAGCTAGTAGAACATTTGACCTGAAGCCTTTGTGTGCATAAAGACATTACTATTTTACTACACAAGCAGGCTGTCATTTTACTATAATATTTTAGGCAAGAAAAAAGCATACTGGTGAGACTGTTCCTTTGGAACTAATTTTGACTTTTCTGAGCAGTGGAAAGACAACTTTCTATGCAAGTAAAATCAGTGAGATTTGAAAATTAATTATCACCTTGTTCTGGATCAAGACCAATAATAGAGGGTTTCCGTCCAATGCGAATACTGAACGACCTCCCTGCTGAGGTAGTGTTTTTGGGGTATGATACCTCCATGAGGTTAACATGGCAGTTGGTGGGACAGAAATCCATGCTGTTGAGGGAATGTGGTTCCATGATGGCTTGTTTGAAGGCTGGGCTCACCTTTGTTTTCAATCCATCTGCAAACTGGGAGAGAGAAAGCAAGCATGTGCTTACTCACTTGCAAAAAATTAGGTTGCAACACAGACAATCTCTTTCTCTTCCTGCCTCCTATTCAGATCATGTGATTTGTGCTGCAGCTGGAATATCACATTCCCCGTAAAATGCCTATTAAACAGCAAATGAAAATAATTAGCAGCACTTTCTAGGGCCCTCTTTTCAAACAGCACAGGTAGCTACTGCACAAAAGACCACACTTTGTTCACACTTTGACACACTGTACTTATGTTCATATTAATTCTACAAATCAGACACTGATCGTTCTGTTGTGGCCACATTTATACACTGATGTGGTGGAGATAAACCTGGAAGAATATTTTCCAGCTCACAGCTCTGACAAGCTGAAAGGAGTGGTTTACAGATTAAGTCCTTTTTCCTAGGAACTTGCAATTTGATTAACGTACAGAGCTGTTTTCATGCCACAAGGACACCTATCTGTAAAGCAATTTGGATTCACTAATAAAGAATACCATATCCAGTTATCAGAGTATTGTCTTGAGACTTCACCAATAACTAGTACGGTTGTACCTCTTGGTAGTTTGCAAGCCTTCTGCTAATGCTTTCCAGCTTAGTGTCACAGATCTGCCGGAATTCATACTGGGGCATGGTGGCCACCGCACTGCTTAGGGATATAAGCCTTTTGCAATTCCTTACGAAGTGATTGTCTTCTGCAGCAAAGGCCTCTAAAATCTAAAAAAGATAGGATGTCAATTATACGAGACTTGATAGCGAGGGGAAATTCCACTAAATAAATGGTAGATCCTGTATAGAGTAGGCAGCCTACTCATGGCTGAGTAAAGATGCCTTCAGAACAAGTTGCCTTTATCACCACCCAAGAACCATTTTCATGTCTAATCCTCAGACACATAAAACACCTCTGAAAATTTCAGAACAACTAATTGCTCAAAATATCCACTGGGCACTGTCAGAGTAACCTGACTCAGGCATACTTTCATTTTCATGGAGCATAACTATAATGTTACTGGCATGTGGCAGAAACATTTACTATTATCTTATTATTGTATATAAATGGATCAAGATACTAGACACTGCTGATTTCCAACAGCAGCACTTCTGTCTCCTTCTTTTAGCAATCCATCCGGTCCATCAGATACGAAAAAGCTGCTTGATTTTTTTTTTCTGAAGCAAAGCAAATTCTTGCCTGAAAGGATTAAACTTCAGTATCAACAAAGAGTACATTACCAGACAGAAAATAGCAAGAGTTCCAAAGCCTTTAGTTCCACAGAGAGGCTTCCTTCCCTCTCTCTACCTCAACAGCTGAAACCCAGGAAACATTTGCTGACTTTCCCATACCAAACAAGAGCTAGTAGGAGCTGGAGCACTCTAATGAGGAAAGCTCCAGGCAGGTTTGAGGAGACTACGTGCTGTCTCATCCAAAGTGCCAACCCAAGTACCAGAGAAATGCCTGTATTATTAGCTTCCCTGTCCTGTTTAGGAGCGGAGATGACTATGTACATGGTCAGGTACCTTTGCGGTGAGACTGAAGCAACCTTTTGGTTCCACAATTTTCTCTAGGACAAAGGATTTGATTCCTGCGCTGCTGACGTACTCATATACCACCCCATGCTCCAGGTGGGTGTTATCCACAGTCAGGCTAATGAGAGGTGTTTCTTCACCAGTGATCAGTGGAGAGCTGATGGTCTGTTGTATCTGGGCTGGAAACAAAATTAAGTCATAAGAGGCATTTGGCAGCACACATGAATACAGACATGCGTGGGGAAGAGAAGTCTGGTGAGAGCTATTAAATGCAAAGGCTCAAAGACACAACCGTTGGCTCAAGGAGTCTCTGAACCACAGACTGCTAGAGGCTGGGAGGGTATTCTGAGGAAGACATTTGCTGTTGGCCACTACTGGGGACTGTAGTAAAGGTTTAGACAATAACATGCTCCAGTCCGTGTTCGGATGTTCTTCTATGTGTGCATGCACACATCCATGCACAGGACACCCTCCTTTTAGTTCTGCTCAGCATTCGGACACACAGTCCCCAGCCGAAGCTTTCAAAGGGAAGTGAAGTATGTTAATCTCGGAGTCTTGTTGTCTGTAACAACCCTCTGGAAGAACGCCACTTTTCTGTCCGAGTTTTGGGAAGTGCTCCAGATGTATCTTCTGTGCAATTGTAAGACTGAGATGTCAGGGCAGGGCAGGGGTGAGGAGATAGCATTTTTAAACACAGGCAATGCTGTTGTCACCAGAGAACAGGCTTAAATTCTAGTCAGACTGAGATTTGCCAGACGACTGCTGACATGCTTTTACCAGGGCACTGCTCCAGCTTTTCCACTGCAGAGCTGCACTGTGATGGCCATCAGACTCACAGGCTCACCAGGCCGTACCTGGTATTTGCACAGGTGTGCAGCTGTTCTTAGGGAAGTTGCCAATGGCATACAGAGAGTCCAGGCTCAGTCCTTCAGAGTGAATCTGGCTTCAGTGTTCTCCCCTAACAGCTACATTTCCAAATAAGCTCACAGCGTGAAGGTAGAATAGTATTTTGTATGAATTACACTTTTCCAAGTTGGAAGACATACACCCCCACCTTTTGCTGACGCAGCGGTTAATGTGCTCTGAAAACTTCCTCCAGATCAGAATCATTTAAATGGAGTTAAATGGAGTTAATTCCAGACTTTCTCTCTTTAGCTCCCAATGTCCTTAAATTCCTGGTTTGCCAGGGCTAGTAAATGGTTCTGAAACTGCTGTGCCTGAGCAAATGGTTGTAAAACTGCTCTGCCTTTCCATCCCAGAAACTGTCTCTCTTGTAAAGACCAGAAGGGACAGGAGCTGTTTCCTTTTGTATGGGGCGCAACAAACTGAAAAACATCAACAGTGCTTCCTAGGATCCTCGTTTTGCCAGTGTGTAAACACTTCTGCTTCAGGCAAATAAAGTCACTACAGCAAGTGAAGATTAGAGCATTAGTATACGTTACATAGGTTATCTACATCTGCCTCTCACAAGCTAAATTGTGCAAGCCCCGAGATGTGCTCACAGCTTTGTCTGCTTTGTTTATAGGTTCTGGTAAGAATAAGCATTACGCTTGTTTGGGATAGCCTATAGCAGAAACCACGCAGCTACCACGTCAAATTGAGGAACCTGCTTTACCATCACGTTAACCTGGTTTTGTACCCTACCTAGCTCTGTGAAGGCCAGTTAACGATACGCAGCTCTAGGTAAGAGTCTCCTGCAGGCCTTATTGAGTAGCTTAACATGTAGTGGCATATCAATTACTACATGTGGCAAAGAGAGGGCCTTGCTCCATGAAATTGTTTTTCCAGTGGAGTATATGCTGACCCAGCTCTGCGACACTCTGTAATTATACTGGTCCATGGCTTGATATCAAAGTTATCAGCTAAGTAACTCCAGTTCGTTCCTACCTAAGCATGCAAGACCTTAGTAATTTACAATGGGACCAGGGCTGTAACAGCAAATAAAAAGCAGATAAAGCAGTAGATTTTTTCCTCTATCTAAATAATAAATTAGATTGATACTTATAAGGGTTCTCTAGGAGACGGGCAGGAAACAGAAATCTAGGAAACCACTTAGTAATTCTAAAATCCTGTTTTCTGTTCAGGACAGAGTACATGCCTTTAGCAGGGGTATAATTTCTACGCGTATCTCAATTTTTTTCTTCTCCCAAATAAACTGCAGCATAGGAATACTTCTTTTGGCAGACCTCATTTTATTACAAAGCTTTACCAACACAAGAAATATTCTATAATAACCATTACACTTTATATTTCTACTGAAGTTTTTCTTCCTGAAGCCCCCAAATCTTCCCTAGGTTTCCTTCCCCCATAAGAATCTTTACCTGATTCCTGCTGGCTATTTTGAAGGGGATCCACTTCTTCACCTCCTTCCAGTGAAGAGTCTTCTTTGCTGGACCCAGGATGGCTGCCATTCAGATACGCACTGGATGCTGCTTGCTGAACTCTGTCCTCCTCAGCATCTTCATGTGTTCTGTACACCCACTGGTACAATCCCTTTCAAGAGATACAGGCTTCAGCTCTGACCTCAAAAAAACGCTTGATCTGTATAAGCTTGGACTACAAAAGTGAATCTAGCTTACAGTTTTATATCTTCTACGTTGGCTGAAATATCAACATTGTCCCAGTGTTCCTCTGAATTTCAGAGAGTATAAATTCTGGATCATTATTTGGATGCATTTCTAGTCTTAGCAAATAGTTAATAATATTTAGTAGAGTATGAACTGACACATACTATTTGCAGACGTTTTTGCAACTGGGGTTGACTGTAATCAGCTCCCTTGGTTACACTAGGACCTTGGCATGGGAGCAAGTTGAAAGAGACTTGTGGAAGTTGCTTTTATGAATATTTAGAGAGAATAAAAACATAGAAGGGGAAGAATTAATGTACTTCCTTTGAGGTTTTGTATTCATACCAGTACTTCCTGTTGTCTTGTCCTGTATGCTGTGAAGTGCTCCAGAACTTCCATATAATTTCCATGGGATGCATTATTTCCATTGACTTTTAAAATACACTGCCCTGGATGAAGGCCTACAGCTGCAGCCTCAGACCCTGAAAAAGCGACAGCAGGAAGTTAGACAGTAAAGCCATCTGTCTATGGAACAGAAAGCTGAGAAGGTTGAAAAGGGTTTCTGGTTAAGAAGAGTAGGAATAAAAGCCAGGTGAGTGCAATCATGCTTTTGCTAGGTACTTATTGCAGGAAAGCTTTGTCATATGAGAAAAACATTGTGTGTCTATCCTTCACATTTTCTGTAGTGCTGGGAAACATAGACTCCCCCAACCTAAATGCATTCATGCTAGAAATTGAAAACCCTGTGGGAAATCATCTGGGGTTCTTGGATGGCCCTGCTAGCTTTATGCTTACAGTAGGTGAGTTCTTAAATGCGAACAGTTATTTATGTTTCAGCTTGTTGCACTTGAAAGATACAGAATATTTACATGTTATGGAGTTCGTCAGGGTCTAAGAAAAAGACTGCGATGTATTTAAAGCTAGATTAAGTCTAGAGTGCAGTAACAATTTCAGTGGATTTATTACAGGTTCATGTGAACAAGACTCAGATAACAAATCCAGCTTCTAGAAATCTACAGTTAAGGTGACTAACTTTTTTTAAGGCACCATAGGTTAAAATCCCTGCAGTTTTATTCCAAATGTGATTTGTCTTTTGTTAGCAAAATCCTAAAAAAGGAGAATCTTTCTAGCTAGCTCAGTTATGGAAGTAGTAAATACCTCTGTCAAACTGTGTTTTCTCCTTTTAAAAGGACCGTGTAAGACAGTTTGCCTCTGTCATATATTGATAATTTATAGCAGTATAAACCAATGTAAAGGGAGATTTAGCCTTCAAGCCTTATAACTTAATCGACATCAGAAAATTTGTCTTTGTCTGTCTGTCAAAGAGCTGATCCCATAGCACATTCACAACTACAGTGATCCAAACCAGTAGAGAAAGCAGTAGCTGACCAGACAAAAATATTGAGAAAGCAACAGGCAGTATCACACCTTGACTTTTTCTCAGCCACTTCAGTTCTAAACGTTTACTCCCTGTGACTGTAAAGACATTTCTTAGTGGTCTTACAAGAAAGCAGGTTAGGGTCACTATGCAAATGCATTGTGGAATTAAGTTATTCCTTGTTTTGCGTTTATGGGATTAGTGACCCAATAAATTGTCAGGACCTGTTCAGAATTAGTTTCACAGAGAAACCTGTATTTTGCTTAGTGTATCTACACCTACCCTTACATAGATATGTGTATGCACTCCAGTTTAGTTGTACCAGTCTTCCTACTTACCTCTTCCTACTGCATGAACATATGGTGGTGCTGCTCCCCGTATCTGAAAGCAAAGAGCTTCAGGACTATCTGGGATTTTAATAATCCTGCAGGTAAATCAAGAGGAGGAGAAAGAAGCATTTTAAGTTAGGCTGGTAGAGCTCTAGGCAATTCTATCATCTTTCTCTGGCATTCACAACCATGTTTTGAACAAAACATATAAAGAAAAGCACCCAAATAGTTTGGAAATAAATAAGAAATAAAGGGACATGAAGATATCATCCACTCCCTCTCCATTCTTCAAGGCAGATGAGAGATTTTCTTTGTTAAATTTTATTTATTTTTATTTAACTGACTTAACACCAGTTGAGGATCTTTTCTACTGAAACTACTAGAAAAACATCTTGGACTAGAATTCAGCATCAGGTGATAATTGAAAGGTTCAATTCTATGGGAAATTTTGGGATTACATAATCTAATAATGCACAAGGCATTAGCAGGGTCAAGCCTCATTATAAGATATCATAATGGATTGAAAAAAATGTATGGGCTGATATAGTTACAGACATCCAAAAATAAACCAAGTTTTAACAGGGTGGAAATCGCTCTTGCTTGGACATATACTAGAGTCCGAGAAGCTCCACACTTGAGTCAAAATGACAATCCTTATGGCTCAGTTTTGTTTGTGAACAAGGAGGCCAAAAGTTAACCTGCACTTACTCTTTTGATTTGGTGGCTACCAGAAGCCGAAGTGGCCTTCGTGAGCAGAAGGACTGGTTTAAGATGGTTTCCACTTCCAAAAACGGGCGTAGGAAGACTAAGTCCTCATTGATGGAATAGATTTTCCTTCCTGTCTGCAGGCCAGCCATCTGCAAATGAAACCAACACCACAGAAAACTTTGAATCATTCGCATCATCTCTGAAAGTTAAGGCTCCAGGGTGTGCTTTGAGAGGCTCAACTACTCTCTCCTATGGCAGTTCCTAGGATTACAAATACTGTATACATACAGTGTAGGCTCATCAAATCCTTTGTCAATCACCCTTAATGGTTGGCTGCATTTACCAAAAAAAAAAAAAAAAAGAGATTTCACTTGCATAAACATTCCATGCCACCGATATATCTTCCTTTGTACCTTTCTGCCTTTTTTTTTTTTTTTTTTTTTAAACAGGGGACTTGAGACTAGGCTGTGTTACTCAGTGAGATACAGAAGGGACTCCCTACAACCTACAGGTCAGGGACAAGGAACCAAGAGCATAGTTTTTGACCTCTAGCCATGCAAAAACTATCTACTACTAGTCACATAAGTAAACGTAACCTCATTTTAAGTGCTGGTAAAACCCTGCCTATGCTTTAAGTGAAGCACTGGCTGTTTATCAACCTAAAAAGCCACAACATTTTAATTTTAATTCCTAACTTTTCCATCTAACTTTAGACAGAGACAAATCCCCTGTTCTGCACACTGGACAATAACCTTCAACTTACTTCTCAATGATCTGTATCAGTTAAAATGTGACATAGCAGCACTTAGACTGGGTACTAGGTTATTAGAAAATATCAAACTCAGTTTAATGGAGTAAAAAATTAATAAATAAAGATGAATCTGTGGACCCAATTATTAATCCTTTCTGGGTTAGTATTATTTCCCATTACATCAAGGTCCAGTAGTTGGGCTTTCTTCTAAATGTGACAAGCCCTTCTCCTGTTCTGCCTGGAATCCATTGACAAATTTCTTGACTGGGAAAAAGGAAGTTTAAAGAGTACTACATAAATCTCCCAGATATGAAACTTTATCCTGTAGCAAAAACAAATCTGGAAGCATACAGCTGGAAAAAAATCTTGACTATGCCTATTCGTGGCTTGGCTTTTCTTATAAATATTTTGCAGTCTTAATGTCAGAAATAAGCTTACCTACAAAAACCTATACTTTTTTGCTCAAAATCAAAGCTATTAAAAGGAGAAACTACGAAGTTCTCTCCTGGGTTTAATTCTCAAGCTTTCTGCAGTTCACAACATCCTCTTGTGTACCTGTATATAACATTTTTCCCCTTTCTTCTTTTGTAAATAATAATCTATAAATTGTTAATATGTATAAATAGCAGTAGAGATGCATTTTAACTTAGAGTAGAATTTTACAAACTTTGATTTATAATTTACTGGATATGTTCATGCTATTTGCAATTAGAATCACGGAATCATTTAGGTTGGAAACAACCTTGAGGATCATCAAATCCAACCATTTACTTACACTGGTGGGTTTATTATAAAGTAATAATTATTATATATATTTCTAAAGTCATTATGTTTTAGGCCTGACTTTCTCAAAGTAGCTCATGCATTTAATGTATGTGCAGTTAGCTAAAATCTTTGCATATCTGCAATCATTCTACCTGTGGATTGTGCATATGGGAAACATACCTGCATGCATAATCATAGTAAGTCCATGAATATATGAGGTACACAGTCCTACATTAAACCCTACAAACTAGTAACTGTCAAAACCTGTTACTCTCCTGGGATATAACTAACCAGGCTAATAAACAACTGACAACATATCTCTTAATGGGTAAAGACCTGCAGCGTCACGGCATTTGAATTCTCTGACTAATGGATGCTCCTTATGACAACTCAATGCAGTTGTCTGGATCCAGGCCACTGTTTCTCCCCAACGCCAGCAGCATGCTATTTGCTGTTCATCTGCATGGCCATTGGCCAACTGGCTGCTTGTTGAACACACTCTGCTCAAGCACCAGACATCTGCTCTTCAGTTGGCTGTTCAGAGCAAGACGGCAACCACACCTCCCAGAAGGATAATCTTTTTTACTGTTGTTTCCTCCTGATAGAGTAAGACCATCATTCATAAACCATCTTCAGCCTTAAAACTGGTGGGGTAAACCCAGCTCTAATTAACCTTCAATGTTAGGGCCAAAACTGAGAGGCTGAACCTCAGGTGAAGAGTTCCCAAACTGCAGTTCAAGTGTCCTGTCCAGACAGGAATTTGATGTTCCCGCAATTGTTCAGTTAACAACTTTTAAACACAGTTTGGTAACTGCTTCTGCCATAGGCTCATAAAACAGTTTCTAAAAACTCTTGAGAAGAAAAAAAACACTAATACTAAAAAGAATAATGTTTGGCAGTTCTGATTTTAAATAAAACCCTAAAAGCCATGTGTTGCACATGAAAGACGTTCAGTGCTGTGTGCCACCACAACCTGTGCATGACAATTTTGATCCTGGTATAGTAGGAACAAGAAATCACAATCCTAAAGTCAAAACCAATGTGTTAATCTTGAATAAATCCGTGCAAGCAATGGAATTGTTCCCATTTCAGTTGGTGAATCTGGAATCTTCCTGTGCCCTGAAGTCTGACAGTCCTAATGAATGCAATGTGCTGTGATGGGCACTGTGAAGCAAAGCTGTATGTCTTCATTTTTGTCCCTGAGGAGTGAGACAGCAGGCGTAGGGTCTCTAAATGGCCTACAGCTGCTAAGCCACACAGAATTACATGCTGGATATCCTTCTAGTATCACAAAGCAATTAAAAAGCCCAAGAATGTAATGAAATACATTTCTGTTGGACTTCAGGTCTTTCCAGAATGTGCTGAGAGCCCTCCGATTCAGACATGCAGATTTAGTTCTTTCCTTGAGCAATATTTTATGATGGAGTTGAAAAGATGGGCTTATGGTCACAAACAGTTTGTCTTGGAAGATCAAGAAAATAATTCCTCAGAAAATTGTGTGCTTCTGTTGTTTTAAAATGCAAACAGATTTGCAGGATATTCCACAGGCAGCTAGCCAAAGCAAGGACAGAAGGATTATCTATCAGGCAATGGTTTACAGCAGAGGTTTAGATTAATACAATTTTTGGCCAACCTGTGTTGATTTTGAGCATGGGAATGGTTTCTCTGCTGACTGTAAAACAAATGAGAATCAAGAATACTCAGATCACTTAATGATTAAACTCAAAAAAGTATTAAACCCCAGTTCAAAAGTCCTTTCTGTTTGACATTCTCAACTTACTAAAATCAGTATGGGAATTGTAGAAGACTCCCAATTTTCTATTAGCTGCCTTTGGAAAGAAACAGACTTTAAGAAGATAGTTTTATACATTTTCAAAACATTGAAACATTCTTAGCTATCAAACCCAAAATATTTACAAATATAAGTCCTTACCTCTGCAGAAGACCCTCTTCGAACTGACTTCACCACAATTGCTTTGTTCTTTTCTTCTATGTCAAATCCATAGTCATCCTCTTCTGGTAAAATCTTAAAAACAAAAAGAGCACTAGACAATTATTCATGAATACGGAGTTGGCTGAAAGGCTGAAGGATGGAGTTGAGAAACTGGACTTTTCATTGCAAGTCATGATTGACATAGACTTGTAGATCTTTAGGCCAAAGGGGTTATTAGATCATTTGGTCTGATCTCCTACAGAACGTGAGCCATAAAATTTAATCTAGTTATTTCTGCATTGAGCCCTTACTATACTAAAGCAGAATTTCCAGACAGTTATCCAATTATGATCTGCGGTCTTTTAAGAAGTGAAGAATTTATTCCCTCCCTTGAGAGTTTGTTTGAATGGTTAATCAACTCCTCTATTAAAAATGGGTGTTTCATTTCTCATTTCTGTTTGGTCTTAACTTCTAGCCCTTCATTCTTCGTAAGATCTTTCACTTGTAGATTAAAGAATTGATTAATATTCAGTATTTCCCACTGGTAGGTGAACTTACAGATCAAAATGAAGTTATTTATTTATTTATTTATGAATGCTTCCTATATACCCAATAATGAACGTAATAGGACTCCTTTTTAGCTATCAATTTCAGAAAAATTGGGGATCTCACACTTATTTTGTATAGACAACAACACATACTACATAAATCTACATTACAACAGTTGGTCTGCTGGATAAAACCCTAGATGGGATTGGTGAGAGAGAACAAAGAGGAAAGATAACAAGACCATGTAATATGCTCAGTTTGTAGTTTTAATGGTTGGTAGAAGATGGCTGTTCTTGCTTCTGGGAATCTGCTTACTTCTATTTGCACTGAGGTCACACAGACCAGCCTTATAAATATTTTTTAAAATCACATCAATCACGGTAAATATATGTTTCACTCCTACTTTTCTAGTGGTTTATTAACAACAACAAAAAAAAGCTTAACAACTCACTAACCATTTTAAAAATAAAAGTAAGCCTGGCTTCTGATAAGTGGACAAATAGAAATTGTAGTAGATAAACATCTTGTTTTTGAGCTAACACTACACATTTAAGAACCATCTGATAAATCAGAATCAAGTTGAAAGGAAAAATAAAGCTATCTATAATCTAGCATGCTACTGGGAAAAACATTACTGAGAATTATCTCCTTGATTCTAATTATTCCTGCTATTTTAAAATACTGCCCTTTTTCTATTGTAGCCAATGCCACCAGCTTAAAAACTTTGTCCTTTTACAGGAATTCATCTTAGAAAAAAATTAAAGAAATTGAATCCTGCAAGAGCCATACAGCTATGTTAAAGTAACGCATGACAAAATACACCTGCAGAGAAAAAGTCCTCCTCAGATGATGTTCTGATTAAATGACAGATAGGAGAGTAAAAAATACATCTGCCACTCTTGGATATTCCTAACGAAACATTTGCAGAAACAATGCTATTTAAGCATGTTTAATACAAGGACAGCTTACGAAATTGGGTATACCACCAGTTAGATTTTTAGTATTGCAAGTGTAATGGGTTTCAACCCAACCAAACATGTACTTCTACCACTTCACAATTTGGATTAAATAGAAAATTTCTAGGATAGCTTTCCCATCCAATTCTCATTTTACATTTGAAGAAATGTTCAGTTTCATTTCTTGGACTTTGAAAGCACATGCAAAAAAAGATATTTAAAAATGTGAAGGCTTTGATTTGCAAAACTTAAGAAGCCATCAGCTACACAAATTTACATAATTGTTTGGGTGCAGCTACCATTACCAGGCATGAAAATCTGTTATATGCTGTCATTTTTAATAACCTCTCTTGCTCTGTTCATTAGTACTGCAAAATGTGGTGTTTGAAATCAAAGAACCAAAATACATTTAAGAATCCCCAAGTGCATCATCACTAGGAACTTCATCACCATGTTGTAAAGGAAGAAATCTCACATTCTGTATAGCGATGTTTCTGTAGTGGGAACACTCTCTTATGAAAAGGTAAACTATGGAAAATATTCAATATACAATACTTGGAGAGGGCTATGATTCATTCTCTATTATAAAATAGTAATACCTCACAATTCCCCATCTGAACACCATTTATCCCTGAGGAGCCCAAACCAATTAGCTAACTTGCCATCTACAAGAATTATTTCCATGCCCCCGAAATCCAATCAGTTCTTTTGAACATAAGGAAGCAGCTGTTTAATCTTGAAGAACAATCATATTAAAAAATGAAACCATATGAGACATAAGCATGTTTAATCAAAACCAGAGGACAAATGTAGTCAGAACCTATTCAAAGAGAATTTTGGCAGAGATGGGAAGGAAGAGTGGGGAGAAGAAAAGGTGTGAAAAGAATGGTCTATTACACCTGTATCTGTTACATACACAAAGCATTTTGGGTATGTGGGTCATGGTGCCAATGTGGTACCTCTTCACTGCTCCCCTTTCGTGTACTCCTGTACAAGGAGGATCATGGAGTCAGAAAATGCCTGGGGCGTGACACTTTAATGTACAAGGTATAGTGTCTGGTTTATCCACTACACTTGCTGAACCCTCCCACTGCATACACACAAAGGGCCTTGGGCCAGGCACCAAGATTCTTCCTTCAGTGAAGGAGGTGAAGGATCAAATTCTCTCTTGGCAGCCTCTCCAAGCTGCTCTTACTGTTCAGGAAGAGGCTAAATAGAGAGAAGCAGGAACTCTCAGCCTAAAGAACCTCTTGAGGACATCAGCAGCAGAAGAGGCAGCATAGCAGATGGCCCATCATTTCCCAAACCGAGGTCCAGGACATACATCCTTCTCTCCTGGCTTTCACAGCTCTCCAGCATAAACCTCTCTGTTGGACACTCTTCAACAGTTTGATTTGATTAAGAATTTCATAAGGAGCAGTGATTTATGAGGTGATGTCAAGTCTGTATGCTTCACAAAACTGCTGAAGTCCCTGTGGCCCTCAGCAGCCTTGGTTTGAACAGACTTACTTTCCTACCTCCTCACCTCCCAGGTTGCCCCAGTCTACCCAGACTTTCAAAAGTCCAGTGCTCTGGGGCACTAGAACAAAATTTATTTTCAATGAGAAGCTCCAGAACCTAGGCCAGCCCTACTGCTAGTATCTTTAAAGTATCTTTTGTCACATTAGCAAAATAGATGTTATATGTACAAAACATCTCCAAGTTCCTTCTGGTTTATGATCTTTGAAGTTGAACGGTGAAACTGAACTGAAATTGGACTGTTCATTCTGAACAGTGAAAGATTTACAGCCTAAAGGATACTTTTCAGAGTTCACTGGAATATTTAGTACCCAAATCCACTAAAAGCCCTTATCTGGCCACATTCATCTAGTTGATGGATGCCTCTTGTCACTGACTTGCCAGCCTGCCTCCTTGGGAGATCAGAAATCCCCAGAGGATGGGCTGTCATTAGTGGCCCTGTTCCCAGGGGTGTTTTAAATCAATAATTTGAATACACCTTCGTACGCTAGTGTAATGAAGAGCAAAGGAGGAGTGCAATTCTTGCTGTCCTTGCTGAAATATTGCAGAATTAGGTCACTTTATATTAGCACAAGCACAAAGATAGTTCTCCCAAAATCATTAAATATGAGAGAGATTTTTATTATGGAGCAAGTATGGCTTTGAGTAATACCAATTACTATTATTTATTTGTGATTGGAATGAGAACTGTGTTCTATAGTTGTATAAGAATTTTAAGGTGAATGCTATGTTTCTTGGATTAGCTGATTTAAAACTGAAAAGACATGAATTCATATGATAATTCTACTTAGTATCTAAAACTTGAGGTCTGAAGTACTGAATTAGAAAGATGTTTTCATCTTCAAAGCTGGTTCTAGACGTAAGGGTAGCAGGGAAGCCCTGCAGATAGATGAGATTTAGCATCCTCATTTTCAGATGGTAAACTGAGGCAAGGAGAGACTTGAGGTCTTGCTCAGGTCACACAGTGAGTTCAAGCGTGAAGTTAAACTAAAACCCAGGTAGCTCTGACTTCTGTGCTCAACCCATTGGCTTTGACTGAATACACCACAGTACTCAGGCACCTGCGTGAGCTGAATTGCAGGACATGCCCCAGCCTGGGCTGAGAACTGCAGTGAGACTGCAACTACTCCTGCAGCTACTGTGACACACTGCTGGCAAGTAAGTAAAACATACTGGGTGCCCTGGAAGAATGTATGAGGTATTACGGGTCTGGAAAGTTGAGGTTTAGGCTTAAAGTCCAGATCTCCAATCCAGCGTGACAGGTTTCAGAATGCTATAGAAAACATACACAGGCATCATCATCAGGAATCGGTTGACATGCTTTTCTTGTGAGATTGGATAAATGATACACTAGGGTCTTCTGGAGATTCTAGCAATGTCTGTGTAATAATCTTCTTAGGCAACTTCAAGGACAGCCCACCTATACAGGCAACTATCCTTGTCTGATATTAAGCTCCAAGTTAGCAGCTTTAATTTGTGCTTGGGCTAAGAAGTTACTAGCATACTGCAGTTACCAAGTCACAATGTTTGGAATCAATCCAAAATCTCTTCAACTATGCAAAGAATGTTGTATATTTTTTCAGTATATCAAGATTTATTGCCTTCAATAGGAAAAATTGCACAAACGAATATTAAACGTTGCTTGAAGTGCATTTTTTTCAAACTAAAAGCACTTTTTTTCTTTGGTATTTCCAACAATATATTGGTCAAAGCTTTTGTTTGTTGTCTTCTGTTTTCAAGGGCAAGCTCGACTGTGATAGAGCAAACTTAGATGAATGGGTGGGATTTGTCACACTAACCAACAAGGATTTCATGGAAGAGAAGCATGTGTCAAAAGCCAGTGCTGAGGAAATTCCATTAAACTTTCTATGGTGGGCTTGGGGGAAGGGAAAAATCAATGCCCTGTCATGTGAAGAGGCAGCAGTGATGTTCCACAGGCAGCAAAACCTCAAGATTCCAGCTGCTCATAATTGCTAAACACGCAATGAAATACAAGTCAGGCACAAATGTTTCTGTGTATAAATGTAATGCGTTTCCTGTGCCACTATTTGTGGGATGTGCTTCTTAAGCATTCAGGGGGCTGCTAATTTATTTGTGCAAATGAATGCAGTTCAGACCTTTAGCATGGCTACTACTTATTTCAAAAAAAAGCTGTTCCCTCTGAGTGGTAGATTTCTTACTCAGCGCGTGCAGTTCATTTCAGATTGGTTACTTTTTGAGACAGGACTGTATTTGGACAGGTTGACTGATGCACTTCAGAACTACAATAATAGTAATGTTAAAAATATTCCTGCTGTAAATATTTAAGTTTTTTTAAAAAAAGGAGTGACTTAAAGGACCAATTAGGGATTACAGTTATAAACTAGTAAATAGTTTGTGTGTGGAAGATTTGCAGTTTGCTGAAGAGGCTTCAGTTTGTTCTGCCCCTTTAGTGAATACTAATAAACAATTACGTTACATTAAAACAGAATCAACTTTAAATCCCTCTTTTCAGGGCTACCATACTATTGCTGGGTTTTGGCATTTTCTTTTTAACAGAAAACCTTGAACTGCTAGAAAAAAGTGGAATAAGCATTCTATTCTTATAGAATGCTTCATGCTATCTTATCCTGATGAAGAAGAAAATTAAAAATACCTGAACAATGACAGTTCCCATCAATTTGAACGAAACTGACCTCTGAGTGCTTTGCAAATCATGGAAAGAAAAAAAAAAAGCACAAGTGTAGCACCTTTTAACCACTTCCCTTTATCCAACGGTTCTCCAGGAGGGTAATCATATTACCACGACACTCCTGTCTCTGGCACTGGATGCATAGAGGAACAATTCTGAGGTCCCATGGTGCTTTAAATATTACTTCTGGCCATTGAGACAAACACAGATTGGTCTCCTGGGAGACAAGGCAACAGTGAGACAGTGAAGTTTGTGTGAACCACAGGGAAAATTTTCCCATGTTATGGACCTCTGGATCTTTTCCAGCAATTCCGCTTTTGTAGTTTCTGACCCAAGCTTTTATCCTGCTCCTGCATTCTGTTGGTGCTCATAGGGAGAAAAAGATGGGCCTGGAGTCACTGGCAGGAAACAAGGATCTCAAAACAAAGAGTACATGCAATCCAGCTACCAAGTCCAAAGCAGCATTAGAATAATCCCAGTGCAGTAAGGACTGTGGTGGTGTTTGGTGAGGTGGGAATCTGGAGATAACAGTAGTGTTGCACAAAAATGAACAGATTTTTTTAAAAACTGGTTTCTATAAACAAAATAAGGCTGCTACTTGATCCAGTAATGCAGGGCATATTCACATCACTCAATGATGTCTTGAAATCTCTGTATTTTGATCAGTCACTTCACTCTCATCTGAATCTACTGTCTCTATAAAGGTATTTAAACTGTGTTTGACCTTGATGGCAGACATCTCCCAAGATTGTAGTGCCCACTACTTCCTCCTCCACCACACCAACCCTGTGGTACATACTCAGCGAACTCAGAGACATTTGCTGCCTGTTAAGACAACATCCAGCTGCCAGCTCAATTCCAGACTGCCTTTCTCAAGGGCTTCATGGGAAAAGAAAGGGATTGGGCTGTGAACTGGATGAAATAGTCTTATCTCTGAGCCTTCTCTTTTCATAAGACCTGTCAGAAGTAGGCAGAAACTTACTTGCATTTGCACACGTGTTTGTAAGCTGTACACCAAATCTTCCATGTAGTGCAGGATGCCTGGTCACATGCTTGAGAAGGGGGCCTGCACCTTACACATCCCTTGCTTCTAAAATAAGCTGTGTAGTCTGCCCAGCTAGAAAAGTTGGAGCTCCAAAAACTGGGGCTCTTGAGCTATTTTGCTGTTGAATTAGTATTTTTACCGTTACGGCAAGTCTAGCTACACGTGTAATTCTAATTTTTATTCTACTCTATCATAATTTTCCTTCACATTCTCTAGCCTGAAACAATACCAGTTTCATAGAAAGGTAAAGGTATGCATTAACACATTTCTTACCAGAAGACGCTTTCCCAGGATGTTTTCCACAAGCTTGAAGTCATTACGTAACTGTTTGCTCTTGGAACTGGTTCCTTCCATCTCTTCATCAGCATAAAAGCGGAAATATAAGGATTCATCCTTAAATTCACTTTTCTCCAGGACTGGAAACAATATGCATGAAACACATACATGCATTTGCACAGAGAAAGAAAGAGAAAAACAAAAAATAAAGTTAAAGGAAATCTTAAATATTTCACTTGACTTTACAGAGCAAAGACCAGATGCATCCCCGTCAGTCAGCTATTAAGCTCTATATTTTTTAAGCTACTACTGTATTTTAGGGCCATGCTTTTCTTTACAGTACATAGTAGCTCATGATATGATGTTTGACCTCCTTGTCAAGTAGACTGCATATAAAACGCACAAGATACCCTTGGAAGAAAGATGCTACACAATATCTTGTGCTCCTCTCCCATATCAAAAAGAATATAGTAAAAATACAAAAGGAAGAAAGAGAGGTAAAATGGCAGTTTAAAGGTAAGGCATATGGCTGAACAGGCTAAGACTTTTCAACCTAAAAAGGATTGGAGAGGGAAATAAGATCTACAAAATTCTGGAAGGCGTGATAAAGTTCTTTAATGCATTTTCAAATACCAGACTTGGGGCTGCAAAATAAAAGCAGCAAGTGACAATTTTGAAACTTGAAAACTACTTCTTTGTTTACCATGTACTTATGCTGAGGAACTCCTTGCCACAGGGTGCTGTGAATACCAATGTTTACATGGGCTCAGAAGAGATCAAATTCTTTAAAGCAAATCAATTTTTTTTACATTCTTATCAAACACTAAGCAAATTTTCTACTAGTTACTTAAAATAATCTGCTCTCAAAAACACTGTTTTTGCAAGTGTTATTTATGATGTGAACTGGATGATTCATTGCACAAATGCTGTTACACTCTGGGTACTTTGTATGTGCTACTTGATACTGATACAGATGTAGTTTGTTTACTTCCCCAGTTCAGAAGCAGCATCACTGACGATGGATGATGTCTCACTTGGCAATTTGGCACTTCAGATTTAGAAGCTTCAGAGGTTCAGCTTCAAGGACTGTACTTGCTGTCCAAGCAGCAGGAACTAGGCAATTTTACTTTGCACCTGACATTTCTTGGGTGACATTTCAGTACAGTACTTTGTACATTGGTCTGATGGCTTTGAAAGAGATGCAGTGAAAAAATATTCCCCTTCTAGCTTGTCTAATCACCGCAGGGCCCATCATAACCACTAGCAAGGGGATTCACTTAGGAAGGTACTGGGTTCAGACATTTTGTGTAAGCTCAAAGGCTGCTTTTTGGATGGATCTGCTGGGATGCCTGCAGCTGTTTGCATGTCAGCATATATGGCACAGTATATAGAAAAGGGATTTTCAGACACTGTCAGCTAATATGACTGCAGAGCTGCTTTAATTGGCTGTGGGAAGGGGTGCTGATGCATTACCATGATGCATGAAGCCGTTATTGCAGAGTCCGACACCCAGCGCGACAGCTTCCTCGCGAGTCTGACAGTCTCCCTAGAAACAGAATAAATGTTACACCTCAGACAACTTCCTAAACTAAATTAATTCCCCTCCCCACCACATGGCTCGTGGCTTTGCAATTAGCAGGGTGCTCTTTGTAGGGAGGGAACAATAGAACGCAATTAATATAGCTACCCCCACCTTGCCCAAATCCCATTCATTCTTATATATAGCATCTTTCCCCTCTGACAGGAACTAGGAGGACAAAGACCAGAACTCTGGAAAGCAGTTGTTTAACCTACAAAGGAGTATAATATTATCTTAATGTAAAGACTTTTTACTTGCAATCACAGTGTCAGACTTCGGGGCCCATTAGCCACAGATGACAAAACTCAGACAGAGAGGTTAAGAGATCTTATCTATACTCAAAACCCAAGGAAAACAAACAAACGAACAAACCAAACCAAACCAACAAAACAAAACTGTGTAAACCCAGTGCATTGTATATGAACTCCAAAGGTCATACTGGTTAAACCTGCAGTAGCACTCTCCTTCCTCACCCAGCAGACTGACAAAGGATTCAGTTGCTCACTAACTGGCAGCCTTCAGCATAGTATTTCAAAATAGGTACCAAAGGTGACTTACAAATTTACAAATATATCTGAAAAAACAGCATTAAATTTTGCGTCTACAGTTCAGCTAAATAGCTAAATACAAAACATACTCAGTTTTCTCTATGCATCTACTAACTTGCAGCCACAAGTGAATACTGCAAAAATGCTGATTGTATTTTTAGAGAAACAATTTCTGAATAGTGCAGATAAAAATCAGGAGGAACTATTGGTCTTACCCAGATAAAAAACATTTTTAACATTGGTCATGGGCTGTAATGCAAGACTGTCTGCTTCCCAGTTCCCTAAGGGACACAAAAGAACCCAGGATCTCCCGTCTTGGTAAGAGCAGCTGCTCAGCTCATTCCAGCAGGTAGGGGGGATCTGCTGCTTTGCAAAGGGACTATTTTAGCATCATACTTCCAGTTATAGTAAACTGGAAGCTGTATCCAACAGAAATATTACAGCTTCTTTTTTCCCCTCCCATCTGGAGAACAAGCTACCCTGAAGCTCTAGCAGCAATGGCAGAGCAGTACACTGACTTTGTTTGAAACAAACCAACTTGCAGATTGAGAGCCAGTGGAACATCAATGTATGCTTCACATCCAACTAAATAGAGCGGTAGCTATGTGCCAGGCAAATGCTGGCAAAGAACACCACTATGGTGTAAAGATAGTACTTAAACACAGGATCAGTTCTTGTGACTCAGATGCATTACTAGCTTTTGATGAACAGACCTTCTGAGAGCACGAAAAAGCCATGACATTTACAAATCAAGAAGTAAATAATGTTGTCTTGGTAGGAAGAAGACTGAGGCCATTCTGAAGGAGCTGCGTGATTATGTAATCACACAAGGAGAGCCAAGCAAAGGGCTTTAATAAACCTGAAGTTTAACTTTCACTATAAACTAATTTCAATCTCTGTAGGTCTTTTCTCATTTTCAACATCCTGCCATGCGACAACCCTCAGTACTCATTTTGTGTTAATTTATGGGATAAATGGGTAGTTTATTTTACAGAGGCTGGGACTTAAAAATCTAATTTAGTCCTTCAACTGTAAATAAACTGAAGAAAAATGCCTTCTACTATTATTTTTTTAACCTTTAGGAATCCGCTTTTGTTTTAGGCAACAAGATCTGTATAGGAAGGCTCTAGAACTTCTACTACTTCTACTACATTAGGCTACTCCTGATGATGATAGCTTGGCCTCAAATCACTCCCCTAGAAAAACAGCCTTCTCTAATTAGAAAAGGTAACTAAAAATAGATTATGTCAGCTCATCTGTAAGTCCTTCTAAATGTTATGTAGTGATTTGTCCAAATACAATGAAAGCAGTAACAAAAACCTTAAGGAAAAAGAACCACCTAAAAGTAGCAATCTTGACAGAATGAGTCTCAGAAATTTTTTTTCATACGGAAATTGCACGTGAAACTAAATGCACTAGTTTTGACATAGTAATTAAGGTTTATTCAAATGCAATCACTGAATTCACATCAGCAGAATTACAGAAACAGTTTACAGACAGAGAAGAATCATGCGCAGTAGACGTTATTATTACTACTATTGCTACTGCCACCATTTGTTACTTCATGTTGTCTAGTTCTGGTGGCAATATGATGTCTAAAGTCCTAATCATGGATGATGGCTGGTTGTTTTGAGATGTATAAGATCAGCGATGAAGATGGTCTGTGTCCCAAATTGTTTACGGCTACATGTAGGAGAAAGGAAAGCAGATAAACACAGATGTGTCAAAAGAAAAAACAAACCACTTTTAAATATTTCGTTAATATCATGGAAAAGGAGAGTTTTAAGATTATGAGTGTATCAGGTTTGCAGACAATTATCAAATGTTTCTTCTCAATCAGAAGAGGTGCTCACTCCTTTCAAGTGGCAAAATGCAGAGGTGCAGTATGTGCTGCAATGGTAAGAAGGAGTGGAAGGATGGGAAGACGAGAGAATGACAGGAGCAAGAGGCCTAAAGGATCTATCTTACCAGTAGGTTTCTACTTCACATTTTTCCCTTTACATTCATTCTATCTTTCATAAATTGCCATTTGAAGTTTCTGAGACTCAGGACTGGGGATCAACTAGCAATGTTTTATCACAGACTATTTCTGGAGGTCTGGATGTAAATCTTTGGGCAGATGAGAAAAGCACTGTTTTAGTGATAGTGCCTTTTAGTGAACCCTCAGTTGCACATGAGATTCTGTGATCTACAAGTGCTCTCGTGTTCATGTGAGGTCTGTGTTCATCTTTGTTCTCAGTCTACTGGCAGTGGGAGAAAGATTAGGTTGCAAAATAAAGCCAAGAGGCTGCAGAATCAATGAAACAATGAGATCCTTCCCTTCAAGAATTGCTTCTAAGCACCTGAAATACAGTTGACTCAATTTCGATTAGAAAAAAAGTTCCTACTATTTTACAGTGTTCAGTCTTATGAATATTTGCAAAGGTCAAGGAAATGAAAAACAGCTTTCTTATTAGGAAAGGCTCCTCCTGGCATTTACAGTCTAAATTGCAAACAGAAATGAGAGGGGACTATCTTTGAAGACAATCATCTCTATCCCACCTAATCTAACACAACAACAAGCCACACTGTTTTTGTGCACCATTTCTAAACTTAAATCATGATGCAAATTGATTGTCAGAAGAAGAAATAAATGTCCCAGCATTTTTGTCTAACAGATAGTTATCAAATCAGACAATATCAACAATATTTTCAAGAACAGATTCCTAATGTTAAACTGACAAGCAGATATTTGAGCAGTTAAGTAAATGCACTGCTTTGCAAAATGCTGAACATTCAATAGCTCCTACTAAAACCTACTGTTAGCTGGTATGGCCAAAGTATGAATGGTTGCTAGAAAACGATTCAATCTGGTATGAAAACTTCAAGCAAATTGCCTTGAAAGTTACTGTTTTTAAGGATCTAACAGCAAAGATTGATTTAGCTACAAAGACTGAAATTCATCTAAGTTGCAGGCAGCGATTTAAATATTTAACAGTGTTCCCCTTTAACGGAGCACAGAAGAATTTTCCTTCATCAATGCATCTGTGTACATGTATGCATGCACATGTACACTATATAAATTACATCATCTTCTGTATCTCCATTTCTGGTTTTAGTACAATCTGGTTCAATCTTAATGTAAAGTTCAACAAACAGGAGAACAGCCAGATTAACCTACAAGAAGGAAGAATAATGGGGAAGGTAATGAGCGACATTTTTCCAGACCAAGAGCTGCTCTTATACATCACTCTTTGAGTCTTTCTACTGCCTATGGCACTACGATTAGCTATTATAATGGTGAGATTAGCCTGATTACATCTCTCTTCTTTGGCCAAAGCAGACTTTTTTTCCTCAGCTTTCCATGAAAAGACCCTGTTAAATTACAAGTAACTGATACAACAATTTCAGTAATAATATGCTTGCTCTCTTCCAGGCTCTTAATAGGAAAGCAATCAACTACTCCTTTCTCACTCAGTTACTTGGCACAGAATAACCTTAAATCATAGCAATCTTATTAATGTAGAAGGATGTCAAGTGCAATTGCAGGAAACATCTCTGAAGGACAACATACCTGATAGTTAAGAGGTCTGATTCTAACTCAAACTATCTTTCTTTTATGTCATTTTGTCAGTACTGGACTTGATGTGACTGTGAATCTGACCATCATTTAAGACAAAGCCAGAATGTGCAGTAGACTCTATGGTGGTGAGCAACAGGATACCCTCTCCTTTTAGACTGCTTTAGACTAACAAAGCTAAATTTTTAACTCCCCATTCTACAGGCTCTTCTCTGTAATTACACAGTAAATATTGGGCAACTCCAACTTCTAAAGACAGTGATTCAGATTTTATTCATTCTTCAGTTGTATCACACCAACACTAGATTGTACCAGATGAACATTGCTTTGAACATCTTCAGAAAAAATCGCAAGAAATAGAAAAGATCTCCAAGAACATCCAGTTCACCACTCCTTGGGCTAACATAATACTTCCCTTCTCTTTATGCTGCCAAATAACAAGTTTCTCCAAATAAAAAATAACAGAAAGCAAATGATTGAAAGTTCAAACGTATTGAATATGTTAAATTATGTTGTAATGTTCTTTAGATAAATGCATTTTATTTACTTTTAAATGAAACTGAAAAAATAAGCTACTTGTCAAAGACAGCAATATCTTAAAAAATTCTTACCTGTGCAATAAGCCAATCCACTAGTTTACTTGCAGGGATTACTGATTTGTAGGTCTTCAGGTGATAGTCACGATCCCTAATTAAGAAAGAGAATTTGGGGAGAATCAGGACAAAAGGTAAATATTTCTTTACCCTCTAAACCTAAATATACTATTACAATCCACTGTTGAGAAGTTGAGGAAAGAATTATAGATGGAAAAAACTATGAGACTCCCAGCCACAAATAAATAAGACATGCAATAGGAAGCAGATACCTCCCTTTCTTTAGAAGCATGGAGTTTTTAAACTTTTCTAAAAACTTGAGTTAAGAAGATATTTGAAATCAATACAGAGCAATAATATTTTAAATTTCTCTTGATGTTTTTTCAATCTATCTTCAATGAGTTCATATTCCTGCCAGGACATTCTTTCCACAAACGCACTGAGCTTCTTCTTTAACTCAGCTTAGTATATTGCCACTATCGCGCCTGTTGAAAATCGCATTCTTCTAGCAGGAAGTCATATTGTTTCCATCCTAACTGCATCCGTACCCAGTTTACATTTACTGGGTCTGTGCCAGGCCCGTCTGTTAGGTTAAAGAGTTCTGCTTTTTCAGTGTTTTCCCACTGACATATTCGTAGGCAGTCACCCTGCATATTCCCTCTGTGACCCCTTTTGCTAGGCTCCCTGAATTAAGGACCTTTTAGCCGACTCTGTCAAGAGAGATTCTCATGATTCTCTGCACCTGTTTGGATTTTACTTCCTTGAGCAAAATGCCCGAGCAGCCAGATACAAATAGAGTAGAGTGTTCCTCTGTGGCATTACCTAATTTCAACCACTGCAAATAAAACAGAAGTGTTGCGTTTAGATCTTGTAACAAAAGTTTTACCATCTCACACTCAGCCCTTGTAGAGAGCAGCACTAGTCCTGAAATCAGGCAATGAAACCTTATTGTAAGTTGCTGCATTTTGCAGTTTCCTTCCATTCATCTCCTCAGAGCCATGGAAATAGCTGATGTTTTTAGTCCTTCGTAAAATACTTCTGAAGAATTTTGATACAAATATAAGAGTAGTGTGTGGCTCAGAACATTGGGCTCTAACACCTTTCTCCTCCAGGTCACTGAACTGAATCCAGCTCGTGAGGGAGTGAAAAGATCTTTCCATTTTAAGGCTGTTTATTGGCTGACGTGAAAAAGGTTTGGTGGTCTTGATCCAGTTCCTAGTTCCACATCACAAAAGCCTCTACCACAATTAATTTGCATTAATTGGCTCTCTCTTTTTAAGATCCTCAGTAGAGAGGCCAAATCCTGAATGGGCCATGGAGAATTAACTCCTCTCTCACCCTCAGAGGTGGTCCTTCCATTTCAAGCCTGAGGTCCACTGGCATGACTGTGCAAGGAAACTTTCACAGCCACTGTGACTGTTTTACAGTCTGGATATATCTGTAACGGCATCTTGAGAGAAGACCTTAGTCTTTTGTTCTGTCAGATTGACCTCCTTCATCAGCACCACACCATCTGATACTTCCTTCTTTTCTAAAAATCTAAAATCAAAGCACCATCTAAACTTCGTACTACCTATGTTTCCCTTTCACTAATCATCTACAGATAAAAATATGCTGTGACTTTCTTTTGTAATTAAATGCAGCAGAAAAGCAAAATGCAGGGTGTGAGAAATTAGAAAGGGAAACAGAACTTTCAAAACTTGGAAAAAAAAATGACAGCGTTTCCAGAAATATATCCTCAGAACAAAAGCTTTCCTCATAGTGCTTAGACATATTTTTCACCTTGTCTTCCAGTAATGTGCTAAGACCAGCACAAAACTGTGGGAGTTTTCTGGGCAGTTTTCCCCTCTTACACTCTTATCTTGAGAAAATGTGCTTTTGAAATGTCAGAACAATAAAGGAAAGCATTAAAATATTGAGTACTAATGAGTAGGGGTTTCCAGATTGTGAGAAGCAACTCCCTACGTTTTAATAGAGATGCTGGCATAGAGCTTTGAATAAACTGGCATTAGGATCTTGGTCCGAGGCCAGTTTTTCACTGCTTGTTCTTAAATGCTTATCCAGGATGAATATTTCAACATTAGTTCACTGACTTTTCCCTCATTTCAATTTAGCCTGAACAAGAGAGGAATACGCATCACAGAATGTTATCCAGAACCAGGATCTGCAGGTGAACAGTCAAATATAGAAGTGGGAACCATTGAAATTTTGGCAGAACATTGCTGCCTCACAGAAACTAGAGAAATATAATGTTCCCCACAGGCTGTATGTCATCTACACACTGAAATATTGTCCATCAAACATGTAAACAGGGAGCAAGTTTTCCTGCCCTCACAAATTGCCCTAAAGTAGATCAGAGACATATTCAGAACCTCTGCTATATCTAACATTCTTCATGTATCATCCCTCAAAGTAGCATGCTTTTTTGCAAGTGGGGTACAATACCTTGTCCTCAAAGTACATTAATGTCAAACTCTGCTTAAAAAAACATGAAGACAAAAGTTGCGTACATTCTCTCAAGCCACAAGGGAGGACAACTAAGCAAAAACATATTCCATGGCTGTCCACAAAATAATTGAATGGTGAACTTTGATTCCTCCAGATTCTCTTGGCACTTGCATCAGCCACTACAAGCAGTTTTCCTGATTTTCTAGAAGGAACGTTGCACTATGAAAAGATCTTTCCCACCCTGTTAGCGTGATTGCAGGCATCAGCAGTCTGAAGATTCCAAATATAGCAGTGGTCCAAAGGCAGAGCACAAAGTCAAAGGGTTTGCACAAATAACTTTTGGCAAAAAGCTACCTCCTGAAACGTTAGGCTTGTCAGAGGCAAAAAGATATGAACAGAAGACATGAAAAGATGTCTAACAAGGAAATAAAGGAAGGGTGAGTAGGAAAGCAAATGGCTGGAAGAAGAGCCCAAACATACTGAAAATGTTCAGTCTGTCCAGAAGGATCCTAAAAATTCTGAGTGTGTGCAATTTTTCACTGGTCACACACAGTTTAGTTACATGCTGCTACATGTACAATACAGATTACTCCTGATATAAGTAGATTCTCCAGCTGAGATTTATTACAAAAGCAGCACATTGATAAAACACCACAAGACAGGCCTACGGTAGTAATTTTCTCTTTGCTGATTCCCTAAAGCTTAAGACTACATCCCTCTCACTTTGCGGGTAACCTGAGGCCAGAGACATTTCTTCAGGTTCGCTTACTGTTATTCCTAATTTGCATGTGAATTACCATCTTAAGGAGTGAAATGTGTGTGTGTGCAAATACACATACATCCATATACATCACTACTTTGTCTACCAGGGCTGCATCACATTTTCCTGCTCTCGTTACCCTTCAGGCTGACTGAAATCTATACTATTGTAGAATGGCTATTCTGGCAAAAACAAAAACAAACAACAACAACAACAAAAAACAATTTATGATTGATATGGCTTATGAACTGTAACTATCTTTTCAGCTGCTCAACTCAGGGACAAGAGGGAAGCTGTGCTGAATTTGGGAATTCTTCCTCATCCATTTTTTCCATGTAAAAATGAAATTCTCTTCAGTAAAAATGCCCAATTCTCAGTCATAGGCGCCTAAACAGAACACCTGAATGGTTCAAGGTGGGTTCCATTACAGGCCAGAACTGTTCATCTGATGTCACAGTAAGGCAACGATGATTGCAAATCATCTCCTGTGGGCTGGGAGGGTTAACTACCTGCAAGTAACTGTAATAAATAACAAAATAAAATAATGTAATAAAAGAATAGAGGTAAGTTCCCTCTATTCTTTAGAATTCATTTATATAAAGCCAAGTTCTGAAGACTCCATTCAAGATTTTCATTTTTTTTTCATATTACAATTTCATGTTTTATTTCACTTTTGATTGGTTGTTGTTTGTTTAGGGCGCTTTGAATGAAAGCATCCTAGCATCACGTTGGTATCTGCTCACATCACTTCAGCATCTGTTTACATTTTCTATAACCAAATAATACATCATCTACACTACACAATCTGCCCTGAATCAATAGTCACTCATTAATCACACCTACTTTATCTCACAGAAAATGCCAGAGTAAACAAATAAACTTGTGGCATGCTAATAGCTCTCGTGAACTGAAAGAGGAAGCACATGCCAGGAAGAATGCAACGCCAGCCTTTCACTCTCCCAAAATCCAGTTCAAACATCCTCCAACACAAGTCCAACTACAGTGCTGAATTGTGGAGATAGGAGGAAAGTAAAAGAGCCACAAAAATGTTTATTACAGTTTATAATGAGAGAGAAGCAAGATTTAAATAGCAGCACGTTGTCCCTTTAACAAAGCCAGATACTGTATGTGAGGGGATCACGAAGGTGAACTTACTTTACCACTGGAGTATACAGGCAGTGTAGTCTGCAGTAGAGCCTCACGCCCTGAAGAAGGAAAAATAGACAATATTATCAGTTTTTTCTTTGTCCAAAAAATGCTGTTTAGCTACAGCTAGCAAAACCTGGACACTGATGTCTCTACCCAGCCAGAATTATCTATTGATTAACTGTTTTCCAAAACAAATCCTTTATCCTCTGTTAAACAATTCTTATTTCCCTGCCTCCAGAAACTGAAAAATACACTTTTATCTCTAATCAAATCCATTCCAACATTTTCTCCATTAATCCTTCCTAGCAATTAACCCATGAACTGATGTCCATAAGAAGAAATCCAATTTATTAAATAATATATGGGCATATATGGGTCAGCAGAACTCATTTGACATACACTTATCGGGAGCAGCAGTTAAATATTGATGTCTTCTATCTCCCTGAACCATAATGCCTACATTTTCAACAGACATTCTGCATTATGGCCTACCATTTTTTTCAGACCCTCTTTTTTTTTTTTTTTTTTTTTTTTAACTATATTAGGATTTTAAAAAGCAGTCTTGGGTGCAGTCACAAGTGTACTGTTATTTATGGCTAAGCTCTGCTTCCTCTCTCTAGACTGAATGTCTCTTATGGCATTAGTATGGAGAGCTGAATACAACAAAGGTAAACAGCATTAGGGATCTCCTATCCAACAGTTCACCAGCATTTAGAGGCAGACGAAACTCATTTGAGGGTTCTTATACAAATCACAAGAATGGTAACAAACCTTGGACATGATGTCTTCCAATTCACTTCTTGGCTTATACGTTCCATCATCATAGCGAAATCTGTACATCACCTGCTCATTCTTAAACTGGTGCTTATCTGAAACTAAAACATCAGCATGATAATTAAAATCAGTCTTTTCTCCCCTGCTATGTTGTTCATAGGCCAGCTGGTACTTTTGTACCTAGAGATTAACTGGTATCAGTCTCTTTCTGAAGAGAAGACTCAACTTTTCATATCTCTCCTTGTGGATTTATATGCTTCTGTGCACTTCTGAATCACTAACAAAAGCAGCTTCCTATAATACCATGGCTCCAGTAAAGTTGAAATTTCTTCCCTTTGCATCAGATTCAATTTATGTAAAGCTTTGGAAATGACCCTAGTGAAGGCAATTGAGGTTGTCTGATTTTTTTTTGTTGAGTTTTGAATAAAGTGCCTGCAAATTCCCACAACAGTTATCACAGCAGTAAAGCCATTTCTGCAGCTGCCTGAAGTTCTGCACTTCCAAAAGCAGGGAGTATTCTGGTGGGAGGAACTACAGCTGTTAGAAGTATTCTTCTACCAATGTCCTTGTATTTAGTACCGAGTTCCTTCTAAAAATTAAATAGCACTTCGAAAGACTGCTTTTTCAACCAGAATAGCTATTCTACAGTAGACTAGCTTAAAATTCATTGGGTCATGCTATATACTAACAGGCTATAAAGACAAGCACACAGAAGACATTGCAGTGTGATAAGCAACCATTTCAAAAGGAGCATTGGCTGAAATCAGAAGGGTTAAAAAAACATACCCAGTTTCAAACAGTTTTATCCAATGGATCAAATCAGAAGAGGGTTGAAGTCCATATCCAATTGGACATAGGTTTATCCTGGCTCCATTCTAAGGTAAACTATTTCTAAAGTGAAAACCTCATAGTGGAGATAGTAATTTGTGGTAGAAACTATTTGTTTCACTGATTAATAAATAAGTGAAAACTGTAAGGTTCCAAAGAATATTCGAATTCAAAATAAGCAATAAAGTATCTTCCAGATTTTACAATACCCTGTGTAGAAATGCCATTGTTCACAACTTAACTTAATGGAGACCAGTTACAACTACGTAAAGAAGGGGGAGATCTAGAGAACAGTAACCCAAGCAGAGAGCAGATGAAGGTAGGGTACCTTAGTCACAATTATCTTTTCTGCCTTTGCCAATGGAACAAAACCGTGGCTACACCTTTGTGCTGGAGCACCCTTTACCATTTTGGATGCAGTATTTCACAGTATAGGCATAGTGTTTGATGAACTGAGAGACAATATGGATTTATACTATTTAAGGTGCACCTTAGACTGAGTTCGATTAACCTGAGACAAGGGATTGCACTGGGTTAGACCAACTCAGAAGTACCAGGATTCAGTTTGAGACTTAGTCTGCCCCTTGCAGAGTGGGTAGAGCGATTGCTTAGAAGGCAAAAACCAGAAATTCCGAAGACACGCCGGTCTGTGAATATGTCATGAAGATTCCTACTTGTGATATTTTTCAGAGTAAAACAAGATTTGCTGGATCAGGTGCATATACTTTTCTATATGTTGAATCTCTAGCCTGTGTTAGCTATTGACTTCTTAGAGAGTCTGTCTGCTCTGGATTTTGTGTTCTGAAACCCATTGAGAACCAGGTCTGCAGAAAGTGTCTTTTGGTCTTTTGTGGACAGCACACAGTAGATGAGGCTCTGATCACTTGTACTGTCTGTGGCAGGTACCAGAACTTGCACATCAGCAGTCCCAGATAAAAAAGACAGAATAAAAGGAGATAGAGGAAATGGAGTGATAAAATGCACAGAGCTCAGCACTCTGCCACTCAGCAATCTTCTATGGCCCTGCTTCTCAGGCAGGCTGAAAGATCAGCAGTTTTCACCTGACAGTAATGTTATGCCAAGTGAAATCAAAAGATAAAAGATATTGCTTAATATAGAGGAGGGGTAAGGGCTTCATGATGGTGCTTAAGTTTTAAGTTCTTGATACGTGAGGAGACACAGAATGGGAAACTTTCTTTTATAATGATTTATCGAGATTTCAAGGGGTATTTCCTTAACTAAATGCAGCATTGCAAATACTTTCTAATGTCTAGCAATAACTCTCATTATGGACAGTAACATCAGGACCTCCAAGTAAAGGTAACATTAAAACCAATCAGATGTGCCTTGCTCAGTGTGTTTGAATGAGGGAAGCAGTGGATATAACAGCACAACTTCCTCTGAGCTGTAAATTTGTGTTTAGATAAAGAGGACACTGCTGAAAGGGTCAGAGTATGAAGTTGCAGCAGGGTAAACACTCATGAAATAGCAAGTCTCAGGAGAGCTTTTTGCACTGACGGTGCAACTGTACACATTCAGAATTTAGGCAAGTAAGGGTGTGAGTGCAAAAGAGTAGCCTTCATTCAAAGGGGGATTCCTACGCATTGAAGCCAGAGCGTTCCAGTTCTCCAGAGCCAGAGTTAGGGCCAAGTACTTAAAAGCATTCAATGCTTGTGACCTCGTGCATATAAAATCTCAGTTGAATGTGACATGATAGGCTTCTCCCTACATATTTTTGCAAAAAAATTATTTTGTTACCTAAGTAAGCATCAAATTCCTTCCAGTCTTTGGCCTTTCAAAGTCTGAATGTGCCAGAAAGTATGTCTAGGTAACTGGGAGTAAAAGTGTACGCGTATGAAGGATTATCATGCTGCTAATATTAGATTTCTCTGTGTTAATTAAAAGAAGATAATAGACATTATTTCTTAATAGTGTTGTTGTCACCTGAAAGACGAGTTTATGGAGATGTGATACCAAGAGATTAAAGCAATACTAGCCTAATTAAATGGTTCCCCTATTTAAATTGGTTTCCAAGAGATTGTATGGAAATACAGACCATCGGTGATTTGAGACCTATATGCCTTATCCCTTTGAAGTACATTTTGCAGCTAAACTCACCTGAAAATTGAAATTGGGACATTTGCTGCTTAAATAAAATATGAACATGTTGCTCTGTCTGCATACTGAAACGTGAAAATAGCAGGAAAGAGCAGGAGATACCTGAAGTTAAAGGACATAATCTGGAGAAAGTCCTTGTTTAGTAGAAAGGCAGATGGCACAGAAAAGTTTCAAACAAGTGTCCTGTGCTACCCACCGCTACATGACTTCAAGGTCATCTGCTGGGTACGATGAAGAAATATAATGCATTGCTATGTTAAAGAGAGAGACTTCTGCAAAATGAGCTGAAAATAACAAATCCCACAGAAACCTTCCATCATCTCTTCTCTCTCAGACAAGCAGTCTCATTAGAAAGAACGACCCAGCATCTGGAGCCTCTCACTCCTTTTTACCTGTGCTCCATTCTAAGAGAGTACTGCTGAACTTTTATTTGTATTGTTGATGTCCCACATGGAAAGCTGTATTAATGATCACTAAAGATTTTCAACCACACAAAACATAAATGAATGTATACCTAATATAGTCTGTGTACACGACAACAAAGATATTGCAGAGAAATCAAGCAACTGCAGGCATAAATGCTTTTAGGATACCCAGTGAGTCTTGTTTTCATGACATAAATTTGCCCACTGCCATTAATCCCAAAAGTCACTAACAACTGAGCATTTGATGGGTATAGAACAGAAAAGCATTCGAACATCATATGAACAGCTGCAGTCAGTTTTCCACCCTCATTTCCAAGGCATTATTGAAATCTGGTATCTCTTTATGGCATGGAGCACTCACCATGATGAATAATTCCGTTTTCCAACAGTGCCTGTCCCAGGTTGACCCCTTCCTCAGGTTTGCTTATCTCCCCAATCTCTGTGAGCCACGATACAAACTCACTGCAAAGGAAAGCAGAACAGAAACAATTGTCTTTTTCTCTCTGAATATAAGCAGACAAATATCTGCAAGCCCCCAGCCAACCACAGGTGACACCGTCCTTGAAGCATGTGTGAAAACTGTTGTGAGGAGTGATTACTCTTCTGTGCGGCTCAATTTCGTACATTTCTGGCAGAAATGTTCTGCAGAATATCCAGATCTCCTGTTCATGACTTTTCCCAACACTCCCCTTAGGTCATCATAATTAACAGACGCACAAAAGGAAAGAAGACCTTGATGAATCTATAAAGCTGCTGCCGATCCTTACTTTATGCAGACATCTGAAGGGGAGCAGGAAAGCAAGATTAACTAATGACCTTAAAAACCTTATGCACAGAAGAGAAAACAGCTACTTCAATCCAAGCTATCCATCCAAGCAGAGTTCATGGTCTGACTTCATTACATACGCTCACCTTTCTTCACTGGCCCTGATTCTTTTCCCCCTCAGTGTTGTAAGTGTGTTGGCTTTAAATGGAATCACAATAAGACTTAGGACAGAAGATTCAAACTCACTGAATTCAAGCACAGAACAGCACAAGTCGCCCTAACAGGTTAATTTAAGGCCATTTCCTGGAGCTGCTGCTGGTGAGATACATAAATGATGCTTCTAATTTACAGACAAAAGGTGCTAGGTCTGTCTGCATAAGCAGCATGAAATAAAACCTCTCTCTGGTGAGGGGCAGAGTAGCACACATGGGCAGAATAGAAGCCAGAAATGGATAAATATGTAGGATGTTACTCAATTAGAAACAGTAAGTACAGAAAAATGGACATTGCAATTACTGTCAAAGCCCTAGGGGGATCAGAGTTGTTTGCCAGGTTAATTATTAATTACACTAGAAATGTGTTAAATTCATAAAAAAAGAACAAAAGGAATATAAAAAGTAGCACAACATATGGGAAATCTGAGTTTAATAAACCACTTGGGTGCTTGCCAATCTGCAGAGGATTGCTGCTTATCAAAACCAGCATCCATGCCTCCAACTGTGGGCTCTAAATGAAGTATTTTTAGTCTCTTCATGTTTATCAGAACTGACTCATCTAAGCTGTAGGTAGTATTTACATCTTGCCTTTAGAATAACAGCAACAACAACTTCAATAACAAAAACTTCGGTTTGCTGAGGGGCTACTCTGTAACTGTCATAATGTAGAAAAAGCAGCAGAATCTATTCAGCTGTGCGAGGGGAATCCCATGGAAACCAGCAGATTTTAGTAAAACTCCTAAAGCCAGACTACTGTAGTGATGAGTCAGGCCCCGTATCTCAGAAGGAAAGCTCATTCTCAATTTCTCAGTGATTCTGAACTGTTTCTAAAAGCTTTTAGAAGCTGAAACACAGAGTATAAACTGCATAAGGAGAAGAATAGTCCTCCACATCAATTACTGGGAATACAAGACATACACCCTGTGGAGTGCCCCATCCCAGACCTGCTGGCCACTGCTCATAATCATGTTAGGTGCCCAGGCTGATGCCCAGTCGCTGTACATTTTCCATCACGTGCAATAGGTCTATGACAGTTTATAGCACTTAAGCAACTGCCTTAAACTGCAGCAGAACATTGCTGACCTCTTAGCTTTCCTGCGTCATTCATTTGGACCTGTGTCCCTGGAGCTTATTGGGATTCTAAATGTAAGGCAGTCATCTTAAAGTTTGAAATTGAGCGCTGGAAAAACAAAAGAACCGGATGTACTCTCACAGCTCTGACGTTTCAGCACTATGGGATGGTTTTCTTAAAAGCTACTTTAAGACTTCCGTGGTATTTGATTCATAAGCAAAATCAATCATCATTTGCTCCAACAGTTTTATAAACACTGTAAAGTGTGTGATCCAGAAATATTCAGGGGTGGGTTTTTTTTGGCATATGCTAGACTTGCTAAAAAAGCATCAACTCACAAAGTGAATGGCAAAACTTGATTTGTTTCCTCATCTTGTTCTAAGCAGTTCTCAGTATAACTGAGAGCATCCCCACTTCTCATACTGCCATGCTGAGTTCTCAGCTAGCGTGCCAGTCAAGACACTATTCCCAGCTCTTCCCCTGAAAGTAAGGGACTGAGAACAGCAAGGTTTCTACTCAGGAAATACAACGGAAAATCCAGCCGATCCAGGGTTGTGCAATATGATCAGATATGTCTGGAATCTCCTCCTGAGGTTAACAGATCCTCTCTATCACAAGCTCAGTACAGGTGAAGGCTTTGCAATCCATTTGGTGCAGTGCTGAAAAGAAGCATGGCAAGCAGATCATTTACATATATTGGCTTCAACTCCCAGACTGCAGATTGTATCACCGTTCACATGCCTCAACGCCAGTACAGCCAAAGAGTGGTTAGGAAAAAGGATTTGCAGACTAGTGCCATAAACAGCCTTATAAATAAACACGTGATATTTCTAAGGTTGTTAGAAGTAGTTCATGCCTTTTTTTTCCACTACAACCACATTTTATTTCTTGAATTATTAGATGCTATCTAATATCCAAAGGCCAAGAGAAAAATTACTTTTGCGGCCTTAGTGTTACTCTCAGCTGCATTTACCAGAAAACCACTAAGTACATCCCAGCACACTCCTTAGTTTCTCCCTTAGGCAGGAATATCTGAAAAAAATGAATAGGTCACAGCCAAAAAGCATTGTTCAGGGGAAGCCCAAGGAATGATATGAAAAGTCTGTGAGTCATGACTGCATTGCACTGACTGAGTTGCACTCAACTGAGTTGCCCAGGACTGCATTAACAAGCAACTTAAAAGACATCAGCAGAGGTGGGTTTTTTTTGTTTGTTTGTTTGTTTTGTTTTGTTTTTAATGGCAGAGGCTGGAAAATTAGCCAAAATAATGCTTTTGTCAGAGATCGGGATACCTGTAGGCACCTCAGCCTGGCCAAATCTCCACAAGAGGTTTTGATATAGCAATATTACCAGCCTATGCTATTAGACTGTCTTCTGTCATGCTGAAAGCCAACACATCATTTCGGCACCCTGTAAACAAGGAGTGCTGCCTACAAAATGCCATTACAGAGACCACAGGGAAGGAAGGGCAATTAATGGATAACCTTTTGTTTTTGTCTGCTGCACTGGCAAACAGGATATTCAGTCCTGAGAGCAGGACAGTTCTGCTGGATTTAAACATTATTTGGTCAGCATCTACTTGCATACAAGAGAGGATACAGGTTAGGCCACTAACAGCCCAGAGCTTGTGGGAGTTAAGGTATTTTTTCTTACCACTCCTTTGGCGGATTTGAAACAGCTGTTATGTGTTACTGTACAATAGAAGAAGCTGTCACTGTACAGCGTAAAATAGAAATTGGTGATTAATTTTAATAAAAATTGTAATGGGGGTTAGGCCTTTTCAATTAAGCTCCATCAAAGCACATCTAATCTGACCTCACAATGCCATTCACAGAAAATTCAGAGTCCGCTCTTTTAATTGCTATCAAAAAGGGCTTTTCAATTCAAATGCCACTTACTTGCCAAGAAAGCACTTGGGAACAGTACTTAATTTTCTTCTCCTGTCTTTGATAAGGTTCACTTTCTTGCTCATCATCATTTGGTACAGCTTTTCTCCCTTCTCTGCAATCATGACGTATGCATCCCTCTCCATTCCCAGTTTCAAACCTGGAATACAAAGCAGGAATTCCTTCAGACCCTTAGCATTAGAAAAAAGTGGTTCCTCAAAGTCAAAAGCTGAGGCCAAGCAGACAGTGATAGAAACACAAAAATGAAGAGGTTTATTTTCCAAATAAAAGGGAAATTGGATCACTTATTGATCTGAGTGCAAAGCTGTCATTGGTGCGTGTAGCACCTCAGAGAGGTTCACAGCTTTTCTTCCCAATTTTTAAAAGTAGCTTTAAACTTACGGGCCCATCACAGCACAAAAGTAGAACGGTTTACAGAACATGGAGAAGTTCCAAATAAAGAGAGAGAAAACATATACCTTTTGAAACTGAATTCCTGTTGCAATTTCACTTTTGACCCTGAAATAACTGCCTTCATAAGGCTTGTTCAAGGCACCTCTGTGCTTGACAGAGCAGATGACTTTTTGAGTGTTCTATTACTTGAAGCCAAAAATACAAAACTGCTGACATCAAATTCACATCCTCAAATAAATCAAAGGTAGATGGGAACATTATTTTCTCATCCTTTCTTAATTAGCCTATTTACTAATACCCCTAGGCTAAAATTCAGTTTGAAAATCCTATTATCCAGTCATTGAAAGAAATACTGAATGATATAAGGAATGATAGATAGTTGGATACAGAAGAAATTTCACCTCCACTTTGTATGAGTTACCACATAGCACATGTTAACTTTCAAAGTGGTACAGTCGGGAGGAAGATCTCTGAAAAGAATAGCTTTCTATGTTGCAATAACTGTCCTCATAACTCACATTTTCTGACATTCTTTAAATTTGTCAAAAAAGCCTGGAAATTGAGTTTTGCCTAGAAATAAAGTGCAAATTGCTGTAAGAGGACAGCACATCAAAAAAGTTGCTTTGCTGCAGAGAACACTTTGTCTCTTCTAGCCTGAACTAACTATTTTGCTTTCTGGCTCTGGTTTTCTACAACCTTTCCTAGGCATATATGCGCATGTATGTAAATTATGGATTAGATTTAGATAGTCTAGTGCAGGTCCAAAATTGAATCAGACTCAGCTGGGGACCTGAAACTGCACGTTTGAACTTTTCAGAGAGAAAAGCCTAGATCTAAGCCTCTTGAGTTTCAAACAAGTGCTCTGAATGCTTTTATGCTCGTGCTTTTTTTTTTTTTTTTTCACTCCTCTTTCCTGTATCTCACCAAAAAATTGCCTGACATGCAGAGTGTTGAAAATACAAATCTCTAAGTGCATTACGATAACTAACCGACAGAGCAGGAAGCAAGACACGGCAGACATTTGTTCTCCTAATCATGTTTCTGAATCATGACCAGGACTCTTGTGAATACAGGCAGCACAAATTCACTTGCAGACCTAGGGAACTCTGGAGTCCGAAACAGAGCCCCAGAATTTGGGCATCTCTAAGATCAATTTGAAGTCTGAATTGGCCGTGGATTTACTTGCCTAACTTTTACAGAGATTGACATTAGGTAGAGTTTAAGTGACCGGTGTGAGGCTAGAAAATGAAAACTGTATATTCGTTGGGAATAGCAGGTCACCCTAACTGCATTTACATTCTGTTGCTTTATGGTAAGATACTGAACTTGTCAAATTAACAAATGAACAGTCTTCTGTGTCACATCAGAGCTGCTTTCTAGCTTTCTCAAAGTGCTTAATGCATTTGTTTTAGAGGCTTGACATGCATGTTCCAGGAATTAGCCTTGTGCAACACTCTGTCTTTCAAATACAGCATTTCTTGCATGTGTCTGATATGTGGCTACAGGTTTTGGCTCTGCAAATCACCTGGTTTATTGCTGTTATTCTTCCGTCATCTTCCCCTAATGATTTGATCCAATTCAGTGCAAATGCTGACACATGTAGCTGAGGCTAATTTGCAACATGAACTTGTGATAGAAAACAGCCTGTGTAACAGTACACTTCTCATGCTGGTCTTACATCACCAAATTCCCCAGGCTCTGATGTAAATGGCAGGCTGAAAAGCACATTCTACCCAACTCGTCCTACAGAATTGGAAATCCCACCAAACCTTCTAATCCAAACACAGATAGCTCTATGACTTCTCAATTACTGGGATCCAAAGGAGATCTTCCAATAAAGTCTGGAATGTCTGCCAGAATATCCATGCTTATCCATGCTCCTGTCATCAGCTGCCACATCATAAAGCCACATGACAAAAAACATCAGAAAAAAACACTTGGAGTAGCCAACACTGCATGGAAAACTTTGACAAACTTTCTGTTAAGGAACAATTCCTTTCCCTTCCTGATATTTCAGTCACCTAACTGTATTCTCAAGCTCCCTGCTAGTATTTGGTTTGTTTTCCTAGTTCAGTCTTTTTACTTCTTATCGAAATTCTCTCTCCTCACACATTTTACTTGAGGCATAGGAAATTCCACAGAGTGCTAGTGACCTCATAAAGAAAAAACTCACTCTGAAATGAAGACTCACTGGATCTTTTGGAGATACGATTTAGCACTCTGAGGGTAAAACTTAGAGCCAAAAAATGTATTTTATTTAAAACATGCAGAACTGCAGCATTGATCAATGAGTACGGATCAGCAGCTCAGAATGTTAAAACATTTCCTTTAAAAAAATCAAAACTGATTCTCTCTGTTGCATCGAGGTAGTTCTTTTGAATTCACACTATGCTTGATCTACATTTGTAGGGCAGTATCCTTGCTATTATCAAAAGGTGCATTGGGGTTCATACATGATAAGCTATGTTAGAAATATTTTACGTTCTGTGATAACGTAACACTGCAATGTGATTTGTGTTTAGCAGATTAGATGTTTTCCTGCTGCAAAATATTGTAACAAAAAATAAGGTTTGGATTGCAAAGGACATTAAAGGCTTTATATTCTCCGCTTTCATTGAACTTCAGTGACAGATCTGTAAGTGTCTTAAATAAACTTTTAAAAGTTCTTTAAAAATTTAAAGCATTATAGCATAGCAAGTACAAGTCCTGAAAACATACTACTAATAACGGGTTTCAGACTGACCTCTTTCAATACTAGCATGGATGAACAATTAGATCTTTAACAGAGTGGTATCTGCAGAGAGGGGAACCCCTTCTAAAAGTCAGGCACGGAACATTTTAAAAGAAATGTCATTTCCTCTGGCAGTGAGCTACTATTGTTCCCATTGAGCAAACAGGGAAATAGGTTCACTTGTGAAAGATACTTCTGATTTAGAAAGGAACTCAGAACTTTTACCACCCACTGATTCACAGCTTTCCAACCCTGCTCCTATTTGTTGTACAACATCATTTTAAGATAAGCTTAGTTTTTGTTTCATTCCACAAGAAAAGATAAAATTGACAAGCACCTGCACACATTTGTCACTGTTCAGTCTAAATTTAAGTATTTCTCTTTTTTTCTCCATGAGCTGTTCTGCTTATTTCAAAATCATGTGTTTATTTTACTGATGTATTTATTTTACTTTTTCACACAAAATATTTTTGTCTTATTTACGAATTAAAGACAAAAAAACTGTTTAATTTTTTTCAGTAACTTAATGCATCAAAGAAACTGACCCTTTGGTAAGTGAAAACAATTTGATAAATATTATTAACACAAGCCTGTAAAAAAATTTAAAAACATAAAAATTGCACATATTCAGAAACGTTTGTTTTCAATCACTTGAGTTTCCTTGTCATTAAGGATAGATTTTACGTCTTTCTCAAAACATGGAGGAAAAACTGCTATCTTTTCTTTTTCCCTCAGACATATTTCTACATGTCAATTCATTTCCCCTTTTTACACCAATTCATTCAATGCATTAGGAAATAAATTATCCACTTACTCTCTCTCTGCTCTCTTTCCTTGATTATAGCATCCAGCCATTTCTGCTTGTCCTCTGCAGTCTTGGCCATACAGACAAACCATTTGTTTTTGGCTGTGTTGTGTATCTTCCAGCCATTTGTCACCGTGTAGCCGTTGCTGTGGTAATCTGCTGTAAAATCCCAAAGCACAACACACACTGTGAACAAAAGGCCTGCTTCTTGAATCAGATCAGTGTGCGACACCTTTATTAAAATATTCTTATTTGGAGAGCTTGATTTTTGAGGTGTTCCTTATGCATCAGTCTTACTGACTGTCCATGTAGCCAGCTGTTACTTACCACCCTGGAAGTACAAACATTAATAGGAGTATCCATGGCTACGCTGTTCAACTTGAAAAATCTATCCCCTGCACAAATTATGTAAAAAAGGTCTGTGATCAAGTGTGCCCTGTGACTCCAGGGCAGTGAAACCTCATATTTGGAAGAGCCCTGACAACTTTTCTCATGACTAGAGACAGGCCAGAGGTGAAAATCCACAGTGGGCACACTAATGACTGAAGTTCCATTCAAAGAGATCAGCATATTCCTATTCCTAGCACAATACTTTGCCCACAAAGCTGTCTTCTCTACAGCTTCAGTCCTAAGAGTGATGTTTTGTAATTTCACCTCAGAAGAACGAAAATATTTTAAATACAATGGCATTGTTGAAAAAGGCCATGATGCTTGTTTGGATTACTTGTGCTGAACTTTCTAGAGATACACTAGCTTATTGCATGTCAGGGTTTTTGTCCACAGGACATGGGAACTCTTTAAATGTTATCTGTGAAAGGAAATAATACTAATTCCTGACTTACTACAGTAGGAGCAGGGCCTGGTGCAACTTTTGTGGATGAAATCATAAACCCATCAATTCCTCCAGCTTGTGTCAGGACACGAGAACAATAGTGCAACAGCTATTCCCATATTTCATTCTCGGCCACATTCCATGCTACTGATTTGATGCTAAGACTAATATTTGGTAGTATTCTAAATTAGAAGAAGATCTAGAAGTTCTGTTATTTTAGCTGTAATAGCTTAAGATGTAAGAAAAGAAAGGATGGAAAGAATTAAAAAATCTTTTACTAAATTAACTTGGATTAGGAGAAAAAATAGACAAGCTTCTGGATACGTAAACTCTTCATAAGGTCATTTCAGAATGAAGGACTAATGCCTGAAAGTATGACCAGTCTTTCAACTGTGTGAGTTGGTCTAAGAATGAAGACATCGGATGTTACACAACTAGCTAAGACTTCATTAAAGGAGAAGGATGAATACTTTTGTGCCAACTTCCCACACAAGATTTGGACTTTCTGTGTGGTTAAAAGACAGTATTTCTTCTCTTACCTGTTCCATCCTCCACATTCTCTACCTCCATGACTTCTGTGTTTATTCGGCCTCTGAAGATATAAAGGGACCCATTGATTGACTTTGTCCGTTTAGATGCTTTTTTCCCAGCAACTCTGCAATTAGGATTTAGACTGTTAGATACACATAAGCAAATAGCATAACATATATACAACACAGCTTGTTTTGGATTCAATGGGCACAGGACACAACAGCACAAATCAATCCAAGATATGACTATTAAAAAAGGATTTGAATATAGAGTGTCATGATATATGGCTACTCTCAGATTGGAAGTAACTTGAATACTCAGTTCACAAATATACGTGTGCAACAGTATCAGTACAGCAGGAAAGGGCTTATTTTGCAAGACTATGTGAAGACTGGGATGTATTTAAACTTTACATTCTTGAGGACTTAACTGACTGAAATGACAGTACAACTGAACTGCATGTGGGTTTGGGATAAGAACTGCAATATCACCTGAAAAAAGGTTACATTTGCCTCCTTTTTGCCTACAGCTTTGGGAAATTTGTGGTAGGTATATAAAGTTCCAAATATGAAATGAAACATGCAAAGAGGCTGGTATCACATGGTCTGTCACGTGTTCAATGTCTCTGCATGTGGCATCTGATTTTTGTGTCTACAATAGGTTTAAAACTATCCGACTGACACCTGCTGAGCTTTAATATCTAAGAACAACCCTGCAATGTGAACCGAAACATGACTGGTCAAATGATCACCATTTGAGATGGCAGGTGTCCAAACTCTGTACAGTGAGGGAATTGCCGTGGCAACTTGCCAGGTGCTCATAAGATCCAAAGAGCACTGCAATAAAAAACAGCTGGGAAGAAAATTTCTGTCAAAGTGAAATATTTGTGATAAACTGAGGTGCGATGAGAATCACCATGCTTTTTTCTGAACAATTTTTCCTTTTACAACTAGTTTAAGTGACAAATATACCTTTGGTGATGACCATATATTTACATCCAATCAGACTGACAGGGACTGAGAGCTTGGAGCTATTAGATCATTTCCTAAAGACGTCTGTTACAGTCAGGAAAAAAAAAAAAGAGCTGTACTGGCAGCCTTATAAAACTCTTTAAATACTCAGCCCACTTCCCCACATGAAACATATTGTTCCTAACATCAGGATTCAATTTAAACAGCAGTCTATGATACCACTAAAAACACAAAACAATACTCAGCTCTGAAAAAATCTATGTCATCAGTTTGTCAGGCTTCCCAAAGCTTCTGCAAAGGATGAGACTGCAGTCTTAGATCTAAAATCACAGTTCTAATTCTGATGTTAAACTCATTTTGAAACGGTCTCAACAAAGCTACCTCTAATTTATGCTGTTGTGAAGAGATGATGCCCAAATTCAAATGGCTGCATTGTTGACTATTTACTGAAGATCACGGGCAGAATTTTGACTGCACTTTTTGATCATGGAAAACTCCAGTGATTTCTACAAGCATGGTATAAATGGGATAAGAACCAAGTCACTCAATTTCGAATTGCGAACTGACAAAGGAAGGTTGTTTTTTTTTTTTTGGTTTGTTTGTTTGTTTTTCTTCCAAAATCTGTGTTCCACTAACATGTTGGTTGTTTGTCAAGCAGCTGGTCAAATGATCATAGCAGCACAACTGGATAGACATTCATTTCCATCCTGGACTAATTATAAATAGCAGCTAGACAGGGGAAATATCCAAAACTAAAGTCACTCAGCAATCCCTAAATATGTATTTTTCATTTGGCAATTACAAGCAGACTTAACAAAATATTCCATTTTTTAATGGAAATCAGATTCTGGGCATTTCATCAGTCTAAGCTACGTTATTAGACAAAGATAAACAATATCGATCCTTTGGGAAAATCAAAGTGCTACAGCAGCCTCCTCCAAAATCAAGCCAAACTACAGAGTAGCTCAGTAACATCGCTGTACAAAAACAGAGGGTTGCTTAAAAGGCAGCAGAACATTTTGTTTTCTAAATCTTAGTATTCTGGGAAAAATGCCTGGACAGTGGGAGGGACTAGGCTAACCTGAACTACAAACAGGACTAGAAAGACAGTTTTTAAGAGCTCTGAAGAATTAAAGGATTAGATAGCAAGTTGATTTTTTAAAGGAATAGTTTTCTGTTAGACAACTCCAATTTCTGAACTCTGTTTCATATGAAAGAATGAATTTTGACAAATTGGTAAAGTGTCAAAATAACGTTTTCTCTTTCGTGCTTCATTTCGGCAATGTCAGAATGCTTCAATTAGATAAGATTAGAAGCCATTTAAGATCAAATTGCCATTTTTTCTTTTAATTTAAATATTTATATTACATTGTAATAATTTCTAATGTAGATTTCACCTAAAAATTGTATTTTACGTTATAGAGTTTCACCATTATTCACACAGAAAGTATGAACACTAGTGTCATGATTTTTTTCGCAGCTTAATGGTTCCAAAATTTCCATGAACAAAAAAATGGAAATTTAACCCACTTTTTGAAACAGAAGAATTTTCTTTGGACAAAACACTCTAGTTTTTGAGAAGTTCTAATTGGTTTGGCCATTCCGCTTGGTCATCGCCAGTAAAGAGGTATAAACTGAAGAAGAGGGAGGATATTACAGGAAGGAAAGGAAGAGGAGAATCTGAATAGTAGAGGATGTATGATAAATCCAGAAAAGACCAAGACATGGGAATGAGACTAGAAGTGTGGAGGTGAAAAGCTTTAGAACTGAAGTACATTATAATTGCTGCAGAAGAAAATTGCCTTCCTCACTGCCAACGCTATTTTAATAATAAGTAGTAGGTGTTAACAATGCTTATGTTTTATAAGGTAAAATGATACAAAAATTGCCACTAGCATAAGAAAGGAAGACAATGCACAAAGCACGTGGGCTGCAAATGCTGAACAGCAACTTGCTGATCATCTCTTCCTCTTTCCTCTGTGCCCTGCATCCACCTAATGTTCTCCTAGTCTTCCATTTTCCCCTTCCTTGGCTTTATATCATTTTTCATGTCACCCTTGTCTGCTTACAACAACCTCACAAAGAAAGTTGGCAAGGCCTGCTTCTGCACATCACTCCTGGAGATCCATCTGCTCTGGGAAGCTTTCCAGCTGTAAGAACTCACTTAGTGATTTTTTTTTGCACTGTATCAACTTCTTTCTTTGGATTGTGTGCTTCTCAGAGTGGGGACCCCATTAATCTCTGGCATATTTATCTTACCATGTAGTAATTTCCTTCTCACGCAGTCTAAGCAATAGCAGCAGTCAAAAACAGAGGAAAGTCACACCTGTGACTCAGCCTTACATAGCAACAGGGAATACAGTGAATGATTAGTAATTGACCATACTTCCCATTTGCAAAACCTCCGAACAGTCCCATTATAAAAGCAGAGGGACTCACCTGGATTTCCTCTTGCAATAGACTAGTAGATTATCAAATAGAAAGAACATTCTCTCTTGGATGTTCCCTGCTGAGATTTTTAACAAAGTCCCTTGGAGCAAGAGCTGTGTGCAGATATCTGTAAGATTCGACCCCTGAAACAGAAAAGAGATCTTTTATTTTTCACTTTTTTGTGTGCACACAACGAAGCACTTTTACTAAAGCTCTGTTATTTTATCTGCACATCATTAAACTGCCAAATGATTGATGCACTTAGGAGGAGGAAGTCCTCAATTTCTTATTGCAGCTAAACACATCATGCCTTTTCTGTGTTACAAATACTCTTTTACAAATCCTCATACTCTGTGATAAATATTCCTTAGATTCAAGAGATTTTTCCTTAGAAAAATCTTTCATTCTCAAAGCAGTTGTTTTGTGAGTCTCTCAAGACCATTAGTCTTCCCTTTGCATCCTAAGTATTCACTCAAAATATGACAAGCAATGGCTTTAGGAAAGCTTTATAATAATAATAATAAAAAAAGTGGTATTTCTCTAACATTGTAGATCTGATTGTGGCATAAATTACTATTAACCATCCCAATGGAAAATCATCTCAGTGGTGATCTCTCTCTCCAGCTCTTCTGTTAGAAGTATATGCAGCTGCTCTCCTTTCTAGAGCTCTAATGAACGCATGCAAGTCAGAAACTTGGCATTGAAAACCACAGGTCGGGTCCTGGACACTGTGCTAGGTGCAAGCCATCATATGCACTGAACTGCAGATATGCAGATAACTGAGCTTGATGCTCAAGCCATTCAATCACATGAGGATCCCTCGAAGCTGAAAACCAAAGTAGATTACTCTAAACCATTCAATCCCCAAATTGTTACTCAGATTATTCCTAGGAAAAGTAATCACAGTCTTTGAAATGGGAGTTTTAGGGCCAATGCAGTTGGGCACAAATGAAAATCAACCATGGGATTGTCCTGGGTCACTCTCAGAACAGGCAAATTCCAAGTGTCTGCTCATTCTGAATGAGCACAGTTGAGAATTTGCTCTTCAGTTGCACTACTGACCAAACAAGATAGGTTTGGCTAAACCCTAGGCACTAGTTCCTTGGTCTACTATTACTTCAAAGGTACAAGATCATCAACAAAAAGGTTTCTTTTCAGGAAAACACATGGAGACATAAGAAACATTTACCACCCAGTCCTGGAACACTTCATATTTTTTGCATTTCTTTTTGAGTTGGAAGGAAGAATAACTTAGGGTAACAGTGTGGGTTCCTCCCATGGTTGGCATGCAGATAAGGGAGTCAGTCAGATAATGTGACCCACTGTCTTGAGTCTTACTGGAAAAGAGAACTGACTTTGGATTGCATGACGTTCATTATCAACAAAACTGCTTGATTTGCAAAGGTCCATTAACTCTAATATTCACAAATACCACAAAAGACTTGTAAAACGTAATTCACCCCACTTACAGAAACTGAAGACACCTCTCTGAACAGGCATGAAATCCAGTTCTATCTAGAAAGTCACCCCAAAAGGATTTGTTTGAATGATTTTAGAGATTGTATGAGTGAATATTTTTCAGGAAGGCGCAGTCTGCTACCATTAATCTATTCAGGGAAAATCACTGAATTGAAATCAGCCTTTCTAAATGCAATGCAGTCACCCTAAAGGTGTGAATAAAGTTTTAATGACATTGTTTTCTAAATCAAACCTTGCAAGCTGTGCTGTGTCTTGCTTTTAGTTAACAAGGAGTCTGCTGTTCTTTAAAGGCTGCCAAGTACGGACATCAGTTTTGTGTATTGCACATATGTGTTTCTGTACTTTGGGGATTTAGTCATGCAGGAGCTAGCTCGATGCAATATTTCTGCTGCCCTGATATGTTTTTATTTTTTAAATCCACCTATAGAAATACATGTCCAGAAATGAACACTCGTTAATTTGAAAATGACCTGCTGACCATGACTATCTACATGGGAATTCACTATATATCAGAAATATAACCCCAAAGCCTAGTAATATACACACAAATAGGAACAGAAACCAACCAACTGTATAACATAGAAGCGTGTTCCCCACACGGTTTGCCCATGTAGAAATCAAGGTTTTAGAGCACCTCAGCATCAAGTACTCAGTTCCCTAAAAGACACACAGAGGAAGCAAAAGCAAGGAGCGCAGTGACATCAGTAATTGGACTTAATCTTTTACTGACACAAGAATTAGTAGGTAAAATTCTCTGGCCTATTTTGTACAGGAAGTCAAAGCATACAAGTTGGTCCTCACCTTAAAATCTAAGAATCTTTATTTTTCCATCAGACCAGTCATTATGGTATCTGAACATCATTGATGCATTTCTGTTTGCTGTTGGCCTAGCTACTTCCCATTTATACCAATCTGAGAGTTTTTTCAATAGTAAGAAACAGAGCAGTAAGATTTATTTGATGTTTTCAGAGACAAGACAGGATTTCTCACCTTTCTAAGTGGGACCAAGCTGCAGGCAAAAAAAGAAAACATCATAGCTGGTGGAATTGCAAATTACAGCCAATTACAAAACACTTGATCTGCCTGAGCGCTAACACATCTTACAACTCATGCTGTTCTGTGATGGGGTTTTTGCTTCCCTAAACATTTCAGACTGGGAGAATGTGTGGATTCTTCATGTAGCAATTCTTTAGTGAAAATAATTCACAAGGACTCGTGAGGAGGAGCTGACTCCATAGAATAATCAATATGTAATTAACTGGTTCTTCACTAACCAAACAAAAACTTTTTACACAAAAGCTGGACTTCTCATGCATCCTCTACTTTTTCCCCCCTTTTTAAAACTACTATTTGTTTCCCAGAAGGATTAACCAGAATCAAATTGGCCTGCCTGAGACTACTCCATAAAATACAACTACAAGGATTCTGTGCATTCCAGAAGGATGAATCTGAGCAGAGTTCATTTAGATGAATAAAACTCTGATCAAGCTGCGGATCTTCAAAGGCTCCCCAGGCTTGGCTTACTTTAACATGACCCATCATTATAATACGTTTCAGAAAGAGACTGATAGGATGATGCCAGCGCATGATAGTGAGAATGGTTGTATTAGAGGGAGAGACAGACTGCTAGGCAGAGAAGGCAGAAGAAAAAATGTGGAACTGAGACAAATGCTCAAGAAAATAACTACTGCTCTTAGTGAAGCTAGAGATGACCCTTGGGAGCAAGAAGAGACATGGCAGAAGTCGAATGATGTTATGTTGTTCCTCATGTTGGAAATGTTGAGGGTAGCGCTGATGGCAATGAGATGAAGATAGGTCAGGGATGGTCCCACTGGGACAGTCGTAGGGAAGCACATGATCACAGAAACCAGTGAAACTGTGCTGGTTTGGTTAAACAGAAACTCTAGGTAAGGTGGAGCCTGTTCCAAATTAAGTGAAAAAATTACTGCCAAGCTTCATGTTGGGCTGCTTGCATATTCCACAGAGTCAGGATACCTCTCAGATAGTCATAAAGAACTTGGTCATAAGTAAGCTGATGTTTACTTCTTTTTGACAATTTCAATGGCTTGTACTAAAACTGCTGGAAGCTATGGGCCTTATCAGATTAGTACATATGGTAAATAACCACACATACAGGACATAAACGTTTCAGAATCTAAAACCATGATAATAGAGAAAGAGATTTTCTATTTTCTAGGAGAGATTACCATCAGATGAACAGAAAATCTGAACGTGACATTTGCCTTACACACTTTCTCTTACAGACAGCTCTGTGGTTTGCATCCCTGCATGGTTAAGTTAAAAACGTTTTTAATTCATCAGTTGCAACATTCCACAGAATAGGAGTTAGGAACCCTTCTCATTAGGAACAAACTGTGAAATCCATCTGAAAGAACTGAAAACAGTTATTTACTAACATAGCACTTTGCACAAAAGTCGTAATTTGCAAGACTATGGCACTGTGGCAACCAAAAGATAAGAAACTGTCATTCAGTTTCAAATTTCTTTATGAGCACAGAAGAAAAAATGTGATCATGTTTAGTATTAGTCTGCATCTGTGATTTATAAAGCTAGCTTTCCTCCTCTCAATATGCCACAAGGAGATTCAGTAACTTTCCACAGCTTACTGATAGTCAAAAACACTTCTCCCTTTTTGAACTTTTGGGGTGAGTGACATAAGTGACTTTGTTACATATAAACAAATCTAAAAGGATTTTTAGGCCCAGAACGTTGCTGTGGATTAGTACCCCATCTCCCACCCCCAACACTGCAATAAGTTTGATACCACTTCATTTATGACATCGTGGACACTTTCAGAGTCATGTTTCAAGCTCTAGAGTTCAAACCATGCCTCTTGCCTGGAGGACCCATGAGTTGCACTGAACCTGAAATGGTTTTAACTGCTTCTGGAAGTCCTGCTATATAGAATATTACATGACCTTTTCTGTTTGTTGAGCTTGCTATCCAAAAAATAAATACACAGCTGGATATCTGGGTTGCTCTCGTGTCTTTAGCTGGATGCCAAGAACATCCTTGAGGGAAAAAATGAGCAAGGTTTAAAATATACACGAAAAGACAGAAAAAAAAAACAAAAAAGATTTGTGGAGAGCACCCAAGACTCCAAACATGAGGAAGTTTATATGACCTCTAAAAAGATGTCCTCAGCTGGCAATGATCAGCATCAATATTTTAAAAGTCAGTCTTGCTAAATGCCGACGCCAATCTCTTTATGAGACCATTTAACACCGCTGACTCCCTGTGGTGCACCTCCCGGAGGCTTCCAACTGCACTGACTCAAGGGCCTCAACTAAAGTCATCACAAGATAAGCTGCCAACCCTTTTGTGCACCATCCCGACTTCCCAGTATTTCTCCTGGGTGGCTCTTTTTTCAGATTTCCTCTGTCCCCAAGCTTCACATCTCAGTTAACTTCCTCTCTTATTTTTCTCTCTTCCAGAGTACATGCTTCCACCTATACAGATACACCTACTGATAAACACATCGCTATGAACGCATCTATGGAAAACTTAACTGGAGTAAATACAAATATACTAGTTGCTTTCTAACTGAACCTTTACCTTTTATACAGGAAATCTGCAGAAAGCCAACTTTCAAAGTTCCCACAAAAACGAAAGGCTTGTAGGAACGAAAACAGAAGCTTGTGTTATTTAGACCACTCCTGATTTCATCTTCTAGTTTTGTCCTTCAAATGAAACCTGACCATTTGAAATTTCAGTCCTTTCCAGCTCTAGTACCTTTCTTTATTTCATGATCTGTTTCTTCTGCTACAATTTAGCAGTAGCCTGCACTCCCCAAAATAAACACTGAATTCTAAACCTGTCAAAGTGATGCCACCCACACCTTCTAGTACATTTACACATCAGAAATCCCTGTACACAGTATGAACCACCAAACTTCAGCCCGCTAAACCATGCAGTGAATCGTCTCCAGAGGGCTTGCTAATCCTGCATCATACCTCCCATCCTTCAATATGGGACTGCAACTGTTCAAGGGCTTCCAGTTTCTCCATCTGTCTCTTGGTCTCGTTGATATTTGTGCAGACCGTCTTCATTGCCTGCAATGCATTCTGGACAGCTGGGTGATCAGGATGCTTGGAGGGAGTCCTCTTAGCCAATTCCTTCAGAAAAAAATAAAAAATTTAGAAGTTACACGTGGAAAGCAAACAGCAGTGAAAGTGCAGTCCTATAGGAAAATGACAATAATGTAGCAGAATTAAAGGAAATTTGTGGGTATGTTACTGTAGATACTGTTCTCTGCTCTTCATGTGTACAGGGTTGCTGCTTTATATGAATGCTGCTAAATAAGTTAAGGAATTACTTATGTTAAACGTATCAAATTAAAAGAGTTCAAGCCACATATGTTTTGCTGCATCACGTACGTTTGCTTCTAGCATGACCCAAGGCCAAATAAATTAAAATAAATTATTACATAAAAACCACACTGTCCACATCAAAGACACGCACTGGCCTGTTGACTTAGCCGTGGTCTTCATCCTATACCATTCCCAGTGATACACATCCAATGTTTCACTGAAGCTGCACTGGGCCCCATCACGATCTGATGAAGACTCTGCCAATGGCAGGTCTCGTTAAGAACAACCAGAGCTATGGAAGCTGGGTTTTGTGTGAGGAATGGCCTTACAGGAACAATGCTAAGGATGTATGTGCCATACACAGTACTTACACAGATGGTCAGGCGTAAGCTAATCCCAACGCACGTGAAGCTTCAGGACCTAGGTTGTTTAGATCTACAAACAGCAGAGAAATGCTACCAGTGTGCAAGGCAGATTCACCTAAAGCCAGAATGGCCCTCGTGACAAGCCTCTTTCCCCTGACTACGGTGGGATCCCAACGCGATGCCACCCCTAACCTAGATTCCTCAGAGTACAGGTGTCCTCCATGAGGGGAGGCGAGGGGCTGCCTCCGGCCCGGCACTGCCGGTCCCACTCACAGCTCTGCCCCATGAGGGTCAGCAGCGATCGAGCCAGAGGCCTACCCTGGCAGCCAAGAGGGCAAACCGCATTTTGGGGTGTATTAAACACAGCACAGCCAGCCAGGGAGGTTTTCCCGCCATATTTCTTGTCAGCATGGCCTCACTTCAATATTGTGCGCAGTTCTGGGCTCCACAGTATAAAAAGGACGTTAAGATCCTTGAAAGCACCCAGAGCTGGGTAACAGACCTGGAAGGCATGTCCTGTGAGAGAGCCTGAGGGCACTTGGGTTGTCTAACCTGCAGAAAAGAAACTGAGAGGTGAGCTCGCTGCTCTCTGCAACTTCTTGAGGAGGGGAAGCCAAGAGGTGCTGGTCTCTGCTCCCTGGTCACCAATGATAGGACACATGGAAACGGCACAAAGCTGCACCTGGGGTGGCTCAGACTAGGTATTAGAAAGCATTTCTTTATCGTGAGGGTGGTCAAACACTGGAACAGGCTTCCTAGCGAGGTGGTTGTTGCCCCATGCCTGTCAGTGTTCAAGAGGTGTTTGTATAACGCCTTTAATAACATGCTTCAGTTTTTAGCTAGCCCTGAAGAGGTCAGGCAGTTGGACTAGAAGTTTTTTGAATACCCTTTCCAACTAACTATTCTATTTTATTCTAAACATGCTTAAGAAAGGGCAAACCCCCTTCCCCCAGTCATGTTGAGGAGGGGAGTTAGGGAGATGCTAGATGGACAGCCAGAAGCCAGCCAAGATCAATCACCACACTCAGTTAAGTGCCTACAGCTCTAGGCAGTCAGTCTGCATGTCCAGAAATCACAGGGAAATTCACTAGCCACAGGTGTCCCATGTTTGTTTTTGTGTGTGTGTGTGTGTCAGGGATGTACAATGCTCATTTTATCAAGGAGAAAACGAACACAAGAGTAAATTGTCCAAGAGCAAGCCACTTACAGAACCAAGACTTTCCAGCACTCAGTGCTTTTACCTCCAAGACAGGCACGTGGCAAGTGGAGAGGGCTCCCCAAAAGGCAAACATGATGGCATGAGAAAGAGAGGTGCCAAGAGAGCAGCAGGAGTTTAGCAAGGACTCCTCCTCACCTCTAGGAGGCTGGGGCATGTGTTTTGACTGGAGAGAGTAACAGAGATGAACAGCTTGCCTGCTCTGAAGGAGTTCATAGGAGACTGCTTCACTTGATTCAATACACAATATCCCATAAACACTGCCCACTGAAGAACAACAGGAGGAAAACTTGGGACCTGACAACATTTACCAGAGTTTGGCAAAAGGGGCAACCACTGTCAACTCAGTATTAATAATTTTTTTAGACCAATGCTATTTTATAGTCAGCCACAATTGGATAAAAATGCATTAACGAAACCTTAACTAAGGCTGGTAGTTCCCTCTTGATACATAATACCATGTTTAACACCCACATTTTTAGATTGCCTGGAATATTTCTCTTTCTCCCTACATTATGTTTTGCCTCAACATGTTATTTGGTTGTTTTAAAGTCCCATGACTAAATGGCAAACTGCTGCTGAATTGCATCATTTTGCATGAGAGAGAAAAAAGAGTTTGAAATGGTGCCTGCACAGCAGTGTGGTCTGAACAGAGCTGAACTGCCTCAACCCAGAGCTCCCACAGCTAAGGGCAAAGACAGCCGAACTGTTCCAGGTGGTATTCATCCAAGATTAGAGATTACAATTCCCAAATGCTTGTCATGGGCTCCGACAAGGTTTATTCTATGGTCTGATTTGTCTTTGGCTTCTCCATGTTGTCATGTTAACCTAAGCACGCGTCTCCTCACCCCACTGTTTTTTGCCATATTGGCACTAAAGATCTTTGTGCCATGCTGTCTTGCTTGACACTGACATACTCTGATTGCAGGTATGATCCTGAGTATGGCTGGGGCTTGCCTCCCCTAAGTTGGTAGCACAACTGCAATACAAACTCTGCTCCTAAACTGGCTTGTGTCCTCACATGCCCTCTAGATCAACTTAACTGGCTCTTCTAGGGTGAAGGTACATAGCCTGTGAGACAGTGGAGGGATGTGAGCTGAAGCTCAAGTCCTGCTGAAGCTTGCATTACCTTATGGTAACTCCAATAGCTGCTAATCCAACCACTTAGCCAATCTAGACACTGGGCTGCTAAATCAAGGAGCTTTCTCTGTCCTAGTGTTGATTTATACATCAGCTCTACAAAGTTCTCCAGACAGAAGTCTCTTTTAGTGGGTGACAGGTTTGTGCATACCTCGCTGTACTTTTCTACTAGCATGAATGTCTGCAGAATAAATAATTGGGACTGTGAGGTGCAGAATATTGTCTATATTAACTTCTCAGTTTGCAGAACGTTCTAAACTCAAGTCTGCACCTTGAGATGAAACTACTCAGCTACTCAGACACCTTTAAATAACACAAAAGACAGGTCTCGTGAGAGTCCAGACAACACAATGGGAGGTACCCTCATTCCTACCCAGACAGATCCTGGACACAGAAAGGTCCAAATGAATGGGGGGGAATGTCCGTGTTTGTCCAGTAAAACGCGACTATTCAATTCTTTGGATAGACTTGGTATTTTGAGAATTTATTCACAGCTGCAATTTCTCCTTCCTCAAAATTACAGACAGTGATTGACAATTGCTGAATGACGATGGAGGAGATGGGTCATGTGCTGACAACTGGGAATCCCACTAAGAGAGGAGTTAATGATTGTAACTCTTGGATGATTTACAGAGCAACACATGCAGAAGAAAGGGAAGCTGCCTGCTACAACTGTCAGTCACTATCACAAATGTAATTCCCTGGGGAATTTCTCACCCCACTTTTGTTCAAAGCACAGCCAGGGCAAGTAAGGAGAAGAGAGGTGTTGCACCTTGGTGACACCAGCCTCTGTTTCCAAAACAGAGAACAATTTTTGCTACATGACTCTCATTAAAATCTTTGCTTGTAAGCAAAGGGAGACAGCCTGTGGCACACATCCATCTCCCTGGCTCCAGCAGCACAGTAGCCTGCTTTGATGCCCCAGACAACCCCCTCTTATTGTGTCCTCATACTCTGCAGAATACCCCCCAGCTGCTCTGTGCCTCCTCCTGCCTGAAAGCAGGGAAGATACGGGAGCAAGTGCCTACTTTCTGGCCCCCAGCATTTTCTGCAGTGGCTGCTATTGTGAGGAAAATGAAGCTCTTTGACACTCCTGAGTCTTTTCTCATTCTCCCTTTCCCCTATACCTCCCCCCCAAGTCTCCTGACTTTGGGTGATGCTCTGTCTTGCCAAAGAAGGAAGGGCAGAAAGTGGCACCACAGCACCTTCCCCCCCCGCTAGCTGCCTGCAGTGCTGACCAAGGAGCAGGAGAGGAGGCTGGAAAAGGCAGGGAGAGGAGTGCTGGCTGGGCACTCATCTGCCTCAACAGCAGCAGCAGCTGAAACAGTCGGAGCAGTGGCACTCCGTTGGGGCAGGTGTCTCGCTTGTCCCACCACTACTCAGTCGTAAGCCAGGCAAGGAAGAGCCCTGCTGCTCTGCCACTGACAGCCCCTGAAAAAGCAGAGCCCGGCACCTCTGAAACATGGCCAGGGAGCTCTGGGTGCTTATTTACTTTAATGACAGATTTATGATGTGTAAACTATGAGAGCATTTGCCAACATGTTGAAAGGCAGCTGAGAGAGAGACCAGATGGCAAACCTTGGGTACGACAGCCCTGTCTTCCATACAGCTCATCTATACTGCTGTCTGGAAGGACTTCATGTATTGCAACTTATGCACCACTAGGCCTAGGACATGAGGTTGCCACCACTTGCAGAAATCTATTCCTTGCGAAGACTGTCTTAAACTGATTCATAAAACATCTACTTTCTAGCTACAAAGTTGTTAATCCTTCAGAGTAACCAGCAGTTGAGAACAGAAAAGCTGGTATTTTTCACAGCCTTTCTAATCTTCAGCGTTATCCTCTGACTTCTCTCTTCCTCTTGAAAAAAAAAGTTGCAAACATATTCTGTATTATAAGCTTGAAAAAAAGAACTGTTCTTTAATGAACACAGATCAAAATGGGAACTGTCTCCTCTCAGCACAGCATTCTCCTTTTATTGCACAGCTTTTTCATAGCTGCCAAGTTTGAGGTTGTGCCACTCACAGCACCTATACACAGAGCCCAACTGATTTTATGAGGGAAGTAACAGCACTCAGACATCCACAGCCAGCTGTAGTGTCCCTCAAACAGCATGCAGAAAGGAAGGATAGGTAATCTACCTATCTACCCAAATCTACCCTATTTTCATTTAAAACTTTAGTCCTGTCACCACAGCCCCTCATAGAGTCCCTCCTCATCTTTCCTGTAGGCCTCCTTTAAGTTCTGGAAAGCTTCTATAAGGTCTCCCTGAAGCCTTCTATTCTCCAGGCTCAACTTCCCCCGGTCTCTCAGCCTCTCTTCACAGCAGAGGTGCTCCAGCCCCCTGATCACCCTTGTGGCCCTCCTCTGGACCCACTCCAACAGCTCTACATGCCCTTATGCTGGTGGCTCCAGAGCTGAATGCAGCACTGCACGTGGGATTTCATGAGAGCAGAGTAGAGGGGGAAAATCATCTCCCCTGACCTGATAGTTTCCAGGAGGATCTGCTCGAGGATCTTGGCAGGCACAGAGGTGAGAATGACTGGCCTGTAGTTCCCTGAGTCTTCTTTTCTTCCCTTTTTAAAAATTGGGGTGGTGTTTCCTCTTTTCCAGCAAGTGTGAACTTCAGACTGCCATGACTTCCCAAATGTGATGGATAGTGTCTTAGAAAGTTCATCTACCAGTTCCCTCAGGACCTTTGGATGCATCTCATCAGGACCCATGAACTTATGTCCCTTCAGGTTCCTTAGATGCTCTTGCACCTGATCTCCTTCTTCATTCTCCCAGTCCCTGCCTTTGCCTTCTGCCTCCTGGGTGATACGGTTAGAGCACTTGCCGGTAAGAGCTGAAGGAAAAAAGTCAACTGAGTACCTCAGCCTTCTCCATATCCTGGGTAACCAGGTCTCCTGTTTCCTTTAGGAGAGGGCTCACACTTTTCCTAGTCTTCCTTTTATCACTGACATCGTTGTAGAAACCCTTCTTGTTGCCCTTGATGTATCTGGGCTTTAGCTTTCCTAACTTGATCCCTGGCTGCTCAGACAGTGTCTTTGTATTCCTCTCAGGTTACCTGTCCCTGCTTCCATCCTGTGTTTCTTTTTTGTGTCTGAGTTTGGCCAGGAGCTCCTTGTTCATCCATGCAGGCACCCTTGCACTTTTGCATGATTTCCTCTTTGTAGGGATGCATCGCTCTTCAGCTTGGACAAGGTGATCCTTGAGTATTAACCAACTTACTTCAGCCCCTATGCGTAGATGAACCTCTGCAAGAATTTCACATGCTTCCACATGAGCAGGTTCAGATCCCTGGATAACAAATTGCACTTTGAAACTGATTCACAAAGGTGAAATTGGAAGCTACAATTTGTCAACTTATCCTTGGAAGAAACAGTGTAAAAGTAACAGATACATAGGTAAAGCTCTTGCATTTGGATTCTAAGAGATTACTTGGCTTTTTAGTTCCATCCAAGTAGTCTAACAATCACAAAATAACTATGAAGGAAAAGGCCCTGCTAGAGACTTAAATGTTGCCTTACTTCATTTATTAATTGTACCAAAAAGAGAGAGAGCACTCTACAAAGAAATGTCAATCTTCAATTATACAATGTAGTGAAAGGATTTCCAACTGAAGCATTTCAGTATCAGATACAGCTTTAAATAGCTGAAGGCTAAAAGAGTTCCAAACATGATAGAATCTAAATATAAAAACTAAATCACATAAGAAATAAGACACATCAGCTGTTCGTGCATTTCTCTATTTACTAATTGTGCTTGACACCCCAAAAAAGAAACAAAAAAACTCTGAGTAGAGACCTCAGCAACAAGAACATTGCACAGGCAAATGCAAAAAGGTAGCAGGAGGGATACTGAGCGAACGATGCAGGCAGGCAGAGGAAACTAGAGGTTTTTCAAATGTAAACACACTTGTAATACTTCCTAGCAGAAAGGATGTTATTCTGCTTAACTGATCTTTTTTTTAAAAAGAAGCCTGTGTCATCCTTTCACATGTCCTCCCTGCCACACAAAGATGATGGTGTGCTTAAAAATGACACCTGAACATGTTTAGCAGTTGAAATTTAATCTCTGTAAGTCTCTATATTTTAAAAAACTCTTTCTGTCTTCATACTTTTGAGGACACTCACACATGGCTTTAACACGAATTTTGTGCAATGACTGTTAACACTGCAAATCATTGCTCGCCAGGCTGCGTCACTCTGCACTACAAACCAGTGCATGCATAAAACATGGTTTCAGAGATACATCCGTTGGTAATTTAGTGAACATCTCAGGATTACAGAGATAAAGACACCATATTTCTTATCATTTCAAAAAGTCATGGTAATAAACAGTTCAGTTCCAAACTGTGTTTTAAAGGGTAAAAAAACACCACCAATAACAACAACAAAAACCACAACATGCATAAAAACACAACACCTTTCTGCAAAGATAAATGTAGCTAGAGGTTTTATATTTGTGTTTTTCAGTTTACATGCATTAAAATAAATTTTCTACTTTAACTAACCAGAAAATAGATGCTACACCAGGCTCTGTGTACCCACCAATCACAGCAGTTTTTATCCTGTATGTTCTTTAAATTTATAATTTATGTCACTGCCTCTGCAAGGTAAAGACTAGACAGCAATAAATCACTAAAACTGATTACATTAGATGTGCCATCAAATCTTCAACATACGCTTAAAAATTAAAGTGAAACAAAAACATGTTTTATATATATTAGCAGTTATTTGTCATTATATATAAAAAGCATTGAAGACAGAGTGTGATTTATAAATTGGTAGAATTCCTTACAACTCTGTAGGGTGTATATATATAATTTTTAATGCTGTAACATTATGCTACGAAGAGTTGGATTTTAACCAGGCAATATTATGAATCTAAGAGCAACAACACTCTTCTGAGGATTGAGGGGGTAGCAAAGCCCTGAAGATTAAATGTACTCAGTTAGGGCTAATTAGAAGGTTTTGTTCCTTAAACATCACTGAGAGGAATGCAGAAGGAGAAGAGGGGAGTGAGGGAGTTTCCTTCATTCTGTTCTGTGTCCCCAGCACTGACTTCCCATCCCTGCCTTTCACTGCATTTGTTCAGGCCTGTGTACACCTCACTGCTGGGCTCTCCCCTACAAGAGGGCTCTGAGCCTGGATGCTCTGCTTTCTCCTCCAGGTTTTTCTATTCCTCTTAGGGCCAATGAGTCTTCCGTCACATGAAGCAATACATAATTACTGCCCTAAATCCTCCAGAGTTGCATGTATTATGAGATATTTTTGAAGTATCAGAGGTGTAATGTGCATTTCTGGCTGGAGACTTAGCAATTCCTTAAGAGAACAGACATCAAGTAAGAAACAACCTCTGTGACATGCACTGGGCTATCAGGAGCCTGTAGGGGTGCGGCCATCATGTGCTTCACATTCCTCGCGTGTTGGGAGGAAGGAGACAGAAATGACTGTTCCTAATCCCTACCCCCAGTGGTGTGATTAACTCATGATCACTCTTGCCCTAGGGTTTTCTTCTTGCTGACATAAATGCTCTTTATTAGGGGGAAAAGGCTATTTTTGTTCAGAGATTGGTTTACACAACAGCTGCTTCTACTCCTAAGACGTATAGTTACCGCTAATTAATACAGAGTCATACAATTATTATCAGTGAGACAGAGCTGCCTTAATCCAAGACATTCTGCTAGAAATATTTACTCAGCAAGCTCTCCAGTGTACACATCCGAAATGAAGTTTTAAGTCGCTCGCACTGTATATGCTCTCAAGTTCTGTCCATCTGTTTGTCTTTGGCGCTTACCAACTCATAATGCCCATCACAGCAAGCACAGCTCCATTTTGTTCAAGCCTACTCAAAGACTCTTTTCTCGCTTTTAAGGAAAATTTATAATGCATCTCATCGCTAACAAACATACAGAGCTCCAACACACCCAAATGGACTTCAAATCCTCTGCTGAAGTGTGACAGCAAGGGAAAGAAGTGGGAGATAGATACATTAGGGAGGGTTTGGACTGGGGATAAAACTAATTTACTGACCAACACGTTTGTGCTAATTCTCTTCTCATGCTGCCTGAAGCAGACAAAAACTGTACTAGGGAAAAAATATTATCATTTCTGCTGTTTGCACAGAGATTGTGAAACACCATGGTGAGGTCTGAGTCCCATGCTTCAAACCAAACATAAGGCTTGCAAACTAGACTTCCAAGGAAAGCAACCAAAATTTAAAAACTGTTTAGTCAGACACTCCAAAGTTGCTATGTTTGGTGCACAGAAAAAGAAACTGCAAAAAAAATGAGCTTTATCAATCACCATCACCTGAATGATCATTCTGTCTCCTTAATTTTTTGGTTAAAAAAAAAAGTTTGGTCAGAGGATGAGAAAACGTAAGATCAATTACAGGATACCATACTTTACACTGGAAATTACTGGTAAGATTTGTTTAAGGTGTATCTGCACTTAGAGATATTCCAGTATGCTATTCCTAATTAAGTAACCCAAATCAACTTAATGTGAGATGCTATTATTCTGGAATAACAACACTCACATATGGAATTAAGCAAAAAAGTTATCACATTTAAAAGTGCCTTTCCCTATTATTTATGGCTGGCTTTCAAACATATAAGTCTGAGTTACTATGTTCATATTATCTTTACCAAACCTAACTACTTAGCTATCCTAAATGATTATACTATAACAAGGTCATTTAAAAGTTATCAGAAAATCTGCATGTTCACAAATTCTTATTAAAAACAAAAATAGAAAAGTAGGATAACACTATGATTTTTCTAATCAGCTAGAATACAGAGTATCTGTTTGCCCTGGGAATTAGATAAAATAAGATCCAATTCCCATGAATACAAAACTGCTATTTCAGGAGCAATAACTGCAGTTCAGTGGCAAGGGGAGAACAAATGCTTAATTTGAGGGTTGTGTTATTTTTAAATCTAATTTTTTTTTTTTGATTGGTGAGTTGCATTTTCCTGGTCAGCACTAACAGAAATCAACCCTCCCCTTCTCTTAGCTTTCTTCATGTCTGAAACATTTGTGTCCACGGTGGTAATTTTGTGCCAGCAAGCATCAGACAAGTGTGGAATGGGACACAGTTCATTGACCATGAACTCACTAGTTTGAGAATCAGCATCAGTTAGATGTTCTAATGATCACACACATTGCCAGAGCTGAACACCCCCTAGTAATGGCATAGCCTCACTGACTGAGGCAGATTTGTTGCTTAACAGAAACTAAGTTCCCTTCAGCTTTTACTTGAAATTTTTATGTCCTGTCCAGGAAATTTCAAGTGGCAAACTGTGTGATTTATATCAGCCTGTATACACAAAGAAATCCCTAGAAAAATGGAATGCAGATTACAAGACCCATCACTGCAGCTCTCCCTGTTCACTCCCTTCGTGCCTCTTTGCTCTACACATGTGTGTGGTTCTGAGAGAACAGCAACAGATCCAAACACCCGTGCCCCCATCCCACAATGCAGGCACAGTGTTGGCATCAAAGACAAATTTACCTTCGTTCTACCCTACTGTGGCTGGAAGTGAAGAAACACTGCTGAGTCTAAGCCTTGCTGGTGGTATTTTTGGCTTTCAAAGAAATGAGGTTTGTGCTCGCTGGCTTTTTGACATACACAACCGTGTACATGTGAGAAAGTAAAAACAACACACCTTATTTCCACAGGCCAACATTTGTTCCCTAGAGCACAATGCCTTCAGTTGCCATTGTACTTGGAAACACCACAGTTCAGAGAAACTTATTTTAGGCTTTTGATCACTCCCTCTTTGCAAAGCAAATTCTTAAAGAGCAAGAGAAACCGTTTCATTCGTAGCTCTTCCAATCACTGACACAGAACCTCACACTTTCTGAAAGATTTGTCCTATAATGGTACAGAGGAATAGGAAAGTTTAAGTTGAAGAATACCAAAAAGTCACTGCGTCAATAATACTACCTTGTAATCAAAAGTGTGCATCTCCTCTGGCATTTGAGTGACAGAGCATCTCTCATTCATTTCTGAGTAAAATCCCTGAAATTTCAGGAATTTCTGTAATATTGGCAGTTTCTGACATTCTAATATTTTGATGGGCTTTTAAAACAGAATAGAGATTTTGATTTGCAAGTCAAGCTTCTGTCTGTAGATAAAAAGTCAGATTATCCAAACTGATAGAGATCTACGACTCAAACACATTTTCCAAAAAAGCTTAGAAATTAAGCAAGTCTAGTTAGCAACAGGTGATTCAGCAACAATTCATATTAAAAAGAGAAAAAGAGGCACTCAGTTGGAGATGTAGGGAGTTCCCTAAACCAGCTACGTGCATGGCTCAGAGCTGAGATCCCCAAGCTGTGCTTCAGAGATGACTGGTGGTCAGAGCCAGTGCAGCAAACCGCGTTGGCTTCAGCTTATAAAAAGGTCACAGAGCAGAACATGAGAAACACAGCATGTTAACAGTGATATTCTGGTTCAAAAAGATGGATAAGTACTGAGATAAAACTGCTTAAAGATCACTAAAGATGAATGTAGCAAAGGTACAGCAGATTTTGACCATTCTGGCTCAATGAAGATGTCTCCAGCATGGAATCAGTAACAAGATGAAGGAACCTGGCCCACAGGCTTTGTACCTAACGACTCCTTTCATACAAAGGGTAACTGTGACAGGAAATCTGCAGGAAGTTAACACTTCGTCTTTCAGTAGCAGCACAAACGCAGAGATCGGTTCAAAAGTAAGAATACAGACGCTGTTTCCTCTGACTGAAGATTCTTAGAAAATAAGAAAGGGATCTCTGTAAGGAATCAAGACAATCTCGTATTTTCACATCTTGAACACACCGGTAGATAACAATCACTGAACACACCTCATACTGAAAATGAGAAAACACACTACCAAAATACTAGGTCAGGAATGCACATCTCAAGGTCTGCACATCCCCCCTTCCAGTCACCGTATCAGATGCTGCAGGAGCGCTCTTTTTGTGCACAATGTTGCTCACAGTCATCGAACAGATCCACAGACTGAACAGCTACCAAATTCTCTCCATACTAACCCCAAATAAACAAATACACTGGTCTTAAGCTGAGGCATCATTACGTTTTCAATTATCCCTATATAACCAGTCTTCTCTGAAGATAAATGAGAGCTGGAGCCACTCATGTGCTTCCTTGATCTAGACACCTTTGCCCCGTCTTGATTATTATTAATACTCTGGCAGAAATGCCTGCAGCAGTCCCACACGTTAGCTTCTTCTATGTGCCTAACAGCAGAGGAAAGGAAACAAAGAAAGCACATCCGGTTATTTAAAACCATAAGAGGAATCTGCACTCCAATGGATTGACTGGACTGATAAACTGGCCATATACATGTAAATCCCAGTAACAGGTCCACAAGACATGGTACATGAACACCTGCTGTAAGATGGGTTTGTGCTGTATAGACTAAAAAAATAATTCCACCTGTAGGAAGGACATATTTTGAAAATCTACCTCTTGAAAGCTCCAGCTGGATGGAGGGAAATAATTTAAATATTCAGAAGGTGAAACAGAACTCTAATAAAAGGAAATACATCAGTATTGAGCTAACCAACTTGTACCTATGAAAGCCCTTATTCAATCTGAATTTACAGACATGGCACTGCAATAATTTTACACAACATACACTTGATTCACATGGTCAGCCTGTGACAAAGAACACTAGCTCATCACAGAATTATTTTCTTCCACAATTAAGGGACCTTTCTTCTGAGATAAAAGGTAGTTGCTTCTTATATTTTTATATTAATTAAGTTTATCTTAGTAAATATAATGTCACTCTAAGAATGACACCCCTGAAAATTCATGGCTTTTAGCCACAGAGTAACTGTAAGGCCACTGGTGTTGCAAGCTCTCCCAGAAACCGCTTTCTCCTTTTCCTTTTCCCCACCAGGCGTGTGACCCAGCCCTGACCTGGAGGGTGAGAGGCAAATTAGTTCTCTGTAGGTCTCCCACTCTTCAGCTCCTACACTAAGACTGCTAGCAAGGGGGCCAATTAGTGCCAATTGCAGTAGTCATTTCTGCAACGACACCTGTCCATTGGGAACTTGTCTGAGACAACCAAACAGGTTTCAAACAAGCCGCCAAACAGCTGTCAGATGATAAAGAATTTTGATCATTACTGACCTGAACACACTCAAACTAGAGACCTAGTGATGAAAGATGTCTCCTGTTTCCAAGTCCCCAGAGCCAAAGAGTTCCTCAGAACACTGATACAATTCTGTTTGAACACAGCTTTTCAGGAAGTGGCTAAAACAGCACTCAAGTCTTAACAAACATCAGAAGAGACCTGAAGTCAAAAGACATTACCTAGACAGTAAGTCACCCTGTCTGCTCTACTCACACCATTACAACTTTAACAGCCTGGCAGTATCAGCCAGCTTTTTGACTGTACCCACAAAAAGCCATGTTTTGCAGAGAGGATTCAGCTTTTGGAAGTACATGCCAGGCAGATAGTAGTGACAGCAAAAGCCATGGCTAAAAAGTTGCAAAAATCACTCCAACAGTAAAACAACTAGCTAGAGAAATTCTTTTGTTGGTTTACCTTAAGCAGAAGTGGATATTTGCAAATTCGCTGAATTGGCGTCAGCAGATAACCCTCCAGTGGAATGTCTGTTGTCTTTCTGCCTCCCAAAAGCATACAACTCTATAATCAAAAAAGGAAACAAATGTTAACCCAGACACAACACTTTCACATGCTCTTTGACACGATTTTCTGTTTCTATAATACATATTATGGTCACAAAGAACTTTGCCACTCCTAAGATAAAGGAAATGAGACTTCATTCACCACTGAAATATGGCCATCAAGTTAAGCCTGATTCTCTGCGAATCAGGAAAAGAAAAATCACTGTGGATAACAGTGGCTGTATAGAAAGGTCTCTTCTCAAAGGAATATTATACAGCTGGTGACTCAAAAAAAATGTCATAATACCATGTCAATCAGCAAAACCTAGATGCACCATTACCTAAAGGAATCCAACCTACCCCCACAATCAACATGGCCATTTGTCTTCATCCACTATGCAAAGTTTGCACTATTGCTCCAGAAAACTCAAAGGCTAAAATAAAACATACTAACTAGGAGTCATGTAATTAACTCTAGGCCAGTCTCTGTGTTTGAAGGAAATCAAATATAGCTCTGAAATAAGTGAGTCATCTGCATCACATCCAGCAATTCTCTGGCAAAACATTATGTCTAAGCCCAGCTGGACAAACAGCATGGGTGCTCTGGCTGGCTAAACACTGCAAATGTAGCTCTGAACCAGTCACAGTGCATGATGCTGCTTGCCCAGCAAAGAAGTTACAGGACGTGCAGGCAAAGCCGCTACATGGAAAGGAGAACGCTGATGCAAGAGGCGATGACATTTAAGGAAACCAGATTTCAGTAATTCTAATGCTCAAAAAAAAAAAAAAAAATCCACTGTTTCAACATTAACTATTCTTGGAGCCCTGTGGTTTCCAGACAAAGGTGAAGGGCATTTCTGTACCCAGGACAGTGACTACTCTTCCAGTGTTGCTTGAACATAGTAAGAAAGGTGACAATATAAACCCTTGAGAAATATTGGACCAATACACCAAAGAAACAGAAGTCCAAACAGATTTTAGGTTAAGAAACAGATGCAGTGACTGATCAACCCTTGCAATACTCACATAAAAGTTCTCACACCTTTGGAGGGGCATTCTGGGAGAATCATTTCACAGATAAATTTGTGCACACTACAAGAAATGTTTAATTTCTTAGTACATTATGGAAATTCTCAGGGCTGACATGGAAGGGGAATTTAAGAACTGAGTATGGCATAGAAAAACCTACAGCCCTGACCTGTCTTTATTTCTTCACAGTAATCTGTAATCTCTGTGTGATAAACAATCATTGACCTATTGTAAGCTTTTTACACACTTCCCTGAAGATGCTGGTTTTGCATGATGCCAGAGGTAGGCAGTTGACTCAGGTGGACTTCAAATCCATCTGAGATAACCTAGTCCTACATTTCTATGTTTGGCCATGAATCTGGACAACTTTGCTCCGAAAATCATCCCAGTTGCAAACCTGCCCTGTCAACAGAAGCTGAAGTTTAAATCAATTTCAGCCAAGATGCGCTTGCTTTGGGGCATCACTGATGACATTTTCCCCTGTGAAATGTGTGCTGTGGCTCAGACACACTCAAATATAGTGGGTTTTTGGCTGTAGTCCAATAATTCTCTTCTTCAAGAAGTGTTCATAGACTTCCTACATAAATCTCATTATTCCTAAGTGGTATTTTTACAGACACTTGTCTGTAAAATAACCCTTCCCCAGGGCTATTCTAGATCTGTGGCGTTGGCTACCAGCTCACAATGCTCCCTGTCCAATTTTCCAAGTCTCGGGTGATTCAGTCCTTCCCGTCTCTCCTTTCAGCCCTCCCTCTAGCTCTGGGCTCAAAACTGCCCTTTAACACTTACTGATTTTTCAAACACATTCCCACATTCTGCATTTCAGCAGCTGCGAGGGGGCAATCGGGCCAAATCCATACTCACAAGCAAAGCTTTGTATTTTAATGCAGCTTTCTCTGCATGGTGGCATTATAGCATCGGCTTTAGGAGGGAGTGGATAGGAGACTGAAGGCCTGGAAGAAATTACAACAGCCACAACAAAGAAAAGACTTCAGCACAGTCTCTCCTCCCATAGTTACTGTTATTTTAAAATTCTCTTGGATTCAGGTGCTGCTGCAAGCCACAGCAGACAGTGTGATATCTTTAATGTGCTTCATAATTAGTTTGCCAGCTGCTGCCGGCAACAAAGACGGGAGGTTTTCGCCAATCCAGTGGAAATGCAGAGAACACTTTGGATGTTGGGAAGGATGGTGTTTATATTCACTTTCATTGCTCCTATTTCTCGTTATTTTCCCTCAACAGAAGCATCCAGGGGAGTCCATGAACAGGAATGGCTCATTTGGAGACTCAAACTAATGGTTTAATGGTGTTCATTAAACTCAGACACGATAAAGAGATTCCGAGTACCCAATAGCATGCATGTTCCTGCCCCTCCCTCCAAGGCCTATATTTTGTGGCTAAAAGAATGCTCTGCTTGTGACAGGCATTTATGCAGAAGTTTCCTTCTGCTCTACTGTATTAGGAAAGAGCAAGCCTTTGGCAGAAAGGAAAAAACAAGAGCAGAAAGAAGAGCATACGGTCCATTGCAAAGCCTTTCTTTTTCTTCACAGCATTCACTAAGACAGTAAACTAGCGTGCTGAATTGGTCCCTCACCTACGCATCATCCCCATTCCAAATGCCTTCCCATCCATGGGTAGGAAAACGAGACACCTAAAATCAAGGAGAATTGGGGTGGATGCTGGGAGGAGAAATACGGAAGGAATTAAAAAAAAAAAAGATAAGAAACCTCAGGCAAAAGGCTCTGTCTGCAGATTGTTTCTCCTCCCAGCCCAGCCTCCAAAGAAGGCTGTAGGCCACACTCCCTTCCCAACATAGATACTAACACATCATGGGTTGGATGAGGAATTGGGCCATTTTTGAAACAAGCAGCAATGACACCACCAAAAGAATTCATCCAGCCTACGTTTCTTGCCCACAACTGGGCTCCCAGGGAAAATAGTGTCAGAAGCAGGCCACATGTTTCTGGTGGGTCTGCAGATGGCAAATTGGTCAGAGAATTGAGCATGGAACCAGATCCACTGGGAGCTAGTCACAGCCCCACTGATGACTTATTACATTAGTCCTTTCACAATCTTTACTCAACTTTTCTGTTGATTCTTTAAAAAAAAATATTCCGTTTCTAATGGAATTACTCATACCATAGCTGTGCTTAGTTCTGTACTTGAACTCACCAGTGATTTCAATACCCATCCTTTTTGAGTGCTACATAGCTGGAATGAATAATGTCTGCAAAATGCTTCGCATTCCTGGGATACTAAGGGGGTATTATGAGTACAGTACAAAGTCAGATCAGTAAGTCAAGAGTGCTAGAGAAGGTGCTTACCAGGAGGAATGCTCTCACTGTTGGGATCTTGTTCAATTCCATTAGCAGTCTGAGTGCTTTCTCGTGGTTGCTACAGTACTCCTCGTACACAAAGAATTTGTCTTTCTGCAAGGGAAAGCATATTAAGTTATAGACTTGGATAAAACTGAAGTGACAATATTGTCTCAGTCTGATACCAAATTCTTTACAAAGGAGTGTGCACACAAGTGGCATTAGGGTTGCATTTTACACGAAGTGAATGATACTCCCCAAATGTGAATAATGTATAAAGGTGTTCCACTAATTCCAAACTTACTCTTGTAAATTAGCATCAGCTTTTGAGCACAGATCTCTCCACCGCTTTTCCTTTTAATGCATGGCTGAAATAATATATCCTTTGCTGAAATAATGCATTTTGCTATCTCAGGGACACTCACGTATGTGTTAAGATATTCCAGCAGAGTAGACAGGAGCAAAGTAAAGGTGGGAACAAGGGGGACATAAGCGGGACTGACATTTCGGAGCTGTGCTATTACTGCTGCAGGAAGAGGAAACAGAGATGGCTGGGAAGAACCAAGGACTGGAACATGTCAGAGGGGAACTATGGCACGTAGAGCAACCAGCTGGAAATCCCCTGCCTTGCAGGGCTGAGGGGGAAAACACCAGTGAATTGACAAATTCACTTCGTGTTCTGAAACACAAAGTGATGCATCAGCTGCCCACAACAGCTCTTCTGAATGGAAGCATTTCATTGAACATATACAAAATATCCAACAGACCATGGAAATGAAAGGAGGAGAAAGGTAGCTTTATGACTAGATTGAGTTAATTGGAGTGGATCATGTCATACCCACCACCACCTGTAGTGGAATGAAATCCCTGGTCAAGAACCAAGGGAAAACTGGCAGTACTCAGTTCTGCTTTACTGATCTTCAGAGCCAAAAACAGTGCATCTTCTTATAATGAACATTACCAGAGTCCACAGCAAACATCTGCAAACACTATGAAGTGATTCACAAAAGAAGCAATAACAACTATTTCCATGCCTTAGTGGACCAGGCAAGGAGGTGAGTCGATCCTTTCAAGGCTGCTGGGAAGGGCTGAACTTTTAGCAGCTATGCTACGAGATCTCAGCATTGTGTTCACTGGAATAAAAGGAGGTCAAGAGGCTGCATTAGGCTTCAGTCAGGTTAAATGGTTCAGAAGCTAAAAGCACCCAACATTTATCAGGTGCTTCTCATAATAGTAGCTTCTCTCCTGGTTCAGCTAAGCCACAGTGAAGTACCATGCAGAGGTACACAGAAAGCTACTTTGCATATTAAAAGCAATTTAGCTGGGTTAGGGATAATGCACAAGACCTTGCAGAGCTAGCATCTCGGGGCATCATGCCATGTAGACAATGCCCTGCGGAGTTTGTTGTGGTGTTCACATCAACTTTCTATTTAGGATCCTAGCATGAAAATATTCTCCCTGAACTAACTCATCTCTCCAGAACTTGGAAGTTAATTTTCTGAGTTTTGATAGGCCTCCCGGCACTCTTCAGGAGACATGGAGCGCCCTGTGCTAGCTCCTGATGAGATACCTGCAGTCTGGCTACCTCTAAGAGAGCTTAGAGTGATCGAACCAAAAACTACTGCCAACTGAAGGAGTTAAGTAACACAAAGCCCTGGGAACACAGCTGTACTCATCAGGCATTCCGTCACTATTGTCACATGGAAAAGAAATTGTGTTTACATTAGTTTAGGAGAAGCATTTGACATTCTGTTCAGATGCTCAATGGTTAGACGTACATGCTCAGAGACTGAAAAGCACTTTTAGATTTATTTGTTTTAACTAACAATGTGGTGACTTTTATTTTCCCCTCCTCATGCCTCCAAAGGAAGAACTGACAATAAAAAGATGCATTTCCAAACACAGCAACAATGGTACAAAGCAAATAAAACAACGGCCACAAAGTGCGGTGCAAAGAGCTGGAACACAGTTGTTCAAGACATCCTTCATCTACAGCTGTTCATATTGCTCTAATACTGGGAAGCTAGAAGGAAACAAAGGCTTCTGACCACCAGATGCAGGAAAAGGCAGGATTGAATCCATAGCACAATAGAAAAGAGGCAGACAGACCCAGAATTGTTTTTATCCTTAACATGGAGAGTTGCAGAGAGAGGACAGATTTATGAGTTTCCCCTACATTTCCTCTCCTCCCCTCAGCTCCCTGGATGCACACAAGCAGCATGTGTGAAACTAAAAATAGCAACCATTAAGACAACAGCATCCAGTGCATCAATGCACACAAAATGTCATTGCTCAGGTTTCTGACTACAGCTCCAAATGTCTGGAGTTTTGGGAGATTATATTTAGATCATGACAAAATCCCTTTGCTGAACTCAAAACAGTACAATAATTATACACACACCAGAGTGCTTTCATCAAGTCTTTCCCATCTGTCCCTCATGCATGAGACCCACAAATATGACAACTATGTTTTAAATTACTCAGTGTCTGAAGTGTTTAATTTCCTCTCTGGGTGACATTCAGTCCTGGACTCTCCCATCCCCTGGTGAGGAAATTATCAGTTACATAATTACAGATGTTAGCCCAGGAATTGGGAACCTACAGTTACTCTATATTAAAGTGCAATTATGGTCAGAGAAGTGACCACACAAAAATGGCACCTTCTTATTCAGCAAATCTGCTGGATACACAGATAGACCTTCTGGTTTTGGTGACAAAAATAAGTCTATAACATTCTTAGTTTGGTTAAATATTTAAATAAATAGTTTATTTTTCATATATGTTATTTTGGGTCTGGTAGAACAGCCCACAAATTAGTGCAAATTTCAAAATAGTTTTGGCTAGAAAATTTATGGAAGACATTTGGTAAACTGCAATCATGTTATTTGGATGTATTTTTAATGAGGCATGACATTTTCTTCTTTCAAAGCAAGCTAAAATCAGTTTTGTCAACATGAAAAGCCTAAACAAGAGATTTCATTCTGAACAAAACAAAATCCCTGATGACTTAAACAGTAAAACTGATCACTCATGCAGCATTGCTCCTAAAAATGAGATGAAAACATTTCACTTGAACAAGCTTATTTTATAGCTACGAGGTTACCAAAGCTCTACCAGTATGACAGTAAAAGAAATCAAGCACCAGTCAATCCTCTGCCCTTCTGCTATGCAGTCTTACGTTTTCATCACCAGTAGAAGAAAGCCTATATTGACGAGGTGTAATTATTCAAAGTTCAGTGTATACGTTCTCTTTGATGTTAAAGATCTGTTCTACATATCATGGTTTTTTTCAGTCAGCAGATTTAATTTTGAATTAACATTTACGTGAGTTCGGTATGACCATAACAGAAAGTAAAGAACAACAACTCTTTAAAAAATTCCAGTACCTAGCATCAGACAATGGACTTTTCACGATCTTCTGATCAAATAGAATACACCAGGGCAAACAAGGTCTGTCTTCCAGAACAAAATTGCTTTTCACAGCTGAATAACAGAGCAAGCATATTTCATCATTTGTTAAAATACTTCCAAAAGTCAATGTGCATTAGTTGCAGTGAAAAAGTATAGCTCTTTTGGAGCCACTGCAATATTGGCTTGTTTCAGGTATTACCCAAGATCTGAATCCTTCCAAGCTGGAGATCGGGGAGGATGTCCTAGCATTAATCTAAATGGATCAATCATGATCCTAGAGGCTTAATTACGACTAAAAGTGGCATCCTGTTTTTGAGCATGGGTGGACTGCTATTGAGCTAGGCTATTCTAGGCCAAGGTAAACCATGAAAATAGTCAAGTCTATAGATATTAGAAGAAATTTAGGATACACAGATCTCATCAACAGGACCCAAACACTATTCTGGTGGATCTCACCATGGGGAATCTGGAAACATCTGTCAGAGGTGTGTAATACAAGGAAACTAGAGAAGAAATGCCCTCTGAGAAACTCTGTGTCTGAAAAAAAAAAATTGTGCTTCAAACATTCTCAAACTCTTCTCTAAATTTATAAGCACTTTTAACATTGAGCTTCTGTACCTATGAATTTAGAACTATAATATATAATAGGTACCTATGTACCTATTATGTACTCTATGAGAGTACCTATGCTAACATCTGGCTGCTGACAAGGATGGGTTTTATAAGCTGAACTGGGAATGACCTTGCCAGGTGATCATGACAGAAGATACACTGATACGTTCAAGATTCACAGGCCTTATGTCATTTCCTCGCTGCAAACTCCCTGAGGATACACTGTGATTTGATGATAATGGGGAAAAAAAAGCGCTGAGGGCATTTTTTTCAGCACTTCTTTTTTTCTTAAAGCACATTACAATACGAGAACCTTAGGCAAAATGAAAAAAAAAGAAAGTAAAGAAGTATCACCCACATTTTCCTTGGGTAAACAGGCTAATGACATGCTCTGTCTCTCTCAAAAACAAAACAACACAACACATTCTTCAGCCATGTTGCAGGAGTGCATCACTAGAAGAGAACAGCTGGCTTTTTCTCCAGGAAACCTCAAGTGCACTGCAAGGGCTTCTTGTGGTAGCAAAGTACTGTACACAATTTCAAAAAAAATGGTTTCAGCATCATGGAAATGCCTTCAGGAACAACTGTTTCTGAGGCGCAGTTTTGAGGGTTTTGTTTGTTTGGTTGTTATTTTCTGTGAATGCTTCTGCTTCACCAGAACAACCCCAATAAGGGAAATGGAGCTTTGGAAACCTGATCAGAGAGGAACTCAAGACTCACTCTGAACCACAGTTGCTGCTAGCATCTCCTGCTGGAGACTCACTATGGAAGCCTGCACTGTGAGAGGGGACAAATCCCACATCCCTCACTCCCACATACCTACAGCGAGGCTATTCTAAAACCCAGGCATAGTCTGAACACAAGGACAGATCATTTCCTCTTTTCTTGATAACCTGCTGTTGACTCTCCCCTGCTCAGTCCTGAGGTGCCACAAAGCTTCTAATGTTATTCCTACACTTCCTTAGGGTCCTTATTGATGAGACCAGCTTCTTCCATATATTCTGAATTGAAAGATGTTTGACTTCCACCTGCATAAGCTACAGGTTTTCTTTCCTACGGGACTGTGAAATGGTTGATGTACACGTTATTTGCAATGCAGTCCACAGACTACAGTGTAAACTGATCTCAGTGAAATGGCCTCTGTTGGAAGACAAATTCTTACCAGCACTCATCTCTATGCATTATAGTTTCATAATTCCTGCTTTGTTGCATGTTTGAGAAATAAGAAACATTCAATTACATAATTATTAAATTCTGCAGGAATAAAGTTACAAAATGCTATGTTCATGTACAAGAAGATATTGCCAATGACTACATGTACCAGGCTTGAATTCAGTCAAACTACAAGATATTAACATTTCTGGCTAGTCAGTGCCACCCCGAAACACAGTGGACAATCTGACAGCATCACTCAAGACACACTTGCTAATGAGTACTAATATGTTAGTACAGGACACCTTGTTGGTGGGCAATGATTCTAGCCGGTATTCAAGTCTTTAACTGAGTACATCAGTATGTTCTTCAGCAGCTGACAGTCAGTCCTTACAGATGACACAATTTTGGGGCACTGTTTCAATACACATTCCACTATTATTTTAATTGTCACAACATAAATAAAATTTATAATTGGTAAAGCTCTATAAGTCAAGAATGGCTGTATAACCGCTGTCCACTCAAGCCCAATGAACTGTGAAAGCATGAATTATAATTATGGAAGTGTAATACAACATATTTTGATGGGAAGTTGGCCTGTGGCTTAATGCAGTTAATAAGAATTTGAAGAAATGGCTATTACGTATATACTTTCTAATTTTTCAGACATCTCAGGAGGGCAGCTGCATGCAAAAAAATCCATAGCTTTGAATTATTATACTTGTAAATCAGTAAATCAGCATTTAAATGAGTCCAGCTTGTGACTGGGTGTATGCAATAATTGATCTTGCATACACAATCAGTGCATACTCTATGTTCATATTAGTTTGCAATAATAAGAAGCAAATTATAATGAGAGAAGCAGTGGTTCTCTGACTTCCATGATTCCCTCACTTCCAATTCCATAGTTCCATGGTCCCTATTTATAGGTTTGTGCTTTCCAGGTCACCTAGCAGTACCAATGTGACTGGCGCGCATAATTGTATTATGAATGTATTAGGAGAACAAATAATAAAACAATCAGGCATAAAGTCAGATGACACAAAAGTAACCTGTCAAAATGTTTTGAACAACCTGGAACTGTCAGAGTGTACCACAACTACTTTGCATTTTGTGGCTGTGGCACTCTTAAGCTATCGTTGAGTCTAAAAGCCAAATTTTCTATATTTTTGAGCTACAGAAATCAGGAATTCATTTATTCCATAGTAAAAGGTAGTATATGGTAACTCGTACTGTATTTCAGCAAGTGCAAGATAAGCTATCTCATGTTACATTTCATTTACTGAATGATACATGTATGCACAGACACTAACTACTGTAGATGAGGTACAGTCTTTTGTTTACAATTTTTGTCTTCATGGGTTTCCAATATTATTTAAGTACAAAAATATTAATTTATTTGACATCATGCTTCTTTTCTGAAATATTTGGAACCAAAGTAGATGAATTCTCAGCAATAAGTGTGATCAGCTGTGTGAGGGGGAGAAAAAAGGAAAAAAAATATTCAATGGGAAAAGAAAGAGTTTCTAAAAATACCTCGTTGTTTAGCTGAGTTTGATGTGGCTTCCATTGTTCTAACCTCATTCACAAGTTTTTTCCCACCCTAACTTCAACTTTCATACAAGACACACATTGTCACAGTATTGCTACAAGCCATAGAGATTAGGGCTAGTTAAGGGGCATGGGAGCTTATGACAGGAAGCTGCATTTTCAGATAGTGTTAAGTCATTGTACTTACAAATTTTAAGAAAACATTTCCCAGTTCATGCTGAGACTGAGGTTCTGGTTGTAAACAAAATTCCAGAGCAGCCAGGAACTCCTTGTGAACGCCAAGAATGTCTTCGATGTTAGAAAATAAGATCTGAAATACATAAAGAGAAATCCAACGCTAGCTGTTAATAAAACACTCTCAGGTATATTAGAGTAATAGCACCAAAATACTGTGGTTCTAGACCTACTGGTGAAAAGATCTAAAGCACAGATAGTAACTGGTAACGAAGGAATTACATTGTATTTGCCCCATTCCTGGCCTCCTATGGAAAATCTTTATTGCTACTGATGTACCTGCTGTAAATGAAGGTTATCTTTCCAGGCACCTGAGCATGATAAATGTGAACAATCCCTTTCAAGTCTACAGAAAGTCTCCTATGAGACCAAACAGGTGAATGGAATTGCAAGGACCAAAGTGACTTTGCAGGAGATAGAAGCAGGAAGTCATTTGCCTTTCCTTCCCACACATTATAAAGCATTTCCTAGAAGAAAGGGACATGAAGCTAGCACTCACAAAGATGTACCTGTACATCAGAGACCAAATCTCTGCAACACGTGAGCTAGCATTTCACTGACAGGAGCACAGAATAGTGTAAAATATTTCCAAACCACAAGAGCAGAGTTTTAGAGTTCCCTTTCACCACTCTCAGTGACTGTAAAAGACATTTGTAGTGGCAGAGAGGCCCTTAGCTTAGATGTGCACTAAAAAGAGATTGTGCAATCTCACAGCTAAATGATCCCTAGGAATTTGAATACGTGTATGCTAAGGGAAATAAACTGCCAGGACAAAAGCTGCTATAAACATATAGATATTTATTAGGCTATCATCTTCATAGGAAATACAAAAAGAGAAGTGTGAATACATTTATAGAAGATGGGAGATTACCTGCACAGGAGGAGAAACCCTGATGCATGGTGACACTGCTATCAGTACTGACAGCCACTGGAGGAAAGCCTGACTGGGCAGATCAAAACCTGGAGCCTGCAGTGACATACACATTGCCGACAGCATTTTCCATCACTCTGCTTTAACCATGCCGGTTGCAAAAAGAAGATTTGCTGTGCAGTCAAACCAGCTTTCATATTGGAAGCTGCCTCCCAGCTCTTGCACGGTCAGTGGGTGTCACTCCTACGAACCCCAAAGACAACAACCTGGCAGAACCAGCCTTCAGCTTCCTGGCAGTTAGTGGGGGAACTGAGTGAGCCTAAGATCTTCTAACAGTTCCTGAAGCACCTTACAGTAACATTAACCTTTTCAGCTTCATGAGCTTTATTATGCAGTGGAATTTATTCAGCAGATGTGACACTAATTCAGCCTGGTGGATGGTGATACAGTAGTAATTAAAAAAAAATAATCTCTAAATTAAGTATAATCATTAAGGACAGGAACGAAAACAGATTCTTGGTTTAAAACCAGTCTCCCTCTGGTTTTGCGGGGATAGACATGACAAGGAATTCAAGGAGCCTTCTGTGCATGTACTCAGATACAACTCTGTATCTTGTGTTATTCAAGGATAGGGAGAGCATTTTTCTCAAACTCCTGCAAGCTGGCTGCATGCACAGAGCACATAGTGTTGCGTTTTCCTTTTCTTTACTCACCTCTGACTTCAGGAATATCAAGGTATGGTAGTCTGCACTACCATGTATGTGTACTTGTGTCACGTTGCTCCTTTCTGGCCCTGAATAAACTGAAGATTCCAGCACACTACTTGCACCGAGGGGCTCTGAACCCATCAGAAAAGAAAGGACAGGGAGCTAGGACTGTTTCATTGCTTCCAGAAAACTTCCAGTGCAAATTCAAGCAGAGCATATGATGATTCTATTGCATGGCTGAAAGTGATGTGATGACACATTAGCCTGTCTGCATGGCTGTGCCAGAAGCTGCGCCAAAAGAGGATGAACAAGGAAGAGGAAAACATCTGTCAAGGATGATTTTCTCCTTCAGGAGCAGTCTTCAGGAGGGTATTTTGTGATCCAAGGAATATCTGTGTAATCTAATAAATTATGTGATGGTCAGGAGAGCTCTGCTTGCAGCAGATTTCACAGGTAATAGGAGTCACATGAAAAATCAAGGCAGCAGAGAGACTTTGGCTGCATTTGCTTTTATATCTGATACACAATTACCCTTGATAAATTTCATGTGAAGGATCTATGCCTGACAGCTTGCGTACACCATCAAGTTGTGCTGCCTTCACTGTGCTGTATCAGTAATATGATATCATTGTTCTACTACAAATGCAGCGTGATGCTAACATATCAATAGTTATTCCCACATAAGGCAGCAAATAAACTGAAACAACATTGATGATGTTGCTGCAGCTGTTAGTCACTGGAGTACTGGGCCTTGCGCAGGATTCAGTGTGGCCTCTCTGGAAGAAGATACAGTGGCCAAAGACTACTGAAGACTTCACTAATCAGCGCCGGCTGTAGGAGAAACCCATAAAAACAGTATTGGGAGCCATAACCCATGTTACCCTAAAAAGTACTTTTTCCTTTTGTTTAGAGGTAGGTGACTGCCAGAATACCCTGGATTTTCCTCTAGACATTTCTGCTGCATGAAGAAAGAGAGGAAAAGACAGGGTTCTCTTTACATAAGCTACCAAACCATTTATGTACTCTCTGCTACCACCTTTTCTGCTGCCACCCGCCTCACAGCTCCCTGATGACCCAAGATATATAGTATGAGCAGGCAGAGCTATCAGAAGTCCCAACACAGCCTCGCTTGTCCTGCCTCTACCAGCAAGGATTGGCAGAAGGAAAGAACAACCGTCCTTCAACTGCAGGAAAGACAACTGCATTGTTTAGGACGGGAGGAGGAAAGGGGAGAGATAACATTGACTCTGGTCAGAAAAACTGTGCCTTTGTGATTCTATTTCACCAGCAGCAGGCATAGGTCCTTTATTACCAAAGAGTAGCTCTGTTATTGAAAGCTGGGTATTGTAATAATAAGAATTAATGAGGCCTCACAGTGGCCTCACATAGGCACCCGCAGGCAGTTGAGGAATGACACAAAAATGAAGTAGTACTTCCCCAGAGGAATGTGATGGACCTTAGAATACAAATACATTTAATCAGCAGAGAAAATAAGGGCTTTTTTGCATGGGCTATGTGGGCACTGCATCTGAGTGTATAGCAGTCATAATGGTATCTGAAGAATGAGAAAATTAACAGCAACTTTCACCAACCTCTGCAGTTGTTTGTCAAATTGGCAAATGGTTGTGTACATTTACTTCTCCTGCAGAGGTTTCTTGCACACTTCTCTACTCACAGGATCTGTTATCACTAATCACTTGTCTACTTTTCTCTCAGCCGTCCCCAAACTTACTTCAGACTGTAGATGGCGAGCTTCCAGGGAACAGGGACTTCCAAATTTGAAGACAGCAAGAGGCTTAGCTCTACAAATCTGCCAAACCTTCTTGCTACCACCCCATGCTGATGCCAGTCAATCAATAATAGCGTATCGCTAGCCCACAGAAAGAATCGCATGATGGAGGCTGGATCCCTGCTAGGATCTCAATACTTCCAGGTGATACTGCTACATAAAATGGAAACACATCAGCTGTAGTAGTGCTGGCCAGTATGATGTACCTATTGTTGCTGCACTCTGCTCCCATTAATGTATAAAGCAAAGACTCTGCTGATGTAGAAGCTACAGGATCAAATGCACGTCCAGTAAGCAAGACTCTGATGGCAGACGCTGAATCCTTTCCCACTGATGCTGAGGTTTCATTTGTGTATATGTACAAAGAAGGTTTTGGTTTCACAAGTATGTGTGTAACAAAGAGGGTTAAGCCAAATTGCTAAAAGAAAGCGTTACTTATTTTTATGAATATAAACCACAACAAGGTCTCCTGTGACAGTACGCAGTAGAGAAGCTAGTACCTCATAGCTCTGTGTCCCATATGCCTTTCCAGTGCAAAATTCATTCAGCAATGTTCTCATGCTAGGGTCTCCCATTCCTCAGTCCTCCCACAGGAGCCCAGATTCCTTCCTACTACAATCCAAAGGAATATTCCTGCCTCCTTCTTATAACACATTTCATTTATAGATTTGGAAGAGACAACAGATGTAAACTGGCTCACTGATTACTGTCAAGCAAAATAGATAGACACAGCCACTTCATTCCATGTCTTTCCCCTTAAGGGGGCTAAAAAGGTCTCTCTGTCCTCTGTACACCATTTCACAAATCTTGCCAGAAGTTAGTGTTTCTGACAACAGTACGCTGTTACCAAATTCTACTGAAATTAGCTGGTGGGATGAAAAAATGTTGGAAGATGACAGCTAAACAAATGGGCAAACAGACTGAGAAACTGTCAGCGTGAGCCTCTTTTCCTTTGGAAACCAGTTTAATAATAAGCATCAATAAGACACGAGGATGTTTGTGATATCTATATGCCAGAATCTAGCCTTTCACTATGTATGAAATCCCTATCAAAGAGGAATATGGAAGAAATACCTTAACATTCTCCTCTGTTATGTATTTCTCGGCTTTGTCCACAGCATTCTGGCGGATCCGGTGAAGAAATGCCTGCAGAGAAGAAAAAACAATGTTCAAACTTGATATAGTTTTTTTTTCACTCCTTTATATTATCCTCTAGTTTCCCATCAGCACAGTGTGGCTGATTACCTTTAAGATTGAATGAATGTAACCATCTACCAAATCACCACCACAGTTCTTAGACTCAGACTTGCATTCAGGATAACACAAAAGACATTTCCTACAACGCTGGGTTTTGCCTGGTGATAAATGTCTTACCTCTGATGAGATTTTTAGACTTAGTTATCTGTTACTACCAACAAACCACAGCAAGGCTCTGTTTATTTTTCCTTTGAGGGTTTCCCCTCTCTCTAAGATGCAGCTGTTTTGACTCTGGGAGGCAGAGTGCCTGATGTACATCAAGACGCATGTCAGTGAAAAGGACCGGGGGGAAAAAAAAAAAAGAACTAACAGAAGTACATTCATGCTGCTAGAGCTGAGGTATGTCAGAGCTATGGACTAGAGTTATGGACACTTTCAACAGACTCGATACTTGGGGAAGGGAAATGAAAATCACCAGACAATGCCTGGGACACATTACCCTCTTTGCCGTTTCACTTGGTTATAAACAGGCAGAACAATGCTAGAACTTTTCACCTAGGCCAGGTTACCCCTTTCCTCAGCTCTGCAAAAGCTTGATTTCAAGTGGCAATCAACAATAAGCCCCAGGCCAGACATAAATTGGCAATGATTCCAATACCAGCCTTTAAAAGCTTAATTCTGGCCACTAGAAGTGAGGAGCTACTTGCATTTGCACTGAATATGCCCACAGCACATTTGATCCAGTGGGAAGGATTTAGCAAAGCCTGCTTTGGGGGATTTCTACTTCAAATCTCCCCCTTTTCAGGGACCATTGGCTAAAAGGTTCTTCTTAAGTGAGCACAGGATCAGCAAAGAGATGCAACTACCTGCAGGTGAGACTGAAGGGAAAGCAGTGCAGGCAGAACCTGCTCTGATAAACTGCAACAGCCATGCACGGGAGGGGAGAGGGTTTTCCTCCCTGTCTCTGTCCATGGCTTCTAACTTGCCTCCCACACAAAGGGTGAGCCCTGGGGAGTACTGTGAGCAAAGAAGGAAGGAACTTGTCTTACCCACCTGAGACAGAGGAGAAACGGGTCAATTCTTTGTATTTATGGTACAAAGCAGCTTTGTTACAGCTTGATAATAATAAAAGGCTTTTAAAAGTTGACCGCTCCTGAGTAATGGTCACATCAGCTGATGCATACTCAGCTTTTTCTTTTTTCCTTCTCCTCTTTTGCCTGTTGGGATTGCCAGCAGCTTACAACCTGGTAAGAAGCAATGTCATCGAAACAAACTCAGAGCTTACAGAAGGCCTCTGCTAGTCTGGTTGGAAAACAGCAAGCATGTGCCTCCGTCTCATTTTCAGCCCCCAAAAGGGCACATCCCTGTTTCTGATAAGCCATGGCTCTATAACATGTCACCCTACAGAACAGGCACCAATAATAATAATAAAAGATGAGTTAACGAGGCACACAGCCCCTACATTTGTCTGGGGCCCTGGGTTCTCAACCCGCTTTTTTGTGACCAAATTTCCAGGCCTACAAGCACATTCCTCCCCTTGTATTACTAAACAGGAAGGGGATCCTGGCTGGATTCCAGCTAGATATGGAGAATTTGGAGCAGATTGGGTAGACTGAAGTCTGAAAACCAGATTCCTGCAGTAAAGGAACAGGACTTGTGCCAGTGGCAGAAAGGCCGTTTGATAACAGCCAGCCCAGACACCTTGCCACTAACCTGGCCAGGAACTGCTGCTATGCGAATGCGCTGCCCAGCATCTTGGAAAACTCAGGAAGCATCTGAAATGAAGTGTTCAGCGGGATGACTAATGGCAGGAGGGTTGACAGGAATAGCTGTTGCCCTCCCACTTCACTGCTGGGTGCAATACCTGAGCATTAAGAGTCAGGCATCCGATTGATGTGAGGTAGCAAGTCATACTGAAGTCGCTTATTCGCAAAAGATAAGCCAATCAGTGACTCTTCCTTGCTTTAATCACATCTGTTTGGAGACAACAAATCCAACTGGAACGATTAATTAATCTAGACAATTAGCAGTTCCACTGGTGACTAATATTTACCTGCATATGAGTCTCAGTATGTTGGGTCTAATAATAGAAAGATGGTAAACAGAAGTGCAAATCACATTAACTGTTACAGGCCAGTCAATAAAAAAGCAGAGTCTGTGTTAATCTAAAAAACAGCTTTGCTGTGATGCTTGCCTGAAAAGATCATTTAACAGGAGCGTGAGAAATGGAGAAAGGGAGAGCAAGAAAAAAAAATGAGAAAGGCACAGAAGAGAGAATAGAAAGTACGAAATACTTAACAGGGAAAGAGGCAGTCAACTTACTAGTTAGTTTGTCAGATCTTCTACAAGCCTCTGATTTGTCTTGACGTGCACAAGCAGCAATCTCTCCAGTAACATTAAAAACAAGAGAGCTACACGAGATTTTTGCCCTAGAAATTTAGCAGTATACTTTCCAAAATGCAGCCCCAAAAAATCTAAGCTTACTGGACGCAGCACTATTTGTTCCCCAGCTTTCAATACCTTTTCATCTGCAAACAGAGTCTTTTGCAGCACGGTCACTCAAATTAAAAGCATGATAAATGCAGCCTACTAAACAGCAGCTCGTGGAGCTAATGTTGTGTGCCCTGTTCACATGACAACACCACTTCCCTTCCAAACTGCTTCGAGCTTGGAAAAAGCAGCCCTTTTCCCAGAGATGTTGTTCAGACATTTAGGTCAGCGTTTTCCAAACGTCAAGCTATTTTGGTGCTACTGGTTTTATACTGGGCCCCAGACTCTTCTGTATCAAAACCATCCCTCCCTCCACCTGGTGACAGCCTCTAAGGCCCGCTACACAAGCAGAGCGCAGCTCTCTTTGGGGAACACAGCTACAGGGAGTGGTATAAACTTTTATTAGACCAAGTGATTTATCTGGAAAATCAGACAGGTATTTAGGGCAGGACGTGACAAAGGGGAGGACGAGGAACTTTAGCAACTTGCCATGCCCATATCTCGTTTATATTCCAAAACATACTGTTTAATTAAAGAGTAAATACGTGAAGGGATAGGAGCTTTTCTGGTTATTTTTAATGTTGCAGAGTCAAGTGCTGCCTGCTCCCTCCTAGGATACAGCAGAATGACCATGAGCATCTTTCCTCCACAAACAAAATCAAAACCCTCTACCACAACATGCTATCATTTTCCTACATTTACAGATTAGCATGAATTCAGGGAAGGATAGCAGCTTATGATACAAACTTCACTAAAACAGCTATGACGTATCGGATGGGTAATACGCTGTTGAAGAGCTAGAGAGATGAATAGGTAACAGAAGTTGGCCTTCTACCTGCCCGTACGCTGGTCATGACTGATATAAGGTTAAAAATTTCACCAAAAAACCCAGCAGATAGGATGGCAGAAAAAAAATGACTTCTTTTTTTTTAATCCCCGCAGTTGTTGATTTTGCTCTCTTGCCATTTGTAGTGTTTTGCCGTGCTCACGCTGGGCAGACCCAGGACTCTGAGCTACCCAAGCTGTACAGAGGGCTACTGCTTCCGCATCAGAAGGGACCAGTACAGCCCATGGCTCCATAACAAAAACATGCAGGGAAAAAATGGGAAAGCAGGCCGGTAGATTTTCATTCTCCTGACAAAGCCCTGCGAAGGTCTCATCTTCCATGTGTGCATGCTAATCATTAGGAAAACAGCCCACAGAGGATTTGTTTTTGTTTAAAATTCTGCTGCTGCATCAACATAACATTTATTTGTGCACTGTGACTTGTTGCCCTAGAGATCTGCCGCTTCCAAACTCAGCAGGCCATGTCTGATGGCCCCTCATGTCATGCATAAACACAGCTCAGAGTTTGTCTTACAGCACAATGCTTTGCGGAATTCAAGGAAATCTATAACAAATTAGAAGGAGCAGGGTGAAGAGCTTCCTTTCTGCGCTATGGTGTATTGGGTGAGTTCATAATGACTGAAAAATAGCATTCTTCCAACAAAGAGACACATTACAAGTCTAGAATGCGATTTAGGTACAAAACTTCATTTCACCAAATAAGCATTTCTAACAGCCCCTTCTTCTTAAAGAGGTTTCATTCTCCAGTTCTTTATCCCTAAAACCCACGGTTGCAATGAAACCTTGTTGCTTGGGGTGTCTTTGCTCCATCTCTGAACCAAAAAACCATGAAGCACAATTCCAGGAAAAAGTCTGCTAACTGGGAGTTGTTCTCACATGGAAGCCTGAATCACTGGGGTTTGTCTCAAATGCTTTTCAAGTGGCCCTTGTTAAACTTTGACTTGCAGTCTTTACTTCATTACAGAAAATGAGTGTTTAGCACCTTCCATCTAGCATAAGTAACACATGGCAAATCCCGGGGACGAGGCAGTGAGAGTTTGCTTGGGCCTCTTCTCAAGGGGACACTTCCTCAAACGTTTGGACAGGCTGGGAGATTTCTCATCGAACAGCAAGGCAGGCACACCGTGCATAACCCAGAGGGAAACGAAAGGAGAACAGAAACAGTGATGAGGCAATGACGAGCATATCCAAAAGGATTTCAGCCAGAGCCGAAAGCACAATCCTGTGAAACCTGTGTTCTGAACAGGGGGCTGCAATTGCATCTTGTCCTTGATAGAAAAGTGACAGACAACTTCGTTAGACCCATTAGTGATCAGCACTGAAAACAACACAGGGATCCATATGTACCTAGTACGTTCAGTGTTAAAACAAATACATTGCTTTACACCTTTACACTTGTGCAAACAATTGTTGAAAGCTCCTTGCAAGTGCAGACATTTTGATTCCAAGAAAATGTGCCCCCAGTGAAAAACCACAGAGGTGACGTGAACTATGAATTTCACCATCGGACATCGCTAACCATGCAACCCCAGCATAGGGGATATACACTAATCCGTCTCTGACAACACATAGTAAAATCTGTCAGAGATTTGAACAAGAACTTGCAAGTGTAATTTCACCTTCTTTTTTTTAATCACTTGAGTAAATATTGCGACTGAATGTGGCTGTCAGATACGCTTTTGACTCCACTGCAGTACTGATCATGTCCCACAAAACTCCTTTGTCTTTAGCAAAGCAGCTTGGCAGTCCTGTGGAAACGTGGCTCTACTAAAATAGTCCAATGATTTAAAATGAGTGTTTGCTGAAGCTTGTGTTTTAAGAGCAGGTGCATCCTTGCTCATGCTACTCAATTGTTAGCTTTGAACCTTGCCATCCTGGTCATGTTCTTTTGCTTTCTATCACATGTGCAGCTTCTAAGCTAAAGCTCTACCCAAACGACAGGAAACACAAATATCCTGCATCCTACATGTGAACTGGAGTTCTCACCTGCACTCAAGTCTGAGAGACAATGCAATAGATAACCTCAAAATAATGTAACAATGACTGCACAGGGCTACTTATACAAAATAAACCCCATCGCATCTTCATCATTATTATCCAGAACAAGTAAGCCTGCATTTCTATAGAAAATTCAGTCTTTCAGCACTTCCTCTTAAGTATGTTGCAACTACCTGAACACAGATCTTTCACTGCATGCTAGCACAGCTCCGGGTTATTAACCAACTGGGAATCAAGTCATTTCAGCTGGGGGTGGACCTTCTTCAGCTCCGTTGTTCCTGGAGCATCCCGCAGTCCTGCACACTATTAACCAAAATCTGACTTCCATCCTAGAGACAGTTGGATTTTAATGACCGATGAAAGTAATTTTTGTATAAATTCAGACAATTAGTTTTCAAAGATCTCTTGCATTCCTGGACAAAAGCCAGCACACATATGGAGAACTCTGTGTCTGATTCGAGTTTTTCAGTAGCTTCAGTTTCTGTTAGAATAACTTCAGTCAGAAGGAACTCCTTTGACATCACCAGTGTTACACATGTAAAGCGGAGCGAGACTGAAGCGATTCTCCTACTTTTAGAGAACGAATTACTGTACCTTACACTGTAAATTGGCAGTCTGGGATTCACTCATTGCTCTATTGAGATTTCTCTAAGAACACATTTTAAGTTACCAGTATCTGGTAAAGGAAGAAAGAACTTAAGCATCAGATGAGTGCATTATAATGAAATTCTTGCAAAGGATATTTCACTTATGGAGAACATTTTTCTTGAGATCCTTTTGAAACAATGAGGAGCCACAGCTGTGAGAAAGCACTCTGCGAAAAGGAGCTCAGATCTACAGCCAAATGAATTCATCAGCAAACAGCTGAACAGGGACTTGCCTACAAGGCAGAGGTGTTTAGCAAGAGGAAATAGCATCAGAAATATCCTTCATTGCCCTAATTTCAGGCTTCCTGTGTATCAAATTGGCTTTAAAACCTCAAAGCTCATTGGTACGTATTTATTTTTTGATCTATCCCCTGACGAGGAACTAAACTATTAACTAACCAGAAAGATTTCAAGAGAAAAGAAAGTTATGCACATTATGGAATATTGAACATATTCTCTGCAAATGGTTCGGGCAGCCTGAGCTGTGAGCTTGCAGCGTTGCCTATTGCTAAGTAGAAGATCAAACAGACTCTAGAGTACAGTTTTTCAAATGGCACTTCTTTTCCAAAGGTTACTGCCCTTGCATAATCTTGGGCTATGTTACACAAGAAATGAGGTGGACTACTTGTACTCATCACCTATGTTCTGTGAAACTCACGTCACTGCCTTTTGAAAGGAAATATGAAGATCTCTGTCTTCATAACTCTTACTCCCATATTCCTGAGGACACCTTCCTTGGGGAGGACGTGAGCTCCCCTGCCCCAGCTCCATGGCCCACATCCACACTTCCTTCAAGCATTGTCATTGACAATAACAATTAGTTCACACACAAACACATGGATGTTACAGTGTGAATCATCTCTTTGTACAAAAAACTGCATGACCACTTGCAGAAGAAGTAGACTCTATCCCAGAAGAAACTGCAAAGACCATCACAAAACAAACAGCTTAAGTTGCAAAATCCAGACGTAACATGGGGAGAGATGTTTTGTCTGAGGCATGTTTTCAACAGATTTTATTTTTAATGGTATAGATACATAAGCAATAAATACGTCTACATATATATTACAAAACCTCCACTAACAATGACAACTTAATAATCGTGAATTAAGCACTGATCCTGGCAATCTGAAACCTCGTCTTCCCCACTTCTTAGCCTGACATTCAGTGAATCCTGATAAATACCAAATGAAATACAGGGAAGCATTCAGAAACTCAGCTGTTTAAAATCATAGAAGTATATGTATAAATAAAATGCTCGAATAAACAATCTGGATTATTTCTTTATAGACTACATGAGAAGTTCCCCCTGCTTACATAAACTATATTGCTTCAGATTTCCAAAACCCAAACTGATTTGTCCTTAACCAATCTTACATTTGAAGGCCCATGCAGTTACGTCCATGCCTGACTGATTTATCTTGCATCCGTCTTGCCATCAAGTGATTTACTGTCTATAACATCGAAGTTAATGAAAAACAGTTGCAAAATGCTGGCATTGCATAGCACTGGGAGTTTCAGTGGTACTCGAGGCAGTCAGACATTCCTATCACTTGTTATTTACTTGGACTCTCTTGACAAGGGTCCACTACAAGAAGGTTTCTGTCAACAAGTTGCCGTGGCTAGGATTCATCTCATCCGCTTGCACCCCCTAGAAGCTGAATCCTACCCTAAGCTGGTGATACAGCTTCTCTCCACAACAGAAAACAACAGGCAGGCAACTTCAGACAATGAGTCACTGCACTCTAGGAGTGATGTCTAGGAAGAAAGGCTGAATTACCCTCCAGAAATGCCTTCTCTTTCCAACAAGAGAGCCCGGGTGACAAGTTGAGATCAGACCACCTTCCTCGCCTGTACCAGTCTCACAGCATCTGCAAATGCAAAGTTCCAGAGCAAAAAGTGCAAATGAATCACGTCTAAAAGCAAACCAGTGACTGCATGTCTCAGCACGGGTGCACAGGAACACTGTGGGTGCAATGCAAGTGAATACCTGCAAAATTCACGTGCACAGATACTCTCAGCATGGCAGTGTTCTGGGACTCAGCACAATAGAACTGATCTAACTGCACTTCCCAGGAAAAATAAAGTACAAAGAAAGCTCCAAAAATACGCCAGGCTGTATCAGTACTGCTGGTGTACTGATGTTTACACCAGAATACTGCAGCAACAAAAAGATGTCAGCCTGAATTCATTCATGCATTGACTGATGAAGGAAGGTGAAACCAAAGGGAAGTGAGAGTGAAATATGTCGCAGTGTTTCTCTCTCCAAAGACAGATCCCTTTCTTAAGGAGGGCTCGCTCTCATTTGAATTACAAAAACCTTTTTTGCGAAGTGAAAGCCAGGCTGGTGCTGCAAAGGAGCCCATTGTCTGCCTTCTACCATTGCACTGACCTCTCCTATGCCCTCCTCCCCTGCCGTCACTAATATTTGCATCCGCAGGCAGGTCTGAAGATCCCAGTTCGCTTCAGAGTCCAACAAAAGCTACCTTTTTCACCTTTGAAATCCTTCAGGACTCATTTCTTTGCATCGCCTGCACTCTGGCTCTCTCGCCTCCTCTTCATGCTCTCCCTCCTCCCCAACGTGACCACAAATCCCTTCAATTACTGTAGATTAAAATAAAAATTGTCTTCTTTGCAAACCCAGAGCCTAAGGAAGCCCTTCTGTGAGGATCTAACCTTGGATGACTCCAATCCATTTTCAATGTCATCACAAATTATTTGTTTAGATTTTCAAAGGAGCTTAAGAAAGATATGTGCGTAAGTCCTGTAAGCCTTTGAAATACCTTCCCTTTTCTCAGCCTCTTCATGACTTTCTCTTTTTCTACAATCACGATTTTCATCATCTGACTGCACCATGGAACTCTTCAAAAAGCTTTTAGCATGTAGTTTGTTTGAATGGAGTGTTTTATTTCATTTCTCTTTTACGTAGAGGAACAAATCCTGACAAGTCTGTGTCTGCTTAGCCTTTACCTAACAGAAGTCTGCTTCAGGAGCACGTAAACACTGTAAAAAGGCTTCGGCGTCTGACCCATAGAACTTGTATTCATAATGCCCATGGCTGAAAAAAGCCTGCAGACTGCAACCAGTTTCTGACTACTGATAACTCCAACTGCAAAGATGTGAGCAGCACAGGGAACGTTTCATCGTCTCGGGCTCTGCACAGCTATTCCTTTTTCAAGGAGGTAAAAGCATCAGAGTGACTGGAAATACCAAGTGGTCCCCAACAGAGATAGCTAAGTTCAGGCAATGAATGTAATTGTAGCAAAGACTGGAGCGTCTTCAGCGAGTAGTTCAAACTTCTGACCTAAGATAAAGAACTTAGATACCAGAAAGAGCGTCCTTTCCCTTTTCTGCTCTCTCTTTTCAGTCACGGTGTCATAACACGTTAAACACTTAATAGACAAAGTTGAAAGTTTTAAAATGAGACCTGGTATCATTAAAGTCCATGGAATTTATTACATTAATTGCAATATAGGCTACAACTTCCCCTGTGCTATCCCCTCAGAAGGTAAGGGTCATAGAGAGCAGATAAAAGCTTACAAAAAACGTTGAGTCTTTTCTTGCATACTTGGTTTCTGCGTAAGTGTAATGAGTTGATCATTGTTAATCTCGCGGCTCTGAAATTTTACTTCAAGTGGATGGATGGTCAAGCAAACAGAACTGCCAAAACCTGCAGGTGTGTGAATCCAGGCAACCTCGCTGACCGGCACGTCGTTGGACCCAGATGACAGCCCGGCCCTCAATCTTGCAACCAGGTCCGTGGGGTGATACTGAGTAATATCAATTTTCAAGCTTCGATTGAACCTCTAAGCTAACCACCAGACCAGTTCAGCTTACTGCCACCAGGTTCACCGACCATTGTTCCAAATCACACTGTGCATCTACACAGGGCCCAAGCATCATGATCTCAGGTGACCCACAAACTCTGTCTACATTGCAAACATAACAAGATCCCAGGATCCCGTTTCATTAGGAACATTGTGTCCACATCTGGCTGACGTACTTAAATAGCCTCATACGTCAGTTCAGCATCAGGCTTTGGACCTAAATCTTGAGATGGTTTCTATGGGTATATTCTCAAGGAGATGTCTTTCTGATCTTAATTTATGTATACGCATGTGGCTGACAAGCAGGACTGGTGATCCTTGGTGCACTGCGACTTGCACACCCTCAGTTTGAATCAGGTTGTGTATCAAACTCCAAAATGCATGTATAATGTATTCATATTTGAGCATCTCCTTTACGTATGCAAACATTCCAGTGTTCTGAGTGGTGCATTTCCACCACAGCACAGAAGCATTAGGGCACCATTTCTCTAACTTGATTCCTAACTTTAAGAAAACCCAAGACTACAAACTGACTGACCAGTACCTTGCTAACTGCTAAAGTTCAGAGCTGAAAAACTATCAAGTAGAATTTCATAACTAGAGACATTTCACCTTATTGAGGTCCTCAGAAGTATTTGCCTGGGATCTGTTTATGCACTTAAAGGTTTCCTATTACTCTGTCTTTACAGCTGAAGTAAAACGGGAAGCACTGAGTCCTGTAGGTGCCTTGGCCAGAAATTCCAGTGAAACCATCCTGATTTCAGGTGTACTGGCCAACAGACTTCAGGCGAGCAGTAATGACTGTGTTTGACAGTCTCCATGCAGGCACACTAGACACAGGTGCAGCCGTGGGTGAGGGTTTCCAAGTTGTCATTTCTTGTTGAGGAGATATCCTGGTATCTGCCCGTGCAGCAGCTGCAGACAGTGCCGGCAGTCAGCTCCCAGCTGCAGCTGTGTCTGTGCTGGCTTGGCCAGGGCTGTAAATACTTTGGGAACTTGTGCTCCTTCATGACTAGCAACTGGGGCTCTGGTACAGCACACAGTGCCTGGATTCCTGGTCCTTAGTGATTGAAACTTCCTGCTGGGAGAAACGGGCTCAAGTGCCTGTGGTGTGAGGGTGAGGACGCAGCTTTCAGCGGAGGAGCAAACTGCACACAAGCCCCTGGCGTTCTGGGACTTGCACCACTGGAGCAGAAGAGGAGTAGCTGTCTCTCTGTAGCCTGTGAAAGGTTTGCAAGAACTCCAAATGTACAGAAAAAATGGGGTTTGGTGAGAAGTAGAGGAATTCCAGAAGGAGAAAGGGGGGGAGCAGGGGTAAGAGGAGGGAACTCCCACTGCCTAGAGCCTTTTTTGCTAAAGGGCCACAGATAACACATGCCTCATGCACCTTGGGCAGCTTTTGAGAAGCTAACAGAACGTAAAGGTTATGAATTCCCCACCTCAAAGTTGTCAGTAAGGCTATGCTTATTTGTGAGCTAGAGGATTAACCTACAGGTAACTGGAAGGAAAATGATTCTCAAGGACACTGATTTTTGTCTTCCCCAAGCAAAAGCCACAAGATTGTGACATCATCCCTCTGAAATGAATGAGTTAAAAGTTAAGTCTCCAGTTTATTGTCTTCACTCAAACTGCCGGTTATGCTGTGCTCTATGTCTTCTGGGGAAAAAAATATCACTTGTACATCAGAGATGTACGCTTCTATATTTTGGCTACATGGTAAATATCTGTATTACAATTATTTCATAGTTCACTAAAGAATAACGCTGGTAAGAGTGAAAGGGTTACAAATATAGTTCTGGGGAGTAATTCAGGCCAAGTCAAACAGCAGACTTTTTTTTTTTTTTTTTTAATGTTCAGTAAAAATATTTCTTGTTTATTTGCTTTTTAGTATTTATTCTGCAAACTGCTGGTCCCTCTGGCATGCTCCCTGGCTCCCCACCCTGATGCACAGTTGCTCTTATTTCCACAGCACGGACTACTGCTAGCCTTAGAGTATATTTGAGCTGCAATACTGATCCTGAAATTAGTTTACTTTAAGCTTACTTTGGTCCTGCGAGCAGTCCCTCAAGCGTCTCCACAGCAAAAGTTAGCCGAAACCGACCTCTCCGTACTGAAGGACTGTTTTTGGTATTCAAGCAATCTTGTTTAAGGCCAGCTCTAGTACTGTCTCATTTCACTGAAGATTGTAGCACCGAAGTACACTAAATCATTACCTAATGCCTCCTGCCCCTTCTCTGTTCATCTTGTCATATCTGCAGTTACAATTTATTTTTTTTAATCTTTATCATGTTTTAATATTTGACACCTCTCTTGTCCCAACATAGGACCATTACGAGGTATTTTACAATTAAGGAACCCAAACCATAAATCAGTCAGTGTATGTGATAAACAAGCCACTCAAATACTCAAAACCTGTACGGTCTGAGGACAAGTACACTAACTGGAAAGTTTCACAAATACTGACTTTAGTAAGACTACTTCATAAGGAAACTATTCCCAGCCTCACTTTGTGGTGGGGCAACGAGGAGCAGAGAAGGTTACAGCTTATCCAAGGTAACCAATAGAGTCTGGGAAGGAAGCTTCTGATTCCATAGCCTCTGATCAGCTCCCTCCCATCTCTGTAAAGAGTACAGGGAATAAACTTGCAAAAACTACCTAGCACTTGATGTGCCTTTTTTCTCCAAGCACACAGGATTTTTCACTCAACTTTGACTTCCAAAAAAACAGGGAGCATTTCTGTTTCAGGGCAACATGTCAGTAAATATTTCAAAATTTGATTAAACCTAGCTCAACGCTTTTTTTTTTTTCCCCAAGCTGCACAATGCTTCAAAAACCTTCCTACCCCAGCAAAGAGAAGAACACAGCTTTGGAGCTCTGCTTTGCATGCATTACCCCAGACGGCACTCACATACACACAGCCGCCGGTTACGCTTACATGTTGAGAAAGCCAGGCTGCACACAGCTGCACCTTGCAAAGGCTGCCCGGCTGCATTTGCAATTATTTACACACAAAAAAAATAAAAAAGAGGAAAAAAGAGCAAGCATCTTTCACATATTGGTTTAAAAGAGGAATTAGAAAAATTAACCTCACAAGCACATTTTTCGTCACCAGCCCTGACCAGGAACAAACAGTTTAGCTGATGAAGAGCTGCTTGCTAAAAGTACAGCAGCTGATCTGAGCTAGTTTTCCTAACCGAGCCCAATCCAACAGCCTCTGCACCGTTTTTAAAGTGCTCACCATTGGGGTCCTGCTGTTTGTGGGGATGTATGCGATATTTTCCAGCCATCTTTCCTCTACTGGAATAAGAGAGTCGAAGATTGAACTGGACAAGCATGCAGGACAGAATCCTCAATTAATTATGAAACATGACACCAAAATTTTAACCAAACCAAAAATCTTCCTAGGGATCGACAGCATAATTTATGGGGCTTGGATTATTATTAGTTTTTAAACAAACACCACTACATCCCTAAGCTCTACCAAGAAGCCCAAGCCCACCACAGGGTGGTCTGGTGCTGCCCTCCATCCACACACCACCTCAGAAACACCCGAAGGAAGCTTATTCGTATGTTAGGGCTCCTGCCCAGTTTTACAGACTGGAAATATTTGGGCTGCTCTAAAAAGCACCAGTCTGTGGTGCCTAGCCAGACCTAAATTCTGCACCACATCCAGTACTGAGCAGGAACCTGTCCCATTCCTTCGCAGACAAGTGGAAAACTATGCCATTTTGCCAGGTCAAAGAGCTAGACAGAACACTGTCTAAAAATACCTCCTGTCCTACTGCCCCACGCCAGCCAAAGGGCTGGGTTTCGTAGTTCCCCTTAACTACATTTATTTTGTTGTGACAGCCTCTAGAAAAGCTCCCTCTCACTGTAGCATTTCTTCTCTGCACACATATTCTTGCAGAACACAATCATATCACACACGGTCTAAAACCCCAGTTTCCTCTGAATCAGAGCAAAGAATTAGACCATTATATTTGAAACATAAAGGGGAAGTTGAGAGAGACCGAGAGAAGCTTGCTGGCATGCCCTGAGCTGAATGGCTGCAGCGAGCAGGCTGCCCTCCCTGCATCCCGCAGCCTCCGACTCGGTCTGAGCGCTGGGAGGGTCTGGGGAGGACGTACCGGCACTACCTCGGCGCCTCCGAGGATGGGCAGTGCTCTGCGTGGCATACAGGCTGCTTCAGATATCATCTTCACTCAGAGCTACTTCGTTTTGTGCTGTGCTAGGAAGGCCGGGTTGAAAATGGGATGATAGTTATGCTTTTAGACTGTGTGCACCCCAGTGCAAAGCTAAAGACGTCGCTTTGGTACCCACTTGCTCTTTCTTTAGAGAGGTGCAAATAGGAACTCCTCCTGAGATTTTCCACCCAATATTTTAATTTTACCAAAAGCAGCTGTGATCAAAACCGTTTGTTCAAAGTACCCTGATGTTTTTAAATGAAAAACAGCTGAAATTTTGAATTCCCTTCGTCTGAAGTTAACCAAGTTACCTTGCAGGAGTCATGAAGCAGGCCCTGCTTGTTCAACAAGAGATCTCCCCTTGCACACCTTTCCAAATGCAACCCAGCTTAGCTTTCTGCAGCCTTCCCTTTTCTCAGTAACGCCACAGGTTTGTCCCTTGCACTACAATTCCTAGCAGCTCAGGGCTTACCGCCAGCACAGCCCTCTGAAAACTGTGTTCAGGGCAGGTAGTCAGTGCCTGTAGACCTGGAGCTAGAATTGTGCATGGTTTCGTACCCTCTGCCACATCCAGCCCCGAGTATTACCCCTGCAAGAAAAGAACACTGACGCACCGCCAACGTGCTAGCGCGCTGCCTGGGGCATTTAGCAGGCCATTCATTCAGGCTGCCATCTTCTCCTCGCAAATATTTTCCCCTCAGCTGCCTTTTCATTAAAGGCTGAATAGTAGCACCTACTGTCTAGCCAAGAAATTCACACAAGGAGTTCCCTTTGGAGCGATGCTCCTGCCATTCAGGCTCTGTCAGTGCCGGGGCTCCACATCCAAGTCCATCATCAGTCACCTCAGATGCTGCTGGCACTGCCTTCCCCAGTGACCCATCCCTACCAGCCCAAAGAACAAACCTCCAAATATTCAGCCAAAGACCAGCTCCCCCGCCACCATGCGCCAGGCCAAAGCAAATAGCTTATTTAACACTTCATCCCCCCCCCGTTTACACACTGGATTGAATTTAGCCTTTGCAAGAGTCCCAACCGCATCTGTGAACTCAGCTGATTGCCAGTTACTGAGTGCTCGCACATAGCAGGGCTTTTATTTGTAATAAAATATTTAGAGTGGAAAAACACCCCAGAATTTAATAAAAGCAACAGTCTCAGATTGCCAGTGACTTGTGGTGTATCTATTCAGATGCTCGGAATTCCCTACATAAATAAAGTGAGGCTTTCAAGTTCTGCCAATTAAATAAATGCCTGTTTTAACTCAGTTTTGTATTAAAACAGTGATCAATTTTACTTGCACAAAATAAATGTGAGGTCCTGGATTGTAAATAGGCCCCATTTGTGGATGTATTTTCAGTTACTTTCCCTAAATAGCTGACTGTTCACAAGTGGAAGGGGGGGAAGCGACACCCAATTTGCATACCTAAGCACAACAACTCCATAAGGCAACTTAAAGGCAAAATATGCTTACAAAATTACACTTAGATGTGTAGCATTCAAAGTGTTGGCCATCCTCATAGAAAACACAACAGAGATAAAAACAAAAGAATATATTTTTGGGGAATAAGTGTTCCTAAAAGTTACCCTGAAAGCTTATAGAATTGGAAAAAAAAAAAAAAAAGGCAATAACTTCTGTAGAGTTTGTTTCATGCCTCTTGTGCAGTGAGAAGCCCAAGGACAGAATTCTGAACGCTCCACCAACTATCAGCCCAACAAAATATCCTTTATTAAAACCTTTATTTGATCATCTAAACTGTCTTTAAGGGCACTACAGATGGCTGATAAAGCAGAGAGGGAAGTAAGAGCATTCCTCCTCCTCTGCTGCTGCCCAAGTAGATGTGCCTGCTCTGTACTCCAGGGAATCACTCTTCCTGTTTTCCTGTTTCTATCTATTTCAATCCCTGGAAGCTGTCTGTAGTTTTCTCCAGCCCAGGTATTTCAGAAGGAATACAAGCTGGCAGTGAGGTGTAATTCCACAGGCAATCACACCAACCAAACTCCCCCTCTGCATTGCTGCTTACGCAATTGCAGCCTGATTGCAGGCAACGGAGGTAACTCCAACAGCCAAACACTAACCACACAAAAATTAAGTCATTCCCTTACAGCCACCTTAGCTTCCTGAACTGCCTCATAACCCACTCACCTGAGCGCCATTGGTGGTACTCATAAGCAAGGTAGAAACAAATTCGTTTCAGCTACAGACACAGACACAGATTTCTAGGTTGGAAGAGACCTCAAGATCATCGAGTCCAACCTCCGACCTAACACTAAGTACTCCACTAAACCATATCGCTACGATACTCACATTTCTCTTTGGTCTTTCTAAAACTTGCCCTGGATAGCCGCGCTCCTGCGCTAGAACCACACTGGTCAGGTTAAACCGGGGAGACAGCGAGGACAGGGCTGCAACGCTTGGTCTATTAGATTTGTGTCCTGACTTTAAAGCCTGGCATGGTTCAATAGGGAAGAGCTGGCCGCTCTGCATACACTGGGCCCTACACCCCAGTCTCGTATTGTGTACACTTTTAGACTGTGAAGTACATAACAGCGACTGAAGGGGTTCGCTGTTACATCCTGTGGCTAACACCCAGCTGGCTGCACATGGGAGGCGTTAACCGAGCAGCAAGTACCTGGTACAAGTACATGGTTGACAGTCAGGGAGGGGGAGGGAACGGGGTTTGTCCCAAAAATGTTCAAAAGCAAAGACTTGTGGCCTTAAATTCCAGCCTTCTCCATCCACTCAAGTGTACAGAGAGCTGCTTTCAATTCAATACTCTGTTTTTTTTTCCCCATGTTAAAATGATGGCCTTCTTGTCCTGAGCCAAGTAACAGGCAGTTTACTAGTGATGAAGCTACAAAATAACCATGGTATCTGACTCTCAGCAATCTAAGGACCTTCCCTCTACTTACTAAGACATCCCCATCTCATTTGATACAGTGCCACCTGCTTCATTTCCCCCCCTTTACCTTCAAGACACTTAACCGAACCTGGGACAAGTGATACATGGCTCTGTTGGTCAGAGCCTCGACACCAACATTCCCGATGACACAGGAACAGTCGTGCCGAAGAACAGAGGCTTGCTCTTCTTGTCAGCCACCCAGCAAAGCCACAAAGTGGGCGATACAAAATACCTGTGCAAACACTGAGAAACCACAGCAGGAGGCAGCACACATACTATGGCGCAGGAAATCTTTGTGCTGCTGTCAGGTTGGGCTGGTTGCATGGGGAGATCTTCAGGTATCCATTCCACAAGCCTGGGTGAGCTACAGGTAAGAAAGCTGGGTAACAAGAGCACCACTTACTTCTGCTGAACTCCCTCAGAATGGGAGAACTTCCTGGAAGAAGGACGAGGAGATGTCACCCACCGTACGGATCAAAAGCAGGCACTCTCTTTCAAAGAGCCAGTCTGCAAAGCCCTCAGCGTGCCAGCACTGCAACTCAGGCATGGTGCTTGTTTCCTTCAGCAGTACAGAGAAGGCAATATATAACCTCCTGCATGGGGATTTCTCCCCAACAGCATAAAAATAAGGCTCAGTCTGTGAGGTACAGATGAGAGAGATCCTGACAAGTGTCTCTTAAAAGTCTTCCTGCTTGTTCCCTCCTCTCCTCCCCCCTGTGGATTACTTTCTCTCCCTGCCATGATAAAGGTGTTTTTCTGACTCCGGTGTGTCTGCATGCCAGCAGCATACAAACACAAGTCTGGCAGACCGTTTTGGCATGCGGAGGTGTCACCAAAATACACAGAAGGTGTTAGTTTGAAAAGCCACCTTGGTCAGACGGGAGGATACTAAGGGCCACCATCAGTGCAGCTGCACAGACACTTCATCCAACAGGAATTACGCTGCTCTCGCTGTCTGCATTGACTGAGTCAATCTGTTGCTCTTCCCTCCTTGGCTCCACGTAATAAAGGATCAATCTGTTTTAAATGCACATGTTGATTAAATCGGACTCATTCTAAAGAACTAACAAGTATTGACTCCAGCCTTAAAGGTGACAGCTCCTTTCCTACTGATGGGATTTCTGGCTCATTATCATAGTGCTAATTTACATAGCTTTCATCACATCCTTCCTGATGCCTTGTCAATTACTGGCTGTAGAGGCAGGCTGATACCTCATCTTTATCTTATCCGTTGCCCCGAAGCTGCCAGCAGCGCTTCTAATTACAGAGGAACAGTCACAAAGCAAACTTCATCTGCAGGGCACAACTCTTAAAAGAATGACCCGTGCATGCAGGGATGCCAGAAATCTTCTGAGACATAACCCACGGTCCTTGGTCCAAGGTCCTCCTGCACATTATAGCGCTCCTGGCACTTTATGCAGCAGGCAGGGAGATAATGGCAATGGCTGTTCAGAAGCTAGATGATTAATTAGTCCCATACTTATAAAGCCTTCCCATTATTCAGGCATTCCCTTCAAAATTCACTGCTTTTAATTAAATAACATTCAAAATTTTACTACTATAACCAATAACATTAAGCTTTATTCCCTAAATTAAATACAGCAATTTCTATGAGATGCATTTCTTCATCGTGGGTGATGCTGATTTTTTTTTTTTTTTAAGTGTTTTATTTAATAATAATTCCAATTTAATTCAAATAATTCACTTTTGAGATCTGAGTGCTGAAGCCACAAAATACCCACAGGTTATTAAAGAAAAATCTGTTTTAAGTGCTTGTTGGTTCTATCTTTCCTGCAAAAGCTTAATAAATCACCATTCATTTGCAAGGAAGGAGCAGTATGGTTCAAGAAAACCCTATGCAAAACCTTAGAATATTTCAAACCCTCTGGCAAAACAAATAGTCAGGCACGGAAAAAGACACGCTATAGATACTAAAGTCCACTGTTCTCATCAAAATAGCTTCCTGATATCTGTAATGTGTCTTTCACTTTGAAATCACTATCATCAAAAATGGTCTATTAAAGGAGGCACAGCACGGGTAACAATTTCCTTCCCAGAATTCAAACTTCTTTCCTTCAGCCTTTTCCAGACCCAGCAGAGGGAACAATAGAGAATATTGGTGGAGAAATGCAGAGCTGGAAAGAAAAGGGAGGTGACGAGAAGGCCAGCTTGGCCTTACAAAGGTTCACGCACTGCCTGGTGTACAAACTAGCCCACATCTCAGTGGGATGATTTCAGTCAACCCTTGCTTAACATTTAGTCCATGGCTAAATACTTTCCCAGAAAGTAATTCTGGCTTAGGCCAGAACTAAATGCTGTGTTTGACATGATAAAGAAGAGTAATGAAGGCAATAAGAGCACTGCCTAGGAATGTAATCACACACCAAGCCAAGATTTCTACGCTCCATTGTTTCTTTTTCTCGCTCTTTCATAAACCCCGTTATAATGTCCTTGCGTTGGGGTTACAATATGGGATATGATGTTTTACTCTAGCTTAATGGCAAGAGGAAAGCGTATGCATCGCTGCTGTATCAGAAGGAAGTTACCCTCCTGCTGTGACAGCCTCTTGCCAGACCCCACAAGGACAGGAATCACAACACAGGCTGGCTCCATGGGGTCAGTCCAAGGAGGTCTCTAAAGACAGCAGAAACACTTCACTGCTCTGACTCTTGTAACTCGCTTTACTTCAAGATATGCTCTCAGTTTTAAGGTCTGGCAGGGTCCGTATGCTCTCTTGACTTTGGTGTCTCTTTGCTTTTGGATCTCTAAATTTCATGTCAAACACTCACCTCTTGCTTCTTTTCTGAAAGCCATTTACAACAGGACCTCGCTGTCAGGAAGACACTGGAGCACGGCTTGCACGTTAGACCACCAACGCAACTTACAACTGGTTCAAAAGGATTTTGATTTTAGAGAAAACAAAGTATCTACAAATTATACCATGGCTTGTATTTCTGTATGAACAACTACGTATGCATATATACAAACATGTATACATCTTCACTTCCTCTGAGCCTCTCTTCAGTTGTCCAAGACTTTTGTTTGGGTAAAGAATTTCACAGGAAGCAGAGAGATTTTTTTCTCATTTGTTTCTCTCCTGAGAGTCCTGCTTATTCTTACCCTTTGTGTTTCTTGTGTATTGTTTCTAGAGACTTGCGCTTCTTAAATCAACATGACTAGCCCACCAGAAAGGAATTACTCACTCCCTGCCAGAATACACAGGATTGTTTAGAGAAAAGTATTTTGGCATTGATTAGAAAGTCATTGTCTTTCAGTGTCAAGGGTTAATTTTTATTGTTCTCCAGTCACAATCTGTTTATAATGTTGTTAAATTTAAACACAGAACTACAAACTAGCAATACATTAATTTAAAACCCACCAATAAACTGTTGCTACCTATCACCGGGAATAAACTACAACCTGCAGTAAATCACTTAACTTTTCCATTTACATTTCCTCGTTTGTAAAAATGGAAGCATCATAATTTTTCTGTGCATCCTCCCTGTGAGAACGTAAACACTAGGTGGATTTAGACAGACCCTATCGGCCCTGTCTCCTACACCAACAAGGAGCAGTTGCTTAAGGAACAGGTAGAAAAAAAGAGAACAAGCACAGACTGCTTATTGGACCAGCACACTCTCCAAGTCTCCGATCATTTACAGAGATGACACTCACATCATAATATTTAATAACCATCAGGGCATCTCTTCTCCATTTACTTGGCAGCCAGGTTTGGTGAGCAGGTCAGTTGCTTCCACATGTGAAGCATGGGTGAAATTCTGTCAAGCCAAAGGGACACTAGGTATGCCATGAGGGCGAAAATCTCACCTCTGAGAAAATCTAAATTCAGACTCTATTATTCTGTTTCCTTTACTCAGTGCATCTATGAGCTATTCCCCACTGGGGTTTTTATGTGCTTTCTCTTCTAGTGAAAATACCAGTTTTCCATGAACAGTTTTCCACTTACTGCATAACCATCTTGTTTTTCCACATTTGACCCATTTGGTATATGTAATAGTAAAAGAACACATCCTCAGATACATTTAGAAAACGCTTTTAAACTACATCAAAGCCGTATGAACCATCCTAGCTGGTGAGCAGAGGCTCATTAGAGAAACAGGATAGGAATAAGCTAAACTTTTTACAATCTAAACCCTTCAGAGAAACCATCACCCGGCAAGAACTGTCCTGCTGCAGAGCTGCCTCTAACGTCTGACCAACAGAAACGTGAACAGTGCAGAAGAGACACCAGCCATGTTACCCCTGTTCTGGCAGAATTCATGCTGACTGGAGCACAAGGCAGGACAGCAACCACCTGGAGAACTGGGTTGTGGCTGTATAAGCTGGACAAGTGAAAACAGGAACAAATTTGTCACGAACCGTAGCCCCCCAAACTGCAAAGCAGCAGCAGAGCTAGAATTCGGCCCCAACCATTGTAATCATCGAGCTTTTCCAGACTCCAGGGAGTAGTTTCTGTTTTCACTTACTTATATTCTTAAGGGACTGGTTTAAGATACAGATTTTGGAGAAGGTACAAATAAAAGGCCCTCTGGTTTTCATTTCTTCTGGCAAGAGAAAAAGAAACCCAGTAAGGGAACATGAAAACAAGGATCTGAGAACAGAAAACACATCACAGCAATGGATAAAACCTCAGTGTCTAGCTGGGGCAAGGGGTGTCAATAAATGTGCCTCCAGGATAACGGAAGGGAACCAAACCAAGGAAAACACAGAGCTCCTTTTAGCTTCACCAATGAACACACAAGTCCGTCTCCTAGTAATGAGCCCGACTTAAACACGAAGAGCCTTCTATTCCTGACAGTCACCATGGATTTTTCATGGCTATTTAAGCAAATAGTCCTTAGGAAAGAGACGCCTCTCAGAAAGCTGCTTGATGACAATGTGGAAAAGTCAAGCTCCTCAAAACTGTTCCATAATCAGCAAAAGATTAAATCAATCAGCATACATCCTATGATATACCAGAGAAGCATCTACAGCTACTAACAAACACACAAAGTCTTCCTTAAATACTTCCTCCTTGCTATCCCAATCACCAAGAATAATTCTAACTTACATTTTTATTTTTCCATTTTAGTAGCTTCAGGCTGGAAAGCAAAGCTCTCAGAGAGAAAAGACGGCTGAACTGCAAGGCAACAGAAGCTACCTGCCTGAGACGCACAGGGAAACACGGCTTTCCTCCAGGGGAGCTTTCAGTGCTGACTCTCACCTGCCACTGAAGAACTAGGAGCACACTTGAGGAAAAAGAACCTCCACTCTGTGCCACTTTGAGTCAACGCACCATTTGCTGGCAGTCTTCAAATTCAGCAATAAAGCAGTGAGAGAGGATCAACACTTTCTAATGGTTTTCCTTTAAACAAACTGCATGTTAACAGATTAAAAAAAATCATTCACACATACTGATGTCAGCTAGCCTCCACTGCACAAGGCATGGAATAAATGGTTCAAAGACACACTCCTCTCCAAAAGCTCACCATGGTGACCAGTAACTCTGGGAATGCTTATGCCAGGCAACACCAGTGAGCCATGCAAGGATGTTTGAAATGCCCAGGCTCACCAGATGAAATTTCAATTGTTGTAGAATCTCTTGCCCTATCTGAATATGCTCCAGAGACAGTTCTGTGACTGGATGAATATTTCACAAGTTAGTCTTTCCATTTCCCGTGTTCTATCACGTTCTGGTTTTGATGGGGTTTGTACAACACGCACTTACAATTGGCTCTTGTAAATCATCTTACAGATCGCTTCTGAACTGGCTTGCATAGACAGGGAAGTGGCAATATTTTCTGCGAAAAACCTAAACTCCAGTATACAAGGCACACAAGAAACGACAGGCCTTGCTGAGATTTACAGCTTTCCTGTGTAAAGCAGATGCTCTTAAAATCACTGGTTCTGCATCACCCTGTGCTCTTCTTGATACCATCACCACGCTAGCTGCTAAAAGCATGAACCAACTGCATTATTTTCTCCAGGAAGGGTACCAGCAGGATAAAGCAGTACAGAACTCCATGAGCATCTTGTTCCACTGTAATGAAGAAATACCTTATCTATGATCTAGGCAGAGAAGAGATAAAAACACGTATCCTTACTCAGAGGTAACATCAGCTACTGGAATGACTCCCTACTTTATACTGACACTTAGGGAATTACTTGATCTCCATTATAATGGAAAAAAATTCTGTATGCTTTGGGTATTTCATCAGTACTCAAGTCATTTTATAAAAGCAGTGATCGTGCTCTTACAGCTCCCGGCCCTCTGCAAAGGGGTTTTAAAATAGAAACATGATAACAAAAATAACAATAATAAGTACGTGCTGTTCTTGAAATATGGTATAGAAAGTTAAACCCATTTGCCAAAATGAACAGTTAAGTCACTCACATGGACCCTATCAGCCTGACAACTACAAAACAAGAAAGAGGAGTAAAAGCAATCTCTTCCTAGCACATGATACATAACATATCTGTCCCTGTGCAGAAAATCAGGGAAATTTTCTTTTTTTTTTTTTAATAACTGAGACCCTCTATTCTGAATAGCTGCAAAACATTTTATTCATTGACACAGGACAATCAGATCTGCTGGTCTACAATTTCTGGTTTTACACTTTCATGGCTCTCCACAAGGGTCGTGGTTTTTAACTTGCTGCAAGTTCACTTATCTCTAAGCTTCAGTGCTGCAGACGTAACTCCGGAAATAGAGCAACATCACAACAAAGCCACTTAAGAGTTCAAGCAATTGCTAGTCAAATTTGGCAACTGAGAAAGTTCAAAGGCTTTAGCTGGAAGCCATTGGATCTTTAAGTGCTTATTAGGATCTTAAGTCTCTTCAGCTCATCCTGTAAATTTAAAGAATTATCTGTACTCAGGTCTACACTAGTTTAATAAGATGATTAAGTCTTTCACCAAGCCAAACTAGAGTTTCACTGCCTGGGTTATGGAAGAAACTATGGCTAACGCTTTGCAAATGTTTAAGTTGACTGATGTGCTGCTTGGACTTTGGCAAACACTGAGCAACACACGGGTAAGAACATCGTCAGCACTGAGGCCGTGACTCTGTTACAATAACCAAGGGGAAGCAATCACTCCTATCTAGACTTCAAGGCACAATGAAGAAGTATCAGATTTTTCAAATGTAGGGGAAGAGGACGGTATTTCCACATTGCTGATTTACAGACGTTTAGTTAAGCAGGTGCAGACCTCTGTGGAGATGCTTTGATTTTTCTGGAAGTATCCTATGTCAGGTTCTAAACTGTTCCCAGTTGATCTAAACTAAACTGCAAACAGCCACTGCTACAAAGATGTTTGCATAAGAGCAGCGATTTGTTTTAAAATCACTTCTCAGGTTACACAAGCACATCTGTTGGCGTAAACAAGGACTAAAGTGAGGCTCTGCGCAGAGAGAGTGGCAGCCAGAGGCTGGGAGGAAGCAAGTCAAGGAAGACATTAGTACTGTTTCATACAGGGCTACATGAAATTAAGGAGAGTCACAGTTGAGCTCTACGCACCCTTTCAATTTCTGCTTCAAGCCACAATGAGAGCACCAAAAGGTGTGAGGCTTTGTCAGACTGACATTTATACAACATTGCCGGGTTCCTTAGATCCGAGATCCTGCTCCAGACCCAGCTTCAGAGCTTGAATCAGCCTGTCCACGTGTGCTGATTGCAACGATGCTGACTCCTCAGGAGCTCCGAGCGTGAAAGGTTCAACTCACAGGGTAAAGCCTGGGAAGACATTTAAACAGGAGATGCAGCTTTGCTGCTCAGGTATCAAGTGTGACACTGCTGTCACATAGCAACACAGGGATGGATCCAGCCCTCACTCATAGCAACCATTATATTTGACACTACCTACAAACCTTCTGACAAGAATACATGTTTCCTCATTGTTCCAAAGCTCTTTTGTTATTCATTAAGGACCACACATTCATCAGTCCGTGAAAAAGGGCGTAGCTCTAACATCTGAGGATTCACGAAGCTCTCACTGCTGAATCTCCAGCATTCCCAGGATTTAGGGTATTTAACTAACAAAACGAAAGCATCACAAGTGCCTGGTTGGGCTTTGGACACTTATCTGAAAGCAGGATCTCCGTCTGTGCCAAGGCTAAGGTCTTGTCAGTGTGCCTGGTAATTCAGCAACTCTGCCTTCCCTGACCTAGAGGAATGATGGCACGATCAGGCTGTAAGGCCAGGATTCCTGAGAGCCTGCAGACTTGTTGCCACATTTAACAGCGCTGTGAGAACCGACTTCCCCAGCACTCTCTTCCGTAGGCACCCACTAAGAGGAAACACGAGGAGCTGCAAGTCTCCCGCACAAAGCAAACTAAGCTCTGTTACCCAAGTGTTACATAGCAACATAAGCTGTCACTGACCCAGAAGCATCAATTTTACATTGCTGTAACTACAAGAGATGGAGTTAAGTCTCCCACTGCAAGCAATACTCCTAGCAGTGCTGCTGCACACAAACGTTTGCACTGATGGCTTGTGTTTCTCTTAAGTCTTATCAACAAAAATATGCTTGCATCTTCAGTACCCACAAAACAAAGCCACAGGAAATCTGACCACTAAACGCAAGCAAAATTAACAGTGCTCACAGCACTTAAAAGGAGAAGCATACCTGCTGTTTCAATTGTTATAAATAAGATGAGCAAGTGATCGGTACAGATGTCCCTAGAAAAATGGATTCTGCTTTCAAGAAACAGGATTAAGTTGTTCTGATAATAAAACTGGGACGTACAAAATAATGCAGGGATTTTAGTCACAATGCACAACAGCTGACAGAACGTTAAATGCAGTCAAATGCTCATCAGTATTTTCATGACCGAGTATAGTGAATGTAAAAGAATCCTGAAATCAGTATTAAACGTTACATGCAACCCCTACAAGAAGGCAGAACTGGAATGATTAAGGTCTTTGTGTTCCTAAGGAAACCGGCTGCCTCTCACCCCCTTCCTTTCATTAACATCTCCCAGAGAAATGTCAGCTCCAAGTTCTTCCCAAAGCATTCAGCAACACTTGAACCCTGGAAACATGCCTAGAAAGTTGAATCCAGTCCTGATGTGAGGGGTCTCCTTCCCCCAGAGATTTTACATTTGCTTTTATAGAATAAATTCCCTTACCCTGTTAGTGTAAGATACCAGAAGGAGAGAATCAGAGAAATTTTATCACCTCTTCCACAGCAGGCAAGAAGCAGAGTTCCTTTGACCCAGAAGGATGGTGTAATAGCGAGACACTTTAGGTTTTCCCCTTAACACAACAATTCACTGTCCTGGACTGCGACCAACTGCCTGCGCTGCACGGCTTGCTTCTCACACTGCTGTCCTAGTTACTACACGAGCATTACAATGTATTAGTTCTGTGCATCACTTGTCTGTAGCAATAACACTGATTTTGCAAAATACACGGATTAAAAAAGAAACTATGGCCTAACCAGACATTGAAGCAAGTTGCAAAAGCAAATGTGACCTTAAGAGCTGTAGCTCCCTGACAGGCCCGACTTGTACCTCGTCTCCAGAGCGAGAAGAAGAAACGTTCATTCATCCCTCATGTCAGAGCCCACGCCTCGCAGCTAGAGCTAGCCAGTATTTCCACAGATGTGGGATTCTCATTTCATTCATTCAACCTGAAAATAATTAAGATCCGACTTGTCAAGGTATGAAACTCTACTCATTCTTCTACCTAGCAGAAAAGACAAGCTTTTGGGAAAAACACAAATATATAGAAGTAGTATCCCCAGGGTGAGCGCATCCAAAGCTGTATATTGCTAATGCACTTAAAAAGAAATTTGGATTGATTTATAATTATAATCGGAGGCTCTATCAAGAGCTTTGCTCTGTATTGATGCTACTAGTGACTGAGGTTCTTGTAATAAGCAAATGCAGCTGCCCTTGACAATGGACAAGTCTCTTGGGAAGGGATGAGGATTGCGTAATGACATTAATGAGGTTAGTGTAGAACGAAGCCTGAATTCTGTAAAACAAGCGGTGGAGGACACAATGTTTCGCAGAGGATCTGCATGAAAGCACATTCAGTCTCCTTCTCATCTCTGCAAATGCTACAGAAAGCTTTCAGAGTTAGCAGACATTGTCAGGCCTTGAAGTACGTATTTCACAAGAAAGTATGAAACCACTATAAACTTTTCCATTACGTATTTTTTCACCAGAAAACTGTCTTCACTGAGCAGTGCTGAGACCTCGCTCTTCTATTTGTTTATATATTCACTATGAACCACCAAGTGAAAGTAAAACTGCCAGGACTATTTTTGAGATGCAAAGCTTGTTTCCATGGTAAGAAAAACATTGAAAGGTAAGAAAAACATTGAAAGTCAGTCAGTATTAACGATGATCCATAAATTTTCTTTAATACTCTTAAAGTAGTACTAGTAGAGAACTAAATAACAACATAGATGTCTGAAGCAAACAAAAGTTAGCTTTCTGGTTTAGAAACTGCTGGTCTAGGCTCATGTTTCTACCTGATTTTCCAGCATCCTGAGCATGCACTTGTTCAGTGACACCACAGATAGATGCTGGACGCTGAGTTGCCCTGAAAATCAGGTAGCTACTTACATCTTGGGTTGTTTTTCCTTTCTAATATGGAACACTTTGTATGATTCCGCTCCCAGGGAGTTGGGTTACGTGAGTTATCCTTGTTAGCCACTGCCTCCTGAACAGCTGAGGAGATACTGCTCCCAGCAAACCATGCAGGTCAGGTACCCCCCTTCTGTCACATACCTGAAAAAACATTCATGTTGTTGCCGTTATTAACAGCATCACCAGGGTTAGTGCAGCTAACGGTGCTCCAGCCACCACAGCTTGTAACTACCTCTCCTGCTGTTCGGTGAAGGTGAGCCTGCTGCAGGCAGACTCTCACATAGGCAGCTCTAAATTACTTGCTGCCATTTTTCTGTTTGTTAGTTTTGCTTGTTTTCCTTTTTACTCATGCAGAGGATAAAACGTGGCTTATTTTTTAAACAGAATAGAACCTGATGCTGTGCAGGATGGGACAGGAAGAGAGGGCTATGGCGAGATCCAAGCTCTCACATCCAGTGCTGATACATTAATACGTCACCCAGCGCTACTTTAGCTCTCTAAAGGTCCCTGGGGTCTGACTAACTGGACAAGACTTCTTGCTTTGCGTGTCCTTTCTGTTCAGAAGGCCTCTCTGACATACAAGGCAAGGTCCCATGTATTTTTGCTGAGCTATTTTAGGTTCCTTAAGTTGCTGACAAATATATTGAATTTTATATATATATATATATATATATATATATATATATATATATATATTGCTGTTTATTCTAGGTGTTAAATTGTTTTTATAAAAGTATCTTTTGAGCAAGAGACCCACTGTTTCTAGCAGAGAACTGGCCTCAGAATCCGTTCATAAATATGACAGCAAATCATCCTTTGAGGAAGCCAGAGATGCTTGTGTCAGTTTATCATGTTGCTTTGTTCACGTTGTGCCTGTACAAAAGCTCCCATTCAAGTGGCTCCCTGTTGTTCACATTCTCTCTGCTTTGCTAAAGCCCATCTCAGCTCATGGGAAATCACTTCCAGAGGAAATCATGGAGGCCCAAAGATCCACAAAATGAATTCGCCCTCATCCTATTGTGTGCATAGGCACGTATTGGCAAGGGCTGCACATACAGAACTGCTCAGCTCAACTTCATATTCCTAAGAACGTTAGACTTTCTTTTTCTTTACCCAGGAGAAAAAAAATAGAAGAATCAAGGTTACCTACAGAAATGTAAGTTAACTGAGTTGCCTCAATGAGGATTAAAATTCCTTGGACACCATGATCACAATAAGTTTCCATATAAAACTGATTATTTTCCTATAAAGCTTGTGGTACTCACACTTGAGTGGTGCAGTCTTTTGTCACTGAGTCGGCAATGTTCTGGCAGCCAAGAGAATTTGTTTTGTACCAGAACCTTCAGCTGACTACCTTGGCGTTATCCAAACACAGCAAATACTCAGTGATGTTTGTAGCATCATTTACCCAACACTTTACTTTGATCTCTCCGCTCCTTTAGGAATATGGACTCTTCTGCAGTTTGGTTACTGACTGTCTCAGCAGCAAGGCAGTTGCAATTCTCACCTAAGACAATACACACGTGTATAAACAGAAGACACAAGCTAATACAGCCTGCTGCTGTATAGCTGCTAATCAATTTCAACACAGGAAAGAGAGGAAGAAGTACATCAGGTGCTTGGAGGTGGTAAAGAATAAATATAATATTCATCTATATAATGATATAAAATATTTTTTTAATTCTTCATCAAGTTGAGTTTAGCTCACTCTAGTAATACCCTATTTTCTTCATCATTTGGCAACTCTTTAAAGGTCCATGTGGATCACAAATGAGTTCTTCCAAAACAATACTGCTGTAGGTAGCAAAGGTTGAAGTGTGCTGCTACTGCCTGCATTTGCCCTGCTGCAACAGAAGGCCCCATCTCCAGAGCTGTCAGTCCATCACCTTCACCAGAACTGCAAGGAACTGACAACAAGGAAGATACCAACAATGTCTGACGGGATACATTTTTCAGACACGCCTAGAACATTATTACAGTGGGAAGAGAAGGAGAGTTACCAGCTGCCTGGCCTGTTAAGTTCTGTCCAATTTCTAATGGCATCACAGTTAATGCTGTGTTTCTTTCCAGTCTTACGCAAGCAGCCATGTGAAGCTCAAGCTTCAACAATGCTGCAGAGGTCAATTTCTAGGCTTGGCTAGAATTACAGTATTTTGTGGAATTTAACACTTCAGGAGAAGATGACACGCTACTGATGCCTGTTAAAACCAAGCCAGATGTTCAGCTTTTAATGCATCACCGCCCTAAATGCATTAGCAGGGAACAGTGAGTCCAAAGGCCTTCCAGGATGACTAACATCCACACAGTTACTGCATCACGCCTCAGCTTGCCTCACTGCAGCCACAACCATTCCTCTGAACCAAGCAAAGGAGGGAGTATTTCAGCTCTCACGTTATATTCAGAAAATCACTAGGTCTGATTCCTCTCTACATCAGTCCCATCTGCTCATGGGGTCTTCAAGCACCCCAGGAGAGTTACACAGGAGGAAGTCGTGGTCTGTGTTCCCCACTGCGTGGCCATCAGCTGAGCAGCCATGGCAGCTTTGCTTCTGCCCAAAAAGATCAAAACTCTATGCACAAAACACTCTGAGCTAACTTCAGCTCGACTTCCCAGAGGATAATTTCTACCCAGCCAGCAGAAATACTTTGGATTCTTCTGTGACACACTAGAGGAATTGATCTGAGCCATTAGAGTTCAGCTTCTTTTGCAAAAGGCTACAGCTTGCTTGAGTACGACGACTTTCAGAGATGCCCAAGCTCTGCAGTCAGCTGTCTGCCCCAGCACTCAGTACAGGGCTCTTCCTTTTGCTCTCAATTATTGCTTTCTAAAACCAGAGCTTAGTTACCTGAGATCTATAGCCCACTGATCAATGCCATCTGACTTGTCATCTCTCCCTCCTCCTTCAAACTGCTCAATTATTTCACTCTGCATTTCATTTCCACCCGTGTAATGCATTAAGCAGTACTGCTGGGGTTAAACAGTGCAGTATGTGTTGTGGAGGTCTCTCCTTTCCCCATTCTTTCCACCCATGGGAACAGTTTTGGAGTACTTTGGAACCACACCTCTAATTTCGGGTTAGCTTCCCAGGCCACTCCAGCATCCCAACTCTTCTATTTATACCACAGTCTCTGATGTGGCACTAAATATATGCATGTAGGTCTAAAGTGCTTGCACTCTGAGGCCGGTTCCACCCAGCTGCCTGCTTCAGCAATTAGGCGCTGTGATCTCTCTTAGAGGATGACAGAAAGAAAGCAAGGCAAAGGTACTGAGCTGCCTCATAGGCAGCCCCTGTGTCCTAACCCCCACCCCGACGTACTGCACCCCCTACTGAAGCAGCGCCCTCAGCACCAAATCTGCAATGCCGATGAAGTGCTGAGTATCTACAAGGACATCTGGATTTATCAGCAGAGGTGACACAGGGAGAGCAAGACTGCCAGACACTGCCTCAACACCAGTTCGGAGATGGCATTGTTCCCTGCATGCGGAGTCTGGCCAAGCTGTGAATAATTTCAAGCACAGAGCTCCACAGGGGAGATCACAGCACCTACCAGATAGGCACAGGGCTCTGGGTTTCAGGCCTGTTTTCGTCTGAATTGAATTACTCGCTGCAAGAAATCACAAAGAAAGCCTCCCCCATGCTCATATGCTGTGAAAAGCAGTTCCTGAAAAATCATTTTTAACCCTTCAGGGTTCAAGGACTTCGGTTTGCCGCAGTAATTAGTCACCCGAAATAGGAACGAAGGGTGCAGGAAAACCATTTCCAAAGCTTGTGGCAACAAAAACCTCCAGCTGGCCAGCACCAGGGTGAGCAGCTCCTGAGGAGACTGCCTGCAAGGGCCTTGCCCTGTTCGATGCTCTAAGCCAGAGGTTTCCAACCTGGTGGCCAGGAAGGCTATCGTTCTTTCTGGTCCAGGAAGCGTAGCATTTCCCTTTTCAAGGGACTCCAGTTTTGCTTATGAAGGACCTAGCACTTCCTGGGAAATACTGGCTAAGCTGCTTGTGAACAGCAAACCTGATGCTTCTGGGTAGCCACATTCCTTCCCTCGCATGTTATGGACAGCTAGTTCAGGAAAACAAGGCAAAAACAGATAAGCCATGAGCAAAACCCATGGCAGAGTGCGTACAGGTGCTATTCCATTCAGATCCATTTCTTTTCTCTCACTTCCACTATTCCTAATGGCAGGTATGAAAACAGAAGAGCACTCCCTGTCCATTTCACTGCTGGTTCACCTCCTCCATTGCTTCACTCCCAACTTGCTCCTTCCTTCTAATGCCCCTGTGCAGTTTCTCTGCCATTCCAACACTTGCAAGCATGCATCTGCCCTGCAGAGGGGAGTACTGCAGGCCAGTCAGTACTAAGAAGTAGGTCGTTTGGTTACATATGGTGTGCTGAATTTTGCTTTAAGACTGTCACATGAAGGAATTATTTGAAGTCTTCCTGGGAACCTAGTCTGGTCCAATGAAAGAGGAATACAGAGGAAAAAAAAAGAAGAAAACAAGCTTTTAACCAGAAATGATGAAATCCCAAGAAGTGCAAAATAATCTTTTCTGCTCAGTGACCCAGACTACAGCGTGACTCTCTTGCCGAACTATGGAGCCCAAGAAGTCCCATTTCTTCTTTTGTTGTAGTAATGTGCTGGTTTCACACTGATGGGCAGCTGAACTCCACACCACTCTCGCTCCCTCTCCTCAAAGAGCGGGAAAAATACGATGAAAAAGAGCTCAAAGTTCGAGCTAAGGACAAGGAGATTGCTCACCAATTACCAGCATGGGAAAAACAGGCTCAGCGTAGGGAGATTGCTGTAATTTATTGCCTATTACTAACGGACTAGAGCAATGAGAAACTAAAAACAAACTAAAACCACCTTCTCTCCATCCACCCTCCTCTACCTCCTCCCCCCAAGCAACACAGTGAAATGGGGGCTGCGGTCAGTCCCTAACGCTTTGCCTGCACCGCTCCTTCTCGGTCCCTCCCTGCCCCTGCTCCACGCGGGGTCCCTCCCACGGGATGCCGTCCTTCCCAAACTGATTCCATGTGGGCTGCCCACAGGCAGCAGCTCTTCAAAAGCTGCTCCCACACGGCTCCGTACCACAGGGTCCATCCCCCAGGAGCAAACTGCTCCAGCACGGGTCCCCCCTGGGTGGGCGGCAGCTCCCCCCAGACCCCCTGCTCCTGCGTGGGCTCCTCTCCACAGGCTGCAGCTCCGGCCCGGGGCCTGCTCCTGCGGGGGCTCTCCATGGGCCGCAGCCTCCTCCAGGCCACATCCACCTGCTCCACCAGGGGCCTCTCCACAGGCCGCAGGGGAACTGCTGCTGCGTGCCTGGAGCACCTCCTGCACTGACCTTGGAGGCTGCAGGGCTGCTTCTCTCTACATTTTGTCACTCCTGTCTCCCAGCTCTTGTTATGCAGCAGTTCATTTTCCCTTTTCTGAAATGTGCTCTCCCAGAGGCCCAACCAGCATTACTCCCTGGCTCAGCTCTGGCCAGCAGCAGGTCCCTTTGGAGCCACCTGGAGCTGGCTCCGATCGGACACGGGGCAGTTTCTGGGCTCTGCTCACAGCAGCCACCCCTGCAGCCCCCCACTACAAAGATCTTGCCACCTGAACCCAATTCAAGCAACCATGAGACCACCTCCCCTTATCAGTAGCTCTGTACTAAAGATCACAGATGAGAGGACCTGTCTTTGTCTGCCTCCCTCTCTCCTGGCTACTAGGGTACAAAAATACATCTTACCCATTTCTAACAGCAACATACAGTACTCAAACCTAGTGCTGAACATCACCACACATGAAATCAAAGCTAACTACAAAAGCAGCCTGCAGGCCACGATATGATTTAGAATTCAAAACACCTTTTTTTAATTCTGCCTCTAGAAGCGCACGCTTATCCACAGATAATTAGAGTAAGATACGTGATTGCAGGAAAATGGATGAGGGAAGATGAAGAAGGCTCCAAAGTTCCTGTGGGTAGCATCCTGTTTGTCTGATTTCATTTGACTTGATGAAAGGATGCTCGCTGGAATCAATGCGATTGCAAGCAATAAAATTGTCACTTCATTATGTGGCCTCTATACTTTACAACGATACGTTAGCTCTGCTTGCATCTGCCGATGTTATCACTACAGTAAATATTTAGAACCTACACTGTGCTGGATGCAGGCAAGGCTGCAGATATGAGCACATCCTCTGGCCCGAGTGACTGTACAAGAAAAAGCATACCTGCGAATGTCAGTTGAAGGTCGGAGCCACTCTATTATACAAAAAACCCTCCTCTGTATTGATGGCTCTTAGACGAGATCTTTAGCTTACTGACTGCACTCAGAGGCCATGCTCCTTTCACATTAAGGGCTAATTATGAAATTATATTTAATTCAATATTTGGCAAAGCTTCTTTAGGAAGATTACTAAGCCCAAATGATATGTTTTTCACCAAAACAGTTCCTGTAGGGCAAGGCTAGGGGAGTACGTCACCCCCCCAAACACATGTATTACCAAAGACTATATATAAAAAAACCTGAAACAACAATTCATAAGCAGTCACAAATCACCTGCCATGTTTTCAGACCAGCACTGTAGTGTACATACCCCTTTCAGATCTCATATGGCTGCCCCTTAAGATCAGTGGCAAAGTTTCCTGGTTTTCTCAGGCTGTAATCCGGGTTAATTCTTTAGTGTACCCTTTCTAGAATTAGCGGAGATAATTGCTGTGAGCAGCAGTGATTCAGTTCCAAACTCCATGGTCTTGCTGAGTTGTTTTTTTTTGTTTTGTTTTTTTTTTTGCATAATCTTTGCAAACACAGCTTTAAACCTTATAAATTCTGCATTCAACAACTACAGAAGATCTTTAGGATGCATGGAATATATGAGGATTTAAGAACTCCTGGTTTATTCCTGAGCTCACTTTGATTTGATGTCCGTAACAACTAACATAAGTGAAGGAAATGCAATCATTTTGAGCAGCTCCTCTCTGCGGTGGTCTCATCTGGGAGAACTTACTATCAGCCAGAACCATCTCCTGGAGGTTTGCCCCCATTTTCTTCCTCTGAACTTGTATAAAACCATCTCCACTCGACTGCCTCTGAATAATGTACAACAACAGATGAACGACAGTGGGTGCCAGGGGAGCTCCATCCGACAGCAGCTAAGTGAGCCCATTGCTGTGCTTCAGCTTTCAAAAGCAGTCTGGGGGTATCAGAACAACAGATTCAGTCAAGAAAGATCCAGATCACTTAAAAAATACATGTGCCACAAGAACAAAGAGCACCAGACAGCTCACTCAGGACTAAAAGAAAATCACCAGATCACATTCTGCTAACAGTTTTCCCAGCTAATATCCCATTAACTCCAGAACCTGCATCAGACATTACAAAGTGAAATAAGATTTTTGAGCCCTTATATCCCACTCTATCTCCCTCAATTACTTCGTATTTATGAAATCTGTTACCAGAGTTTTCTTTAAATTAAAAAAGTAATCATTGGAAAGGATTCAAGTATTTGTATAAAAAGCTGGATTCACACCCTAAAAAAGTTAAACTCATCAAATGGTAAATGCAAGATTCATTCCACTTGCACTTAGATGTCAAGACTACTCAGTCAATGTGCAGCAGCCCTGCATTCTTCAGGGAGAGAGATAAATGGGTTTATCCCATGGCAGAGTACAAGTGCCACCAGGACCACCAGTCGGGATCATTATGAGGAATCACTGGAAGGGAACAATTTTCTAGAGAGAATTGGACTAAGACATTTCATCTGGAAGACTTTATTAACAAATCCTGCATAGGTGAGGCTGGTCAGGTGTACATACGCAGACGATGCAAACACCCAGTACAAAACGAGGGAGTCACAGCACTCATGAAACACAAATAGCGCAGACTGGAAAGATAACATGCGCCGTGGTACGATACTACCAAGCTCCACTGACTCTGCACTTGAGCTATACAGAGCCCATGGTGTAACTCATTCCACCTCACATACACTCAGCTAGATGCAGATGTGTCCCTTACTCAGCGTTCCAGGAACACCCAGCATTTCCTCCATCATTGCCCATCCCAGCTACAGGACCCTCAGTCATGCTGATTTGCAGTGCTGGTTCTCTCTTTGCACGCTGTATGGCAGCGCTCTGGCCTCTGACAGACCTTGTTGCTTCCTGAAAACCATGGGCCAGGGTCAGCTGTCTCTGCCAAATCCACCAGAGCCCCCAGCCAGCGTACAGCAGAGGACAGTCTGTCTCCACTGTGTCACTTCACCCAGCTCAGCTCTGGAAGCTTGCCCTTCCTTCATCTCTTCCAAGATGCCGGCTGATATTCATCAGCTTTCCCAGCCATCTCTTCTTCCTTCCCATTATAAACATCGGTTGCACACATGCATTTGTTTTAGAGTGCTGGGATTTTTACCAGGGGCATTTTGTTAGCTGCTGTATCTGTTTCCTGTGTTACTCAAAAAAAAAAAAAAAAAACCTTTGCAGAGTCCTGCTAACATAATGCAAGCCATTACCGTGACACTATTTCTTTACACTGAGGTCTTACCAGCATTATGGTCTATAGGGAAAAAAAACATAATAATAGTACCCAAACCAAGAAAATAATTACCGTCCCTTAATTTTGAAATCCCAATGAAAAATGAGTAAGAGTGAAGAGGGCATCTGTTTACATCAGGGCAAAAGAGTATGCCAGTTCAACTGAAGGCAGGGCCAACTGGAGTTTGCCTGATGTGCTGCCCCTTTACAGCGCTGCCATATGGCTATCGGCACATGACTGCAACGAAAGAGATCTTCAACATGTCAATTCCAGCTGCTGACTTGTAATCAATCCTGCTAGGAAGAAAAATGATTATTTCCTCTACTTGCCCTTGCTTCCCAACTGCATCTAAGCCCTTGTCCTTTTTTCAGTTGTTCATCCTGCCCTCCTCCCGTGAATCCACCACCCATTTCCACCAGTCTGTTTCTGCTCCAGCAGAGTCAGACTGCATGCTGGGCACCAAGAATTCTCCCAGCGTAATTACTGGGGTGGGGTGGGGGAATCAGCTTTTTTTTGTTGTTGTTCTTAAAGAAAACAGTCTCAGAATTTGGCAAGGAAATAGATTTTTCACTCCCCAGACAACTTGAATCTTTCGGGGAGTCAGGAGTGGAGAAGGTATCTTACCAAACAACAAATGCATCTAAAAGCTACACAGAACAATTCCCTGTTTGACTCAGTTGCCTTTGTCAGAGGAACTAAGAGAAACGTCACTGCCCTTGGTGACGAGAGACCAGCCTATGGAGAACAGCTCTCAACGAGTTATGATCGGTGCCTTTTCATCTGAGTGAGCATGCGGACTGCACACAGGAGCCTGTCCCAAAGCATTCAAACCACCACTTCACCAAGCGCTTGATGTGACACTTGAGTAGCAAGTCCTAGACAAAAAGCCAGGAATTAAGAAATATTCATTAAAAAAAGTATTCTCAGGTCTCACAGCACCTGTCACTGCCAAAACAAAAGGAGCTAAATTCATCCCTAGCATAACTGGGTTATCTTCACAAAGAGCGGTACAACGGCTGAACTTAGCCTGGCTAAGTGGTAAAAACATTTTTCCGAAGTAAAATGTTAATATTCTGTATGAGAATGCTCTCACATTATTTGGAGATAGGGTGTTTTTCCAGTACAGCCAGGAGTGGACCCCCAGCAGGTGCAGATCACTGCTATACCAGGGTTTGAATCGGCATACTGAAAGCATGGCGCATGGACTGAAAAAGCACGTGGACAGTTGGCTTTTGAGATGACTGGACAAGAAAGGAACAAACCCTGATTCTCACACTTGTGCAGTTCCTGAAACCAAACCAAGGTTTCTATTCAGGATGGCCACAGAAGATAAAAACCAGTGGACCAAAGAGTTGCATAGAGCCAGCAATCAAAACAAAGGGAATGAGCTGAACAGATCTGAAGAACCACCTGCTGCAGAGCTGAAGGTGCCACATATCCAGCAACATCACAGCTTGCATGCTGAGGGAGGGAAGATGAGCCCTGCCATCACAGAAGCAGCACTGGAAGATGTGAGCCTATGAAAGGTACTGGCAACCACCACAGTAAGGGAAGGGAACTGCCCTTTACCTACAGGAAGAAAATCTCCTTTCCATCTGAGCCAGCAGCTTCGTTCATGCCATCTCCATCAAGTACTTTGAACTCGTACTGCCAGTCCCTAGGGTTTAGGAGAACGGATTGTGCCCAGGCCCTGCACAAGGACCGGGAAGCTCTTGGTGCCTTTTCACTGCCTCTTGGTTTGTCGTGCATAAGCCAGCTACAGTCTGGCTTTAATAAGAGCTGCTCTATTCATCGTGGCAACTGCGTTTGAAATCTCTTCAGCAAATAATAGGCAGCCTTTCCCATGCACACTGCAAAGTCACAGCAACAGAACAAGAACTAGCCACTGGAATTGGGCATTTCAAGAAATAGTCAGATGGCTGCTGGCCACAGGGCAATAATCCTTTCCAGGGATTTGGTTTAGGCAGCAAACAACTCATGCAGCAGCTCGAAAGGCCTCATGAGACAAAGCGTTCATGCCGGCAAAGCACAACGCAGCCCCAGTAGTGATTAAATCATGGAGATGACAGAGGAGAACAAATGCATTCAACATTGTTTACTCCACATATTTTCCATATGCTTGAAAACAGAGAGGAAAGAAATAAAAATTATAAACAGACACTTCTTTCCTTCGACAGGAATCTTTGCACAAGAGCCAAGTCACCATATTAGCCAGAAGTACTGAGAGCTGGAAGAGATGGGAGAGATGAACTGCTCTGAGTCAAATTCCCAGCAATGCTTTCCCTAACCACAAACAAAAGCTTGGGAGACACAAGCAGGCTCAGTTTGGGGGGTTACTTTATTTTACATCCCCTCCAAGTTTGACAGTGTTGATTACAAGCAGTAGGCATACACTGATAGCGTGTATTTGAGACACATCCTGTTCTCTGATTACCGACCCAGTTCTTTCACAGACCTGAGATACACCAAAAAGTATTTAAGGGGCTCCACCAGTCCAAAATAGGTGTGTGTGTGTGTATATATGTGTATATATATATATATATACATATATATATATATATATATATATATATATATATATATAATGTATATATATAATCTGCCTTCCATTGCTCGCCCAGTGCAAATCCTGACATGGTTGTGGTTGAACCCTGCCCTCAGCTGCTGAAGCTGCACTGGGAGGGCACTGAAGCTGGCCTGTTAGTGCAGGGCCAAACACCTCCAGATGATAAGGAGAACACAGGGCAGGATGCTCAATGCTGTTTTAGAGGAAAGCAGCCCATTCCTGACCACTGCACCCCACGCTTGAGGGACAAACTGCACACACCAACCCAACAGGCCACGTGTCTCTGAAGAAAGGCAATTCTCGTGAACTCCCAGATTATCCCCCTGTCCTGTTGGAACAGCAGTGGAGGGGAGGGGAACTTGCCCTTCTGTTGTGTGCCTTCGGATTACTCCCTCCCAAGTACCCAGGGACAGCAGCTTCATTGTGAAAGAGCAATTGAAAATGCTGCAGAGATGAGAAGGGTCCGAAGTTCCCAAGTCTTGCACGTCAAAGGTTTTAAGCAGTCTCAGATCAGCAGAACTGTTTTAACCTGCACTATCCATTTACCTCTAAATCATTCCCACCTTTGACAAAACTTTAAGCCTCCCATAAAAATGAGATTATGAAGCAGAAAGCAATGCCTTGCAAAGATTCTAGCAGGAATTCACTCTTAGTTCTACTGATCTACACAAAGTGTGGTTGTGGGATACACCCTAACTGATCAAACATAATCTGGTTAGAAAAATCTGAAGTTTTCAATGTTACCGCAGATTGCGCTCTGCTCACAAAAAAAAAAAAAGTCTTTAGAATTTAAGTTTTCAAGCTTTCAGTTATGGCCAAGAGAATTGGAAAGGTACTATGTCAAAACTGTAAGCTAGGATTCTCTTCTGATCACATAAGTACAGCTGCCAATGTTATATGTACAACCAGGTCTTAAAAAACTCATGATAAATCCTGATGGTGGCAATTAGGGAGAGAGAGCAGACTGTAGTGGTCTGACACTAGTAAATACCTAACAGTTTAGGGTACTTGTGCTTAAGACTGCATGGCTTTCTCAGACTTCCAACTATTTTCTAGTTTGTGATCAAAGCAGTTGCTTATATTGATGAAAGAGGCCAAATTTTCAGTATTTTTTTTCAGCCATGCCTGCAAAAATCTCTGGGTGAACGCCATTGGTGAGAGAGAGCACATTATGTGGATGGCCAAGTGTGCTGGGCACAGAATCAAATCCAAAGCTGGTCCCACCAGATGTCTGTAATTACCAGGAGTCTATATTTGATGCTGGGTAGTGCAATACGCGCTACCCAGAGCCAGTATACTTGACTGAGAAGTTAGAAATGCAACAGAGTTATTTAACAGACACATTTACGTTGCAGAGATAATTTGCAGACAATTGGTATCAGGCAGCCAAATGTCTCTTTTACAACAAAGCCTAATCCACAGAGCACTGCAGTAACAAAAAGAACTACTAGTTTTCAGAGAATCACAGAATCATCTAGGTTGGAAGAGACCTCCAAGATCACCGAGTCCAACCTCTGACCTAACACTAACAAATCCTCCACTAAACCATATCACTAAGCTCAACATCTAAACGTCTTTTAAAGACCTCCAGGGATGGTGACTCAACCACTTCCCTGGGCACTGGTTCTCCGGATCTCTTCCCTGCAAAACGACAGCAGTGCAAACTGCTTGTTGTCCCTTCCACAGCAGCACCGCCACAGGTCAGCCTCTTGAATCCAGTCCTGTACAGAGTGATGGAAATAAAATAACCACCTACACAATTTCAAACAAAATAAGACAACTTTTGGCAAACTAAGCAAAAAGAAACCGGCAGAATGTTAGGACGGTACCAGTCAAAGAGGCTACCAAAATAATCACCCCATTCAGGGGCTTCCCTCAGCACAAGTCCATGTGCTCAGACAAACTGGGGTTGAGTTGGAGTGTTACCGGGGAGCCAGAACGGTGACCTACTTTCAGCCTCTATGAGCTGGGGCACATCCTAGTCGCTACTAATAATAGACACACTTCAGTTCCAGTCACATGCTATAATCTGAATACTGCTTCAGTCCTTAGAGTAATAAAAAACCCAAAAACCTAGTTTACAGAAACATCCTTAATACATGAGCATTTCAGACGCTTGCCACAGACTCATGAAATAAGGTTTGATCCCTCCAAAACGTTCCCTTTCTGTTCAATCTTAATTCGAGTTATGTCTCCTTTACTTCAGTGAGTTTGGCAGATTATGGAGTGAGAAATCCCACCCTGCTCTCACAGGTTATGGATCGTGTAGACCAGATATTGTTAAGGTCAAAGCATCCCTCATGTTCCACTAAAGCCTTCACTAACATTCAGAAAACCTCTTCCCAATCCAACGCTCAGAAGTACGCGACACTGAAATAAATGTGGCAGCTTTATCCTATCTACTTCTCTGTCATAGTACGGGAAATCAAACTTTTGAGAATCCGTCAGTTTCCTGAAGACATGAAGCAGACATCCCATTCAGAACAACACCGGGTTTTCCTTCAGACCTCACTAACAACCTGCCTCAGTGGGACCCTCCTCTATACTTACACATGCCTCCATGCCAGGCACTAAACTGGGGTTAAAGTCTTACAAATTGCAAATCACTTGCTTCTTTAGCTCAAGGGCAGATTCCAGCCTTGCGCTGCTGCTTACCAGGTAACTCAGCATCGGATTCCTAGAACACGGCCTCATGTCCTGAAGGTGGAGGTCACGGCTCATCATAACAGTCTTTAAAAAAAACAACCAGGTCCTCCTAGTCATCATGACTAGTAAATACATCCTGAAATATTATGAACACAAGCTGTGCATTTGGGTCTACCTCAGAGAGAACTTCAAGTGTTTGACCTACAGACCCACCAGGATTCGTACTGTGCACCAAATATATCCCACAAGCAACGGGGGGGGGGAACAGAGATGCCTGTGATCACTGCGCTCCTGACTAAGCCTGAGTAACACAACGCATGTTCTTCCCATCAGCATCAGTTCTTAAATTTAACTTATGTGCATGTGGACAAGTTCTGGATAAAAACACGTCGGGATTAGGTTCCTACCAGTACAGTTACAATCACACTGCAAAGTACAGTTGCAGATAAATGAAATGCTGGAAACTGCACATCTACTTAATGGCAAAGCTACAAATGGGTTTCTGTTGCCTGTACTCAGACTAATGGATCATACCACATCCTTTAGCATAAGGCTGTATTAAAACTGATTCTAGAGTTACCTGGGCAAAGGAGCAAATTCATGTTACTGACATAATGTTACACATAAATCCAGTAACTGTGAGAGTAAGTAGTCTTACTTCAGGCTTGGGTTTTGGCATGGTCCTCTCCAGTTAATTTGAACAGGGTGTACTAATATGGCAGGAAACAATGCGGAAGAAGTGGTTACCAAACATTCTTGCTTCAAAGTGACAGTACTTAAGCCATAAATGAATTTTTACGCATTCTGTATTCGCTTCACAGTAACAGAGCACTCCGGGATCTCCGTGAAATCCCTCCCAGCCCCTGGTTCCCAGGAACCTCACACAGACACAGCATCTTCCCATCTTCCATCCTAAAGAATTCCGGAATGCTTCGCAAGCTTTAGCTGATCTCTCGACTACCAGAGAGTATCTTCTGGCCAGAAGCAAAGAGTAAAATGAATTTACAGGAATAAGCGGGGATTACCTCTCACCAGGCAGCAGATGTTACTCGAAACACGCACAATCACGTGCAAACTGTCTGTCACTAGGAGGGTAGGCGAGCTTTTACCCTGTGACCCAGAAGAAAACAAGAAACACTTCCAAACTTTCTGGCCACCCAACAAAGCAACAGTCCTGATTCCTTTTGGGTGTCTTGGTACTGTAAAATAATCCAGGAAAAACTGACTGGGCGCATATTATTTTCCAAAGCAGAATGGGAACCAGTTGGGGTTATCTAGGCAAGAGATCAAGAGAAATTCAAGCGGCAAACAATGTACTTCCAAGGCAAACAACAACCGAGGTTCACAGACTCTCTGCAAAGCTCTCTGAGAGCCTGGCCCGGGGAAGACACCCTTCGTTTAGCAGAAAGAGGCCGGTCGACTCAGCACCATGAAATTGAATAAAACTTCTTTGTGGCAGCATCCAGGGGAGAAGGACAAAGGGCCTCTGCCACTGCAGCGTTTCTGAATGATTGAGGCCTCCAGCACCTCCAGCACCCCTCCCACCAGCAGCAAAATCCCAGCAAACTGAGTGCTTATTCATGGCTCGGGCTCTGTCCTTTTACTGAGTTTCCCCCTGCATCCTCCAATGCTGAGTATTTAACAATATCTCCTTTTAGCTTGTCTCGTCTGCCGCTTCCGCATTTAATTGCAAGTTCATGGGTATTAAGAGGCCTGCACAGCTGAACGAAGTCATCTTGATTTGAAGGCTCCCTTTCCGCATAAAAGGGGAAACAGTTCTTTCTCTGTCTTGTCTGTCTCTCTCCATTTCCCTTTCACTTGGCCACTTCTCCCCTCTCCCTGCCTCCTCCCCAATTTTTCTGCTTCCTATTCTCTATTTCCCAACCCACCTTTCTCTGTCTTTCCCCATAAATCAAATTCACACTCCTCAGAGGTTAGTGCGTGCAGAGAAGGGAAGGCAAAGCTCTCAAGCACTGGCACCTGTTCTCAAAATGGCTCCCAGGCTTCCAGGGGAATTTCTTGTCTGCATCAAAGGCTGTGGCAGAACACAACAAAACCGCCCACTGCTATTCCGCACGCTAAGCGTGTGGGCAGACTGCTCTATGGTAATGCACCTCAGCCGCAGCTCAGGGAGAACTACAGCTCTGCAATGGTGAGATACCCTTGGTATTGCACGAAAAGGTTCAGAGGAAAACATGCAAGCCTAAGCTGCAACTTCTGTAATACCAAGCTACAGAGAAGCAGGAGGAAAGGCTACAAACTTGTTCCCTATATGCGTGTATTTTATGTGCACTGAGTCACTGAAGAGGGTAAAAAAATTAAGAGATTAACAGAGCACTCCCATTTCCTCATTGCAATCTGAATTTTTAGTGATGTAATTCTTGCTCACTGCATAAAGCTGATTTAATAACACTCTGCAGTGTTAAAACAAAAGAGGAACTGAATGCTGCAACAGGTGGCGGCTTGAAAGGACCTGGAGTCCACGATGGACTCCACACATTTCACTTGCTATGTCAGAGAAAGCGGGGTGCCAGAAGTAAAAGCCACAGTAAAACAACCACCAATGTCTAGCGCAACCTGGGACACAAATCCACAGACTTAATTAGTTAATTGCGCCATATGTTTACCATAATTTCACTTTTCTTCCATGTCCCTTCTTTTCCAAGCTCTCCAAACAGCTACAATACCATGATTTTATACGGGAATGGAAACCCTTATCAAAGGATCCATCTAAAACATGAAAAAAAGGCAATTTGACAGTGTACATACATCTTAACATTACACTGCTCTTTCCCACTCTCATCCTGCACAGGATGATGCTCGTTCACTACATCTCTGGCTCACAAAAATTCACAACACTGATGTTGAAACTTACCTTCCTGTAGAATATCCGAATATATTAAAATATATTACAGATAATAACTAAGAACACTTCATAACCATACAAAATATATATACTTACATAAAAAAAGCTTTAAACCAGAAGCTTGAAACCGAACTGTGTTATAGATAATTTCTGGGTTTTGGTTGAAAAAGTTCATATATGGAAACAAACGTTTTGACTGGCAGAAAAACAGACAATTCAGGAAACAGTGTTCAATTAAGCCATACATCTGATGACAACATTTTGTTTCAAATACTTCACTTAGAAGAAACTGAGGAATCTATTCACCCAAAAGGACGTTTGTATGGGTGGGGAGGGGAATTAATCCCTAGTTTCTGAAGGTCTTCAGACAAACTTTTGCAAAAATAATGGAATCAAGGCAACTTATTCTTTCAAATCAGTTGAATCCCTGGCAAACCTGGCACCTCTTGCTGACTCCCTTCTGTCCGCCTTTCACATCCCTAAGACCTGAGCAAGTCAGCCCTTCCCCCAGCAGCTCGGTAAGAGAAGGTACCACATGTGGAAATTACTTCTGACTTCCCTGGTAACAGCAACAAAAATAATAAATGCTAACCAGACTTGCTTAGAGCTACCTGATTTGAGGACGGAACCAAAAAAAGCTTTTATTTTTACGTGGGTTTTTTTTCTGATTTATTATAAAGCAGTGCAGAAGGGAGGAGGCCTTCTCAGCAAGGGTCAGCACAACACCGAATGTTCTGCTGTGAGAAAACAGAGCTGTCCCTATTTTTCACGGGGCTGCTTGAGCCAACAGTGACATGGAAGTGGAAAACTCTCCCCGATTTGGGGCATCTATGAGATTTAAGACAAACATTTACAAAGTTTGCTCAGCAGTACACTGCACAAGATACAAAAAAGGACAAGTCTATATTTTAAGTCATCTGCCTCAGCACTCCGCTAACACGAAAATGATTTAGAATAGAGTCCCTCTCTTTGCAGGGCTGTAAGAACAACAAGGTAACACGAATGCAGCTTAATCCGTTTGTATGTTCTGTGCTATATGTTCACACTATGTATCTTTTGACTGGGATCGTTCACAACGCCTGAGCAACTTCTCAGCTTAACCTCTGCCTCCTTCTCCCGTTTGAGTGAACCCGCAGAGTGGCTGCCTCCAGCAGAGCACAGCTGGGCCAGCGCTCCCAGAGGTGCGCACAGAGGGGCTGTGACTACAGGACAGCCGAACTCCTTCAAGGAGTTAGAAAGTTACAGAAACGACTATAAAAGACGCAATGCCAATTCAAGGGAACAGAACGTCTGCTCTTCTGTAGCAGGAGAGTGCTCTGGCCTCTCTTTTACAGAGCACTTCACACACTGTTGAGATTTTGTACCTCCATTGGAACAGAGAAGTTAAATTGCCTCAGTTGTACACATCAAAGCACCTATCTGCTCGGTAGTTGTCAACAGCAGCTGGAGGTCACCTGCAGGAGGATTTACGTCCCTGTCCTACATGTTTGATGCAGGGTAGCACAACACTCAGAAGAATGCTTTGCGAAGATCCCCCGACCCTGAATGTGTGGAAAGCAATGGTAAGAGATCTCAGTTCTGCACGTCTTCTTTCCAATGCAAACAGTGTGATTCCGAAAGCTCAGGACAAGGCCCTGCCCCAGTCACTAGTTATTCACAGTCTCCTTAAAGCCAGCTGCTACTGGACTTCAATGTATGGACAAACCAAAGCTCTGTCCCATGAAGAGGCACGTGTCAGGCTTCCCATGGAAGATGACAATGTCACCTGTGTTCCTCCTGCCAAACTGCCACCATGATCTCTACCTGGAACAACATGCAGCTGAACGTGTAAATCAATGATTAAGGACCAACCCAGGAGCTACATGGCAAGTGATACAGAGCAGAGGGCTACCAACACTTTAAAATCAAGAGAGGGTTGTTTTTTTTCGTTTGTTTTAATTTTAATTGCCTTGTAGGTTTCTGGGCTTTTTCAGTGCTTGTACACTCTCATTCCACAAGCTGGGCTGAGCATGATTGAAGCACAGACTTCACTACATACCTCTGACATCCAGCTGTGTTTTCGTACTCTGTTCTCCTCAGATACAACCTTGTAAAACTGAAGCTGTCAGAGACCTCCTCAAGGCATTCTGTGACAATTTGCTTGTTTGAGAAAATTTGCTACGGCACACCCCAAAGGTGATATTCTTTCAGATTTTAGCAGAAAGGAATATAAGCACATAAAGAGAGAAAAAGGGGGAGAAACAAAAGAAAAGCAGTGTGAATGATACGAGATGAAACTCAAGAGAAGGAGAGTGTGCAAAACAAGTGGTCTTGGGTAGCACGGACACACCCAGCCAGCACATTGCCATTAAATGTGGTTGGCACTCAGTTATGTGCTCTGAGAAACCACATCCTTATTACAGACAGAGCTACTGTCAAATGTCTCTTGGTACAAAGCTAGTAATTATTACTAATGGTATCATTAATTGTCATTTTACTACGTATCATAAAATAATATTTTGTTCTCATTAAGCTAAAAGAGCACAAAGTCTCTTGGAAACGATTATGTCAAAATAACAATTAAGTCTAAGCAGCTTTTAGAGACTGCCTGTGCTGCTGTGGCAAGCAAAAAGGCTACAAGCCCATGGACTCACAGCACTTAGGAAAGCACACCTTCGGTACAGCAAAAATAGCCAGGGTTCCTGAAAGGAGATCTCCTGAAAACAGCCGATAGGGCATATGCTCAGGCAGATCATATCTTGCAAGCAGATTTCAGAAGCAGACTTTGGAAAACAGCACCATCTGGATCAAATTTGCAACTCTATCCATAAATAAGAAGGGACAGCTTATGGCACCACTGCAAGCATATTTATAAAGTGTGGGAATATCAGGCTGAGAGGCAAGAGTGCTAAGGGGAAAATGCTGTCTACAAGAGCAAAAAACTCAGCTGCACAACTAAGGAAGTGGTGTGAGGAAGCCACTTCACAGCAAAATGAAACCAGCCAGGACAAAGATGACTGGAAATGAGACAGATAGATGCCAAGAACATTCAAAAAAGGTGAGACCAGCCAGGTTCTGGAGCCGAATTGTGACTTAGGAACAATGGGCAAAATTCTCCCATTCACACAGCAAACCTCCACCCTAGTAGGGTGCTCCTGTGCGCAGACAGCAGAGCCAGGCGCACAGGGAAAGCTGACAGCAGCATCTAGTTCCCCCAGGAGGATTTGGAATGAGAATTTGTACAACTGAAAGCGGTCCAGTGATCTATACCTTTGAGAACCCAGGCAGACAAAACATGCTGTTAGTATTTTTACCTAAGTGACTAGCCAGAAATTCGCACGTTGTCCCAGTTAGGAGGAGACAATTCTTAATGGAGTTAGGTGATTTTGCTTTTCTACGAAAACATGCAAAATCCCATTTCCATGAATACATCAGGAATCAAACAACCAGAGATGAAGATCTTGCTGTCACAGCACTTGACTTAAAACCTCTTTGTACTTTTTCTCAGGGCTCTTTCCATGTTTTAAATGAGAACACTTGCAAGGTGCTTGCATAGCCTGCCTTGGAATGACTAAGTGCTATGAAAACTGCTAGGTGCGAAAGTAATTTTCTTTTTTAGGCGCACTGGTAGCTAAATGTAAATAGCCATAGCGCTAGCCTTCTCAGCACTGTAGGAACAAAATATGATCAAGTGATTTTGCTGTTGAGCAGAAGGAACACCGCTCGGTTAAACACTAGTTGCAAATCACTGTCATCGTGAGCCATCTCTGCTTTAACCGAACTGTGCTGGTAGCAACCAGGGGAATGGCAGCTTTGGAACAAATGAGGGAGAAAGAAAACTGGAAGAGGCAGGAGAGAACAGACCCTACTAATTGGAACCATTTCTGTGCTGGAAGCAAGTTTGTGAGGGATACTCCTTGGCTTCAGCAGAGTGTCAGCCAGCTTGGTTCAAGGCACCAAAAGGGCACTTAGGGCTAACCTGAGCTATGGCGATGAGCATGGCATCCACCCAGTACATTCCAGGTGGCAGATCCAGACAAGGAAACTTGTATTGACCGTGCTCTTGTATACAAACACTTAGGGTGTGCATGGAGGAAAGGGTAGAAAGAAGTCAGCCAGACAAACGGCATTTCAATTTCTTCCTATGCTAACAGCTCTCCAATTGCTTTTTAAAAGAAAAGTAAATCTCAGTTCCCAAGTCTTCTGATGGGATTGAAAATTGGCCTGTCTTCTCTCCTCAACAATTCCTTCTCCTTCTCATTCTCTTCCAGGGCGTGCTGTGCCTTCTCTCAGCTCTGCTGTGAGCGAATGCGCTCTCCAACGAAGCGCTACCACCCGGAACTGAAATGAGATGCTTTCTTGTCACTCTCTCATACCCAGCTTATGGACTGGTCATACTGTTCTGCTCAATTTATGTCTGCCTCTGAAAAAAATGCTGCTCAATTTATTCTACTCAATCGCAGACTTAATTTTTTCTTCGTAAGACTAACATCAGCAGAGATTGAAATGTCTGTGTTCCCAGCACTGAAGAGAACCTACACCTCCCCGACATTTCATCTAAGGAAACATTTACCTAGCTGTATATGAGGGGAAAAAGAAAAACAGTAAGTCTTCTGCCGCTTTTGTTTTATGATGATTATTTTGTTGAAGGAACAGCCACTGCAGCTGGAGAACTGGAGACCTGGAAAGCAGCGATGAGCTCCAGAGGAGGAGCATCATCTAATATTTAGCACCACGCTCTTTATGCATGAATGTCCTCCATAACGCACTTCACTCCACAAACATTTCCAGCTCATGCATGCTTTAATGGTTGGTACCATGCATCAATAAGTTATGAATTTGGAGATATGACTGCTATGTAAACTCATCAAGATTCCACTTGAATGAGTAACAGCCAAGAATTCACTCCCAAGAAGCACGAACCCCTTAATTCCCCCCCCAGTCAAGAAGGTACTCCACAGTAATAAATGGGGAAAGCAGGTATGTGGAGGGGAGGAACTATTCAAACACAAGTTTAAGAAACTGAATACAAACATTAAGGTTGTTTTGTGGCAGTAAATGGAAATTGCTCCAAAATAGCAGCAATTTACTTTCAAACAAGATGTTTTCGTAGGAAGGGGGTGGTGTTCTTGCTAGGCTGCATCTGTGACTCCTTTGGGGTGCAGAACCTTCCTGCTGCAGAGCACGCGGGCCCCAGGAGCCAGCCAGGCAGGGACCTGCACATGCCACCCCTTTTTATACTGGCATGAGTATAAGAGAATCCCTTCCCTTGGCTGTTGTGTGTTCACCACTTACTGCACAGAAAACCAATTTCAGAAATGTTTTTAAAATCTTACCACTCCTGCTTTGTAAAACTGCCCGCAAAATTCAGTTTGTACACATATACACAGCCACAATTCACTTGAATCTGAAATATATAAAAACCTGATTTTTCTAATCTGTTCTGTTACCATCTCCTTACATCCTTGGGACATAATTCCTTTATCAATACTGAAACCTTCACACAAACGAAGGAAGTTACTTTATTTCACATCCTTCTGTTTATCACACCTTGATGGTTAAAATCAGTCCTAGAGTCACTTTGAAAAAATCACTTTGAAAAAAGCTATTTTATACTAGAATAGCTATAGGGGTAGCTCCAATCAGAGCTGGTGAATAAACAGTAAGGGCAGATATATGCAGGAAAAATGCAGGGTTTTATGTAACTAACACTAAAATCAATGAAAAACACTGAGGCAGAAAATTCGCATCCAATAGCTCTAAAGATATTGCTAGAAATTAACAGTTTTTCAGCGTTTTCCTGGAACAGGAGACCTTCACATAATTACTTTGCTCAAGTTCTGGATCCATGAAAACTTCTCTAGGTCAATGGTCTCTGAGCTGAAAAACTTTTATATCTTTCTACCTCACAAAAATCTTGCCCCTATATCTCTACAAGAGACAGAACATGTAGAGAAGTGGCATTTCAATTATTCTCCATCTCTCTCCCAAGATATATTCTGCCTAAAACCAATGAGAACTTCTTCGCTGGGTATGAAATTCTGGTACACCCAACACTGCACACCCCAGGTAGACCTCCCTTCAAAGAAGATTAAACAAAGATGTGGGAGAGAAAATGCTACAGGGTTTCAGTGCATGTCAGAACTTCACATCTGAAATTGATAAATACCTCTTCCTACAAACAGAAAAACCCCACTAACAAGTACAAAGGATAAGGCCCGCCTCACCAGGGAAAAATAAACAGCAGCCCTCCATTTTCCGAAGAATGCTGTTAAGGAGATGTACGTATCATGGCACATCAAGCCTTTTTCTTCCAGGTACGCCAAAGCAGATTACCCTTTTGGAGAGGCATCCCAGAACCCCAACATCACAGAGTCTCATATGAAATACATGCTGGCAAAGATGCTGTGTGTCTCTAAATTGAGGAAAATTCCCAGTGGATGGCATTGTGCACCCTGCCCAAAAGTTTCTAAAGGTAGCATCAGAGCTGCCCCAGAAAGACAAGGAAGTTTGAGAACGAAGTACCATGTTACTGAGGGAGATTTGTACCTCGGTGGGTCACTGCCTCGTGTTTACACTGCTGGGAAAAACTTTTTGATTCTGTAAGATGCCTTAAAAGTGTAAAAAAGATTTATATAATGATGAATGAAGACAGAAATGATCCATTTAGCCAAACTTGACTTAAACACACATTAGAACGGAGAGGTAATATGTAAATAAGAAGCTTTGCCATGAAGATTATGAAATGTCACTAGTGCCACACCTGGTGTATAGTTAGTCAGAAAAAAAAGACACCAAAGTGCAAATTACTCCCCCATACAGAACAAGCTAACAAAAAGAACCTAGGGAATTTGTTTCCACTTCACCCAAAGTCTCAATCCTTCTGAACAATTACACCAGCTCCGCTGAAACTTGCTTACACAGCAAATACAAAAAAACATAAGCCTAGAAAACAGAAGCAGAATAAGACAGCACGTTTCTCTTCCTCCTTTGAGACTGTCACTCAGACATCATCTGTATTTAACACTTCTTCCAAAAATCAAGTTCTATTCTGATGGCTGGGAGCTCACTGTAGATGACTCAGGTGATGAGCACAAGGCTGGAGAGCCATCCGAGCTCAGTCTAGACACAAGCAGCTGTAAAGCAAGACCACATCCGAGCTCTCCTGCCCTCACAACCCAAATAAACACCACCCCCAGGGCACCGTGCACCAGCTGGGCTTACAGCTCTGGCTCAGGGCTCCAGCAGAGGAGCTCTGGCACATGGCGAGTTTCAAAGCCCCTAGGTATATTCCCCACTACTTTTCCAGTGTTTTCCATGTCTATGTGGCAAAACAGACAAATACCTAACCCTCAGCCACTCGTTCTGCTGATAGCCGTAAAATATTAATTAGCATGTATTTGGGCTAAGGACTGTGACTCACATTTGCAAACCAATTTAAATGAGATGGCTGAACCAATTTTTGCCCTCTGCTCTGGTCCTTCCTCTACTGAAGGTCACACCTGCCTCAGAGAAAGGTGTACAGAACACACATCTGTTGCTAAAGCACTGCCTGCTACAATTCAACATAAAAGCCTGCCTTTATACGCTGACCTGGGAACTACGGGAGCTAAAACAGAACCCCCAGTCATGCTTTGCTAGGACTTCAGGTTCTAGGAATGGCGCAAGGCAATAACTGCCATGTTAACCATCATGTAGACCCATCTAAATGTGCTTGCGAATATAAGTTAGAGCCCTAAGCAGTGAAACAGAGTAAAATGAATGGGAATACTTTCTGGTTCAGTCTACTGTAGTCTAAACTAACAGTGTGAATGAAATAGGGATTCCAGAGTACTGGTATATTGCGTTCCCTAGCATTTCCAATTGTTTGCAATGAGTACGAAGTACCAAGATTATAACCCTCAAGTATCCACTACATTAATTTTGTGTGCATCAACCCAACCCTAGTGGGCCTTTGTGTGTCCATCTCCCTTGGGCCATACAACAGCATCACCTGCATGCTCGAACAGTAAGGATGAGGAGGTGAAAATACAATGTTCTCTCCTTCCCCTTGGACACATCTGATGAACAAAAGTCCTCTTATGCAAAAACATGAATTAGGACAACACCCAACATGAGCTCTGACTGAAGATAAATCTTCAAAGCAAATGAAGGGGAGGCAGCTGAAGCCTTGGAAGGTCAGAAGTGTGCATAGAGGCCCAAAACATACACCCTCCTGCTCTGAAAAAATGGGTTTGCGCAGTGAACTTCAGGATTCAATGACTTATTCAATTCTCTTTCAATTTCAAAATCTGAACACTGGAACTAAAAATTGCCTGAGAAGAAGCTTCCCGTCTGTGGCATCTCCAAAGTTCTGGCTCCTCACCAAAATCAAGAAGTAGAGGGGAGCCACACAAGTGAAGTGTTATATATACTGACAGCTCTAACTAAGCTTTTTCCAAATGTCCCCTCCGATTTTGTTTGGTCTCTGACAGTTTCACTTTCCTGGAACAGGCTGGCATTTCCTAGTGAACATAAGGGCAGCACGAGCAGTACATTCAAGCCACTGATAATTTCACTTCTCTTCTGTCTTTTAGACCCTTTGTGCTCAGCAGAGGCTTGATTGCAGAACTCAGGCTTGCACTAACTGCTTAATAAAGTATTTTTGCATAGTGCTGAGAAGAGCAGCTAACATACACACAAGCAGACTAGGCAAGCGTGAAACAACCAGATGTCTGAGTGTTTGCACTTGCACTTGTTGAGATTCTAGCATAAGCACAACTGTTCAGACAACTGCCACTAAGTAATTTTAAGACATAAAGTAACTTCTTTATTTACATTTTATTACTCACTGAGAGCAATGGGAAGCTGATGACTGGCAATTCCTGAAGAGCTGAGACTTATGTTCATGTTCACATCAGCGGACTACAGCAGGAAAACTCTCCGAGCACAGTCTCTTGCATCCAGCACTAATAATTTTCCAGTTCTGAGAGTACCAGCGTCCCGCATCCTCATTGACTCTTGGTCTGTGCACAGAGATTGCCAACACTGCTTCTGGTTATGCCTCACAGTCCCCTTGGAACAGAGCTACGACCACCAGTTCATTAAGCATTAACTGCCAAGGATGTGTCAGCTGGTTGCCAGAAGACTGAATTAAAGGAGTATTATTCTTGCTGCTTTTTTTCCACCAGGATGTATAGCCTGTGTGACATCTTTTACTCTGGGTTTTCTCCTAAGGGAAACGAAGGATCAAGATAGGATATTTAGCTTCAGCTGCCAGCTCTCTTAGTTACTTCCTCTGCAACCTTCATGCAAGTCACCATGCTTTTCTGGGCCTCAGTTTCTCCATCTGCTAAATGCTGGTTTTCTACTTTGAGAGAATACAGCTGAAAAAGTGCCACATAAACACAGACCAGTATCTTTATTCTTAATGCACTTCAAAGCAAAAATTTTCTTCTTCTCCAAAGCCTGAGAAAAAAAACAGCCTGAGACTTTTCTTTCCACTGGGTTAAGCTGTTTTTTTGATACCATGCTGCCCCAGCAGCTCACCCAGAACCACATTAAAAGAGAACTTATGTCATGCAGCCTTGCTTCCAAACACACACCACCTGGACACAGCAACTGCTGCCACTGCAATTTAATTCTTGCTTGCCGATTGCAAATTTCAGTTCCTCTGGTTGTGTGCTGTAAAAATTTGATTCATACTTTACTTTCCAAATATTGTGGCTTTTTCTTGTGCAACTGCTCATTGGCCTCTATTGTGCAAAAGGATCTCCTGTGACATATATGCTGCATACACAGTATAACAGACAAAACCAAAAGACTAGCCGTACTTTCTAACTTGTCTGATGTCAAGATGCATATTAAGCTGGTTTTAGATGTGGAAGGAAACAGGTCAGAGCAAAATTCCCAGATGTGCTTGCTATTGATGATGTTCATATTCATATACAAAAGACTGATGCTGCAAGGTGACAGCACCTGCTAGAGCAGGCTGAGCTTCACCAGCTCCTCCTGGCTTCAGCATCCTGCAGAATAAAGTCCATGGAGATAGCAGAAGCCCCAAAAAGATGCTCTGCCAAACATAATGCAAAGCAGAATATCATCCTAAGTATCCTATCTTTTTTCTTTTTCCTCTGCTACTCAGTGTAACTGAAGAAAATTTCCAGCACCCTTCACCAGAAAAAAATATCCATCTACTAGGCAAAGTTTCATCAGCTTGACCTGTTCACCATGTCAGAATGCAATCGAGTACATTAAATATTTAAGGCAAGAGAAACTTAATAGTCAAATAAGAGATGAAAACATGCATTACTTCAGGGAATGTTTTGTTCACTGAATAAAGAAAGAGTAAGAAAGTCGTGCCTCATTTGGCAGACATACAAAAAAAACAAGCCCAACCAACAACAGAAACTGAAGTAATAAAGAAACCTGTATACAAGTTTTTAATTTTATAGCAGGAACTGCCCAGAGCTCAGTTTTTCACAGAGCCATCATGGTTGGCGAATAGTGAAAGGCTATGAAATGAGGTACTATGTCTGCATTGACCCGTTCTAACTCCAGAAGTACTGCTCTGTCCTGTTTGACTTCTTCCATTCACTCAAAACCAATACTATTTCCAGTTGTGTTTAGCTCAAAAGTTGTCAATACATTTTAACTTTATTGGTTCATTTTTGTTTCTAAATGCTTTCTTCTCTTGTTCCCTAACTCCTAAGTGGAGTTACTCTGAGCAGAGGAGGCAGACTATCGGTCCTTGTGCAAACGCTTTGCAAGCCCTGGTAAAACAAGGCAACATAAACCAAGAATCTGGGTGCAACGTGAAGGCCAGAGGATGGGATCCAGCAGAATACTAGTACGCTAGTAAGTCAGCCATGGCAAAGCTGGAGGCCTGGCTCAATAGAGAGCCCAGCAAAAACATAGATAGTGCACCACTAAATACACTGGATTTTGTGTGCCTCATACCATTTAATGACTAAGTTAAGAACACCAGTGGCACTTCTGTCTTCTATAAATAACGTAATCAGCAAATCTCACCTTTCAATTATTTCCCAAAGAAATTGTCTTTAGCCCAAAAAGCCCCCAAATCATCATTTGCTTACTGACAAGCTTCCAGAACTTGCCCTCCATGCACGTGAACAAAACACTTGTGCCGATGCAAAGAAGGAGGCATTTCTTTGCAACAGGGCTATTTGCACATGCTCTGGTATAAGAGCTGACAAAGGAACCACGTTCTGGGAAAAGCCTCTCTCCAACATCCATCTTTTCCTGTTGAGGGATCATACCTCTAACAACTGAATGCTCCTAACAAACGTACTTCTGCAGCTCTCTTTGGAAACCTCTCCGTGCTGTTCTTCCCTTTTCTGCGTCTTGTCAACACCCTCTCCTCACAAACAGCTGTTTCCCATCTGAGATGATTTCTGAGCACAGCACCGGTAACATGACAGAGACAGAAGTGCCAGCATCCAGAGGGATATAAGGTTAAAAAAAACAATAATATCCAAGTGTCCAGCAAGTATCATCTGAAGCCTTGGATTTTCCACAGTAAAAAGGGCAGTAAATAAAACAGAAATGAGCAAGCAGCACTTCACGTGAAGGACCAACATGCTTTCAGTCTACTGTATCTCAGCTCCCAACTGTTAGCAGTGACAGTCAGAATCAGGTAACTGCAGTCTGCTTCCCTTTCACGATGTCCTAAAGTAGCCCCCACCCGCTCAGACTGCATTTCCTCTCCCTTCCCTCCTGCACAGACCAAGAGAACGGAAGACATTGGGACAATGACAGAGTCAGCAGTGACAGAAATCAGTTACAGAAGGCTGGCCAAATGAATTGCCATCACTTGTGGCCTGGCACCTACAACTTTCACCTAAGCACAGAGCGTCAGAAGGAAACCCATCCCCAGCCACCCCCGCACTGGGGCTGGGCATTACCTCTGCCACAGGCATTCCTGCTCTACCCCAGCCCTATTTCAGGGAGATGTGCCTCAGACGGGGGGGGGAATGCCCATCCTAGAAGGCTAACAGCAGCAGGACACTGGCCTGAGCCTGGGAATACTGCTGGAGAAGTGCTGGAAAAGCGCCTGGCACCCTTGTGACCCAGGCATCCTCGCACTGCCCTAACCACATCCCAGGCAGGGTGGCAGCGTTAGGACAGGGCAGGGACCATTGCCAGGAGGCAGGCTGGATGCGGCCACCCAACTTTGAGACTAGGACAGATGTGGGGAGACAAGCCGAGACCAGATCGTGACACTTGGCCTCAGGGCCAGAGAATAAAGCCCGACACTGTTTTGTTTACTACGTCCGTAGCCTGAGTCTCTTGCTTAACAATACAGGGCATTAACCACTGATCAGTTCTGACAACATCAGATAAACTTCTGCGGCAGTATCTCCCCACCCCCTGTGACCCACATATTAAATAATCCACAGCCCACTGATATTTATCTGCAACAGGCTTGTCCATTGTTCCCACAACCACCTGGATTGTCATAAGAATTGGGTTTCAGAGTCTGAAGCATTTTACCAGCTCGAAAGGTTTACAGCCTTCTGTTCCTGCCCCTTCAAACAAAATGAAAGGGGGTTCTCGAGCCTCCTAGTGACAATGTTAGCAGCAAATGGCTCCCTGTGAATTCAAAGCAGTTGTCAGATTAGACAGAAAGTCCCATGAGACCAGAGACTTTGCCATGTAGCTAAAACCCACCCACCTATCTGAGATAAGAATTTGCATTTTAGTGAGTTCTTATCAGGAATCTGTCCCCAGACCAGGGCCATCCACCACTTACACACCACGCTTTGAATGTCAGGGAGCTCCTCTCATTGTCAGTTTCCTCAGCCTCCAAAATAACCCCGAATGCAACCTTTTATGGTTTTTTCCTCTTTCTTGACACACATTTCCCGTATGTATCCTATGACGGGTTGTTCCAAGTTACTCAAACCACGCTAGGATGATAGGCACAGGAGCAAGCAAAACTTGCAAGACAGAAGTGTTATCACCAAGTGATTTACTACGGATAAGCAAATGTATAAGGAAATGTGGATAGTGTCATTATACCTTTTTTTCCTCCAATCTAAGCTCATTACACATGTACAAAAGTACTTAACATCTGACAGCCATCCAGCACTTCCAGTGTAAAACGAGTCTCAAGTTCAAAGCTGTTTCTTAATAAATCGTTTAATAAATCATTTGGATCACAAAGTCAAGCATTGCTCCTTGATGGCAGTCTCTGCAGTCAGGGTCACCACTGTAAAGGACTCTGCCAGTCTCTCTCTAAGCAGCCCACTCAGAGGAGGGATGAGCAGCACGACCCCCCGGCAATCAATATTTTCCCCTCATGTGTCAGAACAGACAGAGACGTTAGCAGAAAGAACCCATGGTTGGCAGCACTGGCAGTGACACTAGTTCACATCTAAACCAGCAACCTGGTTTGTACCAGTCAAACTCCCAGCCCAACCACATCAAGCTTCACATCCAAAACATATAGCCAAGTACTTCCCAACACATGCTCCAAGGAGCCCTGGAAATGTTACCCCTAACTCTTAAGCACCAGCAACTAAATAACTAACAAATCCACAGGCAACACGCTATCAGCACCCTGCATGTTAGATTGTTTGCTCCTTTTATTTAACTGAAAGTGTATTTCTGTGCCAACTGAATGATGACTAGTCCATGAGTGCTTTTAATGATTAAAAGACAGTGCTCATAAAAAACATCAAAACAGCCTCATTTTACATAGGCTAAGTAGTTTGGGAATCAACAAATTAACCTGTTGGCACACAAGAACTGACCGCAAGCAAAGCCAGAAGTAAAAACTGAAGGTTGCATTGAAAGCGTTCAGAAATTTACTCCGTGAATCACGAGATGTCAGCTGGGTTGCAGCCAGGTGTTATTTGTATGGCTGATATTCCTCCATAAAATTGGTGATAGCAATGAGATTGACTCAACATTCTTACATGAACATACAAGCTTCTTTATCTGAGTTCCACAGTCCCATAATGCAAGTAAACAACTCAATTTTTAAATAATCAAGGTGTAGAAATCTATTGCCTTCTCTGCAGCTCAACAATATACGACATGAAATTGCCCGTTGTTCTCTGAACTGCTCAAGTCGCATTGCCTTCCAGTTAGTGACAAGTCCTTGTGCTAGCAGCACTGGATGAGAAAGCAGGTGGGTTTTCATACATGGGCATCATGATGCTTGGAATGGTCAGTGTGTCCTCCTATCCTTCGGTTTCCAAAGGCCTGTCACAGCTCCCATTCAGTTTTGGGCAATTACTATCTTGTGGCCTGACATATGGCTCTCAGCTGTGTAAGCAGTGGGTTAGTCTTCCAAGGAGCAGGGCTCGTTAGGAAGAGCGAAGGAACTGTTTTCTCCCACTCCGGTCTTGAGATCTGCAGTTCAAAGGGAGCTGAGGTTGCTTCCTATGAGTGGCTCCTATACAAGGGGGAAGAAGGGAGTCAGCCATTTTAGCCAGAGTAACCACCCTGAGGTTCTCCCCCAGTACAGGTCCTACTGCAGCTCTGAGTGCCCATTGCAGCTTGCCTCAATCAGCTGGGCAGAAGGCAGAGCTAAAGCTTCGACCAGTCTTGCCTAGGCTGGGCAATCAACCAGCAGTCTTCACCTGCAACAACATTCAAGTCCAAGGTTTTGCTCAGGTCCTTGGCATCCTGTTGGTGCATCCCCAGCCCAAGCCTCAGTTTGTGACTCAGAACGGAAAGAGAAGTAAAAGGTGCCATTCAGTCTCTGCATGAGATAGCTCTGTAGGAATTGCATTACTCCACAATGAAGTCTCTGTAGCTGACTAAAAAATGACATTGTTGCATATTTCAAATCTTTTTCTTGCCTCTGGCTGTTAAAGGCTGAGAACGCTACAGTCATTCCCTCTGCTAAACAGGAACTCTTCCAAATAGATTAGAGAGTGACATTTCCATTCCGTCCTTCAAAAAGGTAGGAGCAGTTGCTTCAATGCAAGTAGAAAACAGAACGTAAAACACTGAGATAGAAATTAAGAGACAGAAAGGAGGCGTGGAAAATGGATTGAAGTCACCCCAGAAGAAGAAATAGCAGCCTTCCTATGCCACAAGTAAAACCCCTACTGTTTAGGTCCTTAATGCAAACAGCCTTCGTGCGCTCTGAAACGGCACTGCTTTACTGATTGCATTAATCAAGAAATCATCTGTCAATGCAGGGCATTAATGGAAATACTGCTGTGTAAATATGGATTAAGCATCCCACCACGCTGCAAGGAGGATGGGAACATGCAGCAGCATTAACTACAAATGAACTATGCATTCTTGCATGTCATCTAAAGCACAAAACGAAAGGGCCTGGCTGAAAGATGGCTGCAAAGAAACCTTGCCGTGAAGACAAGGAACTGGCAGAGACAGCCATTCAGTACCCTTTCAAAGGTTTGATCCACAAAACAGGTATCTGCAATTGTGACAATTGCTATTTGCAAATGAAAAATCTTCACAAAATACTGGAGTCCAGAAGATACCTTTCAATTTCCTAATTTCGAGAGTGTCAAACAAGGAGATGTGAAAGCCTTGGCCACAGGTAAGGCCTGGTCCAACAAGATCTGAGGGGCCAAATTAGGGTTCTGCAAAGCTGTGTCACTAAATCCTAATTTAGTGCAAGAAAACTAACGGTAACCTTTGCAGATAATGAAAGACCTAGCAGATAAGCAGATACATGCGCATGTGGGTCAGCAGTACTCTTTCTGTTGGCCACCACTATAGACTGCCACTGCACAGTGACTCCGAGCATCACCAACATGAAAGCAAACCTTACAATTTACACCTTAAAAACCCACTACAACTCTGCAAGACCTTTACCAAGAAGGCATGCATTGCAGATTGAGTATCCAGCTGAGACTAGAAAGAAAAGAAAAATAGAAAATGGATTTTACAGCTGGAAATAAAAAGGAAGTTCTCACATAGTCCCTTGTATTTTCTTGCAAGCGCCTAAAGGAAACAATAGGCAGGCAACAGAAATAGGTAATTTGTTGAAAGCCTCATCTGCCAGGGACTCATCTGCATACCTGCAGGCAGACAGGGCACTTGGGAGAAGGCTTTTCAAGCCTCAGATAGCCCGCAGAGCAGGATGCCTCTTGGGCCACCAGGTCTGACCAGAAAAGCTTACTTGAAGACACGTCACTCTCTGCCCCTTGAGCTCAGCGCTGTCCTTCCAGGACACTTCCCAGAATTGTAAACATTACACTGCTCCCATAAAGCCTGTATGCAAACAGTCGCTGTCACTGGTATGATCAATGAGTTGTCCTCAAAGACAGGTACAAATTCAGGCAAACTGTTTATGGCTGCTGTGCTACAATACTCCTCCTGTATAACGCATAAGAACCCTGCACTACTAAAGACTTGTAAGTGCTTTGTGCCCACAGTTTAAGCACTAGAGTTCAAGAAACACAGTAAGTGGAGAATCCAAATAATAGCACAAATTATCAGAGGTAAAATTAAATAGCTTGTGAGAAAAGAGTTGAATAATTTGACAATTTAGTCTAGACTGAAACAAAATGTGGTAACAGCCACAATATACTTGAGAAATTGATGCAAGAGAAAAAGATCACCTCTGTGCTCACTGCAAAAAAAAGAGATTAGACATTACAGTAGGCATTAGGAAAATGTTTCCAACAGTAAGGACACCTAAACACCAGGATAAACCATCAGAAACGGCCCTCCTTTCAGATCAGAACACGATCTGTCAAGATCATCTACAGCACTCCCGATGATTTTTTGATATGCTGTAAACTGTGGAACCACGCTTCCCAACACCACGAGGCAGCACGCCTTCCCATGGCGCAAATGCTACATGACCTGGGAATTGGAAAAATAACAGAACTGTCAAACTTTTTCTCCCTATATTTAGGTACAAACAAGCTCCTTTAACGTGTGTCAGTCTGCCTCCTGCTAAAGTCAGACAAAAAACTATAAAGCTGGCCATGCATTCAGCTCTGTATGGAGCACTTTACTCCTGATCAGTCCTGCTATCTGCAAAGTTTGTTTCATTTTCAATCCACAGGCCCATTCCTACCAAAGCCCAGGGTCTTTGTCCCTCCTGTGCACTTACTCAGCCCCAGACTGCTATTGCAAAAGAGTTTTGTTGCAGAGGCATCAGCACGGCACTGGGAAAGCACAGGGCAGCCAGGCTCTCCCTGCCCCCCAGAAAGCACGACACATGTTCAGACAACTGGCATCCCCGATGTGAGAGGGAGGGACAAATGGCAAAAGGGCTGATTGATGGTATCACTGCAATCGAGGAGGGAGAGTTGGGGCAAACACTGCATTCTGAAGGATGGAACGAGACCAAAGAAGAGAGAGAACAGTTAACAAGGGTCAGCTGCACACCAAGCCAGAGAGAGCTACAGGAAGCAAAGAAAAAGGAGGTTCATTTCTCACCTGTGTGGCAGCAAAGTGGTCAAACCACATGGGGGATTTACAGGTATTTTCTCCTTGTGGCTCTTCTGTGAGAGACCAAAAATAACTAAACAACTTAATTCATGTGAAAAATCTGCTGTGCTCCTATAGGCCTTTGGTTTGTAAAGCCTCACCGCAAAAGACATGGGTTGGTCACGCAACTTTCCAAGTGAAGAAAATTGAGCTCAGACATATGTCTCCAAGTAGAAGAGAACCCCTGAATTCTGTATCCTCAGTCCCTGCTCTTAGACCCACGGCTGGCTCTCCAGACCACAAGTGGTCCACATGGACCCAGCAAGCAGTCCACCTGAGGTCCACAGAAATGCACAACACGGTGTCTCAGTGAAAAGTCTGACAGAAAGTACACATGCAAGTCTGCAAGAAAATCTGAGACTGTTTTTAGTTCTCTGATCCAAGTAGCCTTGGACCGTACTCCCTATTGCATTCCCATCCGTACACTGGAAGAAGAAGAGGTTATCACTTGCTGGCGTTTCAGAAACAAGTAAAAACTACGAAGATCCCTCTGTCTTTATGTCATATCCCTCTGATACATGGAAGTAGGAATTAACATCAATTAGTATACCCTGACCTGTGAAATACGACAGCTACAGGATGCAAGAGAAACAAAATGTACGGAAAAAATCCTTTGCTACAGAAAACTGACAATGCCATTGATATCCCTGAAGTTTCGCTGCAGTACACCAGATGAGGCTTTCTTCTTTCTAAGCCTAAAGATGAATAAATATTTTCAGTGCTTTCTTTTGCTTTTCCGTTTTCCATTTTTGTTTCACTTTCTACCTCCAGACCATTTTCTTCACATTCTCTTAGTATCCAGCACAAAAGAACTTCCTCACCTGCTTGCATTTCAGCCTTTAGTAGCTGTTTTTGCAGAGCACTATCTGAAAAGCGAACTCCTACCAACAGAACTGCCAGCTCAATTCAAGAGTCATAATGCAAACTCCTAAAAACTAATGAACATTTATGCTTTGCTGGTGTTCTTCACACTCTACAACCACAAGGGCTACAAAACTTGCCCTTTAAAACGAAAGCCACAATCTTCCTCAATTTACAAGTGTCATGAACCAGGCTTTTAAGAAAAACATCCCATGTTGTTAAGACTCAACAGCAGAAAGTCTTGATCATAGGCAATCATAACAATTGGATTTAGGTGAGCACATCTGAGTAACCGAAACTACCAAACAGCAAAGCTAGTTTAGATCTCTTCCAAACAATTTCCATCTCCTTCCTCTCCCCAACTGCTCTTTTAGCTGTCTCATAGCAGAGGAACAGCATCACCCAAACCATATGGTTCACCTTCCAGAATCAGAGTTTATCTGGGTCTACTGAGGGTGAAACTCACAGAGAACAGAGCAGGAAACCACACCTCACAGATGAGACAAATGGCTTGTTTGCTGCTCTGAGTACCAGAGCCCTAATCTTGGATGCAAACACGATTGTGAAATATGAAGAAAAAAATAAGAGGCCTGTGATGCTTATCATATTTTGAGATGGGTGGAGTGCAAAATCCAGAGATACTAGATCAATTACAGCCACAAAGCAAACAAGAAAAGGGAGCATAACAAATATTTTGAGACTGTAGGATGTGGGTTAATTTATCTGATGGCATGTGTCCTAACATAATATTTATACAATAGATAAGATGGAAGAAGACTTCTAATCTTCATATAAAAATAATGGATGCCATAATATTCAAACCTAAAAATAGTCCTGGTACAATTAGTTATCCAACCTGATACCTGTCTGATAAGGACAGCTCAACTTTCATGTTCTCATGCCTGCACTGAGCACGCAGCAACTGCTTAAGCTAAAACTACATCCTGGCATCCTGATATTAAAATTTACACGTTGGTGGTTTGTCTTTGGAGAGATGAAAGAGCCCTATCTGCATATGATGCAGAGCACAATTCGGTTGTATATACTTGCAATTACCTGACCAAGTTGGGGGAGCTGCATGTGCAGGTCACAGCCAAGTGTTCAGTGAAATTAAAGAACTGCGGAGAAAAAATGTGTGTATACAACAAACTACCTACCATTGCAATCTAGTATATTGGATAATTACTGTTACTACACTTTCACATGCAATTAATATGATTACATCTATAAACTGCTAAGCCAAACCTCTAAATGCTGACATCTAATTGTTGCATACCACTATTCAATCTATCTTTAGAACAATGGTCAGTGAACGTGCATGAAATTACTCAGGGCTTCTGCGCCTCCTCACTTGAAAAACGGTCTTTAATCACCACAATACCAATATCACAGATTTGACCGTAATTCTGTGGAACGACTATATAGCATTCAAACAAACCACAACCCTTCTTTTCTCAAGGAATTTTGCAGGGACTTTTTTCTACAGCACAGGCAAGAACAGATACCTAGAGAACAGGTAAACTTAGGGGCTGCAGAGTGCCAACGTTATGCCTCAGTACCCAAAGGTTCTACTGTCAGCCACAAATTCATGTCAACCTTGGTATGCTAGCAAAACTGTATGTCACCAGACAGATGCTTTAACATTTATCAGACTGGTCATCAAAGTGAATCATCGCCTGTTTTAGTTCTGTCACATAAAACTGAAATATTTACAAGATCGCATATAACGCATAAACATTTCTGCATAAATCGCACTGTTAAAAGAGGCTGTGGGGAGGCAAAGGATTAATTGAATCTTGAAGTCTGGAGACTGAAAATGCTTATGGCTTATGATCTCAGCAGAGACTTACAACAGAACTATTTGCCCTGTTCTCTTTGAAGTTTATCTTACTCCATCAGTAACTTTTAGTCAAGTTCCATTAGCTTCAGACAATTTTCCACTTTGTTTCTCATTTGATCAGTAGTTCTTTAATGACGTTGGCAGCAGTATGTTTTCATCCATTCCCTGTAGTTCTCCCTGCTGCTTTAAAAATTGGTCCGTATAATGGGGCTTTATAAAGAAATTTAGCACATATCCACAGAACTACATTATCTATTAATATTCATGACTTCCACAGTATTTCTTCAAGCAGGATTCTGTATTTTTCAACATCACACCTGCCTGGTAAAATGGCAGATAAGATAGGACACAATACAGCCTGTGCATATTCATAATTGAGTAACTTCAGATCATTAGCTGAGAGCTGGTAGAAAACAGTTTGCCCTTTCTCAGTATGGTAACTCCTCCTTTTGAGGTTCAATCTAGGAAAAGTAAGTCTATCAAAATCCTATGATATGCATGAGTATCCTATCTGTACCTTACTAACATTTAATATGGAATCTAGGCACTCTAATAAAATAGCTATAACCCTTGGAACTGATCACCTCATCTTGCAAGATCTGGAGCAAACCACAGTAAAAAGAGATGAGGTTTCGTTCTCTGCACACTTCTGGTACATAATACTGCAATGGGACTTCTCACAGGTGTAACAGAAACTGACCAGGAACAAACTGACCAAAACTGCCTTCTTGCGCCCCCAAATCAAACCTATTGGATTGAATAAAACAGTTAAGCTGTAGTGAGACAGCTAAGTTAACATTGCAGATACAACTTTTGTGAGAATTACTAGAGGTATGAAATAACAGGTTCTAGACACTACATTATTTAAATAGGTAAATACTTGGAGCATTTTTATTGATGTTTTTACTTCTGAGCACAAAACCAATAGCAAGATGTTTTCTCACAACAAAAACTGTTAGTTACCATGAAAAAGAGAACTTGACGTGCCATAACTTTCATGATACCCGCTTTACGAATCCATAGAAGCAAAAATAAAGACAATCTTCTACACAAGTAAAATAAAATAAAGATTGAGTCCCTTTGTTTCCGGGGAAACTACTTTCCCTACAGCTTGGAGGGGGGTTGGGGGAGGGGAAGATTTCTAAGAATAAGAAAAAGATAAAAGGAAACCTTTCCTTTAACATGGTCACATGCTAGTCTTCTAAAAAGGACAAAAATACTCTTAGTTGTTTTGCAAATCCATAGTATCAAATACTTAAGAGATTCTTTTACATTACTAGGGAACACATGGAAGCTTCTGTTAGCAAGCAACCTCAGGGCTGTGAATAAACCCATAGAATTTAGTTGTTTGCTTTTTAAAACATTGTTTATTGAGAATACTTAATGAGAACTCCAGCTTCAACAGCAAATATTTAACGAGGAGCACAAACTCCCTCACCTAACCTTTTTCTAAAGCACAACTGTCCCATCTTACTTATGGAAAACTCATTCTGATGACTGAAAGATGTGAGATTTAGCCTTCCTTTATTTATCAAAGTGATTAAAGTTACTGAAGCAAAGGAACCTGCACCTCTCCTGTCTCAGCTCATGTTCAACAGGAACTAGTTTCCATAGGATCTGGGAACTGCAGCCTTTTCTCCACTGCTGCCAAGAAATTCTTTCTATAACTTATGGAAAAATAATCAATTTCAGTACAATTCACACTGGAAAAAAAAAACACATTAATATCACACAACCACGTGTGAGTGTTAACTGGGTACCATACCCCAGAAAGTAGAAGAGTTTATGTTTATTTTGCACTGGGTAAGTGCTGCTCACACGGAACATGAGACAGTAAGAACGAGACCCATGTGGCAAAAGCAACAGTTCCTACGCAGTCACATCTGAGCACTCAGAAAAAAGCTAATGGGAGTAAAGTGGACTTAATTTGTGAGGCCCACGTAGATTTGAGAATACCGAATCCCAGAGCTACTTGTTAGAAGGTACTATGTTAGGGCCTTCCACCAAATTCATGCAGAAAATATTTCTCACTCCAAATTTTTTTAAAAATATCTTCCCACTACTGCTCCATTCACCCTCACGCACTGCAGTAGGCCCTCATTCTCCTTTCCTTGGTGCTAAAACCATTCAGCTGCCTGAATGCAGTTGTATAGAGACTCGGCCCATAAGAACTAGGTCAATGATTGAAGGAACTTGTTATTTAGGACAACAGAGGAACATTCAATACGTGCTTCAAGTTAAGCCTATGTGTGAACGCTGCTCTAAACCAAGGCCTAGAGATAGGAAAGATCCCATCCCTCAGTGCTTTATTCAAACATAATTACCGAAACAGAAACTCCACAGGGGAGTAAAGCTACACTATCAGAACCGGCCCCCAAGATAATTCTACCGCCAATCTCCGGTGAGTAGCTACTAACAAAGTGACTGTGAAAGGCTCCGGCTGCAGCGAGCCATCCTGAGAAGGCAGCCAAGCATACTCCATCGGTATCTTCTCCTGCCATTACCTAAGGCACATTACTCACCGCTGCTCCCACAAAAACTGCCAAGTTAACAAATATAAATAAATGACTGTTTTGTTCTGTTTAAATATATGAGAATCCCATTAGTTAATAATGCAAATGCATTTAGCTGTAGGAACTGAAGCTAAAAAACACATGCAGCCTGAATCTGCATTCCAGCCTGCAGCTCACAAAATCGCAAATTCAGTACTTAGGACAGAGGAATTTTCTGAGTTTTATTATGATTATTATTTTGTTTTGTCTATAGGGTGGGGCATTTTGCAACTTGCAGCTATTTTAGGAATCTCCTTACAGTGAGACAGAATCCTCATTTCAAATGAAGCTAACTGACACTTTAATTGGAAGCTTTGTGAAATTACAGACTTTGTGTTCAACTATTTGAGAGAGAAAAGGAGGATTTAAGTAGAGACTAGTTCTTAAAGCAACCACTTCCTTTTCATTTATCTTTACGCTAGACAGTTTGCCACTTGGGTGACTCTGAACAACGCTGAAGACAAACCGAATTTAAGCAACAAACAAAAACTTTGCTGGGAAGATGAGTCAAAAAGGGTCCAGGGTCTAAGCCATTTAGATGAAATCAGGGTTTAGTACTTATCTAGCAAAACACCAGAAAGAATTTTTGCCCTGACCAATCTTTTGGAAATCTCTGCAGAGACTTCCCTTGCTTTGATTCCTGATCTCTGTGTGATCAAATAGTTTCTTCTTCTTCTTTTTTATGGCATATCTGTTATCTAGTAACTTTTACTGCAGGCTCTTCGAGTTATTTGCAGGACTGTGGTGGTATGCTGATGAATTCCACATCTAGAGCCTACGTAGGAAAAAGGAAACATCCAGATGGAGTTTTACTTCTGAACCACTCCGTTCGGAGGGCGGGTATAATTGTCTCCACATGCACAGTCACACCCTGCCCAATCCCATGTTTGTGTTTACCCGTAAAGCAATATATATATATATATATATATATATAGTATTTATTTACAAATAACAGCCAACAGGCAAGGATAGAGCTCGCAGCTGGGCGGAACAGCAACTTCTGAACAACAACAAAAGGGGGAGGCACTCGGCGAGGCACATTCATTCCTGGAGCGGTCCCTGTCACCTCACAACACGACAGGGCACCCGCGTGCTTCCCCGGGGCTGCAGGGGCGGCACAGCCGGCCCTCCACCGCCCCAGCTATGTTTTTTTTTCCTCGCCGGAGGCCCAAACGCCGCCGTTGGCGGCCCCCTCACGCAGCGGGGGCATCCCCCGCCCTCTGCGGCTCGAAGAGCAGAAATTTCCCCGGCCGGAGCGGGCCTGCCCCCCTCACACTTTGCCCCGCCGCCGGGACGCGGCTCGCAGCCCCCGGCCCGCCCGGGGAGGAGCCGAGCCCCTGAGGGGGGCTTTGTCCCCCCGCTGCTCACCGACTGCAGGAACCGGAGGGTCCCCACGTAGTCCCGCTCGGTGCTGAGGATCTCGTTGAGGACGCAGAGACGGAGGCGCAGCTGACGGTCGGTGTCCTTGGGGCAGCCGGCGGGCTCCGCCGCGCCGGGGTGAGGAGGAGGAGGAGGAGGAGGAGAAGGCGGCTCCATGGTGGTGGTAGTGGTAGTGGCGGCGGGGCGAGGCGTTCCGCTTCCCCGCTGCTCGCCTCAGGAGCCCCCCATAGCCCCACGGTGTCCGGAGAGCCCCGGGAACGGCACCCCCCTGGCCGCCCCCCTCGGCCCTGCCTCGCCCGCGGGCGGAGGCGCTACAGGAGCCGGGCGCTGAGGGGAGCCCGGCTGCGGGACATGCCGGGGGAACGGCGGCGCGGCAGGCGCTCGGCGGCCGAGTCGGCGCTGAATGAGGAGAGGAAGGGAAGCCCCGGCGGCGGGGGGGTGTGGGGGAGCGAGAGGCGGGCGAGGAAGGCGGGACGGGGCGGGAGGAGGCGGCGGAGCCCGGCCCCTGGAGGCCCGGCGCAGGCAGTGGCGGGCAGCGGCCGGCCGGAGGTGGCTGAGGGGAGACCGGTGGGGGGCGAGGGTGGGAGGGACGGGACGGCCGTCACGGGTGGCGCGCGGCGGGCGCGCGGCCTCACCGCGCTCCCTCGGTCCAGTCAGCCCTCAGTTCACTCACACCCGAACTCCCACACATACCACATGCCTTGTGCTCCCTCAGACCACTTATCCCTCAGACATAACTCACCCCTCACACCCATACTCCCTCAGTCCACTTACCTCTCAGTTCACTCACTCCTCACACAGACACCCATCACACCCGAGCTCCCTCACACACCAAATGCCCCACACTCCTTCAATCCACTCACCCCTCACACCTGAGCTCCCTCACACACCACATGCCCCACACTCCTTCAATCCACTCACCCCTCACACACCACATGCCCTATGCTCCCTCCATCCACTCACCCCTCGGTCTGCTCACACCCGAGCTCCCTCACATGCCAAATGCCCCACGCTCCCTCAATCCACTCACCCCTCACACCCACACTCCCTTACATGCCACACGAACTGCTCACCCTCAGTCCGTTTGCCCCTCACACACGCACTCCTCACAGCCAACACACGGACCCCACAAACACTACATTCACACAACACATGCAGACACTGAACTCAGGCACTCCACACCGCAGTAACGCAACACACCACCACATGCCGTGGACACACACACAGACCCCTCACAGCCCATGGCCTGATGTGAGCAGATGCACACCAGGACAGGCACACTCGCACACAAACTCATGTACGCACAGAAATAGGCACAAATGCACGCGCCTCTGAAAGTGGAGACGTACACGCAGCTTCACTGGGACAGAAATGCACAACAGGCACTTGCATGCACAGAGAAATGCACCCAAATCTCCATATCTCCCTCCTCTGAGATGTACTGAGGGGCAGGCACACAAACACAAAGCTCTGGCGCATAGAAATGCATTCAGGAATGCATACACAGAAAGTACACAGCTATGCAGAAATAAGAGGTCAAACACTTCTATGCCAATGGAGAACATATACAAGAAATGTAAGTGTTTCTCTGGTGTGAATCAGAAATGTTATGGTTTTAGTTGGCTATAACTGCTTATGCAAAGTGGGTACAAGGTGAACTGAGGTGAACTGAGTAAATTGCACACAACAGTAAACGGAGCCCTATAAGTCACTGCTGGTCCCACTGACTTCCAGAAAGCTAACGTGATTCATACCAGTGGAGATTCACTCAAATATCTTCAATGCACCATAGGAAAGCTGCCAGGCTTTCTTCATGGTAAAAATAAATATTTATTTCCTTTGAATTAAGGAGAAAAATATTTCAAGAGAAAATTAAAAAAAAATGTTAATAATGTGAACTTTTAAGTGGCATAACTGCAGGGACAGATCTCATCTATTACCTTAAACATGAACACAAGTAATGTAATAAAACATCATTTTCCTCAGGCTAAAACAAAATACCTCTTTTGTTGTTTCAACTTAACAGTGATGTTTTTCTGTCTTGGTGGGTCTCTTTTATCCTAAGCATTAAGTTTTCTATTTAGGAGGAAATGATGGCAGTCCAACACACAATTGTCATCTTTAATTCTGATTTAAGCTTCATGGATATCATATTACATGACATGAAAAAACAACTCTTCAGTCAAGATATAGTGGCAGCAGGCTGTATGTCTGCTTCATAAAGAAATATTGAAGATGTTTTTAGACCTAGATGTTGAAATTGTCTGAATCAAGTAATATTGATATGTTAGCTTGCCAGATCTTCTTATGATGTAGCTTTGGGTCAAGGTACACAATTCACACCTTTGCAAACATTATTTTCATGATACATTGTAATCTCACTCCATTTCTGCAACCTTATCAGTGAGAAATGTTGCCTTCACTCCAAGTCAGTCAGAAACATGATTGCTCAAAATGGGAAGAAAAATGTGGGAAAGCTCATACATCCATAATTGTAGGAAATCAGAGGGAAAAGCACTGAGGGAAAGGGGATAGCAGGAGATAATTCTGGGTTTTGCACAGATCTGAGCTGCGTGGAGGGGCACTACGGGAGATGGAAGAGCGCCACAGCACAGGCCTGAGACAAGGATAAAGAAGCAAGACTTCAGGACAGGTCGGATTAGACTCTAAATTCACTGTTTTTCCTTCAAGTTAATTATTACCATTTGTTTTCTTCTGAGAGTTACTAGAACATTTTCATTTATTTAGTTAGTGTGTCTCTAGTTGCTGTCTTTTTAAAAATCAAATGATATTTCTGTGTAGGACAAGTGACAAGACTCTCATTTAAAACATCCTAATGGTTTAAATAACAGTATTCTCTGTTTGGAAAAATCAGCATCCCCAAAGCTACGCCCCCACCCTGTGGCTGAATGAGAAAGCTGACAGTTTGAAAGTTTTGATTTGTTAACTCTAGATCCTGTTTTTGCCTCAGAAGTCTCATAATAGTTTCATTTCCTCAGCAAATGCTGAGACAGGAGACCATCGTAGAGAATCAGTGGGATGCTCTCTGAGCAATACTTGAACTACTGTGTAGTGTGCATGTCTTTTTGTTTACGTTGTGTGTGAGATACATACACAATTTCTAACTTTATTGTTAACTTTAAAAGCATTATTATGTAAGGTATTTTAAAAGGATGCTACTTCTGACTGGAAAGATTAAAATGTTATGAAAGAAGTTTACATTAAAATTAAAGAGAGAATTTTCACTCTTTTTTGAAATAGTTTTCTTTTAGCTGTAGAAAAAATATTTTTGGTACTGTAAAGAGTTTTGTTTTGTTAGTTACTGTTTACTTTATTTCTTTCCAAATTATCTCAGATATACACAGAGAATCCTTACTTCAGACTAGATGATTTATTAGTTGCTAGCATGGCTTTTAATTTTAAAGACAAAAATCTGTAACTAGCCAGCCAGCTCTTTTATTTTTAAAGGGATGTTGTGTATTAACTGAACAAAGCTTAAGCTGAATTTGTGCCTCCTAGCTTGTTTTTTTTCTCCTTCTTCTTTTTTTAAATTATTTTTAAAAAGGAGGTAGTTTACAACTACTGTTCAGTTTTGAAGATAAATTTTACTATCAATATTTTTTCAAGTGAGCACTTCAAAAGCAAACAAAAAAAATGCTACTACTTTGTAAAACAGTCAGGGAGTCAATTATCAGGAGAGTGACATATCAATTACCATGAAATTCACCATCTTTCATGAAGATGTAATTAATTTACATGTGCTTGTAAGTTGTTTGGAGCTGTTATGTTTGTACATTGTCTACCACAGTAACACCAAGGTGTTAAGGTCTCTACATGGTATTACAATACCAAAAAAATAATTATCAACTATGTGTTTGTCTCTGTACTGATTGTGTTCCCTGTTGTAGGAGAAAATATTATTCACCATCAGCCTTGTGAAGGCCATGCTGAAGGTTCTGGGAAGGCTGCTGTAGAATAAGATTTAGAAATCCAGAGTGATTGTGGAATTTGTTAATTTAAACTGAGATTATACTCTTTAGCAAGGAAGATCCACTAATGTACCTACCTGCCTCTTCCCCACTGTTTTTTTTTTTTTCCTTCTTCTTCTCCTTTAACCATTGTTATTCCATTCTGAAAGGCTTATCTCTCTATTAGTCTTCCTAAAAGCGTATTTGAAGTTTGCTGGAGTTAACAAGTGTTCTTTCTGCTAACATTAGGAAATTTTGCATCCAATCCCCATTTTTGGCTTAACAAAGAATAGCCACTCATGCTTAGTTTCAAAGTGGCTTGATGACAAAGGCAGATGTTCAGTGCATTACACATTCTGCATTGTATATGTGTACACATTGTATATGTGATTTATATGAATCGATCCCATTAATTAATTTATTTATTTATCGTGGTGCTAAATAAACTCCAGCCTCACATGCTTTGAGTTTTGAAGATGTTTATACTGCTTTTCAGTAGAATTTGGTACACCACACTTTCACACGTTATTGAGCCTTTCTGTGGTGAACAGTATCTGGATGACAGAGTCTAGGGTACAGTGTACATCTAGGGGACAATATATATGAACATTACTTTCCTGTATGGATCTCCACTGGGTCTTTTTGTGTGTGTTCTTATTGTTGTGTTAAAAGAGCTGCTGGATTATAGGCTCCTGTATGCTGCTGTACAAGTTGGTTGTACGGACCTCTTGGTGAAAATGGGTCTCAAACAGTCCACGTATGGCAAGCTAACTTTAAGAGAAACTTAAAGCTAGAAGTGAGCTTTGTGTGGAACTGTGTATGAGCAGGTACGGACTGCATAAAGGCAGGCATCACAGAGCCTTAGCTCACATGATCGCAGTTATACTGTTTCCAGATCTGTTACATGATGTCTGTCTGCAGGGCACCCTAAATTTACCAGCCCAGTTCAGCATTAACTCAGCCACAGCCCATTTCACTGAGCAGTATAGAAATATCAAAGGTGTACATGTGAAATCCACGGGTCAGAAGAAGTTTTGTTCCCCCAAACAATTTTGGCACTCAGGTGCTGTATATGACCTACCTGGCTTAAGGTAGCATGAGGATTTCCTGAGCCTAGAGGTTGTACCTGGACCATTGCTTTTAATAGTCGCTCGTGGACCTATTTCACAAGGAGTTCTCCTAAAGCCTTTCACACACATTTAAACTGTTGGCTTTTCCAGGATTCTTTAGTTGGCGATTTCCAGGATTCAATTGGTTCCACATTTCATGATGTGTTCTATAAAAAATAATTAAAAAATCCCTTTTGCTTCAGATCTGGCAATTTACGTGTACGCCTTAACTTTAATATTGTGAGAAATAGAGCTTAATCACTGTCCCTGCTCCTTCTACTGTCCATTTAAGATTTTGTAGACCTTTAGGATATTCGCCTTCAGTGGTTTCTACATCAAGTTAAAATACCCTGTTCTGTTAGTCTCTCATCATATGGAAGCCATTTCATGTGTTTGATCACCTTTACCGCCCTCCTCTGTACTTATAGTAGTCCTACTATATTCTTTTAGAGGTGGTAGTAATGGATTTCTGCAATGCTTTAAAGACGTGTGTGCACCAGGGGTTTGTTCTGTGGTACCATGATGTTCAGCGTATTGTTTCTATATAGGTTCTAAAATGCTGCTTGCTTTTATGGCTGCTGCTGAGCAGGGAACAAGCCCTGACTCCAGGCACTGTTTACTGAATGGTCGTAGCTAATTTAAAACCTGTCATTGTATCTGTAGATATGCAGAGTAATTCTAGAAACTTCAGTCAAAATAATGTAGTGAATGGAGATTTCCACCAGTGTAATTGAAATCAGATCCTGGCCTGTGTATAGTGGATGTGAATCACCTTTCACCTACCCCTATATATTTCATTGCAGCTTACTGGTTTCACTAAAGCCACTGCTGATTTATTCTAGCTAAGAATTAATCCCTTTGATTTCTACAAATGATTTATCTTCAAGCAAGATATATAGACATAGTTTGCAGTGAGCTTTGCAGAAATAATTTCTCAGGTTCTCACTCTCCAGGAGCCTAAACTGCCAGTGGAGCATTTGCATTTCCTTTTTTACAATCAGCATAAAAATAATTTTTGGAAGAAAAACGCTCAGGTAACTTGTCTGCAGAATGGCATAGGACAAATATAGAGAGGCTTAGAGTGAGCTTGGAGAACAAAGGAACTGAATTGCTAGGCAGGGCTGGGTGGAATTCTCTTTGATTAGAGGATAATATTGTACACATTCAGTCAAACTCTGAAAGCACTTAATTAGACTCACAGTGTGTGGCAGAAGAAGTTAAGTATTATTATGTCCATTTGAAAATGGAGTAACTGAGATATAGACAGCTGAAGTGGCTTGCCCAAGAACACAGTGTCAATATGTGCAAACCCAGAATGCAGGAGTTTGCAGTTCCTGTCTTTGACTTACAGAACACACTCAAGGGGGCCCCCACAATGTCACACGAGTTTCCAGTCAGCTATTTACATTTTAACCAAGTTGTTGTTCAGGTCGCCTCAGTGTGTGATGAGACAGCAGTGCCTGAAGCCTGTGCTTCTCCTTAGAGTCCTCATGTACCTTATTATTTCATAACTGATATCCCAGAGAAAACCAAAGGTCAACAACTTAATGACAAAAAGGATTCGGGATTTGAGAAGAAGGAAGGATATACTTAAACTATCTCATAGAATCTATACAGAATTTTTGTATTATGTCCTATTTTGTAAAATGTTGTGTTACCATTACATTTAGCAGAGAGACAGCACAATGAGAACGGACAGTTGTTTCCATCATAAGGTCAGGTGACATGGACAAAATTTTTGGAACATATTCCTGGTATTGAACTCACTAGTTAATTGGAAATACAGCCTATTGCCTTTTCATTGGCATCAGTTAGCTTTGTGTCAAATCCTAAATGCATAGCATTGAGAAGCATGTCTTATTTCAAACATGCTGTAATCAATGTAGAATTCTGTAATTCTATCATCAAGTCAAGAAATCCAATTTTTGAAGACATTCTGGAAGGGAGTTTTATTTGTCATTATTCACTTCTCTGATGCTCTTTTCTTTCCACTGTCTGATTCACCTCTTTTATCATATTTCCCCTCTTTGGCTCTTCCTCAATCATACCCACCTAGTTAAAACTAATCACGTACTAAAAAGTGCATAATGAGATTTTCATGATGCTCTTTCCTGACATAATTTTTGATTATGTAATTAAGGGTTCTTATTGGGCTCTTGAACCGAGAGAAGATTTTGGTTTAATTAATCAAAAGGTCTTGCTCAAATCAGGGTATTTTTAAGCAGTTTAGTTTTTAACTAATGTATAAAAAGCGTTTTTATTTTTCCTGACTTAGAGAATGTTATGTGATATGCTCTTTACCCTCTAAAGTCAGCAATATAGAAACATTGTCCTGACATCAAGCTTAGTTCTTCTTAGGTAAAGCACTAGAATTAGGAACCAGGAACAGAGGTGCGTCAAACTTCGTTGTGATTGAACTAGGATAATTTTTTGTATTTTACTAACTGGAAGTTTGCCAGATGATGAAATGGTCAGTTAAATTGGGGTTGTTCCACGTGAACTTTTTTCCTGTATGAAACCATGAAAATAAATTTGCTTTTTTTTTTTTGTGTGTCAAATTAATATTCTTATGAAATTTGTTGTTTTGAGCAGTACTAAGAGAGGCTGCTGAACATTTTGCAGATAGTATTGCAAATAAGTATTTGCCCTGAGCTAACATAACCAAGTAAAAGGCACTTTTTGTATTTTATTCACTGTAAGTACATGAAGCAAAAAAAAAAAATAATAGCATGAATGATGGTGCTTGTTTTTGTTTATGAATTGCTTCTTCCTAAACACATTTGTGTCTTGTTGTTATCAGCCACCGGCATATCCTACAGGAAAAGCCACCTACCTTTTGGACAGCACAACCAATGTGAATTTAAAAAAAATGAAGAGGTGGAGACTAGACTTACGCAGCCACTTCTGAACTTGTATGGTTTTCATAATTAAAGGCAGGAAAAAAAGTCTCTCTCATGCAACAGAGATTTTGAGACAAAAGAAAAAATGTTTTATTAGATAAACAAAATACAAGCTATCCATCCGTTTATTCTTTTCTCCCATTCCAGTCTCTGCTTTTTCCCATGTGCCTCAGTGCTTTTGAAGATGCAGATCCTGATTTTGGGGGCTAGGGATTGCCAATAGCTCAGCAATCTGTCGTCCATGGCTTTCAGCTGCAACAAGTGCTTAAGATGCTTGTTGAGAATGAATGGATCATTCACATGTTTATGTTCAGATCACACATAAGTGATTGACTAAACTGGGGCCTATTTCCAGTGTTGGTGTAAGGGAAAGGAGCAAAACCTCATGTAATGTGGTGCTGCATCAGCTGCTGCTTTGATATTCGGTGCTTCAAGTGTATTTAAGCAGAGCTGTAATTTCTATTTTTTGTCTACACCAGCAATTTAGTGCAGTAATAATTATTTTTTTAAAATATGGAGTGATTTCAGTAATAAGCATTTGTGAAATAATTTGTGAACCCTTCACCACTAAATATTGAGAGCAAAGGAGGTCTGTACTTGATAAACCAAAGATCTTTGTCTAAGGGTGGACTCAACCAGTTAGATATCAGATTAGCACAAAATAGATAGCTTTGTCATAATACCTAAGTTTGCATTTGTGGTCTCCCTGGACTTCTTGTATTAATGGTAAAACTCTCTTTATAGTTATTGTAGTGCATGTATTTTATACCTACAGGGCTGAATTCATGTAATCAGGAAAAATTTACTCCTATATGCAGCTCAGGCTGTGGTTTCATTATTGGACATAAGCCCATCTAAGTGTGGGCTACCCTTTTTTCCCCTTTCTCCGTTGCTGCGTGTTTTCACCACCTCTTTTGTGACACTGTGGTGAACAGGATCAGGATCAGCTGATCCAGCTGAAAATTAACCGGAAGGCAAACAAACAAAAGCTCCTTTTTTCAGACAGATTTTTTCCCTGATTGGCTCAGTGCGCAACCCCTAAGAGCCACCGCTGGCATGAGAGGAGACCTAAGGTCTTGTGGTAAGGGCAAGGCTGAGAGAAGGATGGGACTGCCTCCTTTGGCAGCAACTCATATGCAGATCAGTTGAAAGCCATTTGTGAAACTATAGCCTTACACTGCTACATGCATCAGTGCTGGATGCAGTCCATGAAATTATAACCACTTCTATAAGGTCAGTGCATGGGCTGTGAGCTCACAGCGTAGGCATAGAAAGACATTCTGGGAAAACATCACCAAGCTCTAACAGAATACTAATTCACTACAGCAGACCCTTCGGAGAATGGGAATCAGACTTTTTTTTTTTTTTTTTTTGCCTTATTGATATTATCAAAAGGGGCTTTTTTTCCACTTGCTGATTTTGTACAGAAACGTTAAAAATAAGAGTAGCAATAAAAATGCCATTAAACTGACAGTATCACTCGTGAAATCACAAAACACTTTAATTTGAATTACAGTGTGGATGCTGTAACATCATACATAACAGGAAGCCAGTGACAGCAGATTAAAGTTAGGAGGAGGGCAATATGCTTTGCCACAGAAGATGAAACGATGTAAACACTAATGGCCCAGAACACAGCATGCAGAATGTCTTAGACTGAAGATGGAAGGGAACAGGGCAGATGTGTTTTTCTTGAAGCTTCTCTTAACAACCAAATTGCATTAACAATAGCAAAGATGTCAGTCAGTTTTGGCCCCTTTGCTTTCAGAAGTTCAACACTTTCAAGAAATCTTCATTTTGGATAAAAATTTGGCCAATTAAGTCAAAAAGTAAAAAATCTGAAGCTTTTTTTTTTTTTTTCAGAATGCCCAGCTGGAGTAGAAGTGAAAAAAATGCTCTTTCTTTTTCAGAACTGAAGAAAAATGTTGCCATGTAGACACATAGACACAGCTCTATGGAAAGGAAAAAAGGAAAAAAAACAGTTACTTTGAATTAGATGTACATAACATGCTGCAGAATACTTTTTTTTTTTTTTTTAAGAAAAAAAAAATACTTACCAAAGTGTAAGGTGTTTGTCTTTGGCATGTACGAGATTGAGATTTTATAGATCTTAGATGCACCCTGGTGTTGGGTGACTGTAAAACATAAATTCTAAACAGGATTTTCTTTCCTCTTCTGAGGATGTTGACTTGAACTAGATTATGCAGCCCTTTTTACACATTTACACCCACTGTTGATCTTCATAATGTCTTACTATGCAAATAGTTCCAAGCCATGAGAAAGACCTCCGCAATTCAGACTTTTCTGAAAGTCTTTGCAAAGTTCAGACAGCAGCCCCGAGCCCTGATAGTCCCTAGAGAAGGAGAAAAATGCCTCTTCTGCTTGCTTTCTCCCAGGCACGAGGAGACAGTGCCTCTTAAGTAGTGTTTAGACAAAGCTCTCTCTTCTGAATGGCTGGTACTTTGGGGATGACTTGCACTGGAGCTGTATTTCCATTCCTCAAGAACCAAAATCCTGGGGCAGAAGTCAGTTTTCTGTACGTGAAGTTTAGGCTTAGGCCAGATTCCTGTTTGGTATGCATCAGGTCACAGCAACAAACTAAGCCTGGGCAAGGTAATTACATAGATAGTCACACTGAATTCATTGACATTACCCATGTGCATAAGGGTGGCGAGGGCTGGCTTCAGTAAATCTGAGTCTCCGTATTTCATTTGAATGACCTGTGATATGTTAATTATTTTTCCATTCCACCAGCTGAACAAATTACAGAATGATTTTGGTTTCAAATTGAGCATGCTTCCTAATAACACCAGATCAGAAATTTACAGCTTCCCTCTTCTGTGTCAGTACAACATACTGCAGCTACAATTTTGCATAGGAAGTTTCCTTAAAATGGTAGCGGGGATCTAAGTAACAAAGTATAGGATAAACCTACAGCACTAAAATACTTTTTTTTTTCTTTAAAGAAAGTCATAAGAGCCAACAAGATGATGAGACAGAGGTGTTCAAGAAGGATGAGCAGTGGAAAGGTTTGCAGTGACAACAACATGGAAAAATCATTTTGCACTTTATAAACTGAACCAGTCCAGGGGAGACAGAAAGAAATAGTCCCATTCTCCCAATTTCTCCCCACACACTTCCTTCAGTTTTCTCAGAAACAAAAGCGTTTCTTCTGTTCCATAGTATTTAGCCTCATAAAGTATTTGGGAAACACTGAAAGAATAAAGAAAATGAAGATTAGGTAAGGTAAGTGTGACTGGAGAGCTCACTAGAATTTCTGTTGTGTTGCTCATGTTAATTCTGGCCCAGAAAGCAGAAAATACAGGAGGTGAAACCAGAATAAAGCTCCTCTTATTAAAAATGAAGATTCTTCTAATGAATACCTAACAGCAAATAAAGAATTAATTACTATAGTAATGAGCAGAGAGAGGAAGCCTTTCCTGCTGGGAGGAAAGGAAACAAGTTTTCTTAAATCTGAATCAAGGAGCGAAGGAACTGTCTTGAACTGGGCTTATGAAAAACATGAAGAGTTCTGAATGCACATGAGTAAAATCTGTACTGTATGGTAAAAACCAGGGACATTTCTTGATGATTCTGTTAAGTTTCTTGCAAGAAATTATGCGATATAAAGATCAGCAGAAAGGTCAGAGAGAATGTCATTTAGCAGCTTAGTTCCTGATGCTACTAATAGCTCTCCTTGTGGCTGAATTCATCTCACTAGTAAGGAAAGTCAGGGCTGTTATACAGATGTGTATTAGAGGAGCAATTGCTAAAATCCTGTGAGTCTGCAAACATTGTTAACTCCTTTCAGTGTAAGACATTCTGACAGACTTTTGTTGCATTATAACCAGGTTCTTCCCGATTCCTGCATAGTGTTGTTTCTTTCCTATTTACCGAATACGTTTCTGTCAACAATATCTGAACAGTTACATTATTATCTAAATGAAAATCAAAATAAAATGCAAAATAGGTTTTTTTGTGCACAAGATAGAACGTGTAACAAGTCAGTCCTATAGAATTTAGATACATGCAAATCTAACTAGTGCTTGCATGGCAAATAAAGTCTCATTATCACCTCTCAGACAGGAAAAAATTGCAAGTGAGTGATTATCCAGCCCTGGGTCTTCCACCTCTCTGACACTTCAGGGCTTGGGAGCTATTCAGTTTCATTTGCATCTTTCCACTCAATTAGACTTCTCACTCTGCAGTCAAAAACAGTGATTGGCAAAAATATTTTCCCCATCTGCTCTCTCACTGTCTGCTATATATATATTTAGTAAATACACTTTTTTTTTAAAGACAAGTTGTTTCTAATATTTCTCTATATTTTAGTAATTGTAAGCTTTTCTGAACTAGGCATGGTTTTAAATACTTGAAAAGGACAATAGTCTCAGATTTTCAAGCCTGAGTATGTTAAGCTTCTTAAAATGATTGTTTTTATGGCTGCTACACACCAGAAGCACACTAATGTCAGTCACAGGGAGCAGTGAGTGCACAGTACAGGTAAAATAAGCCATGTTCATGAAGATAATCATATCTGGATAGACAAACACTTAAAATCTGATCTTCAGATTCTGTTGCACCTCTGGTTGTCTAAAGTGTCTAAAGTTGTCTGGTGTCTCTAGCTGTTTCTGTATTGCACATCTGAAGATACAGTTTACAGTACTGAGTCATGTGAGTCTCATATTGTACCTTGCAGGTAGCAGATGACTACTGATTTCACAAAGCAGCCCCTTTTGCCAGGACAACTAAAAAAAAAAAATTAAAAAACACACACACACACCAAAAAAACCTCTCTCTAACATGTTTTGTTATAGAAATGTGGGATTTTAACAAAATTATTCTGTGTGAGAAGTGTCTGCTTTCTTTGGACGTGTTGCTGTTCCTTTGAAATGCTGAAAACATGAAAAATGCAAATTTGGGAGTTTAGCCAATGTGTTAGTTTTACAGTTTTTTTTACAAGAAAGTTCTCCTGTGAAAGCGGCAGCTGAAAATCTGATGTGTCCTGTTGGCTTTACAAGGAAAGCAGAATTTAATTTCCATTGACTTAGAATTGTATAAAACTCACATATTCTATATATGACTATTATCCTTTGTAAATTAATTCAGGGTTAAATATCAAGGTAAAAGGTAAACTATCAGCACCACACAGTAATACTGATGTTAGTTTCACAGGTCTTTATTGCTGGAAGAGCATCATTGCATTAGTGAAGCACTATATGTGGACTAATTACAGAAAAAGCTGATCTAATTTGTCTGGCACAGCACTGTGTACATACAGCTATATTGCTCCTCCTGTCAAATGATCGTATTTTCTTATCATGACATTACCCGGTGCTGTTCAGATATCTTGTCAGAGTCCTTTCCTCAAATTACAGATCTGCCCTGGGTAGGAATGGGAGTTCAGTGTAAGGCGCATGGCAGGAGGTTGGCCCGAAAGATGCAGAAGGTCTGAGATCTGGATTTGAAGGAAACTGTGGGCATAAGAGAGAGAGAATTGTATTTAAACCTCATGATGAAGTACCTTGCTAATACCACCTGAATTCTCATATAAATAACCACTCAATAATTTGTTTTATTAATCCTCCAGTTACCTCAATTGTACTGTTAGCAATAGGAGAACTCTTTACCAGACTGGATTTATTGATTTTAGGGCATGCAGCGCTGGAAAAAAATGTAGAGAGCTGAGACAGTGAATCAATGTGGAGTCCCTTGGGAGATCCACTAGTACATTACTGGACAGCAGAGAAAACAGCTAGAAGCCAAGCAGAATAAATAGAATCATTCCCTCTGGAAATGATTAAAAATGGGCAGCAGAAGGGGAAAGATCTGTAGGGAGTTTCTGCTAGTGCTGGGCTGGGAACTGAGCTACTGTACAGGCAGTGCTGTTTTCCCAAGAAATTTTCTGTCCATTCTGCATCTTTCTTAGGGTGAGGTTTCCTTCCTAACGTAAAATATATAGCAATATGCCAGTGGGGGAAGTGCTGTGAGGTTAGCCCTGTCAATCAGTGAGGAGCACCTGGCCCCTGGGCAGACATCCAGAGACGCTTCTTGCCAAGGAAGTAGCTTATACAAACTGTGAACTGTGTCCACCTGTTAGGCATTGTATGCACTTGATTTATGTCTTGTACTACAGACATATTTGCTACAACTAGCTCTTTACATCAGTTCAGTGGTAATTCTAGTAATTGGCACTGATTCACACATACATGCAAATACATGTATTCCTTGCCTATTTATCTGCCTTCTGCTCTGTTTGAAAGGCTTCCTTTCCTTGTATGCCTCTAACCATAAGAACACATCATCCAGTCATGTACGCAGCACAGTGCCATATTCAGTAGTAATGTTGAACTAGTCTGTGTTTCTTTTAAACTAGCCAAGGAACTCTAATTTTCCCCTCAGAAAATCAGCAAATGTGGTCTTAATATATTTTTAAAGCAGTTCTGAGAATGATGCCAAACGCATTATTCTTCACAGCAGTACGATGAGAGCACTGTTTGCCAAGTGTATCTAACTTGACATCAGGACTATGTGTCTTGGGAGATTAAGACATTATATTTAAATCACGGGCATGTGTCAGAAAGCCCAGGTGCATTTGGTGCTCAGGGGAAAGGAGCCCGCAGTGAGGCAGTGTTTGTATTTCATGTAGACTATTTTGTGGGTGTGTGATACATTGAGCAGTTAGAGACTTATCAGGAGGGCAAAAGGGATTCATTAATACAATGCAAAATCATCAACAAAAGCATCCCTAAACATGTAAAGGGCAGAGCTCTTAGTCTCTACCACTGTTATCACATTGGTGGCAATTCTTTCTTTGACAGGCCAACTCCACGGCTCCATTTTGACATTTTAGCTTTTAATTTTTGAGACTGTAAAACAGAGATACTGCATTCATGTGCACATTTTTGTATATCTATCATATTCGCAGTGCTCTTACTAGCAGATTAATTATCTGCTTGGTAGCTATTAAGTTTGAGAATGCATGTTATTTCTTCCCTTTTGGGGGTTCCTAAATATTTATTTGTGAAGAAGACTGATGTGCTGCTTTCCCTACTTGTTCTGAAGTTTGGTACATGTTAACTGTGGGAATCATAGCATTGTCCTATCTGTCCTGGTCATTTATAGAAGACATGTGTTTCCTGTTTTCTCATCAAAGTACGGAGATGTTTGTAGAATGGTGGAAAAAGAGTGTGTGATCACTTTTTTATGAAATCTCTGGATGAGATCATTCTAATTCAATCTTACTAGTCAGGGCTATTTTGAGTGACATTCTGGTTAGAAAAAAAAAAAAGCAATTTCTATACTCAGTTTAACATATCCTGTCATGGATGATATGCCACTGCTGCTTCAGGAAAATAACCATGATCAGTGAGAGCATTTCTTTCATTTTTAAGTGGAAGCATAGATTTGGGAATTGCAGAGAAAATCTTCAAAACGTGAATCATTATGATCAGAAGGCTAGTAGAGAACATACCCATTTTAAATTCTGTAAAATCTTGTGCCTTTTAAGGTAATCTGATGTTTTGGGGATTTGTATTCTTTCCTCACAAATGCTTGGATTTCACACTACAAAGTTCACAAGGCTGCCAGGTTTGATCTCATCCTAGAAGAGTACCTTCTTCAGCTACTACGGTAATCTTACTGGGACTTGTTGACTCAACCTCACTTTAGCACAGAAAGCAAAAGCCTGGGACATATTTAATATTTGTCTTTGTATATCATGCTAAAATTTGGTATATATTACAATATTAGAATAGGAAAGAAATTCTGATCCCATTTTCTGCTTTCTGTATCTTCAAATGAACCAACTTGCCATCATCTGACTGGAGCTGTGGGTTGTTCTGCACATAAATTACAGGTATGTGTCAGAGGAGGGGTCACACAAGAGACCTTATCTGTTCTTTGTTGCCTTCCTTAATCTAGAGTAAAGAACTCTGTGGACTCAACACATCAGTGTGGGGTTGTGGTAAATGGAAAACACACCCAAGCCAGTAAGGGCTGAAATGGATAATCTTGTAGGTTGGGCATTTACCTATAGGGATGAGCCATAATCAGTCATCCAAGTCATTTATCAACAATTTTTGAGGTTTCAGCTAAAATATAAGCCAGATGTAAACCATCCGAGCCAATAAAATTGTTTGGCACAAACCACTCTCACATTCTGCCTCATTCTGAACTCTCTCCATGGTTGAATAGCACTACAGAGTGCGTTCTGTTCCAGCCGAGCCTAGAAATGGTCATATTGGGCTGAGGCAAACTCACATTACATGTCAGCGGCTTCTTATTGCCTCAAGAGCAGCTGTACTGCTAGCTGTAGTTCTCTTTCGCTAGCTGGATTGCTAGCAAAATATCAGAGACAAAATAAATTTGCGGGAACGCTTGTGAGATCCCCAGAAAACTTCTGCTTTCTCAGCTTCTGAATGCAAGCCGTAAAATTACAGGGGATTTCACTGCTTATGAAACCAGTGTGCACAATATTTTCTTGTAAATACGGATCTCTTTCTCCTCTGACCTTACAGTTTTGTGAGTAAGTAACACCATGACCTGACTTATGGCCTCTACACAGAGTTAATGCACCCATCGCTTCTGAAAGTCAGGTTACTCAAAGTCTTTCCCACCAGACTGACCATACTGAAGTGCATAATGCAATAAAGTTTTTTGCCTCCAAATGCTTTGGTTGTGTTTTGGCTTTGTTTGAATTAGCTGGTGCAGAAAGGAATTAATACCTCTGTTTTGATTTTTTTTTAAATCTCTTTCTCCTCCTGCTTTCTATTATTTTTAGTAAAATGTTACTTAACCATATGCCTATATGAAACATATTTCTAAATTCCTAGGGCTGCATTTTAATATAACAAGCACATGAAGCCAGTGCAAGCATTTGAAATTTCCTTTAAAGATAACACGTAAAACACCATCAATACTTACTGATCTGAAAAAGGACAAAAGTTAAGTGTCTGTCTTTTACTATCAGATCAAATATCATTTTATCTAGGAATTGTTAAAACTTTAAGAAACAAGAAGATCTATCATACTGTATGCTAAGAATAAAGCAGTGCTTACCATGCAGGAGTTTATGCAATTTACTGTAAGAAAGCAGATGTGTTACACAGGTTAAAGGATCACAATTTTTATTGCGTCTGTAATTAGAAGCAGAATCTGTTTTTGTTGTTGTTGTTGTTGTATATTTCTCTAGTGCCTGGTGTGGATTACAGAGTATTTTGGGTAAATAGTTACAACTTTTTATTTTTTCCAAGTCACAGTCTTTATACTGTTCTCCAAGCAAGAGATAGGCATTTGGTTCAGGTTTGACTGTCCCACGCCCTTTGGTTAGCAAATGTGTCACAAGTACCCAGGGACAGCAAATTTTGGTGATTTACATGTGCCACCTCCATACCTGTGCATGAAAATCAGAAATACACCCTTTGGATAATCTTGTCTTTCTTCATACATACTGACATGAGTGTCACTGAAAACAACTCGGTTTTAAATTACTGGGTGGGTACAAGTCACTGATCAATACTGGAGTTAAAGGAAATGTCGATTGGAACAACAGGCTGTAGACAAAGTATATGCAGATTTAAGGCCTCATAGCTTTCCCTCTGGCCTCGTTTACTGCATTGCGGTTTCCATGTCATGTAATAGGGACAAGGTTGTGCTGCTGCTCATGTTGTCCCCTGTGATCAGTATCTGTTGACAGTGCCGTCCTAATTGCCCTGTGTGCAATATGGGAGGACATGTTCTTTGAGTATTTCGCTTTTCTCCTTCCAGGAGGCCCAAGACAGTTCAGGATTTTCCAATGGTTTAGCTCATTCCCTCTCTTGTCACTTTTCTTCACATATTTTTCTTCATTGTCCATGAGCACAGACATGCACAGGATGCCTTGCTTAGTCAAGAATGCAGACAACCTTCCCACCTGTCAAAGGGCATATAAGCACATTTACAAGGGGCCTTCATGCCTCTCAGTTTTGACAGGTTTTATGCTCATAATCCCCTGCAAGCTTTCTGTGTCCACCTCAGTGAGACCTGGGAATTCAGGTGACTGTGCTCAGTGTCTCAGCTAGTGGGTAGGAAAGTAGGCTATCTTAGCCAGATTGTGTTTCTATAGCAGGATGGGCAACTGAGCAAGCCCCACAAGGAGGGGGGAGACTGCTGTTCCACATGCTGACCTCCGTGCTTGTCCTTGACTAGATGGCAAATTGAGCCATCTGGTTTTTAATAGCATAAAGTAGTTGAGGGAGGGTTTTCTGGGACATACACCTGCCTTTAGCTCAGGAAGGAGGTGTGGGTAGTATACGAAACTATGCATAGTAGCAGAAAAATGGTAGCAATCAGCATCTAGGGGACCCTCAGTGACCCTTGATTCAGCCTCTGATTTTGCATGTATAAAAATTAACGCATCTTGTCTTGTTGCCTTCTCATTTATATAGCACTGTCAACAAAATAATTGAACAGTTGAAAAATTCCAAGAGGACAGGGGTGTTTAAAATATCTGAAACCATGGTGGGAAGTGGGCTTGTAGCTCAAACAGACTGTAAATGTTTCAACTGAATTGCCAGATTATTCTGAAACAGTAGTCATATAAATAGTTACAGAACGTCATTAGAAACATTTAAAATACAACCCAGCACATTAGCATGACCAATATATTAGTCATATGTGATTTAGCTATGAAAGGTGGCTTTGCTTGTGACATCAGTGGAATATTGCTTTTGTTACATCTTGGGTTTAGCAAGTATTTTACAGCTTGAATGACAATTCAATTGTGAGGAAGTGACAGAAAGTAGATATTCTGCTTATAGATCTTAAAAAATATTAATGACTACTGTGTAGATTAATGCCATAAAAAGCTCTTTGAAAAGGAGAAGCTAGAGGGAAGAGAAAGATAATATGAAGTAAACTCTTTAAGACTGTGAGAGAACCAGATCTACTTCTGAATTAAATATTAAGTTGTAGAACTAAAACGAGCTAAATGGTAGCTATGAATTCAGACATCTATGGATTGGGAGGGACTAGGAACAAATGCAATGGAGGCAAATAAAAGCAAAATCTTCAGGTCTCTGTTTAGCCTAATGGGCTAACTCTGTCATGTGTCCGTCTACTCACTTGTGTGGAAGGGGTATTGGTCACAGAGGAGTACTCATGACCTTCCTCTCTTCTACAAGCTTCTGGACATCTGATCCAAGTCAGACAGCGGCACGTGGTCTTTTGTTATGATCTCTAGGATGATAACCTCTTTCCACCTCCAGAACCGAAGATTTCATCATGTTAACATGTGTAACTAAAGCCCTTATTTGCACTTCAGAGGTCAAAGAATGGCGGGTTTGGTTTTGTTTTGTTTTGCTGTGCGACACTTCTCAGCAGTAGTGCTGGCAAACTCAAGTTTATTCCCTTTATGGAACTAGACCTTTGGCGCCCTCAAGTGAAGAAAACTAGTTTGAACAAGTGGTAAAATCGGAAAAGGAAAAACCAGCCTAACAAGAACATGATGGTATGATTGGAAACTGTGCATCTTACTCAGCGTGGGCATCTAGCTCTCTTACTTTTTTTTCAAGTTATAAGCCTAGTGCAGACATGCTCTCAGCTATGAACAATATCACAAGTGCTATATCTAACATCAGGATAAATTCAAATAATATTTATTACCACCTAAATAACAGGTTTGATTTTTGAAGAGGCAGTTAGTTGCAACATTACACCAACATCAGCAGGAGCAATGAGCAAAGTTAGTAAGTCAGAGGGAAGGGTTTACCCAGGGCTGCTGCCTGTTTTTTCCTCCCACAGGCTGCTCCCAAGTAGATGTGGTTTTAGGCGGCCTCTCATTTTTTTCTATTTGTCTTTTGCAGGTTTGGGATCTTGATTTTCACTCCACATATTGATTCCATAACATTTTATTTTTTTTCCCTATGGTGTATGAAGAATTGGGATTTATAAGCGAAGCATGATTTTCATGATGATACACTGGTGAGGGGAAGGAACATAAATATTCTGTCTATGGATCATTTTCTATCTCAAACTTACCATGATTGTCTCCATCTGACAACTGGTGTTTGAAATTCAAGCTGTTCATGTTAGTTGGTTATGTAAATTACCCAGAAACGTTTCTGTTCCCTAGCTGGATGGGTAGATTGCACACAGCAGAAGTGGTTTGAAAACCCATAAGGGCAGTTCAGGCAAAAATAGCAAATAAAAAAGATGTAAAATGTTTCAGAAAATGTGAAAGTGTTCCCTTCTTTCACTGTGCAATCATTGCAGACTCCAGAGAATTAGGCCATGCTGTGGATTGTTGGCTTGTCACAATGTTGGATGGAACGTACTCTCATTTCATACTCCGTGGTTCATTGCAGTTTTGCAGTGTTGCTTGCAAAGGTGCAGCCAGATCCTTCTCTGTCCCACTGACTTGCCTCTCTTGAAACCTTCTAGTCATGAAGCTGTAGGGATACTTTCTGTGAGCTGTGTAAAGCCACTTTTTCTCCAGTAAAATGTATACTATTACCAGTATGAATACTGATAAAGAATCTATGTGGCCTCTGATGAGCAGCCACAAGACTGGCTGTGGCCTCCCATTTATATGGCTGCCTTACAAAGCCTGATCATAGATTATTTACAGACACATTACACTTAGTCTGCCCGAGCATATGGGGTGACTGTGTAAGCTGCACCATATCCTCCGGTTGAGTTTGGGATCAGTTCTGCTGACTTGCTTGAACTGTTTTGAAAGAAGACATGTAGTGGCCCATAAAACACAAATTAGAGATACCCATGGATTCCACTTAGGCAAAGTAAAACTATCTAGATATGTGAGCAAGGACTAATTTCTTTAGCAGTAGGTGATGCTCCAAACAGGCAGGGGTAAGCTGAAAGATCTAAGCCTTTTGAAGGCCAATGTCAAATGCAGACAGCATTTTTTATTCAGTAACAGCCTGGCTGTGGGTTCATAGCCTTATATTTCTGGCATTCCAACCAGGTCCAACCCAAAACTGACCCATCTTTCTGCAGCTGTTGTCCTTATATAAATTAGCATGGAAAATGCTCTGTGGGAATAACTTGTCTCCAGTTGTAAGTGCCCCAAGTATTACCCAGTCAGAGCAGAGATCACCTCAGGGAACACCTCAGAATAATATCCAGTTATCCAGCGTAATCTTTTTGGCATGGAAGTAATGGGAAAAGGTAACAATATAATGTAAAAGCTGCATCCACCAGCTTGAATTCTGATTTTTAAAGGAACTATTCTCCACCTCTTCCACATTTTTTCTTGTATAATCAAGCAGTCTTCGATCAAATCAACTCATTGGTCTGGTACAAATGATTCAAGGATCCTTGGCCTCTATATCCAGTTGCATGCTCTCTCCTCATTACCAACAAGCAAGGAACATGCCTGTATGTTAAATATAGTCAAATTTCTATGAAAGAGAAAGAAAAGAACAAAGAGGAAGAGAGTTCTATTTCAAGAAAACAGAAATGAGAGTGGTTCTGGGTTGTGGGTGGGAAATCCTAGCACATGATCCTTGTCATGTGTGCACAGTGGCAGAAATATAATAGCCCAAACAAGTGAGAGACAGGTCAGTAATAAAACAGGAAAGCATAATTAACAGCCCTGATATTCTCTGTCATGGACCCCAACCTAGGCAGAATATCATCATGAGGGTGAATGCCTTGCTATATGGCATAAATACCAGTATTTCTGAGTTGTTTTTATTGTGGCTGAGGAAAGGCCTCTGCTGGAGAGTTATATTGTCTTCTCAATTTTGTAAACTACGGAATGGCTGAAAGGATTTAATCAGTTTTTGAACACTGCTACAGAAAACATTTCCATTCTTCACATTTCCTGTTCTATTATATTTGTAAGAATAAGCTATAGATTTTTACCACATATGCTGTTTTGGGGAGTAAACAGCAGTAACAAGTTTTCTTAGGGCATCAAAAGTCAAACAAAGGCAAACTGGTGAGAAGTGGAACAGACTGAGGAGAATTCAAGCAGAAAGAATGCATCCCATAAACACACTGTATGCAACATGCAGGATCTTTTGTACTCTTCTCCTGAGGCAAATTCAAAGTATTTTCTAGGGACAAAAGGACATTTATAATTTTTAAGCCTGTTTCTAGAAAAGAAATTTGCAAACCTGTTCGAGATACCTAAATTTTCTATATGGTGATATTTACGGCACGTGGTATCTAGTGGGGAGTGACATACATCATTTTTTTTCCAGATTATCCTGCATGTGTGAAACTGTTTCCTGAAAGATGTTCCATTTGGCATGGATAACTGACTGTCTCTTTTGGTTTAAAATAATGATGATGTTGATGCCATGCATAATAGCAATTGCTAAAAGGATGTGAGTCACCAAACTAATCATGGTTTGCTGACTTGTAACAGTAGCAACCCAAACTTAGGACTAAACTCAGCTGTCCCGTATAAGTTCACATCTAACTTTAGCCCTAACATAAACTGTATGGAAAACTTTGAGCAAAAAGTCTGTCTTCATCATCTAGCTCCTGAACTAAATGCAGTTTCCTAGACACTATAGAGTTCATCTTACTGATATTCAAAATAAGCTCCATCCTCCTTGCTGATAGCTCTAAGCAAGCAGTTCTTCATCTCCCAAAAACTAATACTATTTTTCCAAACATCTCTTATTTTACTCCAGTAAATGAAGGACTGATCTTGGCTCATCTTTGCTAGCAAATTTATTATCAAAGCCTAATTCTAGCCATAAGTTTAACCTGTTAGCTCTCAGCTTGTGGTTTACAGCAGTCCAAAGCACAATTGTTCATCAGTGCCTGATGGCATCAACAGTAAATTTATCTTGTCTGCTTTTTGAACACCTTTCTGAACAATGGCTTGTATACTCAAGAACCCTACCCTGAAAATTAACCTCAGTCCTCACTTTGACTGTTGTGTTGATCCTAAGGAGGAAATCCATCTCCACTCCTCTCTAAAACGGAGCACAGTCTGCATTACCCCAATAGATTCTGTTGTAAACTTAATGTGACCACCCCATCAGACTCAGGCCTGAACTTAACTCGCCTACCCTGGTAGAATCCAAACTCTAACACTAATTCTACCATGGCCATAATTTTAATGCTGAGAATAGATCTTTATTATCTCAAAAGATGAACACAATTGGCAAACTTGATGTTATGAGCGCTACTGTGAACCCAGAAACCTAATATAAACTCTAGCCTAACCTACAGAGTCACAACCCAAAGCCACAACCTACAGGATTCACAACCCAAAGCTCAGCCTGCTTCCTAACTCTGCACCTATTCTTGAATCTCCTGTCAACTTGAAGTAAGCAGTCACTTTCAGCCTTACATATCCATAGCCTCTGATGATGCCTCCCTGAATTCATGCAAATTAGTCCATGTAAAATAGGCCTAGCAACAGCCCCAGTGAGTTTCAATCCTAACCATTGAAAATTCTAATCCTACTCATAGCAGGAATTCTGTTGTAAATCATAAGGGGAAACGAAAGTTGTCTGAAAACTAAATAGGCTCCAACTCTCTCTCAGTATGAGCACGTGTTACTTAGTGCAGTCCCACAACCAACTTCCTTAACCTCAGTGAGTCTCAGACTTGAGCCTACCTGTAACTCAAACCTTAAATAGTAGAGCCTCCCATTCACCAGCTTCATATTCTTCACGTGCCACTAACACTCAAAAAGCTCATTGTAGCTGAAACCTGGTATTCACTTCTGTCTCTTTTAAGTCCAAACCATAACCTCAGTTGTAATCATACACCTAGGAATTCAAATACTGCTGTAAGATTTGAAAGGCAAGTTTTTTGCTTGACATATAACTAAAAAAAGATTTCTGCAAAACTGCCTGCTCAATCTATTCCCTAAAATCAAGACCATATCCATTTTGCTTCTCCAATGAAAACTAATCTTGTCCCACCATAAAGGTCCTAAAATCAGAACTGATAATTTGGCTGACAATACATGAAGAGCTTCTGCTGCTTAATTAGTTCTGCAAATGCTGCTGACAGTAATTACAGCCTTCTTTGTGTCAATAACTAAGTCAGCATCCCTCAAAAAAGATTGAGGGCCTTATTTGCCTTTTAGTTATGTCACTTCTGCATCACTGTAATTTCACTGATAACAGTAGAATTACCCTTGATTTAAACTAATATAAATGAAAGAAGAATCAGATGCATAGACAGCAATAACAAATGTGGGCAATTCTTGGGGGACTGGTTTTGGATCCTCTTTTCTTGGATTGTGAGCGTATTTCAAAATTATGCATTTAAAAATGCTAGCATGTGGAGGTGTAATATATCAGTACAAGAAAACTATCTTGTTATTTTATATATTTAATATATTATTTATGTATTTAATATATTATGTTGTTTATCTTGTTATTGCTAAACTGATAGCTTTTCAAGAGACAGGGCTTATTTGCATTACCATTGCTCCTTAGGATTACAAATTAATGGAGGCTATATTGTTCTCTGTCACTGTCCCCAATATGACAATTTTTCATCCAAGTCTGACTACTGGTTAACTTTCATCACCCAAATCTTCCTTTCTGACTTGTCCCTAACACAAGGCCATCATGTTCTCCGAGGCATATTCTACACTGAGACTGCAGATTTCAGCACTGAAATGAAGTGACTCTTGAGTCCAAGAACAATCAGTTTGTCTTTTGACTTCTCTCACAGTCAGTACTTGACTCTGTGACAGGTGATCCTGTTCTCACTTTTTTATGTGTACTATTTCTTCATCTCTCCCTTTCTATTAGAAAGCCATTATTAGGGAGACTTATTAAACCTTTTCTTATTTTGGATGTGCTAAATTAAAGTAGCCAGAAGAAATTTGAAATTGTTCCTCTCTTTTTTTTTTTTTTTTGCCAGTAATGAGGCTCTCAAGGTTTGTATTGAATTTTTTACCTTTCAGAACAGAGCAAATTAAATTAGATGTTGCCTGGTTGTTACGATAGTCAGTGGGATATCCTGTGGAGAGGATCTGAAACCCTGCGGTATAGCAGAGCTACGATGGAGCCGAGAGTAGGAATTAAAGAAGGCAGCTGAGTCATGAGGTGCACAGCAAGACATCTTCCTAATTCCCTCCCAGTGACACACTGAATGAGTATAAGCCTGAAAAGCATATTTTTTAGACTTTGCATTTTGGGAACGAGGTCTGAAAACTATAATTAAAACCCATAATGCTATCTGTATTTAGGTCTTTAATGCAAATGAATTCATCGACCTGGCATGTAAACTGTCTCAACCACTTGATGTCCAAGGTGATAAGCTCAGAAATGTAACACTTAAGTGATCACAGACATACAAAGATATACAAATACGGTTTAAAACTTTAAGACGTTTACAAGCCCAAAGGATATTACGACATATTTTATGGAACTAGATACTCCATACCAAATACTAGACCATGTAATGACTTAAAACCCTGCACCTTTACATCCGCAACATACTTTGAAAAATAAATAGCAAATATAGACAATGATTACACAGTTTATTCTATTTTAAAATAATACCATACTGAACCCTGATAGGAAAACGCCAGGAAAAATATGGTCTATCTCAGCATTCTGAAATTAGTTGCGTTTTTCAAATTTTTTATTGGAGTTAGTTGTTACTAAAGAAGCATAGGCTAGGTGGTTTCACTATATTGTGCAATGAAATTAATACACAGAGTATCAGCGTGCAGTATAAGGATGAAATGGATGAAATCTCCTCAGTGTAAAAACAATTATGTTACTGAGGCTACAAGAGTGAAGTCAGCATACCTATATGATTACAGGTATGAACATCTTCTGTATAAGAGACCAGAAATTAAAACAAAATGCAGGAACAACCAGACTTTCAGTAGAAAACAAAATCCAAACTCTAGTCACAATCTGGAAATAATGTTAATTTAAAAAAAATAATAATAATCATTTGATACTCTGATCTCTATGTTATTTGTCTCTATTTTTCTGTTATTCCTCTCTCTATGATATAGAGTCCTTCCATCTGCTAATGGATAGCAGATAACATCCAGACCAGATGTTAGGAATTTCCTAACTGCATAATTAGTGAAACACTGGAGGCAACAAACTGAAATGCTGTTGAATCTCCTTTACTGGAGCTTTTCAGTAAGAGGCAGCGTTCTGTCTTAGTGCTTGGAGATGTACTAAATGATCTGTTGAAGACCTTCCCAGCCCTGCATTTCTGTGATTCTGACTTGGAATAGCGATCCATTCTAAACTTGTATTAATCACTTAATGTGGAGGAAAGTTCAAGTCGGTTGCCTAATGACAGCTTCAGCTGATAAATGCTCAGAAGGACTTTAACCTTCCAACATTGTCCCACATTTATTACATGGTGCATTTGCTCATACTAGAAGAGGCTGAACACACTATTATTGCCAAGAGAACAGATATAACTAGCAGGTTTTTGAGGCAGTTACACCCTGACAATTTGTGACTTAATGACGAACCACAAAATTGCACTCTTATCACAGCCACGCTGGAACTGCTGATTTCCTGGGAAAACCCAAGTCTTCAGATAGTAACTTTAAAAACTGTTTCCAGATAGAGGCACTTCCCCATGTTCTTGTCCACCCTCATCATACCTGATTTCCTATACTCTAACTCATAGTTTTCCATGTAAGTAGAGTCCTCAGCTCCATGTAACCAGTTCACACAAACCTCTGGACAGTAGAGGTGGTCACATAGCACCTGCCCATTTTCTACATGAAGTAATACTATATTAATGCTGCACACAGGCATTTGTGGTTGGACCCTTCGTTAGTGCTTTTTAGACAAAAATTGCAGAACTTGACAATACTAAGTGTCTATTAATGACATTTTAAAAGATAAGAATGCCAGTGTTTGAGAAATAAAATTACAGTATAAACCATCTAATAGGTCCCTGTATTCTTAGTTAGATATTGCTGTCTTAATTTGATTAAGCCCATTGTGGAGAGATGTGGAAGAGGTGACTGCATGCTAGTGATGGTTGCAAGGTTCTAAAGGAGGGCATCAAATGAGTAATTTATCTCTGCAGATGATTTCCATAGATTATACTGGCTCTCAAAGAGTCCAGAATTTGATTTGGGGAATAAGACACCCTACCACATAGGGCGATGGATAAAAGGAGAAGAAACAACTGGGCATCAGGTTATAAATGGATACCAAGTTTCTGGGACGTGAAATTTATTTTTTAATGATTCTTCTTTAACATGACTTTGGGTCTTTGAAACATCAGTTTTCTTAGTGTCTCTTCACAGGCCTTGTTCTGTGGAAGTTAGCAGTGATGGTGGAAATGCTGGGATGCTCAGGTTAAAAGCCTTATAAAAATGAGGAGTATTATATTAACGTGACCTCCTTTTCAGTAATTCCAACCCAATCAATGCAACTAATTGCAGCAATAACAGTGCTTGCAGTTGGCATGTCCTGCTAGTGAAATCACCCGACGCCCAACACATTGTTTTCCCCTTGCCACTGCAGTTTCAGCACGCATGCAGCCACTATTTGGGGGACACAACACCTGGGGACATGCAAAGGGGCTGGGTTTTAAAAAAGCGTGGATGGGCACCAAGCCTGGTTTAAGCAGGGCCAACCCAACCTGCTGGAACTGAAGGGGCAGGACGTGGCTGCCAGCTCCGCTTAGTGTGGTGAAGGGCCTTGAACAAAAGTCCTGTGAGGAGCGGCTGAGGGAGCTGGGGGTGTTTGGTCTGGAGGCGGCTCAGGGGAGACCTTATTGCTCTCTGCAACTGCCTGAAAAGATGTGGGGAGCTGGGCGTCGGCCTCTTCTCACAGGTAACTAGTGATAGGACTAGAGGGAATGGCCTCAAGTTGCGCCAGGGGAGGCTCAGGTTGGAAATGAGGAGACATTTCTTCTCAGAGCAGTGAGGCACTGGGACGGGTTGCCCACGGAGGTGCTGGAGTCACCGTCCCTGGGGGTGTTCAAGGAAAGGTTGGACGTGGTGCTTAGGCACATGGCTTAGTGGGTGATAGTGGTGGTAGGGGCGCGGCTGCACCAGACGATCTCGGAGCCCCTTTCCCACCCCAACGACTCTCTGACTCCGACTCCCAGGCAGCGGCCTCCCCAGGCCGGGCCCCGCCTGCCGCCGCGGGGTCGCAGGTCGCGACGGGGCGGCGGGCAGAGGGGCCGGGTCACGTGACGGCGCCAAGATGGCGGCGCCGTGGCTGCGGAGCGGCGGCGGCCGCTGAGGGCGGAGGCGCGGCGCAGCTCCCGGGCGGCCCCGGCCCCGGCCCCGCCGGCCCCGTCGCCATGCAGCCCCCGGGCCGCGAGCAGGACGCCCGTACCAAGAGCATGTTCGTGTCGCGGGCCCTCGAGAAGATCCTGGCGGAGAAGGAGGCCAAGCGGCCCCCGCACGGGCAGCTGCGGAGAGCCTGCCAGGTGGCGCTGGGTGAGTCCGCCCCCGCCGGGCCGGGAGCCGCCGCCGCTGCTCGGCCCGGTCCTACCCGGCCCTGCTCGGGCTGTCACGGCACGTCCCGGCGGGGAACAGCCCCGCGGCCCCGGCCCAGGGCTCGGGAGGGGCGGGCAGCGCCGGTGCGAGGCGGGCAGCCCAGGCGCCGCCTGCATTCGGGGTCTGTGAAGCAGGAGGGGCGCGGGGCTGCCCCGCCGGGACTCAGCTGGGGGAAATCAGCTCCGAGCGTTTCGGCTGGGACACGGGGTGTTGGAGGGGCCCTTCTGCTGTCCTGGGCCTGGTAGTCCTCCCACACCTTCTGTCTGACTCATGGACTAGCTAAAAACTTGGGGCGGCCGCATATGGCGTGGTGTCTTGCACAACTGAGGCACTTTCTGCAAACTTCGTAGGCTGGTCTTCAAACCTGCAACTGCAAATCGGTCCTTTCATAGTACAGGACTAGGTGTTAAAGTTGTGAAAGCAGGTGGCATGACGTGCAGGGGAAAAACTAGGTAAAGCACTATGGCTCTTACAGGTAGAGTTTTCTGTGGCCTTTCTTATTCTACAGCACAGATCTCTCTTACAGTTTCACCTGGTTTGCACCAACATTTTTCCTTTAACTTGAGTGTATTTACTGTATGTAGAAAATTGAAACAGGAGAGACTGGCTGAGTAAGGACGCTGAGCAGAGGCAAGTCTTGTCGAATGTGTTATGAAAGCAAACTTGAAAAATAGCCATTGTTTTTACCTTCCTGCCCACAGTCCTTACCTTGAAGAAATCTGAAGGTGCTAACTACCTAGTGGTAACTACGTAGAAGTGTATTTTTTATTATTATTTAAAGTTGACATTGTGAGCAATAGAGATTACTTTTCCTACTTTCCGGACTTCCCCACCAACATCCACCCAACCTATTTACAAGACTGGAAACCTGCTTGTCTGCTACATAAATACTTTTTGAGAAAGGGAACTTTCTTGAAAGTTTAGTAGGAAGGTCTTCGTTTACTAGCACATCAAAGACTGTGATGCGAGAGGAGAAGTACTATGCAATAGCCACTTATTGGCATTTGTCTTTTGCATTATAGCTGTTTTACCTCTCAGTTTTTTAAGGTACAGTATGTTTGATGTCGGTTAATGCTTGTGACAATAGATATAAATGTTGTTAATCAGGCTGAAAAAAAAGTCTATGTACGACTTGACTGGACTAAAGCAGAGGTCAGCATGAATAGATAACCTTCTGTTACCCAACTCTCCTACACTAGTAGGGCCTTGATTACAGTTATATTTGGTAAATGTTACATCATTTCAAGTTGACAACATGAAGATAGTTCCTTACATTCATGTGTGCTTTTTATTTTTAAACTTTATTCTGTGTAGAATAGGCTCTGTTCTACTCAAATAGAAAACCAGTTTTACTTTACGTAAGCTTAATTAAGCTTATACTTTGTTAAATAAAACTGAGTTTAATTTCAAAAGTGTTAGCTTAATTATCAAGTCCTGTGCTGTAGTAAATATGCTAGGGAATGTGGGAAGAACATTACTTGCAGTCTAAAGAATTCAGGCCAGACTTTTTAATCTACACAAATGGTTTTGCAAGAAAGAAGCTGCAGTGTTTTCAATAATAGTAAAGTCCAGTTATCCTTTAATAATTAAGTCTGAGTACAATTAATTCAATTTGAGAGAAATGTAAAGTCAGCTTTATGGACCTGGTAACTGTGACAGATGTTGTCTTTTATTTTTCCATGTCATATTTCAAATAATGCCCCTCTACCTATGACTAAACTCCATTTGCTATGCTGTCTTCTTTATACAATGGTCTCTTTAATGGAGCCTTGAGCTATCATATCTTTTATAAAGCAGTCAGCATGGCACGGGTCACAAGTAAATTCTTGCTCTAAATAGAGAGGAACTGGTGTATTCTGGAACTACCTAATCTACCTAGCCTGCTGCTATTTCTATAGCTTCTGCTGTGGTGTTACTGGAGTAGTGTTTCTGTTAATTACACATGCTTTAAATTTTTGTTTGGTGAGACAGAGGAATATATTTCTAACTATGGGAATCATGTTCCTGTTTTCTCTTTTATTAGTTCATAATGTGTTTCACTGCTGAGATCTTAAGTAAGTTACCAGTGAAAATTGCTGTCATTCTTATCTAGGAAATACAGGTGATATTTAATTCTAAACTGCTGTTGCCCTGTTCTTCCATTCCCAATGTGTGCTTTACTGGAGCAGTAGTCTGCAGTTTCGGACTGCAAAATATCTTCATGACTTCGTAGAAATGAGAAGTGTTGTAGGCTCAAATAGGGTATAAACATGGGAAGGGTGAAAGGAGTGCTTATTCGCTCCTGAACTGTACAGGGCTTGTTAGCTTGCACTGTTGGCCCAAAGCAATGATAGATGTGTCCTTGGAAATGGGTTTGGTAACAAAACCATTTCTCAGTTATTTAAAAAAAAAAATTTTTTTGCTCTGTCCATCCCCTCTTGAAATATACAGGGTAAATGTTGAGTAAGCAGAGTTGAATGGATTCCTTCATTCAGCCTCTTGCTTCATCAGTAGGTGTAATGGTTGTATCCAGTGCTCTTAGTGCCAGTAAACCCCAGGAGAGGCGAGGAGAAATAAAGTTTTTAAACAGAGAAGCTGTTCTGCTCTGCCTTAGAAAACTGCAGTTTTTAAGAAAACTGGTTTTAAACAGACAGCCAGTGTATTGTATATAAATAGTTGCCTAATAAGCCCCTCTGTGGAGCTCTGGGCATACACAGTTCTTAGCAAGCCTACTGAAACAGTCTGTATCCTGAAGAATTTCCAGTGGAGTATAGGCAGCGTGTATCACAGCAGTTCGTATGGGTGAAACGCTAATTGTGTACCCGGGTCTCTCAAAGAAAGACTCTCAGAACTATTATATTAATCTTCCCCTACTAGGACCGGTTTTAATGACGTACTATGCAGCCAGCCTGGTTCTGTGACATTTGATTGCCTAGGCACTTCCACGTACATACCTTTGAGCTTTGTAAGCAACAGAATTTGTTTAGTTTGTTAATTAATTTAAAAAAAAATCTCTTCTGCCATGCCTTCGCTTAGGAATCTATATGTGTGTTTGTCTCTTGATAGAAATGACAAATGGCTAAAGTGAGTTTGTTTCTTGGTTTAGTAAAGCCTCTTTGCTGGTGTGCTTGGGGAGTGCTGGCACAAGGCAAGGTCTTGCTTCACTGTGGCAGCCTCCTGTAAAGGGCTCTCTCTACAGAGGGATAGAATCAATAAACATAGGATGTCTTTTTGCATGTTTGCTTTTTGTTTTAAATTTAAGGCAGCCTGGAATTAGGCAATGCAGTGGACTGTACCAAAAAAAAAAAAAAAAAGCCGGTTCTGCTGTGTGTTTGCATTGGCATTGCTTTCCAGTGTTCTGACAAGCTCTGGAATGACATTGCTCGTGTCCTTGTGCTAACAAACTGCCGCTCTCTGCACAGGAACTGGTTTGCTTCCACTGGGATGAACCTGACCATTCATTAGCACGGGGTGCATCCAGCTGCAAGCCAGCAATTGTCCTTCCTTTTAATACGTAGGTTTCAATATACGCAAACTTAAACTGTCTAACACAGAACAGGAGTTACTTTTGGCATGTGCTTCATGCCAAATGCTTTCATAACGGCAAAGAAGCTTTGGAAGAAATGGCTGCAAGGCCTCGCTGGCTGGTGGGAGCGCCGGAAGGCTTGCGCTGAGTGGGCAGCACACGTGGTGCGTGGAGCTGAAGATGCTGCTGGTTGAAGCAGATGGAGGCATGCTTCTGCGGTCTGCCCTTGAAAGTACCAGTTAGCTCTAGTACCACAAGCACCAAGTGCAGGGTCAGCAGTGCCCTGTGAAGGCCAGAAGCTGACCTGCGTTGGGACTGCTCCGCTCGCAGGAGGAAGGGGTGCAGCCACAGACCAGAAGCGTGGCGGTGGCTCAGGGCTGCTGCAGGCTGGCTCTGCCTGGGCTGGGCTTGGCGAGTGCCTCACGGTAACAGACTTCAGTTAGGCAACAGTTTGTTTCACTTGGCTTTTGGTGGTCAGACCACCAAATGAGCTCTTCAAATGTGGAGATTTCCAAACGATTTTGATGCAATCAGTAGCAGGGGCATGCCTGTAACTTGTTTTTGTCTTTTTACTTACTCTTTTCTGCCAGCGTTATTTATTAAAATGCTGTTGTGATGCAGACACTTTTATGCTGCTTTGGAAAACCCTTTATATAACAAAATTGTGGGGAACTTCATCAGCATTTGGTTAGATTTTGTTTTGTTTTGTTATTTAATTTATGGAAGATTTTGGAAAGTAAAATCATCATTGCTTTAATATGAGATACTATTCTTGTATTTTTTCTAGTGCAAGATCTAATATACCTATCTCAGTGAAGGTATTATTGAAATATTAAACCTAAGATGGGCCTGGATCATGTGTCCTTAAGGTTAAAACCTTCATTAAACTTGCGTTTAAAACAGTTTTTGCAATGCTGATTTGCTAGTTAACAATATGAGGCGGAGGGTGATTTGTGTGAAAGAAGAAAAAAGTCTTTCAGTTGTGTATAGAGAATTTTTTGGCGGTGCTGGTGGGGGAAAACACATCACTTCGTTACTCTATAAACATAGAATTGAGCACTTAGATTATTCTCAGCTATAGATGCTAATAATGAAACCTGTTTGCTTGTGCAGTATTAAATTTTACAAAACAACCTTTTATTTTCTTGGGTGGGCTCAGTGCTCCATGTTTTTAGTGCAGTTTGATTTTTTTTTTTTTATATAAACAACTTAATCTCTAGTTGAGGAATTTTTACTTTGGAGAAAATGCAGTCATCTCAACCCCACCCCAAGCTGCCCTCCCAACAAGCTCGTCCTGTGCCTCCCCCAGGACAGCACGGCAGAGCGAAGGTAGTGCCTGTCACCTTCAGCTCTCCTGCGAGCAGCTGAGTGCCTATAGAAGGAAGGATGCCAAACCCCAACTGACCCAAAGTTTGGGAGATAGCTGGCACTTTTTAGAGCCCAATTTAGTGGCAGAGGTGAGCAGGAGCAAATCTGGCTTAAGCAGCTGCAATGGTTATAGCTCAGGAGCTGAGAAATGGGGAAGGATAGGCAGAAGTGGTGACTTTTTTTTTTTTTTTTTAGTAAAAAGTGAATAGCTTATTTTAGGCATGCTTGTTTGCATGATTGGCTTAATTAGAAAACAGTGGACTTATAAACAGAGCCATGACCCATGGTGGGTCTGTGTTCAGTTTTGCTGTATTGTTCCATCAAATTTGGGGTGATAATGTTCATTTGGCTCTACTCGCATCTTTTATTACTAATGGGTGTCATTCTGCTTCTTTCCTGACCCTGTTGGCCTTCAGTAATGAGAGAATATGGCAGACAGAGTAGAAAGTCCGAGTCCTAGATGTAGTGGCTTGTACTACGGTTTGTAGTTATATGGGTTTCCTTGGCATTTTGCTTGCATTTTCTCTGTAAAACAGGAATAGTAGTGCTACAAAACTGGCATACTCTGCAAGGATTGATTCTTGTAATGCTCCTTGAACAAAAGGACTGTGCAAAACCCTATAATATGTATCTGTTGCAGTTCTTGTTCATTAATATGTTTTGCGTATTGATGCTTTTGAGATGAAAGAAGTCACAGGCAGCACTGAAGTCACCTAACTCAGTACAGTCCAAAACATTGGTTTCTTGCCAGGACTCTGAAGAGCCAGCACTGAGTGATCGATCAGTTTCCAATAACTTTGCAGTTTAAACAAGTTTCCTAGGTATGGTAACTTGCAGGGGCATGGGGTTGGATGGGAGGGACAGGATTCCAGATGGTATTAAAAATGTGTGTAGCTGTGCACCCTTACGGCATGTGCTGTATTTGCTCTGTGTCAGTGTTCAGTTTGTGTCTGGTGTAGTGCAGTCTGTATTGTGCATCATGGTGATGCATTAGAAATCTTCAAAAAAAAAAAACATGCTGGGATCTTAAGGATTTGCTGGTGTTTGTAATAGAAATGAGGGATGCATTTTTCCCGTATTTACTCTTACAAAAAGCTCCCCAAAACTGTAATTTCAAAAAGGAGGAGGAGGAGAGAAAAAAAAAAAAGCTGCTGGCAAGGTGCCAGCATCCATTTAATATTCCTTATCTCTGAGTAAGAGTTTGTTTATTCAGCTGATGTCATATTGTAAGGTTTGTCAGAAGCGAACTAACCAGCATTGTAGTTAACAGGAAGCTCTGATGCGTTGAACTAATGGTTCCTGCAGCGGCTTAAAGACTTCCTCAAACCTGAGCTCTCTGTGATGTAGGCTTACCCTAAAAGAAAAATTATACTTGGGTTGCTAGTTTTTTTTCTAAATATACCTTTTTATTAAGAATATTTAGGAAAAAAAGATAGCTTTTTCCTGTAGAAGTTGAGAGCTATGCCTTCCCATAAATTTTGCAATTGTCTATGGTCTCTGGCTTGGGATGCTGAAGAAGTTACAGGAAAGGAGTAGCTAATAATGAAGTGTAATGGTTTGAAACAGCTTTGCTTTATTACGCTTTCCATATTTGTGGTGATGTTATCAATAACATCTTAGGTGTTAACGTCTGAATTTTTCTTTCTTCCAGATGAAATAAAAACAGAGCTGGAAAAGCAAAGGTAAATTATTAATTGCTGTAATTTGCAGGAAAGCATCAAGTTGAATAATTTGGTAGTGGAAATGTAAGAGTACATACAAGTTACTGCAATGTACTTGTGAATATCCAGCTACTTACCTTTCTGCCATAAACATGATCTGGCCCATGTGTCCCAATTACACAATGTCTGTGGCTCTGGGTGCTCCAGCCATAACTGCCTTCTGAATTTCACTATGAAATAATTGCAAAACTTCTAAAAGGTGCTAATTTCTCACTTCCTGTTACTGTGCTTAATACAGTCTGATAGAATACCTACTGTTCCTAATGATTTGCTGTGTTTGGTGGTATATGATCCTAATTACATACATCAAGAATACCAATTTCAGTATTACTTATATTTAAATAAATTTTTAAATTAGATTTACGTAATTAAGTTCCTTAAACTTTTTAAAAAATGTTTTAGAACAACACTTTCAAAAATCATGGCACAGTGCTAGGAAATGAGCCCCCAAAATGTTTATTTTTTTCCTTACTGTTTTTCATACAGGTTCTGTTTAAGTAATTCAGGGTAACTTTGGAAATTTTATCATTAAATTATTCTGCAGTATTACAGGTAGTGGGACACTACTGGAGTGTAGTGGGGTAAGAGGTAAGCTGAAGGATAAATGGAAGAGGTCAGATGCAATATATGAAAATGTAAAGCTGTTTTAATGTGATTTTAAAGAAAATTGAACTTCCTAAAGAAAGCATGCATAAGAGAATACGTTACACTTTTATGGTTCTGTATACTATTCAGCTTTAATCAGAAAAGAGAGGATGGATAGCTTGCTGTGATATATGTATTTAGAAAAACTAACAGCTCTTCTCCTCTGACCTAGAGAAGGCACTGTTGCTCCACCAAAAGCAAACTTCATTGAAGCAGATAAGTACTTCCTTCCATTTGAGTTGGCCTGCCAGTCAAAGTCACCGCGCATTGTCAGTACTTCCCTGGATTGTTTACAGGTAAGCTTCAATTCGGACAGAGTGAAATGGAGTAACATGCAGTTACAAAAACCTTGCATGCTGTTGGCATTCTTTGAGCGCAGAAGGAATATTATCCTGAGAACATGCAGCTATGCAGATATCTGCTATGGGTGTTTGGATGCATAAACCATGCAAAACAGGTTATCATCACACTTGGCTCAAAGTGAATCTTGTGAAAGCAGGAAATGCACATGTGTTGTTCTGTAGTGAAACAAACATTCATTGAAGCTCATGGATGCTCACGTTATTCTGTAAAGATACTTCATCTGCGTTGCTTTGAAAGGTCTGTTTCCCATGGTGTCCCTTGTAATGCTGATGTGATGGGAGGTCGGACTTTGGGACTGTTCTACCTTGTTCCTCCTTAGATACTTTAAAAAAAAAAAAAAAGGCGACTTGACCTTAGCTAACTTCTTGGGCATAACTTTTCTATTGTGAATAGGTACAAAGACTGACAAAAAAAGGTTTTGTCTGGCTGTGGTAGAAAGAAATATTCTGAGTGGCAGAGGAGTGTGTATTGCTTATTAAGTCCTGTTTTGTCCACCTGTATGAACAAGACAAGTATTTAGGACCCAGACTACTGAAGGTGATAATTTTTATGTTAAAGTTGGTTAAGTGAGGTATGCTGCTTACCCCCCTGTCGCCCTTCTTATGCTGTACTTACCTGTATTTTACTAAACAGTATGTGATTGTCTGAGTCGTAGAACTAGTTTGTGTTCTTTTTACCTAGAAACTCATTGCATATGGACATATCACTGGCAATGCCCCAGATAGCGGAGCTCCTGGAAAACGACTGATTGACCGAATAGTTGATACAATTTGCAATTGCTTTCAGGGTCCTCAAACAGATGAAGGGGTACAACTGCAGATAATTAAGGTATTTTATTTGGCACATTTTGGCATGATTTTGATTTGCTATTTTTGTCTCGGATTTTGTAACTGAAAAAAATTAAAAGTGAAATGCTGCTTAGCTAATGTCATAAGAAATGGAGAAACTGGGTCCTATGTTGCTGAATTTAGGGAGGCTATCACAGGGTCAGAATTGATATGTGAAATAAATTTTCTTTTGGTGAAGCAGAATATAATGGAATAGTGTATAAACTTTGGTCCTACTTCCTGGAATGACCCCTGGACTGGAAACTTTATCTGGTAGAAATAGGACAGCTTGGTGTTCATCTTCTAGGTTAGTAATGCCCACGTTCATTAGGTCACTGAATTCCTATCACCCTTATACTATCACGCTGCGGAACTTCCAATTGAAGGCACTGCAAATGTAATGCAGTATCATGGACTGTTGCTCTAGTCTGTCTGCTCTCTTGTCCATTTTTCCAGAGCTGCAGCTCATCTTCTCAACAAGTCATAGGAGCACCAGTAGTGTGTGATCTGATTCTGATATCTATGTGAGCTAATGTAGCTGAGATTAGAAATTGGTGAACTTCTTAATAATCTAATGTGATAACATTTTAGGCCAACTGTCCCTTTTACAGAAATGAAGCTATAAACCGTAATAGTAACTGTTTAGTATAGAGGAGGAATTTCTCTCTCACTGGAAAACTAATTCTGACAAAAACACTTTAACAGGTCAGGAGAGAACAAAGATATATCTAAGTTCTGTTAAATTTTCTTTTACTTGAAATGTGGTTTCAGAAAACTTGTATTTCTTTATAAAGAAGTCTTATAAAAAGATCTATGTGTTTCGTAACAAAACCACAGATTTTTATGGAAGACCTACATTAAGTATATTGCCTCAGTTCTGTTGTTTTATGGAATTTTTCAGGCTCTCCTCACTGCAGTAACATCTCCGTATATAGAAATTCACGAAGGAACAGTTCTTCAAACAGTTAGAACCTGTTACAACATCTATCTGGCCAGTAAAAATCTTATTAATCAGACGACCGCCAAAGCTACACTTACACAGATGCTAAATGTCATTTTTACACGGATGGAAAATCAATCTGTATGTACCTATTACTTTTGCTTCTATCAAACATCTAAGCTTGACAAAGGAATAGAATTTTTTTTTTGTATAGGTCTGTCATTGTAGTTAGATATCTATTGATTTGAAATTTAAAACAACTGTTAAATCCTGCAGTGAAGCATATCGAAGTTATGGAATTCGACCAATTGGTTAAAAATAACACATGAAGCTTATTGCTGATAACAAGGTTTCACATTGTAGTTTTTGCTGAACAGCTTTGTACAAACAAATGATGAATTGCTTTTAAAATGAACTAGATACCAGAGTGGCTAAGCTAAAGCAAGTGTTTCTGACTGGAGCGGCTGAGTGATGGTATCTTCACTGTTGGTTTTTTTTCCTCATTAGCACATGAATTCTCACAGGAACATTGGTTACCATAGGCATTTATTTTTCCTTATCATGTTTTCTGCCTTGCATTAACTTTATCGTAATGCTTTCTCAAGGTACAAGAATCCAGAGAAATAGAAAAAACAAATCAGCAAAAATCCCAGTCTCCTGCAACTCAAGTGGTGACCAGGTCTCCAAAGATTGGTCAGTTAAAGCACAACCATCAGGAAGGCAAATGTGCTGCTCCTCTAAGTGTAGAATTAACTAATGGTGAGCCTGAGCGAACAGAATATGGAAGCTTGAAGTCAGGGCAGGATCTGATTCCTTCAGCATCAGGTGAACAAGTACTGCTTTTGTTTACGTTTCTATTGGAAATTGTTCTCTTACGTTATTTTTGGGAAAAATGATTGGGGTTATTGGCTGAAATCATATTTGCATCTTCTTGGTAGCTATTGAGAGTATACAGGCCATTATTACGTATTGTTTACAACATTATAATCATTGAAGAAAAGGTCTATGTTTGCCCTAGAATTCTAGTAAAACTATATATAGTTTATGTATATAGAATTATACTGGAATTTGACTTGATTAGTTAGATAAAAGCGAAGGAAAGGAGAGAGGATAATCGTGGTACGCCTAAGGTGACAATTACTTTGAGATAATTGAAGTGTCATGGTAAAAAATAATGTATGTTATAAAGACGTTATCATATCCTTATACTGTATCCAATTTAGGAAAGTATATGAAAGAACAAAAAATTCCTGAGAATTGATAAATACAAATGACAAAACTACTGCATTAAAAATATCAGTGCTTTGATTTAAATTAAGGAAATAAAATAAGTGAGTATTTTTATGGGGCCTCTTGGAAATGGTTTTAAATGAGAGGTAGTGAAGAAAATCTACGACTTTTAACCCTTCTGCCTCTGTCCCCTTTCTTCTTTGTCTTCTTCCTAAACAAAAGTACAAAATTCAAAAATTATCTCTGTTTTGTCAGACGAAACAACTGATGGAGGAAAGGAAATGGTTAAAGGCATCTTGGAAGATGTAGTCGAGTCAGCTGTGAAAGGTAGTGAAATCTTCTGAAGTAAAATAGATGCATGCATATTGCAAAATGTTTTATTCCTCTCATAAAAGCATGCTTTATTACTACTAAGTATCTTGTAAAGAACACCTACTAAAGCAGTAAGAACAGTCTTTCATTGTCTTACAGGATTCGTCTTTTGCTCATAACTGAAAAATTCTTCTAGTTTATTAGTGCTGCTTCTGTCTCAGTCAGTTGTAGAGCTTCACAAATGTCATGGGACAAGCTCAGTGGGTGATTTCAATTGTATTTTTCTTTTTCTCCTTTAGCGGCTGAAGAGAAACAGGTAACAGAAATGGTTAAGGCTCTGCCTGCGGTAGAAACTGCAGATACTGCTCTTTCTGTCTCTAGTAACGAAAATGTACAAACAAACGGGATTCCAGATGATGGACAGTCTGTTTCCTCCACTGATAACCTGGTAAATAACTTCACCGGATGTCTGTGTATGGATAGAAATGAGAAATATTTTTTTTTTTTTAACACCAACTAATACAGTGGGATTTGGGGGAGGGAAGGAACAGAAGCTTTAATGTGTGTGTCCTTCTTTGGTTTAAAAGGGAAGCAGCAACTCCAGCTTAGGTAGATGTTGAAAATAACTGTTCTAAAATTTATTATTAATTGTATTTTAATATTGGAGGGAAGAGGGAAAGGCAGTCAACATGTGTTTAAAGAAGAAAAAAAAAATCCAGATCCCTTGTATCCATTTAGGGTTTCATTTATGCCTTCACAAGTGTTTTTTTTAAATCAGTAGCAATTTCTCAGAAGAGCTGTAGAATCTTCCCAATTGCTTTGTTCATTTGTTTCATTGAGGATCTAATGTTTTATTTCTTGCTCTTTAGGAAACAGATGTATCTGGACATCAAGCTGCTGCCAAATTTTCCCATGTTCTACAAAAGGATGCCTTCCTCGTCTTCAGGTCACTGTGCAAGCTCTCCATGAAACCACTTGGTGATGGACCACCAGATCCCAAGTAATGAGATTGTATTCATTACATTCTTCTCTCTAGATAGCTTTTGGAGACAGAGGGAGTGCAGTGAAGTAGTCGCTGTATACTAAAGCAGGTATTCAGAATTCACCTGTCAGGCCCTTGTTTCAGTTAGCTTGATGAATCTAAGATTGAATCTTCCTTCATGTTACTAGAAATGTAATACTTGAGGGATTATTTTTTGTGTGTGTGTTATAAGTTTATTAACCATATCAGTTGAAGTGGCCTTAACTATAGTGTTTGTGAAGGGTTTCATTTTTTTGAGGGCGGTGGTGTTAGGGCAGGAATCCTTTTCAGTAGTATTGAATTGCAAGTATCTACTATCCTAGTCCAAGTTGTTAATATTCCTGGAAAATTTCTAAATGAAGATCGTAGCTGTTGTCCAACATCACTTGCAGGCTGATTTTTTTTTCCCCTTTTGAAATGGCTTGAAATAGCAGTCGTTTTTTCTTGATGTGGAAGAAGTACACAAGTATTTATTCAGAGATACAATAACTCTTTAATGTTGAATTTTTTCTAGATCCCATGAATTGCGTTCTAAGATAGTGTCTCTTCAGCTTCTTCTCTCAGTACTGCAGAATGCTGGTCCAGTTTTCAGGACACATGAAATGTTCATCAATGCAATAAAGCAATACCTTTGTGTAGCATTATCTAAGAATGGAGTCTCATCTGTTCCTGATGTATTTGAGCTCTCTCTTGCCATCTTTCTCACGCTTCTCTCAAATTTTAAGACCCATTTAAAAATGCAGATCGAGGTGAGAAACTTTTATCAGTTTAATGATGCTCTAGTTCTTAAATAAGGATACTGCCATGATAAAAATCCAATGGGAAATTAGAAGTTAATGTTTTAGTTTTGTTGGCTTAGTAAACTGATAAATTACTGCTACATTTGAATTCTAGTATGCAAGAGAACGCTTTTCAAGAGAAATTACTGAGTAGAAATGAATTTGCACGTTTGATGTAGTTCCAACAAGTTTCAGATCAAGTCCTTTACTGCATTTATTTTGCAGGTGTTCTTCAAAGAGATCTTCTTGAATATTCTAGAGACTTCCTCAAGCTCATTTGAACACAAATGGATGGTGATTCAGACTTTAACTAGAATTTGTGCAGGTATTTCTATTGTGAAAAGCAGATACTTCCTCTGGCAGCAGAGGAAAATTATTTTGAAGACAAATGCTACGTATAATGTTTAAGAAATTTTGTGAAAAAATTAATTTGATCCCATAGTGATTGGGTTAAATGTCTGTGTTAACCTTCACTGCCTGCTCAAACTGTTTCCTTTTAAAAACGCTGTTACGCTGAACTCTAGTTCTTGCACTTTCATTTATTTTCTAGATGCCCAGTGTGTAGTGGATATTTATGTTAACTATGACTGTGATTTAAACGCTGCTAATATATTTGAACGCCTTGTAAATGATTTGTCCAAAATCGCACAGGGACGAAGTGGGCACGAATTGGGAATGACACCTTTGCAGGTAAGAATAACACTTCTGAAGACAACGTACAGATTTTGTTTTCCGTAAATGATGATATCTCTACATTATTGATACTTCCAGTGGTTTGCATGGTTCATAATCTACTGATGTTACTTATTAGTTAGCTGCGTTAGATAAGTTACAACTGGATGATGAAGCAATATGATGGATTTACTTGGATTTACTGTGTGTGTTTTCATTGTGATACTCAACTTGTTCTGGGCTCTTTTGTTGGCCTGCCAAGGGAGAGAGAATCAAATGAGCCACCTTCTGTTTTACCCAATGACTTTTCTCCTGAGATTTATGCCTCAGCAGTACCTTCATCTTGAGTGCACCTCATTCCTTTGATTAGAATTGCATCAGTACTTGCTGGATTATTTTTTTTTCCTCATTTTTCATTTAACCAGAAAGTGGAAGCAATACCAAGAGACTTGTGCTTCAGTGTTTGAATAAGACTGTTCACTGAACAGCTAAGGTAGTGAGACACTTGTCTTGTTTGTGGAGAGATCTGATGCTATATACTTGCTGTATGTTCTTAATGATTCATACAACAACAGAGCTGCATATAGAATTGGTGTATATCATCCTCTGGTTGTACTTACTAGTTGGCAGTAGACCATCTGCAGAAGCAGCAGGAATGTGGCGTTAGTCTGGTTATGGTTGCTTTTGACCTGGATGTAGCCAGCCTAAATAGTCAAGGGACAGAAATGTACTTTCTGTAATCAGTAGGTCTTCCCCTAACTGATAAACTTATTAAGATGTGAATGGTGTGATGTAATGCATCCTAAAACTATAATATATATGTGTATTGCTTTTTGTTTTTTTTTGTTGTTGTTGGATATTTTTAGGAACTAAGCCTGAGGAAAAAAGGACTTGAATGTTTGGTTTCTATTTTAAAGTGTATGGTAGAATGGAGCAAAGACCTTTATGTGAACCCCAATCATCAGGCTAGCTTGGGTAAGATGGTTTATTTAAGTAAGTTTGTCCCTGTGTTTCCTTATGGTTTGGAAGTTACTCAGCAGTGTAGATGCTATGTTTTTGCATGACAAATTGTTTATACAAGTAAAATATTTTCACAGATGGTTATTAGTGATGTTGCAGTAACTGATTCTTTGAATGTCTGGTTCAAATAACCAGATTCTGTTTTAAGACTATTAGCCAGGCCATTGTCAACACTAGAAAAGCTGATTTATGTAGAGCAAGAAATGTGACAAATCTTACAGTTGCGAGGTTAAAGTGCAAGTTTTCTGCATAGGTGCTGATGCTCTTTTTCTTTTTGCTGAACTGTTTTAGAATTGCATCCATATAGCTTATTCATGTAGTGTAGACTGTCAAAAAGTAAACCTACTCAAATAAGAATTTTGGCTCATAAACATCTAGTAGAAGTTTTTCTGACTGAATGCTTTTTTTGCTGAACAGGATGACTTAAGTCTCTCTGTGTTTATAAATAGGTTCGTACAAACCATCTGAACAGGAAATGGCTGAAGGGAAATGCCTTGAGAGTGGAGGGAGACGGAGTAGTGTCAGTTCCTTGGACTCCACGGTGTCATCAGGAGTTGGAAGTGTTGGTACCCAGACCTCTGTCCCAGATGACCCTGAGCAATTTGAAGTCATCAAACAACAAAAGGAAATAATTGAACATGGGATAGAGCTGTAAGTTCAGTATGACAAGAAAATAAAAACTTGCTCGTAAAGAAATGATACATACAACCATATTGTTTCTTCTGGTCTTAGACAGTCATACGTGCAGGGACACAAACAAGTTGATTTTAATCTGGAAGGCTCTTGCCTACTGCTGTCAAAAGCTAACACTGGAGGCTGTCATGGTTAAAAAGGAATCCAGTGAAATCTTGGGTGGAGTGGGGTGTGGTTTCATAGCTTTCCTTTGTGCTGGTTCAGCCACACAAGAGAGGAAAGTGTGTATATATATACACCTAGATAGAAACTGATCTGAGCAGACAGGCTTAATGTTGTCTTCTAGCTCTTAAACCATTTGTTGTCTATTATTGAAACAGTTGTAATTAAATGATTTTTCCAGCAATGGTTTATTTCTGTTTCATTTATTTGGAGATCTTTGCCTATAAATGTTATGAACAGCGACATTTTTAATGTTTCATGGAAATTCTCCAATTTCAGGTATTTCAAATGGGTCAGTTTTTAATGGTAGCAGTAACTTATAACCTTATTAGCAACTGAATATACCTTATGAGATATAGCCTATTGCGTGATACAGCTCATGTGTTGTTCTTTGTCCTTTTCGTAAGTTTGAAAAAGACAAAACTGCAAGTCAGTGTTTGGTTTAGAACAGCTCTTTAAAACTAAAACATTATTGGCGGGGATGTTTTCAATTGTATGTATCACCTTTTTCCCTGTTTTTGTGAATAGGTTTAACAAAAAACCAAAGAGAGGAATACAATATCTGCAGGAGCAGGGAATGCTTGGTACTACAGCAGAGGACATTGCACAGTTTCTGCACCAAGAAGAACGTCTCTGTTCTGTAAGACTATGGGCAACATAAGATAATTCATAATGTTTTAACAGGAATACTCTTGCCCCTGTCATCGTCTGATATTTGTGTATGCACTCAGAGTTCATATTTAATTAAAAGATAACTAGAAACTAAGGGCTCTAATGAATATACTTAATTCCAATGCTGCTTTCTCTTTACTTGCTGTCCCAGGCTTTTTAGTAAAGTAATTGTGTTTACAATAAAGTGCTGAAGGGGTCCCCATAAACAGGAACACATGGCTTTATATATATCTACATTAGCAATATCTTGCCAGCAAAGGAATATCATGTGCCGCAGTGGCAAAGCATTCTCCACTGCATGTGAAATTGGGTGCAATTCACCCTTCCTTGGCCCTCCAGTAATGCAGAATTCACCATGGGGAATGAGGGAAGCAAGAATATGCAAGCTAAATCCATTTTCTACTGAGACTGGTTTCTTGGCATCCTTGTTTGGCATCCTTGTAACGGTTGCTCTGCCTGCTTAGTGAAGTCTTACAAAACTCACTGATGTGCAACTCTTGTACTCTGAACTTTATTGCGAAGCTGGCAGTTGGATTACACAGTAATAACTGTCTCTTGTGTTTTTTAGACTCAAGTAGGGGAATTTCTTGGGGAAAGCAACAAGTTTAACAAGGAAGTGATGTATGCCTATGTAGACCAGCTTGATTTCTGTGGGAAAGACTTTGTCTCTGCTCTACGTATATTTTTGGAAGGCTTCCGGCTGCCAGGTGAAGCCCAGAAGATTGATAGATTAATGGAGAAGTTTGCTGCTAGATATATTGAATGCAACCAACGGTAAATCAAAACCTTTGTATTGGATAAGTACCTGAAAAATGGCTGTTTTGTTCATGGCCCTTAGCCATAAGGTATAACTCCCACTCTTACTGGGTCAGGTATTTCTACAGGTCTGTGTGGGAGAGCAGTTCTTGTTACTTATATTGCTGCAGGACATCTTCATCAGCTAGGTAAAACGTATAGAAAGCATATGGATGGCAGCATTTCATTATTTTCCAAACACTTGCTAGAAGGAATTACTGGAAGAGGGAAGCCCTAAGTATGTTAAATTGTCTGTGTGTTAACTATTCTGGTTTTTGATAAATATGGGTTAGTCAAGAGTAAACAACAGCAATGAGCAATAGTAACTGCTAAAACTAAAAATACATGGCTTAAATAACTGATAAGATATTACATATGTTTTTGCTTGCAATTACATGCTGAACAAAGATGCATGTATGTTAGTTGACATCAAGGAGACAGTGTTTTTGTTTCTAATGCAATAAACAAACTAGCACTGATGTTTTGCTAGGTGTTCAGGTTAATTGATTCCCATTCTGTAGTCCTGTTGGTGTATCACTGGGTCTGGTTTTGTATAATTCTTGATGAATCCCTGGGAGTGAAAAATAGGCTGTTCCTCAGCTTTTGTATGGTGACCCAAAGAAGGATAAAAGACAATCTTTTGGGAGTGCCTTTGAAAATCCCCTAGTCATCATTTGTATCCAGCTTTGCAAAGATGTTGCTTTTAAGTTTTAAGGTACAAATAAAAACGAAAAAATATTTGGGGCTTCATGCGTTTCTGAAGACTAACTTGAGTCTATGATCTATTTAAATACATGTTGCTTCTGGGTATTTTTCTTGCATGTTGAAATAGAGCTAATGGATAGAGGAATTAAGCCTCTTAATAACCTGTTTTGTTTTTCCCTCTTTCCTCTCATAGGCAAACACTTTTTGCTAGTGCTGACACTGCTTATGTTTTGGCATACTCTATTATAATGCTGACTACAGACTTGCACAGTCCACAGGTAGAAATCAAAAAAAAAAACAAAAACAGACTTGTAAAAGTTCAGATTTCCTTGGAACTTGGCATGCTAAGTCTGATACCTTGATTCTTTTTTTACAGGTAAAGAATAAAATGACAAAGGAACAATACATTAAAATGAATCGAGGAATCAATGACAGTAAAGACCTTCCAGTAGAGTATTTATCCACGATCTATGAAGAAATAGAAGGAAAGAAAATTGCTATGAAAGAGACAAAAGAATACGCAATTACAACCAAGAGTAGTAAACCAAGTAAGAAGGAACTAGAAACTGGAATGACCACAGTATTCTGAACTATTGCATTAACTTTCAGGATGGCATAGTGCAGTTCAGATCCCTTTTGAAAAAACTTTGTGCAATAAATAAATTAAATTTAGAATGCTAATATCTATATCTGGAATGAAACTGTCTCAGTTATTGATTAATGCAGCTACTTCTATGATGGAAACATAACTGTGTGAGTGCATCCAGCACCATTGCAGAGAGGCACTAGAAACTGTAATGTTTTTTTAATGGAAGTGTGAGGGAAGTGGTAAAATAACTGAAGGTGGTAGCGCTTGCTTTGCTAATTAGCAAAATGTTAGGCAGCAGGTATGCTTTTGTTTCCTTATCAGTAGCATGGCATAGTTCAAAGGCTGATAAATGTCACAGTCTCATTATGTCACATTATGATAATGTTTGAAAGAGACTTATGCGTGTAGCGTATTTGTAGAAACCATTATCTCTGGTTGTACTCTGTGCTTTCTCAGGATAGTGGCTATGCATTTAATTGTGTTTAGCGAATTCTGAATCTTCAGCATAGCGCTTTTCTGGTGTTTTTGTGCCATTTGCAAGTTTCCTAGATCAGAACAGGAACAGAATTTATCTTCTTAAAAAGTGAAGTTGCAATCTTTAGTGTAAGGGTAAAGAAACACAGTTAGTAATTTGTTCTTCAAATTGGTGATAGCCAGTTTTGTACTGAGCATGTCAGCCTAAGCAATGAAGCATTTTCCATCCATTTTTGTAAGCAGAGTGACTTGAGTTAATAGAGTATGCCTCTCTGATTTCCAATGATTAGGTCACAACACATGGCATATAATAAATTGCTGAATTAATTGCATTGTGTAGAATAAAGTCTTAAGCTGGGGTGTGGATTTTAGTACTAGAGCACCTTGCTTGTGACCTATGACAGCTTCCTGAATTCTAACACTCGTGGAAGACACATTTGGATTCTGTTTGGAACACCTTCATATAACTTTTGTGATACTCAATAAGAAGATGTGGATTGTGCTGTTATGAAAACAAACCAATGCATCTGTGTGGTGTTTCCCTTAGGTGTAGCTAATGAGAAGCAGCGGAGGCTGTTGTACAACTTGGAGATGGAACAAATGGCTAAAACTGCTAAAGCTCTCATGGAGGCAGTAAGCCATGCAAAGGCTCCTTTTACTAGTGCCACTCATCTGGACCACGTCAGGCCCATGTTCAAAGTGAGTGTGTGAAATTAACCAAGTATTTTCATTGCTAAGAGTTTCAAGCATTGAAAAAAAGTGGGGAAATGACTTTGAGAGAATGTAACACGTGGGTTTTATTTTGGATATATTTGGTCCATGTTGTGCAGTCTTTTGGGCTAAAATCTTAGCAAATTCCTGAACTTTGTTTCTTCCTTTCTTTAGCTTGTATGGACGCCATTGTTGGCAGCTTACAGTGTTGGTTTGCAGAACTGTGATGACACAGAAGTTGCATCCCTTTGTTTGGAAGGAATACGATGTGCAATTCGAATAGCCTGTATCTTTGGAATGCAGGTTTGTGTGATACTGAGCATGGGGATTGCTAATGTAGGCAGTATAGATTCTGGGAGGGAGATGGAGGAACGGAATGAGGAATTGCAAATAACTTGCACAGAGAAAACAAAGCTTACATATGTTGTTGAAATGGTCAAATAAAACAGTACCATCTCTTTTTAGTTGAAGATCTTTAAATGTTAAAGGTTTTCTCAAATTCTGCTTGCCTTTTATTGCCAAGTCCTGTTAAGAGCATTTGCCAGCTTGCTTACTGTTTTCATTCTGCTGAAAAGTGTTCTAATATAGTCACTGACTACGTAGAAGAAAATTGCGTAGGCATGCTGGAGAAGTATCCTTCTGTAGCTCTTCAGACTTGATTACAGTGACTTGTTTCTCTGTCTCATAGCTTGAACGAGATGCTTATGTACAGGCCCTTGCTCGGTTTTCCTTGTTGACCGCCAGTTCCAGTATTACAGAAATGAAACAGAAGAACATAGATACCATTAAGACACTTATTACAGTCGCTCACACAGATGGCAACTATCTCGGAAACTCTTGGCATGAGGTAAAAATTTGAATAGCTTAAGTAGTGCAACTGCATTGTCCTTTGAAAACTTGCAGGATTTTGCTGTTTTGATTTGCTTACTACTTTCAGTCTTTAGTAACTGCATCTACCTCCCAGGATGTATCAGAACTCTGCTTGAAATATCAATGCAAGTGCATTATTTTGTTTATTTAAAAAAAAAAAGTGGGAGAGGGGAGGACACTAATTTTTTTTTGGCAGGCTCTCTACACAGTGTGACCAGTATTGTAATGTTTATAGGTACATTTGATATGGAATTAAAACCATACTGAAACTGCGTTTGACTTCAGGGAATCCTGCACAGAAACTATCACCTTCTTGTTCATATAAACAAAAACACTCCAGCTCACAGCTCCAGACTTCTCCGTGCAGTGGTTGGGAACTTCTACACCACAACTGAGTGAAGAATCGTGGCCAGAATAATTTAGTGAGGGACAGACAAGGATAATCTATCAGGATCATATATATTTTCATAAAGCATGTTTTCCAGAAACTCTTCAATCAGATACAAATCTGTGATGCTGCTGAAAGGGTCATTCCTGCTGCGTTAATTTCTCTGGCACTAGGCTTTGGCTGCATGGTGATAGGAGCCAAAAGGGACTCTAGCTGACAAGTCACTTGGACGTGGTTTAAAGTACACCCCTAAAAATGCTTGTGCCAGTAAAAGGGATGTTTCAGTGGGGGTGTAAGGAAAGAAGAGAAGGTCCCTTCTGTGCCTATAGCAAGGCACAGCTGTGGCATTTTCACTATGTGCACTGAACATCATGGCACAGTGGCAGCTGCAATGATGCCATCTTTTCATCTCTGGAATGGTGAAGCTGTTTATAGTTTTGAAAGTTGGTGCTGTAGAAGTAATAAAATGGTCTCTTCTGATAGTTAGAGATCCAAGTTAGATTTCTTGGTACTGTTTATTTGTTCCTCTAGTATGGGAATGACTCATGGCAGCTGGTGGTAGGGAATGAATCATTCAATGCAACTTTATTTCCAGTTGTACTAGCAATGTTGTTTCAGTTACATCAGAACTGTTATAGTTGTCCAAGTTGTTTTAGAGGTTAGATAATCTGGAGAGTGTTAGGAATAAATGTATGATATTCAGAAACAGTGTTTAAATATCTTTGTTTTCAGATCTTGAAATGTATTAGCCAGCTGGAACTAGCACAACTTATAGGAACTGGAGTGAAAACTCGGTATTTATCTGGCGCTGGGCGTGAAAGGGAAGGAAGCATTAAAGGCTATGCGTCTGGAGGGGAAGAGTTTATGGGCCTGGGATTAGGTAAGATGATTAATCATGGACTTCATGAAGATGCATAAGTGAAGTATGATGGCTGAGAAGGTTCAATGTTATAAGATACCAAAATGTTTTTACTTGCTTCCAGTGGAAACTATATTAGGATTAATGGAACTTAAACAAAAAACAATTTATACTTAAAGATGTTTTAATAATTACCAAGTACATTCCTATTTTAATGACTTCAATTGTGTTAAGCTGTTTAACAAAACTCAAGATTTAGTTGTTGGAATGTGATGTTGTCAAAGCTGTTTTGCCATACAAAGTCATTGTTTTCATACCAGTGTTATCTGTTCTTCCTTTTTATGCTCTGTTTAGAAGTAAAAACATAAATTGTTTATCTTTAGGAACATTACAATGACTGATAATTGTTTTCTCCAAAGAAATTCCTTATCTCTGCATTTTGGGCTTGCTGTTTTATCAGTTCCAATCTTATTAACAGCATTGCATCTTAATTAACATGATGGCCAAGACACAATGCCCTCATAAAAAAGAAAAGTGCCTCTTACTGCTTTTGAATTTTGTCATAATCTGATGCAGATCAGGCAAAGGCACTGTGTACTCCATATAAATTCGCAAGGTAATTGGATGCAGTAGTTGCTTATCTTTGTTTACTTGTATAAAGTTAAGGTTACTATAAGGTCATGATTTCATAATGCTAAGTACTGATTTCTATTGGCTGTTATTGCAGGTAACCTTGTTGGAAGTGGAGCTGATAAACGGCATATGGCAAGCATTCAAGAGTCAGTGGGAGAGACCAGTTCACAGAGTGTAGTGGTAGCAGTAGACAGGTACTTAGAATACAATACTTGTTCTGGGGAAAATGTGGCTTGAAGTTACTGACCATCTGACTTACCAAATGACTTCTGTTCTTGAAGCCTATTTCTGGCGTGAGAAAGACGCTGATACTGTCTGTGTAATTTGTGTTGCGTGCATCCTGTGTATGTGGATTCCCCCTGCCAGATTTAGCCCGAAGTAGACTGGTATCTGAAATGAAGATATGTCCTTATTCTATTAAGTCATGCAGTTTACTTTGGTCTTGTGAACCAAGCATTTCAGCATTTCTTTAGTTGCTCTTCTGCAGCTTTTCGTTCATTAATAACTGTATTCTTGTCCAAAACATTATCTTGTTCATCTGTCTCTCTAAAATGTTGGATAAAGAGATGCTTCTATCATAAACTGTATGTTGGAAGTGGAATTAATCACATATTCAAGCTTGTAGTATTTATTATAACATGATGTGTATGTACTACGTCATAGATTTGGGAGTATTCTACACTTACCAGTGGTTTATGTGGATCACAGTCAGTGATTTTAACTTCTGTCAAGACTGTGAACAGCTAAAGGGGAGGAAGGGACAATAGTCTTAAGGATCCATAGTTCTGTGGCTGTTTTGACAGCCACAACTTAGAGTACTCTTGAACCATGTAAAGAGCAAGCGGGTGGCTGGCATCCAGCAGAGTCTTGCAGCAAAGTTCTCTTAATGTCTCTTCACTCCCTCAATGCTATTTAACAAGTTATCAACCAAATGAGAGTTCCAGAGCTACTTGTACTGAACAAAAATATGAGCCTGTACCTGTTTCCTGCTGTGGAATGCTTCTTCCTGGAAGAAGCATAGCAGACTGTGACTTGCAGCAGGGAAGAGTCTGCTTAGACATAGGAAAGGGACGTGAGCTGCTGCCAAAGATTAAAACAGTTGCAGAGGTTATGGTGTTGAGGGTTGTGAAGTACCTCCAGGACAGATGCTGACAACTGCCTACAGCACTGACGTGTGATTGACTCTTGAGCAGCTAAATCTGCAACACATTTATTTCCTCCACAGGATATTTACAGGATCGACTAGACTGGATGGAAACGCGATAGGTATGTATGCTGACTGTGTGGTGAGTTACAGGAATTTTTGCAGTGTAACATCCTGAATTTACAGTAGTGTTTTAATGTTCAGTTGACTTTGTCAGATGGCTGTGTGCTGTTTCTATGGATGAGCTGGCTTCCCCACACCATCCACGCATGTTCAGTCTGCAGAAGATAGTGGAGATATCCTATTACAACATGAATCGCATTAGGTTGCAGTGGTCAAGGATTTGGCAAGTGATTGGAGATCACTTCAACAAGGTATTTTTAAAAATCAAGTTAAAGAACATGTATGAATGTGGCAGGACTTGTTTAATCAGCTTTTTCTTCTAATGTTCTTGAGTGGTGTAGGTTGTAATGTAAAAAAAAAAATACATTAAAGGCGCAAACTTCTCAGCAGGTGATTTGGAGTAATCCTAACAACGTTTAATTAGACAACCAGATTCTAGCATAAAAAGTGAAAAAGACATCAACATTTAAAGGGTATAAACAGGCATGAAAATGTTTGAGAATGATCTTTAATCACTTCATTATATGATTTTACGTTTATACTTCTTCATATACACCACTGTCTTATCCTCCTGATCAAATTCCAAGTTAGTTTTCCTCTAAAGTACGTACGGATAATCCTGAAACAACGAAGTTATTTTCCTTAGGAAGTTGGACCATGTGTTTTTCTAACTGATTTTCTGTGGTTTGTTTTTTGAGTGTCTAGCTGTTTTTTCTTACGCTACTGTTGCATACAAAATCCATGGAGCTGCTTAGATGTCTCAAATGACTGAGACAGCTCCCTGTTTTCTAAATATCTGAAAACTAGAATGTGCTTTAAGTTCTCAGTGGACTGACCATGAAACTTGAATGATACATACATTATTGGCTATTGTATTACTTATATAAGTGCTTGAAAACTTGTATTTCTTCTAGGTTGGATGTAACCCTAATGAAGATGTTGCCATCTTTGCAGTAGACTCATTAAGGCAGCTGTCCATGAAGTTTCTTGAGAAGGGAGAGTTAGCCAACTTCCGTTTCCAGAAAGACTTCTTAAGGCCTTTTGAGCATATTATGAAGAAAAACAGGTGTGATGGACTGGTATTTGTGAGCTTGCTTTATTTCTACTTTGTGTGGGTTGAATTGTCTTGTATGTGGACATGGTAGTTGACATAGTGTTGGTTTCTATCTTTTTAAGATCTCCAACTATTCGGGACATGGTAATACGCTGTATTGCTCAGATGGTGAACTCCCAAGCTGGTAATATTCGCTCAGGCTGGAAAAATATCTTCGCAGTCTTTCACCAAGCAGCATCAGACCATGATGGGAATATTGTGGAGCTGGCCTTTCAAACTACAGCACACATAGTTAGTAAGTAGTGCCTAACAGATGCAAGTACCCAAATTAGCTTAGCTGCTGTGACTCTGGTTTAAAAGTCCCATCTGCATGTGAGCTTTGTATTCCCTAGTAAATAAATACAATGTCTTGCAAGTAAACTCTTTAAACTCTGCAGCTAGGTCTTATCTGTGAAGTCGGCTGATTTTTATGGACAGGAAAAAATAGATAGGAATGGGATAGGAATTTTTTCCTGTGGGTAGGAAAAAAAATAATTCCTTGCTACAGAACTCTTCAAATCAGGAATAAATTCAGTAAGTTCCTATGTTGCCCGTCTCTGTTGCAATAAACTAATTTAGGAAAACTATTAATAGATTTCACAAACTTCCATGCTGTTTCAGTTTCATATGGTGGGGATCACGATTCTTGTGACACTGACAGGTGATAACCTGTAGAGTTTATTTCATCCAGGCTACCTGCTCTAAAACTATATTTGAACAACATATTGCTGCCACTTTCAAAGGAAGACAACTGACTTGGATATTCTTGAAGCAGACTTTCAGTATTGATGGGAGCTTTCTTAAGTGTCCTGAAACTGCCCTATTCCCATTAAATATTGGAATATTTAATAAGCATGGGAGGAGAAGAGTGATGGACAGCATTAATAAACGCAAAAAGTAGCAAAACTTCTTTTGCCAACTTGAACCAGAATTAGAATAGTTCAGGTACCTACAAAGATTGAGTCCAAATTGAAGTACGTCGATCTTGGGAATGGTAGTTGGTTCAAAAGCTTGTATACATTGGATTTGTTTTCTATGGAGTCTGTCCATTAAGCATGAAATCAAATGCTTTTTCCTTTATTTATACGGAATCTGATTAACTTCAGGCTTGGGTGGCTTAGGTAAATTTATGTAACTTCATATACAGCAGGGAAGCAACCATTAAGCTTTACTCCTATTATTTATTTATTTATTTATTTTTACTCTTATTATTTTCCAAGATATTTTAAGAGATATTTTAAGATATTTTTGGGTGGTGTACGCTGTGAAAGGAAATTGAACCAGATGAGAAAATATGAAAGAATCTTAGAATATAAATTAGAAATTGCCCAGCCTGAGAACATGTGGTACTGGGGCTAGGAGGACAGGATGGGGAAGAGCACAAGGAAAGAAATGGAACTACCTAATCCAGAAGATCTGTTCCTTCTATGTTTGTCTGTTTAGTACTGGTATGCCATGTCTGGCTTCAGTAAATCAATGCCAGTTCATATCTGTATGTCAATACCAGTAAGTTTTAATAAGCTTTTTGTTTGTTCTTGACAGCAAATATTTTTCAACAGCACTTTCCAGCAGCAATTGATTCATTCCAAGATGCAGTAAAATGTCTTTCTGAGTTTGCCTGTAATGTTGCATTCCCGGACACCAGCATGGAAGCAATTAGACTTATCCGATATTGTGCAAAATATGTTTCAGAAAGACCACAGGTATTTTTTTAATCCTTGTGTTTTCTTTCACTGTCCTCTACTGTTTAATTGAGATTATTCTTACAACTAAGAAAGAGCTTTCAGACTTGAACTTCAGTCTTCTAGCAGGAAGAGTTTGTATTAAAAGTGTATTCAGAAATAGGAGTAATTTTGGTGTTCTGTAACCAATAAACTAGGATTTGTGAAAATGGAAATAACTGATAGTAGTAGTCCTTTTACTACTATGCTAGGACCTGGAAAACAAAACATCTTGATTCCATAATCCTAATTATGTCTGGTTAAACTGGTTATGAACATGCATGGTTTTGTACATCAGTCTGTTGTGTGAATATTTAATATAATTAATATAATAATCACATTGTTGAAAAGAGCCTGGAGTTAGATAACAGTTTTATGTTAGCATTGCAAGATGTGCGTGCTCTAGTTGATATGACAGGAAACTGCAGAATGGGTTTATGTGCAACAGCTGAATTAAGATTCTGTTATTGCCTAATTTGTATAATTGTTACCTATCATTGTTAAACTTGCTTCCTGAAGTACAAACCTCTGCAATTTTTAAAGCCTCTAGCAGAATTTAAGTAAAACTGATTGGCTTGAAATATTTGTTTTCTATATATTTTTTCCAGCTATCTTCACAAATAGATATGTCTCAGATTTATATTTGACAGGAGTTGAGTGTTAGAGTAGAAACTAAGCTAAATTTTCAGTTCTGTCTGTGTGGCATGAATGGTATCTAAATCTGTTATAATTAAAGACTTTAGAGATTTTCTTTAATCTTTTTTTCCTGCTCATCTCCAAGGTATTAAGAGAATACACAAGTGATGACATGAATGTTGCTCCTGGGGACAGAGTATGGGTCAGAGGATGGTTCCCCATTTTATTTGAACTTTCTTGTATCATCAATCGTTGCAAATTAGATGTTCGAACAAGGTAATAAGGCTTTTCTGGTTTTTGGTTTGCCTTCATTTAGTGAAGGGATCACAGGTACACATTTTAACATCATCTTTGTTTACAGAGGCTTAACAGTGATGTTTGAAATAATGAAGAGTTATGGCCATACATTTGAAAAGCACTGGTGGCAAGATCTGTTCAGAATTGTGTTTCGGATTTTTGATAATATGAAACTCCCTGAACAACAAACAGAGGTAAAACAAACAAATAAGCAAGCAAACTCTAGAGTATTTTTTTCTTAAGAACTCAAACAATCCAGGCTGCAGCTTGTATCATTGGTCATGTCAGTATTTCCAGCCCATGCTGCCCCAAACTCCATTTGTAATGATATCTATAACATGACAAATGCAGATAGCGTCCATGTGGAAAACTTCTCATAGTATCCAGTGACCTGTCTGTTCCGCCTGACTGAATATGTTCAAGGAGAATATTCACACTCTGTGAAACTGCATAGTCATCTGAATAGTTACCGTATGGCCAAGTAAATGCTTCTGAAAAGATATCATCAGTAGTAGGTACTGGGGGCTCTTCCAGTTTTATCTAAATTCACTTCTTCTCATAGACTACCTCCTTTTTTGAATAGCCAGTCATAAGCCAAGTGCTATCATGACAGTAGAAACCACGTAAAAGTAAAAGCTTCTAATTTTTTGTCACAGAAATCTGAATGGATGACCACTACCTGCAACCATGCACTTTATGCAATCTGTGATGTCTTTACGCAATTCTATGAAGCTTTAAATGAGATCCTTCTTCCTGACATACTTGCACAGTTACACTGGTGTGTAAAACAAGGTAGCTTATTTAATTTTAATACATTTTTGAAGTACTTATTACTTAAGAAGGGAGAAGTAAGCTGAATTTTGGAAGAATAAAAACTACCTTTAGGGCAATGTGTGATTTAATAGATGTGTACAGTATCTTAAATATTCCAGGGTTGTTCTATTTAATCAGGTAGGCAGCTTTTCTATTAATGTGTTTATGGTGCTACTGGGACCAAGCAAAAGATTTTAGTACAGCTCTTTAATCTTTTGGCAACAGCCTTTCTTCATTTTGCTGTGTGGATTAAATATCTCATTTACATATATATATATATATATATATATATATACACGCATGTATGCATTCTGATTTTTTTTAACTCTTCTTCCCCTCTTTCTCTCTCTCTCAACCATCTAGTGCTTGTAGATATGTCTTTCCAAATGTTTTTTCATTTGGGCCCAGGCTCTTACGCCTGAAATCTTGCATATTACTATCATGGAATGGGGGGGGACTAGCTAGGAGGAAATCATAACTTTCAAATTCATGCTTTCCTTCCTTCATCCCAGTGTACGCTCCCTTTCTGCTTCTTTCTTGTCCTTTGTCTTTCCTGTTTGGATTTCAGTCTCATGAAGTCTATTTTCAAACACTATTTTTCTATTCCGTAGAGTCCTGAGCTTGATTTTACTGTAATGTAGTTTATGTAGTAGGCTTTGAGCTGAAGTAGCATGCCTTTCACAACATTGGAAAAAAAAAGTTAATGGAGCAATAGTAGAGTGCTTAATTTTACACTGATATTGTAAAAGTTGATAAGTATGGAACATGTCTTTCACAGATAATGAGCAGTTGGCTCGATCAGGTACAAACTGCCTAGAAAACCTGGTGATACTAAATGGACAGAAATTCAGCCCGGAAGTCTGGGGCCAGACATGCAATTGTATGCTAGAAATCTTCAAAACTACCATTCCTCATGTGTAAGTTCATAGAGCATAGTTGTTGTACTAATACCTGATTTCAGAGCAACAATATTTACTTTATTTTTTTCCCCCTCCCTCTGTTATGAAGCTTGCTTACTTGGAGGCCTGTAGGAATGGAGGAAGATTCAGCTGAAAAACATCTGGTAAGAGTTAATCCAGTGCAACAAAGGAAGCTGAAAGGTTGTGTGTTAAGTTAGCTTTTGAAATATTGCATTGTAGTATTTGTTGACAACAAATACTGAAATTGACATTAACTTGTATTCAACAGTGATGCCAATTAAGATAAAAAGAGTCAATGCAGGAATTTTTTGAATCTAAGATTCTAATAGCTGGTTGGTAGTTAGCACTTTGGGTTGTAAAAATTGCTCTAAATTTTATTCTAGGATTTGGACCTAGATCGCCAATCTTTAAGCAGTGTGGATAAAAATGCTTCAGAAAGAGGACACAGTCAATTTTCAAATCCAACGGATGAAAGCTGGAAAGGTGGTCCTTATACAAGTAAGGAAAACATGCAAGTTGATTACATGAACTTTTATAGCCACTCTAAGTCTCCTTCTGTAGTCTTTTAGAGAAAGCTTTAGGGTACTTGATAGCGAACTTCAAAAAACTTAGTTTGTCTTTAAAACTTACATTTATTCCTTTTAGGCAAATTTTATTTTTATAAGGTAATTCGCAGCATCATTAAATATAAAAATGCTAATGGTAATATATTGTTTTGCTAATTTATCGTACGTGGATAGTCATAAGTTGCTTCTGAAACTTTTGTTGTTTTGTTTCATTAGACCAGAAACTGTTTGCTGGCCTCCTTATCAAGTGTGTGGTACAGCTGGAATTGATACAGACAATTGATAATATAGTGTTCTATCCAGCAACAAGCAAGAAGGAAGATGCTGAGCACATGGCTGCGGCTCAGGTACCATCAGACACGTGAATAACCTGTTGAGTAGTAAAGTACATTACTGAATGCTTCAAAGTGTTTACAAAATACAGTATGTAGTCTTTGTTTTTCTAGCTCTCTGTACTGCCCTGAATGTGTTATTACTCTAATGCAGTGATTTTTGACCATCTCCAGTGTTCCCTGGCAGTCTGACAATCGGATTATTAGTTTTTCTTATCAATAACCAGGATATACCGTAACTTCTCTTTGAAATATTCCAACAAAAAAAACCCACAGCTTTGACAGAATGTTTTGCTGTGGTGTATTAAACTAATACTTCACTTGTACCTAAAAATGGAATTTGGAGTTAGTGGTGTATGGTATGCTCTTCTTATATAATCTTAAGAGACTTTGATGCTTCACATATTACTGACACTGTTCTTTCTGTCTTGATCTCTTTGGTTTAGCGAGATGCGTTGGATGCAGATATCCACATTGACACAGAGGACCAAGGAATGTATAAATACATGTCTTCGCATCACCTCTTCAAGTTACTAGATTGTTTGCAAGAGTCTCATTCATTTTCAAAATCCTTTAATTCAAATTATGAACAACGAACTGTGTTGTGGAGAGCAGGTGAGGCTTTTGTTTAGTTTGGTTAAAAAAATATACTGAGCTCTGTTTGGGCTTGTACCTATCAAGGTGCAAAAAGTATGCTACTGCAATAATCTCTACATTTGATGTGATAGCGTATGCTTTTATTCCTTGTCTCTTTTCTGATGACTTGAGGTTAATTCTGTCTTCTAAATTACTTATTTTTTGATTGCAGCAGCACTGTATAGTTGTTACTGCTGCATTTAAATATATTTATAAAAATAGGTTAGGTGTCAGTCAAAATAAAGGAGGAAGAAATACTATCTGCAAAAAAAAACAAAGATAACCTGCTGCTGTTCATTAATGGAGATGTACTTGATAAACTTCACATTTTGGCTGATAACTACAACTGTGAATGTTCTCTTCTCCCTATGTGTGATTTCTAGGGTTCAAGGGTAAATCAAAACCCAATCTCTTAAAACAAGAGACGAGCAGCTTGGCTTGTTGCTTGAGAATACTCTTTCGAATGTATGTGGATGAAAACCATCGAGATTCCTGGGATGCTATACAACGACGACTGCTTAGGTAAGAATATCAAGTTGGTTCAGGTGTGTTCTGTTTTCAGTGAAATATGCATGGTGTATCCTTGGATACAAATGTTCCATTTTTAAGTTGCTGAGCAGAGCATGCAAAGCATACAAAGATGTATAAAGGACTGTTCTTTATTAAAAGCAAATCTAGCAAAAAGGAAACAATTAATTTGAAATAAATGAAACACCTTCCTGCTTGACTGACTTCTCTTTAAAAAAGTGGTAGTGAAGGAGTACTTTTCACATCAGAGTACAGAACAAGATTCAGAGGTATAATGTGATAAAATAATCTAAACAGAACATATGTTTCATCTTACATGAAAACAAAATACACTATGAGAGGACAAACAGTGCATGTTAGAAATGCATCTTATGGGTTTTCTTTATGGCCTGTTTGAACTGTGACATCTCTTTAGTGTATGCACTGAAGCCCTGGCATATTTTATTACCGTGAACTCGGAAAGCCACAGAGAAGCTTGGACCAATCTCCTGCTGTTGCTTTTAACAAAAACACTAAAAATCAATGACGAAAAGGTAAGAACAGGCTGGATGCCATCTCTGTTTGCATTCAGGTGTTTTCATCTTGGCTTTTATTGAATTCAGTCTTTATTGTATAGATGGCTGTTTTGATGATGCATGTACTGTGTACTCTCTTTGAAATACAGTAATCACTACACTTGCATCTTTTAGCAAGCATTCCACGTAGTGAGAATTGGACTTCATCCATGAAATTGGGTTGTATAGAAACCTTGATACAGTTACTGCAGAGCTTTCACACAAAATCTCCATGAGTGTGCAGTAAAGGATGTGCTTAGGCTGTATTATAGCTGCGTAGAATCACAGAGGTAAACTTCATCATTATAAAATTGGAATTCTAGTTCCTTGACAGTAATGGTGAAAAACAACCTTTGGGATCTCAGCCCTTTTGAGGAAAAGGTGAATGCAAATATTCCCTGGAGTATCACATGAAGAAAAACTTCTGCTTAAGGCTGTGGGTGGCTTTTTTTTTTCTCCAGAAGTATTCCAGAAGTATTTTTTCCAACCGTATTGGAAAGTTTAAAAGTGTGGTGTTTGTTCTTGGTGTTTTTTTCTTCCCTGTATTGTTAATTTTGTAATTCCAGTTCACTCCTGCATAGTCTTGAATGTTTCGTTGCAGTTTATCAATATTTGAAGAAACTGGTGGTAGTGGTGATTTGGTTTTTCACCATTTAGCAGCAATTCAGTGATGTCCATGTTGCTACAGTGTTATGAGAAAAACTCTGTGCTTTCCTACAGGAATAGAGAATAACTTTCTCTTTTCGTATCTTCTCTGATAGTTTAGGGCACATGCTTCAACCTATTATCCGTACTTGTGTGAAATCATGCAATTTGACCTGATTCCTGAGCTTCGAGCCGTGCTACGGAAGTTCTTCCTGCGTATAGGTGTTGTGTTTAAAATCTGCATAACAGAGGAGCAAATACGGACAACTGGGACAAACTTACCTTCGTGGTAGCCCTAAGTAGAGTTGATTACTTCTGCTTGTACATAAAGCTGTGTTCCAGAGATGGATTGAAGTGGATGGGGAAAAAATGGAACCCTGGTCTATCAACAGAGCAGCAAGTTACTCTTACCACAGTGGCATTTGGGGAGGGATTGGGGGGTGGGTGGGGAAAAAAACTCCTGTCCATCCTATGAGACTATCAGCAGTTTTTATTTAAATTGTTGCTTACGAAGTTAGTACAGTGGATGTAAAGTCTATTTGTTTCAATGCTCGTCATCCTTACGATTGAGTCTGTCTCTTCTAGTCTTTTATCAATTGTTCAGTCTTGCAGCCCAACTAAATCTTATAAATCAGCTGAATTCCTTGATGGAAATTATGCCCCTTGGAAATAATGAATATAGTTGTATAGCCTTGTGATGTTAGCACGTGTTCATAATAAACTATACTGCAGTGGCTAATGACCACCCAAGATCATTCTGGGTTTTTCTTTGTGTGCACATGGCTAGACCCAGCAGAGTGTCATAGTTTTTGAAGTGGACAGCCCATAGGATATTTAATGAAGCGGTTTTCCTGTTGTTTAGCAAGTCACTTTAAAACTATTTTCTTTTATTATCAGTGCTTCACCTACCAAGATTCATTTTTTATTGTTATGGAAGGTTTTACATCAGGAGTACACAGTAGTATCTACCCCATTTAGCTTGTCAGTTTTGAGTTAAAGGTATTAAAGAAAGAAAAGACTTTTTCAAACTTTCCATTGACTTTTGTACATTGCCAAATCATGGACAGAAAGCATCTACAGTAATATTAAAAACAGGGTTCAAAGCAATTAAAAAGAAAACTTATTTACCCTTGACCATAATGTATTTAGTAGCAATTATGTCTGTTTAGCAGTAAGTCTTATCCTTAATACCTAGCCAGTTCTGTCTTTTTACTGCAGATTTGCAACTTGTGATTTGTCTTTGTGCAAATCACTTCTGTTTTCAGCTGTTAGTTCCTATTGTGATGTAAAAATTGAATTCCTATGACAGCTCTAGCAAAATTAAACTTAAGATCATTCATGTACTATAACAGTAACCAATATATTTCTTTGCTTTCCAAGTATATATGAACCAAATGTGACTTAACACTACAGGTTTGCTTATCCTGGAGATGTTCCTTTCCTCAAAATGCATCAGGTTTCTGTGATGTAACACCAATTTGCAAGTGCAGTACTGCAGGACTGAATTTTGTTCTTTGAACTAATTTTAATTTCAAGTTTTGGACTTCCTGAAATGGAAAAGTATGGAGAAGTTCCCCTTCCTAAAATATATGTAAAAAAAAGTGTTATATTAATCATTGTGCTACTCATATTGGCAAACCTCAAATATAAGAGTATTTAACAACAACAATGAAAAAATGGTATTGTGTTCAAACTATTCTTTTGCATTATAAGTTGAATTTCCTGGTAGGGCAGCCATAGTTGACATAGCATTGGGATATAATATTTTTTTTTTCTTTTGAGCTATTTCCAAAGGTTCTTACAGCATTCTTCAGTAAATTGGCTTGTTCTATGTAAGCATTGTTTGGCAATTGTTTTGCAGGCAATAATACCAGTAAGGCTTTCATGATTTTATTTTTAACCAAAGAAAAGTAAACCATGATTGCAGCTCTCTAACTTTTGAACATCCTGTAGATAAATCTATACACTAATATTTTGTGGGAGGAAATATAGAGCTGCATTTTGCCATAGGAACAGACTGAAAAATAAGCAATGCTAATATTTAACTTGCTGCATTTCAGATGTCCTTTTGTGTTGCATTTAGTATAGTTGCTTGTTCCCTGGTAATGTCTCTTAACTACAGTAAAAAGTATTTATTTTAATTATATTTAAATATGTAAGAATAGGCCATTCTTTTTTCTTCCTGCCCTAGATAGTCCTTAAAATATATATATTTCAGATTTTTGAATGTCACTGCCTCATTGAATGTATACCCTTATCTCCTATCAAAACAAAAACTGTAAAGAGTTGCATAATTATTCTTTATTTTATGGTTCTGAAAGCCTTACAACTCCTGTCTCATAATTTTCAAATCTGAAGTTACAACTGCATCATGGGCTTTCTTTAACGTGCAACATTTGCACTATCTCTACATACAGAGTTAGGGCCTTTAATCATTCCTTTCCTTCAGCCTTAGTCCTGAGAGACTCTTACTTTTATTAGAGCTTTTATTGTATTTATGCCATTTATAAACTGCTGAAATTAGGCATGTGACATTAGAAATGTTCTAGGCTTACTGCAGTTCATGAAGGAGAAGAGGGGACTGGAATGCAGTGGGATTGACACAGCCTTAATCTTGTCTCAGTTCTCTGAATTGATTGTAGATGTTAAAGCAATAAGAGTGGTTTGCTAAGTGTAATAACTGAAACAATTGTATTTGCATCAGCTTTTTGTTTTCCCCTATACAGTCAGAAAGATCATAACCCACAGACATCTCCATGAAGCTAAAAATGCTGAGCCAAAACTCCTGCAGTAATCACTGCTGGTTCTGATCTTGTCCTGACTCTGCTGACGTTAAGACTTTATCTACCTGTAGTAGTTTTCTAGGCTGCAGTGGAACTATGAAGGAGAGCAGGGTTGTGTCAGCATGGGCTGGTAGAGATTGACATCTGTGCAATACATGGAGTAATAAAAACAAGGTTAGACTTTTGAAGTAGTGTTATGCAACAAATTAAACTATAAAGTGATTTTAACTATAACGGTATTAATATGGAGACTGCATGGTATTTATTGCTACTTATTTTCGAACCTTGTAGGACCTTGTAGGAAACAGGTAAGCAGGGGAGGGACAGTAATGAGAATCCTAAAACCTCCCTTCCACCTTGATTCTACCATCTTACAAGGAAGTTATTTTAAGAGGTTTATTACCCGTGTTTCATGTCACTTTCTGAGCTGTAACCAGAACAGCTTTCACTAATGCAAGCAACCAGCCCCCAACTTTTAGCTGTCTTACTAAAGAAGGATTAAATACAGAACCTTTTAAACCTGAGCTTTTCCTGTCAAAAGTGCGGCTCTCTTTAGTATGTTAATTATTTGTTCAGCACCTTTACTGTTATTTCCGTGTAAAATGTATGTTTTCACCTATTTAAAATGCCTATGTTTTTGAGGACCTCCGTATTAAGTGCATTTACTATCAATAATTTAAAGAGCAGTACTTTGCCCAACGGATGTATACATTTTTGAGAGAATAGCGAAATTATAAAATATGAAAAAACTATGTAAAGTTTTCTACATGAAAATACTCTGTATAGTACTGTTATAATATTCCATGCTTTAATGAAGTGGTAAATCAATAAAGTTTTACGAAGCGATGCGTGTCTTCTGTGCTTTTTTTTTGGACTTCATGGGGATGGGGGTGTCTCTGGTCAGGGGGATACTGACTAACCCGGTCCCTCGGGGCCTTATTACGTGGTGTAAGGCACAGAGGCCCCCTCGGCCTCGGCTGGTGGCAGCCCTCAGCCCCCTCCTGCCTTCCTCCTCCTCCTCCTCCTCCTCTTCTCCCTCACGGCAGCCGCCCCCCCCCCACCTCAGCCGCAGGCCAGGCCCGGCCCCTCCGCAGCGCCCCGCGGGTCGTGGCCGCCCATTGGCCGCCAGCCCCGTGTGGGGAGCGGGCCCGCGATTGGCTCGCCGCGCGGAAGGAGAGGCCGCCCATTGGCCCTGCGGACAGGCCACGCCCCCACCCCGCGCGCCGCCGTCACGGTGCCGCCGCCGCGCCCTCTCGGCGCGGTTTGAATGTGAGGCGCAGCTCCGGCCCGCACGGCCCAGCCCGCCCCGCCGCCGCCGCCCCGGGGCAGCCGCCAGGTGAGCTTCGCCCGCGCCGCCCGGCCCTAACGCAGCCCCGCCGCCCGGCCCTCGGCACCGCGCCGCAGCGCCCCGCTCCGCGCTCGGCCCGCTGGGCCCGCGGCGCAGCGAGAGGCGCAGCTCACCATGCTGGGGCGCCTCGGCCCGCCTCCCGCGCGCCACGATTGGCCGGCGGCTGGCAGGCGGCTCCGCTCATTGGCGTTCGTGGCTGTCAGTCGGGGAGGCGGCGGGGAGCAAGTTAGTGTGAGGGCGGCGGGGCCCTGCGCCCCCACCCCCGGGCGCCATCCCGGGCTGAGGCGCCGGGGCCGGGGCCGGGCAGCGATCGGGAGCGGGCCGCCCAGGGCTCCCCTCCGCGCTCCGTCCCCGCCGCCGGTCTCCCCTCGGCCTCCTGCTGCGGCAGGAGGGGGCCGCGGAGGTGATCCCTGTGGTGGTCCCGTGGCGATGCGGTGCGGCGCGGCGGTGACCCGGCGGTCTGCCCCCAGCCCGCCTCCGCGCCCCCTCAGGGGGGCCGTGCCCGGCAGCGGTGCCGGAGCAGCTCGCTGAGGCGCCTCACAGCGCGAGGCCGGCCGCGCTTTTGGGGTTTATTTTTAATTTCCCCTTTGAGCTGTCTGCTGCTGGCCGGAGTACCGCAGAGAAGCGTTCGGCGCCTTTGGGGGGTTCTGCAGAGGGAGTTTGAAACTTTCTCGTTCTGCCTGGCCTGCTGAGGGGACGCAGGGCGGCGCGTAGCGAAAAGCCTTGGGCTGCTGTGGTGAGGGCCGCTCTTGTCCCTTGTGGGAGGCAGCAGGGAAGGAACAGCTGGAGGAGGGGGTGAGGAGCTGAGAGCCGGCAGGTGAACATCACTGCTCTGTGGGTGGCATGGAACAGCGGCCTCAGGTCGTCACCTTTGGCCTTCAAAATAAGCCCGAAGCCAGCTCGAGGCGTGGGATCCCTGTGTGCCGTGTGGGCATGAGGTATTTGGAAAAGGCCAGGCAGGATCCCCAGCGAACCAAACAGCGCGCTCTGAGTTTGGCTTCCATGTTGGGTCAGGTTCAGGCTTTTATGAAATGATTTCCACATGGGTTTGTACCTTAGTCTTGCTGGCTTTTCCAAAGCAGGTATTTTTTTTTCCTCTCTTTCTGAAAGGTTTCAGTATTTGTTTCAGCATCACACCACTGATACATGAGGTCGCTTTGTAGGAGAACAGATGAGGCGCCTGTTGCTGGAGCTGTTTGCTTACCCTGTACTCTGTTAGGGTTTTGTTGGTTGATGTGTACAGGTGAATAAGGCTACAGGCAAGTAAACCCCCAGAAGGGAGGGACACTGCTCCCCCTCTTCCAGCGACATAGGTAGCATAGAATAAAAACGGAGTAATTAAAACTCACTTCCTTGGCAAACGTGCTTAAATAGAAACTGTGTTTGTTGCACTGACTGTCAACATAGAACAAATGCAAAGTGGGGTGGGTAAATTTCAGCCTATCTTAACACTTAGAAACTCCAGGGGAAAAATAGCCTTTGGTTCCTCATTATTTCTCTAGCAAATGAGCCGTGCTGTTGGTGAGGAAGATGGCTGCGTGCCCCACTTAGGGATGGGGTTCGGCGGTGGACTTGGTAATGTTAGGTGATGGGCTCAGTGATATTAAGGGTCCTTTCCAACCTAAATGATTCTATAATAGGTGGTGATACCCTACACAACACATCCATTACAGCATTTCTTGATACTGTTTTAGTGTTACTGTGATTTTAATTATTCCGTTTAAAGCTGTGAAGTTAATCTATCACTGTAGTGAGTATGAGGGTATCTGTGGGACGATGACTATGGAGGACTAATGTGATTTATTTGCACAAAGTTATTCTGAAATAAGTATTGCTGTTTTAATGAATGCCTACCCTAGTCTGAGTTAATTTTGCAGAGTGGAGAACCCCTTTGGCAGTGTGCAGTCTTTCATCTTTATAGAAATTCATTTTCTGTTCAGAGTTTTCTGTAGATAATGAGTATTTATTTTAAGCAAACCTTTACTCTCCAATGCACTTTGAATTGCTCCATTTCCTATTATCTAAGGCAGGGCTATTCAGCTTTTCAACCAGGAGTAGGTTTCTGTGGCTGACAGTAGTTTTCAAAAGCAAAACCCAACTCATGCTGTCACAAAAGAGTAAGTGATCATCTTTGCGCTGTACCTGAGTAATGGTTCGCTGGATGTGTGGTCCTGTTTTAGGAGCTTGGTTTCAATAAACCATTCAGTAACAGCTATGTGGAGTTGAAAAAACTGAATGTTTTTTCTTTTGTGTTTAGTGCACGCTAGCTGTTGTTTATTGCACCAGCCATATAAGATGAGACCGTGCTTTATGAAACATAGTCAGAAAGAGCAGATGGGTGTCTTCTGCGGAATCAAGTTTTACGTATGCGTAGCTTATAGGTTGGATTTTCTAATTTGTGTTTTTAACAAAACTACTTGTGGGTCATAGGTTCTGCCAAAATGGAGCTGAGCGATGCCAATTTACAGACCTTAACTGAGTATCTAAAGAAAACGCTGGATCCAGATCCTGCTATAAGGCGTCCTGGTAAGTGATTGTCGTGTGAGACCAAGAAGTTTGGTTTCATTTTAGCTCTTCAGTCTGTATATAACAAACTTCAGCTGAAGTTTATGCAAAACTTATTTTACAGAAATTCTCTGTCTCCTTTTAAAAAACAACAAGAAAACAAAAACTTAACACCTAGTGAAGGGTGGATGTAAATATAAACTTATTTTCTGTTTGCTTTTCGTATTTTTTCCTGACTTTTTTGTACTGTTGTTATTTAAAACAGGGATGCTGTTTATGATGAACAGGGGCTGGCTTCTGTCAGGACATGGCTTTTAAAAATGCTGAAGAGGCTATATTTCCACAGCCTGCTTTGAATTGAGAGCTTTTGTTAATAGCAGAAGCATTAAAGAGCTTAGTAATGAAGAAGCTACAGTACCTTTTGGTACTTGCCCAGTGTATCTGTTGTTGTGAAGCTCTGGAGATGTGTTCATGTGTTGATTATTTTAAATGGACCTTTGAGAAATCGTAGGACTCCAGTTAGAAAATCAGTTCAACTTTTGCTAACCTTACTGTGTTCTCTCACAGCGGAAAAGTTTCTTGAGTCAGTTGAAGGAAGCCAGAATTATCCATTGTTACTCTTAACGCTGCTGGAGAAATCACAGGAAAATGTCATCAAAGTTTGTGCATCTGTAACATTCAAGAACTACATTAAAAGGAACTGGAGAATTGTAGGTATTCTAGTGAGTAGTTCTGCTAAGATTTAGTAATCCTTTTAAGATCCAATACTGTACTCTGTAGTAGCCTTGAATTGAAGAATGCTTGTATGTCTTCACTTTGCGAGAGAAGATAGATCATACAGGAAACAAATACCAAGCGTAACTTAGGGATAAGGGACTAAAACCGCCTCTGTTGGACTCCATTCTATTAAAAAAGAAATAGAGCTGGGGGATAAAATGGTGAAGGAAGAATTCTTCCTGTTATCGTACTTCTTTAGAAATATGCGTACAATATTTACAGTCCATTTAACTAACTGTAATGTTTTTACACCAAAATGATTGCAAAGTTTCTATATTTGTGAGCTGCCCAGGTTGGCCTGTATCTATTGGCGTAGTGTTTGCGCCATTTCTAGCCAGTACTGCAGCTGGAAGTGATGATGCTGGTTTCTCTTTCATGTTAGTGCTGCTGGGGCATAGAAGCCTTGACGGTTTAACATGTAGAAGTATTCGTAGACCTAAGATAGAAATATTGCCATTTAACTTCATTTTATCCTTTATTTTGAAGATGTCAGAAAAAAAAATCATTTAGAACTTTCCTCATTAGTGGAATTTAATTAATGACATAAAGTATTATGTTCAAGAGCTCAAATCCTTCAGTGATGAAAGATATTAATTGCTAGTATTTGTATTTTGTCTCCCAGAAGGAACCATTTGTATATCTGAAAGAGTACCAAATGTGTACTCTTGTTTTATGTCTTGGTGCCTATTTAAAAATTTGCGTGTGACTTTTCTTCCCCTGCCTGTCATGCAAATATTAAGAAGCTATTGCAGTCCTAGATCTGGTTACGTTTGTTAAAATCAGCACATTCACACTGGCATGAAATTTCTAGAACTTCGTGTTGGTAACACTGCATTTTCAGTCATTTCTCCAAATTTCCATCTTTATCTGTAGAGTATTTAAAGTAGAAATAGCACTCCGTTACAGAAAAATGTGTGTCTTCCTTGGTAAGGGTTACTGAAGTTCTTCAGAATGAGGTTTTGTGTTGGAGTAGGAGGAGATGCCCTGCAGTAAGTGCATCCAGGGGACTGGTAGGATTGCTGTGTGACTTCAAGCACATTGTTTTTTTCAAAAGTGAAGCTTTCGTTTCAGAAGCTGTATGAACATGAACAGCCTCAAGGCTACCTTACTTAGATCAAATGGTGTAATTTAACAGCATTGAACTTGGACTGATACAAAGCTCAGAGGAAGGAAAAGGGTTTTGCTTACTTAAGCACTTTGATTTGGTAGACCCTGGAAAGCCAGCTGTGTAGGGCATTTCTGGAGAGAGGGAAGAGTGTGCTTTTTATTTTTTTTTCTTGGATTTGGTTTTATTTCAAGTATTTGTAAGATAGTCACCTATGCTGCTTTCCATGTCTTGTTTAAAAAAAAAAAAAGCCTAATTTCCTTGGAAAAAATCTCATAAATAACCTCAAACAAGTAGGATTTGTGGTTTCTCATTTCACTACCACCTCTCTCCTCTTCATCTAAGTACAAGTTTAGTAGTGCCATCTGCTTAAAGGCATCTTAAGATTGTTGAATTACTCTCTGCAGTGCTGGATGACTTCTAGGTTTCTAAACTTCAGTGCTGTCATCACAGATAATGTGACTGTCACTGGTTGGTGACAAGCCTTAGTATTTTATTTCTTTAATAGAGATGCCATAATTTACTACCACTTAGCACTACTGACTGACAAGGTTTTGAACTGGTTGGCTAATTCTTAAAGCCCATGTTAACATTTTTCTGTGTGTGTCACCTGCACCCATCTTCCTGTACGGTTTCTAGAAAACAAGGCTCTAGGCAGCTTGCACACAGAAAATTTTGAGGTTAGCAGAAATGAGGACAGACATGGTTTGGTGTGCTGAAAGAGGAGACTGTTGGTTAAATTTATGTATGTTACTGGCATGTGCACCCACCCTTATTGCTGCTGAATTGTTTTGTAAAGTTGGTGTTAGAGGAGAAAATTAGTTCAAGGTTTTGTAGAAAGGTGTAATTTCTTTCAGCGTTTTTCAGATACCACTGTGAGATTCATTGTAGGCTTTGACAGATCTCTTTGCTTCTTCAACAATGTAATAGTTGCATAAATTTCTTGGCTTCGAAATACTGGTATTTGCACAGTGCCTGAAGTATACTAATATGCCTATGACTTAATTATTGTTCTAATTGTAGGTGGAGGATGAACCGAACAAAATCTGTGAATCAGACAGGATAGCCATTAAAGCCAACATCGTGCCCTTGATGCTTAGCAGCCCAGAACAAATACAAAAGCAGGTAATAAGGCAATTTCTGGTTGTGTCCATGAGACTTCTAGAATATTGCAAGTGTGTCTAAGAGGCTCTGGTTACTGGCAGCGCTCCCTTGGCCTTCCAGTGACATCACCTCTATCCAAATAACTTGGAGTATATTGTTGAAGGTACTTCTGCCCACTTTAAAAAAAAATATCTTATATCTAAGTTCCAGCACTAGGTGGTTAAGTATAATAATTGTAGAAAGTGAAACTGCACGTACAGATACATTGGATTTAAAGTGAGATTTCTTGTGATGAAAAATGGTAGATGCTTAACCCGATGATTTTTGAATCTGACAAGAACAATAAGCATTCTTAAATATTTGTAACATCTGGCATGACAGCTGCATTCTTTTTGTAAGTAGTCTGCTATTATATCATGTAATGGTTATATTTCCTTTCCAGTTAAGTGATGCTATTAGTATTATTGGTCGGGAAGACTTCCCTCAGAAATGGCCAGACTTGCTGACAGAAATGGTGAATCGTTTTCAAAGTGGAGATTTCCATGTCATTAATGGGGTCCTTCGTACTGCTCACTCTTTATTTAAAAGGTATTGGAAATAAGGGAATAAATATATGGGTCAAAACATTTTTGTTTGACTCAGACTTTTTACTGTTGGACTTAATTTTTTTGTATTTACAAAGTTTACCTCTGTGGCTTCTAATTATGCTGATTGACTTTTTAGTAAGACTTCAAGTGGTTATCAAATTTTACACCTTTCATAGTCTTTAACTATGCTGTTTAGTTCTTGTGTTTACTTGACCAGATTCGTTTCTAGGTCCAGTGTGAAAAATCAGTTGTACACAAGTTAATTTAGGAAGAAATGTGAAGACTATTCTATTTTTTGTGTATTTTTTTTCTCACTTATCAGGTACCGCCATGAATTTAAGTCAAATGAATTATGGACAGAGATCAAACTTGTACTTGATGCCTTTGCATTGCCCTTGACAAACCTCTTTAAGGTATTTATTGTTGAATAATTTCTAAAAACCAGTCTAGCGTTCTGAATTGCTTGTTGTGAATGTCTACAAAAGAAAAACTTAGAAACAGTTGGAACTGTTAATCATGTTCCAGCTAGAGTGAGGAATGAGATGGGGTCAGTAAGAGGAAGAAAAGGAACTGTATTTTCTGGTTTTTTAAAAAAAAAAAAAAAAAAGTGAAAAATACCATGTCACGTGATACTTGTCGATATCTCTTGTTGATCTGGTTTGTGTGTGTGTTACTTCACTGAATCTTATGTCTTTTTCTAGGCAACTATTGAACTTTGCAGCACACATGCAAACGATGCTAGTGCTTTGAAGGTCCTATTTTCTTCTCTCGTTCTAATTGCGAAGCTGTTCTACAGTTTAAATTTTCAGGTGAATCTCCTTGTTTTTCTAATAGTTTTGCTTTGATTTCACAAAGCTATTACACTCTTATTTATAGGATCCATCTGAGGCAGCCTTTAAGGCCATCTCTGAGTATGAGCCATGAAAGACAAAAGTCAAATGCTTGAGTTTATACTCGCTGTGCTCTTTTATTAATGCATCTGTACTGATATGAATTCAGTCAAGTAGATGAAAGTCAAGTAGTTTAAACTAGTAACTATAGCACTATAGTAGCAAGCAATTCTAGTAGAGTTTTTTTATTTTTTTTTAATGAGATCTAAATTTCTAGCATTAAACAAATGCACTGTATGAAAAATGGTAAAAATAGACTCTGCTGAGGTGATGTATAGTGTTTCACCGTGAGCATAACCCTGTGAAGTGTGATAATCATGACTTGATTGCTGGGCTGCTCTTTCTATATTGGGCAAAAGAGCAAGTTGGAGCTAAAAGGAAGGTCTGTGCTTTCTTATTCTAAGAGACAGGGGAAATAAAGTTCTTTCCATATAAAGCTGTAGGCTATATAGGGTATAAGCAACTAGTATTTTTGGAAATGTGCTTCAAAGCCTCTGTCTATCGGGTTTTCATTTATGGGGTTGCTTTTGTAGTAGGGCAGGGCAAGGTGGTAGTGTTTTGTTTCGTAGATGCATTTTCCACAATTCATTGTCCCTTAGTAGATTATAAGGTGGATACATATTACTTAAAACAAAGATATATTATCTGAGCAGTGCAGTCACAAATTAAAATGTCAATTTATGCTTTTCCTTCACAGGATCTTCCTGAGTTTTTTGAAGATAACATGGAAACATGGATGACAAATTTTCATACTCTTTTAACTTTAGATAATAAACTTTTGCAGACTGATGTAAGTACTGCATAAACCTCCTGTTTTGCCTCTGTATGGTGGAGAGGGCTGATAAGAGAACCGAGGTCTAATTCTGAGTGATGTAATGTTTCCTTTGTTGGGTAAACAAAGAAATAGAATGACTATAAGGAAATGCGATTTAAGAGAAGTAGCTCCATTGTCTAAAAATTTGGTTTCCAGTTCTTGAAGTTACATATTAGTTACAGGTATAGGTAGCTGTGTGCAGAAATCAAATTACCAATACTTGTCAGTGAATATCTTCTTTTGAGGGGATCTGCTAAAGTAACCTTGGTACAAATGTGAAAATGCAAATAGTTTGTCTAAGAACCTGATTTTTCGAGTCACAGGGCTCAGGTTTTCTATACCTTTCAGCTGGTTCATGGACTGTTTTAGAAAACAGGGTATCTTAAAGAACTTGAAACATTTGAACATATAAGGCATGACATCTTTAAGTAGTTTAGTTTTCCATTTGCTGTCTTTGCTTAATTATAATAATTAGTAGTTTCACATGTGAAGAGCGACACCAAGTCATCAAAGCTCAAATTCATTTTGTGCAATGCTTTCCTTATTTTAAATGCTGTTGTCTTCCAGATGCAGTACAGTAGCTTGCCACGTGGTGGAGCCAATGAAACCATAAATGCCTTTCCAATATATAGGGGGCACATTAAGTGCATCTTGTGCTATAGTTTCGTGGTCATTTTAGGCTAGCGATGGTGCAAAAGAAGCCTTGCTTATCTTTTTTCTTGCTCTTCTCTTTTGTTTGTGGGCTGTTGCCCAGCACAGAAATCCATGCGGTTGCATGCTGACATGCATTAAAATTGAAAGTTGGGATTAAAAAAAAAAGGAGGGAGGGTGTTCTTTGTGTGGTGTTTTTTAATTATTAATATTATTCCAACACATTTTTCCAATTCGCTTTGCGGTTCCACAAACATCTGTGCTGATATGGAGAAGAGGGGAAAAAAACACACTTCTAGCAACTGTATCAATTTAAAGTAGCAAGATAGAATGCCTCCTGAACTTGTATTTTCAGTGCTTTGTGTTACCTTTTACAAATTTAATAGGAAAATTAATTCTGCACTGAATCTTACCGGGTCTAAATCACTTAAAGTGTGTAGTACCGTTATTTGAACTGTGAATATAATAGCACGAATGTATGATCTGTAGTGCACTTCCAGTACAAATCAGCAAAATACAGTAGTTCCAGGAAAGTGGGATGGGTTTCTCTGACCTACTTAGAACATGGTAAAATAATACTGTATTTCCTTGAAATATGTTGATACTTTTAATACTTAAGTAGTGTTGAAATGTGGATGCTTAAGTTCCTACTTTTGTTTTATGTGAGGATGAAGAAGAAGCTGGGTTACTGGAGCTCTTGAAATCGCAAATTTGTGATAATGCTGCTTTATATGCTCAAAAATATGATGAAGAATTCCAGCCCTACCTGCCACGTTTTGTAACGGCAATCTGGAATCTATTGGTCACAACAGGCCAGGAAGTGAAATATGACTTGGTAAGCTGTTAAAAACTGATCTTGTCAAGTTCAATAATGAATTATAAATTATTCATTCATGCTAAAGTTGTACGTGTTTTGTGTGTGCTTCTATTCTAGTTGGTTAGCAATGCAATCCAGTTTCTGGCCTCAGTTTGTGAAAGACCACATTACAAGCATCTCTTTGAAGACCAGAATACATTGACAAGCATCTGTGAAAAAGTTATTGTTCCCAATATGGAATTTAGAGGTAACTTTTCAAGATATAAATTTTCAAAGACACGGTAAAATATAACTGTAATTATAATAATGTTTTGCTTTACAGGACTAAGAATTGAGGATCACATCCTGTGTACTTTAGAACTAGATTCAAAACCAAGTTTCTACAGCAAATTGCTGTGCTATGGGCTTTGTAAAATTGTTGTATGAATGTATTTAATAATTCTTCTGTCCTACTGTGATCTCAAATTGAAAAATATAGAATGTCTAAGTCATGTGCCATCAATATGTTTTCATGCTTAAAGTGAATACCAGAATAATCGAAGGAGCCTAAATAGGCATGGATATACGACCTACTGAATTGTAATGTCTGTTTCTCCAAGATGGATTTATGTTAATCCTAGTATCTAAAATGCATTGTGTTCCAAATGTGTTACAGCAATAAGAAGTATCTCTCTAAGTCTATGACTCTGGAAAACTCTTTTAAATACACTTAGTATTGAATATGTCTTTTAAATCAGGAATGCATTAGCTCATGAGTATGAAAGATTGCAATTTGTGGGGCAGCAAGCTAAACAGGCTAGTCTGACTGGATATTTCTGATTAATTTCTATGAATGTTACAGAGAAGTACTTGAAAAAATAGTAAGTTGATAATGATACCCCTTTTTAGCATAAAAAACATCTCAGTATTAAAACTCTTATGTATTTTGTATTTTCAGCTGCTGATGAAGAAGCATTTGAAGATAATTCTGAAGAATATATAAGAAGGGATTTGGAAGGATCTGGTAATCCACAGATTTATACTAAGAATACTTGGTCTTTAAATATAGCTCTAAAGAGCTGAAGCAATATACTGAGGCTTTTAAAACTTATTTTTGAACTTGGGAAGCTTTTTTCCTTAAGATATTTTATCCAGTTTTTTGGTCAAGTTTACTGTCAGGATGTGCCCGTCCCAGTGTCTTTTTGTTTTGAACAATGTTTTTATAGTTTCTTTTCTTAATTGGATCGGTATGTCTCCTGTGCTGCACGTGTTCTCGTATCAGCAAATATAGCCTGTAAGTCAGTGCTGAGTAGTGGCCATAGTTGTGTATTTAGTTCCTGTGCGTGGAGTTTTAAATAACATGGATAGACTCTCTGCCTCTATTTGGTAGTCTGTTGTGTTTAAACTGAAACTCTGACCAGTTCTGCATACAAATCTGTGATGAAGCCAGCTGGACGGCAGCCTGCCTTTGTATGCTGGCACTGTGTTCCAACCACTGTAATAACTGTCCTGAAAACACAGCGCTGTGCTAACAGAGCTACTTGATTTTCTGATTGTCTGTCTCCAGCCAGGTCAGCGCACAAATGAACCAAATCTAGATCTGTGTGATAACTCTGTATGGGCTGTTCTGTGCCACCGACATAGCACTGACTGACACTTTTAGATGACTGGAACTTCATAATGGGTTTGAGAAATTCCTGTACATTGGAAGTAGAGGAAAAAGTTTTGATTTTTTTTTCAAGCAAATATTTTATCATTCTTATCCAGGATTATAGGTATTAGTGAAGCTTATAAAAGCTTGTTAGCTATTTCTGCTTTTAAGAGAATTTAGACAAGAAATATTTGTGTTCTTCTGAGATGTCTTTAGAAATGCACTCTGTTACATTTAAATTCACTTGCTTTATTTTCCTTTTGTCCCTTCTGTTAGTATATAGTGTTAAAGACCAGCTGACCTTTTTTTTTTCTTCTTTTTCTTGAGACAATTTTTACAGATTTGTTACCAGAAAAAAATACTGTTTCATTGTTTTTATCCAGTGGCTAAGCACCACACAGCAGTTTGCTTACTCCCCACCCTGCTGTGATGGGATGGGGGAAGAGACTAGGCAGTGCAAAACTGAGAAAACTCACGGGTTGAGATAGTTTAATAAGTGAAAGAAAGAGGAAGAAAACAGAAGGAAAAGCCAATTGCTTACCATTTCCCACAAGTACGCTGATGCCCAACCTGTCCCCAAGCAATGGTTGCCTTTTCAAAAACACTCTACCCTCAGTTTTTATTGGCAAGCATGATGTTACATGGCATGGGATAATAGCACTGTGGTCCCTTTGGGTCAGCTGTCCAGGTTGTGTCCCTTCCTAGTTTCTTGCCCACCTCAAGCTTCCTTGCTAGGAAGGCAGAGAAGGAAAAAGAAAGCATTGACACCATGTAAGTACTGTTCAGCAAGAGCCAAAACACTGGTGTGTTATTAAGGTGGTTTTAGTCACCAGTCTAAAACACATCATCATACAGGCTGTTGTAGAGAAAAATTAAACTCATAACTGCCAGACTCAGTACGTTTCTGTGTGTAATTATCAAGATAGTAAAAAGCCTCCCCCTGCATCCTTGCTGAAACTTTCTGTAGGGTACATTGAAAACAGTGAAAACACGTGCATTATTGGTAGGTGTCCATTCCTCATTTTGTTGTGCAAATAGCCCTTGGTATTAAATTAAGTAAGAAGAGTTAAATGTGTTCTTAGGCATCAATGTGGAGTGTGACTGTAGCTTGAAAAGCTGTGCGTTTCTGATACATTTTTTATTATTGTGCTTAGTAACATGAAAAGCTATGTATTTTCTCATATCCAAAGAACCTTTTGTTCTTGTGCAGATATTGACACCAGACGCAGAGCAGCTTGTGATCTGGTCAGAGGCCTGTGCAAGTTTTTTGAGGGGCCTGTGACAGGGATTTTTTCTGGATACGTTAATTCCATGCTGCAGGAATATGCAAAGAATCCATCTGTTAACTGGAAGCACAAAGATGCAGCTATTTACCTTGTCACATCTTTGGCATCCAAAGCTCAGACACAGAAGGTACTGCTATTTGTTTTAATCTATAAGCATTCAAAAATTACAGTGTCTATGAGGACTAGAGGGTTGATGCAATTCCTTTTATTCTGCTTCTAGATGGGAATAACTAGATTTGTAGTAGTTTAATGTTGGTGAGACTAAAAGTCATCTGTAATATAATACTTTCACAGCTGATGGGAATGTGATGGTATGTCATCTTCAGATAGATTGGGCAAAGTCAACAAGCACTTGTGACCATTCGGCAGGTCTTATTAGTATGTGTGAAACAGTGACATAAAGAAACAAAATTGGCTTGAGTCCAGCATCTGTGACCTTTCACGTGTTGCTGGGCCAGAGTTTATAAGCCATGGAAGGCCAAATCCAGCTTCACAGAAGATGATCAGGGGTGTTGAGCAGGCTAGAAGGAATCCGAGTGACACGGTTTTTGTCATTATATTCCATAATGTCTCTTGTTGTTTTAGTGTTTATTGTCTTAGAAATGGCAATCAGGTAAAACTGAAGTATTATAATTTTCCTGTTCTCATTCGGAATTGGAGTGTGACTCTTAAACACTTCATTTTCAAAAGGCTTGTCATTAAAAAAAAAAAAAGTATCAAGTTAATAAGCTGCTAATGTTTTTCTGTCTAAAACTCTGGTTCGTTATTACTGTTATATGCTGTTATTCCTCAACTCAGGACTAATGAATTTTGAACCCCAGCAGTGTTACAGCTGAAACCTAGACACTGAAAAAGTTAAGAAATGGGGTGGCCCTCTGCTTGGGATTATTGAAATTGCATCTTTTTATGGGCATACACACTTTAGAATGCTTTTATTAAAAAGATACAAAAATCAGTGGGAAAAATAGCTGAGTGATGGCATATATAAAAAACAGTTTATTTTATTTTTTTTTAGCATGGAATAACCAAAGCCAATGAACTTGTTAATCTGACGGAATTCTTTGTGAATCACATTCAACCTGACTTAAAGTCTCCTAGTGGTATGTTTAATGTTAGTTTTCGTGCGTTATCTTTTGTGATATGTCTAGAACCTTGATTGTGACCATTGTTTCTTAAGGCTCAAGTAGAAGTTAAAATGTGCTCATATATCAGCATTATCTCTGAGCCAGAAGCCTGTTTACACCTGGCACATAGGAAGTAATTCAGGTTAGTTTGACCAGCAATGAATGAGTTTTTAAACAAAGGTGGATTACCACATGCTGTCTGCAAGATCAGGGCATGTACACACATGGTTGCTATCCGCTGACATGCTTTAACTTGTTGAATCAATGTAATTTGACATCTGTAATTGAGACCTTACAACAAACATCTACGTTAAACAAAACTCGGAGAAGTTAAAGTACTGAAGTCCAGGTTGCAGCCTGTACTAGTGTGTATTGATGAGACTACAGGTGTCTAGGTTTAAGCAACATGATGTATTTATACTTTAGCAATTATCTTATGACATTCAGAGGGTAGTGGGTTGTCTTGGAACATGCCATTGGAGTCTGCTAGAATCAGAGCCAGAAGGGGAACTTTTACATTGAACAGTTGCACAATATGTTTAATGTTATCGCAGAGTGCCCAGACAGAGATGCATAAACTAAGCAAAACAGAAAAATGTTGTGTGTATTACCTGGGATGGGGATTCAGGAGTTAATGTCACTTCTAATATGTAGAATATGTTCAGTAATGTGTATTTTTTTTTTTATTGCAGTGAATGAATTCCCTGTGCTAAAAGCTGATGGTATCAAATATATCATGATTTTTAGGAGCCAAGTAAGTTTTTCTTCTACTCTTACAGTAAAAACGTACTGTGGTCTGTTACTTTACACTTGCCAAGCCTAATTTATCTTACTTGGCCATATGTTAACTCAGCAGGTGTTTAGACAGCCATACATAACATTTCCTGCTGAATTTTGAGTTTTGAAAGTAAATGATACTGCTGCTATAAATATCAAATGGACATGTAGCCTATATTCTGTCCATACGCTGTTGGAGCACTGCGTATCTTAGCATGCTTAGTCCTGTGACCCACTCAGATTTAATTACCCATTAAGACAAAGTAAAGTGGAAAAAGAAATAAACATTAGGAATATATGCATTTAAAATCACACATTGATATTCTAGGGGAAATACTCGAGAGATGACAGAAATAGGTACCTCTCAGTTGTCAAGGTGCGTTTTAGCAACTGGAGGAGCCTTCTGAGATTTCTTCTTTCTGCCACGCTTTCAATTTACAGTTGATGAGTTCAGTGATTATGTTCTAGTGTTGAACCATCTCTATTTTTCTGTAATTTATATAATTTGTTGCTATAATTTTTTTTTAGGTACCTAAGGAACAACTGTTGTTATCTATTCCTCTCTTAATTAATCATCTTCAAGCAGAAAGTATTGTGGTCCATACTTATGCAGCCCATGCTCTTGAAAGACTGTTTACCGTGAGAGGGACAAATAATACTATTCTGTAAGTTTCCAAGCAGAAATTAAATTCATTGCTATCTAGTTTTAGTACATTATGGATGAAATACTGGTAAGGGATCTTTCATTTATTGCTGTTATGGTACTGTAAGATGCTTGAAGTTTGTGAATGTATTTCATCATTAAAGCCCTGTGATTTCCTTACAGCATTACAGCTGCGGAAATGGCACCATTTGTAGAAGTGCTGCTAACAAACCTGTTTAAAGCACTAACACTTCCTGGCTCATCTGAAAATGAATACATAATGAAAGGTAAGTGCTGTGCAAGTCCTGCACTGTAAGAGTAACTTGGTTAATTTGAGGTAAAGGCTTATAGGCTACTGAAATTTTTATTTGAAAAGCCTAATTTTGTGCAAAAATGCTAAAGCGGTCTGTACAGTCCACAGTTATTTACCAGCCAGTATTAAGTCATTTTTCAGTAAATTTATGGAACCAAAGAGAAATACTAAACATAATGGTATTGTGACTTGTGAAGAACATCTTTTTACTTTGGGTGAGTTGCTTATTCTTCTGTGCTCAGTCTACAGAGTGGGAATAACGAAGCTTTGCTTTATCCTGTGTCATGATTATAGATTGATTGCGCTTGCAACAGGTGCTCACCCTTATTGTACCTAATTCCTTGGGATCTGATTTAATGGTAAAAGTAAAGGATTTAGACACATACTTCTGCCATCTACCTCTCTCCAGAAGTTAATAACTTTCAATTTATTTGCAGCAATCATGAGGAGTTTTTCTCTGCTGCAGGAATCCATAATTCCCTACATCCCTTCTGTCATCACACAGCTTACACAGAAACTGCTGGCTGTCAGTAAGGTAAAGAACTGGCTATCTGTGCCAAGTGTTCACGCTTCCTTTTTCTTAGAGCAATCTTTTTTAAAGACTTATGTATACTTTGTTGTTTGTGTTCTGTTAATATATTGCAAATTGTTCAATACTTCGACTAAAATAAGTAAAAATAGCCTCCCAGTGAAGTACTTTATTCCTGTTAGGGCGTCCTTCCAAATCATTTTCCCCTACTTTCATCTGAAATTTGAGCACAGCATATCAAATCTTTTTATAATATTAATTGGTTCTAGTATAAATGTTTGCTTGTTCAGATGCCACCATTACAATAATCTGTTTCTGTTGCAACTCCTTTATTCTTTGTCCAGGAAACTTCTGAGACTAATATTAAATTTAGACACTGAAATGTGGGATTAAATTAAATTACTCACCTGCTTTTGGTGGGTAAAATTCTCTTAGTCTCCCTCATTCAAGTTGGACTAATATTCTTCCATGTTGAATATTCTTGAATGTTAATTTAGGGAATGCTTTAGAATACCTTCATCAACTATCCAAAGAACTACTTCTATGTGTAGTTTAAACTCAGTTGCAGAGTTTTTGTTACATCGTACTATAACTGCTTGTTAGTTCATGTAGGGATTCTGAAAAACACCTGTATTCGAAATACTTGGAAAAACAAACTCATTTTTGTTTTAAAGGTTTTCAATATTTGCTTTAATCTATAGATTTAATTTCATCAGCATATTAATAAAGCATAGTATTCTTACTTCCAATTGCTCTTTTAGAATTCAATTGAATCTAAAAATACATTTTGCTAAGTAAGTGACTTGGCAGCAAGTTTAAGTTGATTTATTTGTTCATAACTTGTTTTTAGAATCCAAGCAAACCTCACTTTAACCATTACATGTTTGAATCAATATGCTTGTCAATAAGGATAACGTGCAAAGCAAACCCTGATGCAGTTGGCAGCTTTGAAGAGGCTTTGTTTATGGTGTTCACTGAGATACTACAGAATGATGTGCAAGGTAAATTCAAATCAGTAAGTGCTTGTGCTCTCTCTGCTGTAATTGATTGTCATGGTTTATGTTGTGGCAGGGTTTTTTTCTGTAGCACAGGAAATTCAAGTGAGAACACAGGATGTTCACAGTCCTAATAAATGCTTCTAGGAAGAATCTGAGCTGTTCCATTGGATACATCAACTGTATTATTTTTTTAAACAAACTCCATCTTAAAAGTATCTGACAATCACTACCCCCAAATCCTCTTCTTAGCTACATTGCCATGTTTCTAGTAGTTTGTATTCCATCTTCTGAAACACCAAAAGAGAAAATAGAAAGTGTGTATGTATACATAGGTACAGTGCTTGCAAATGTTTGGAATAATTAAATTTGAGAAGCAGTATACTTTCTCCAAAGTTTTATTTGTTGGAATATTTCTGTTAATATCTTACAACTGTAGGTTCAATCAATAGATACGTGCTTCTTATGACAATCTTGTCAATCTTGACAAGTGACCATTTTTGCTGAATTTTTAAGTGTCATTATTTCTTTTCCAGAGTTCATTCCATATGTGTTTCAAGTGATGTCCCTACTTCTGGAAATGCATAAAAATGAAATCCCATCATCCTATATGGCGTTATTTCCTCATCTACTTCAGCCAGTGTTATGGGAAAGGACAGGAAATATTCCGCCTTTGGTCCGACTCCTGCAGGCTTATTTAGAGCGGGGTGCCAACACAATAGCAAGTGCTGCTGCTGACAAAATTGTAAGTTGGATTGGTTTAGTAGCAGTGTTTGCCTCTAGGCATACTGATTTAAGATTAAAAATTATAAGGTTTTTTTTTTTCTTTAGTGGATACCTGGGTTTGTGCAGAATATATGTTTGTACTTTAAATTTAAAAAAAAATAACGTGAATGCAGGCTTTTGGAATGGTTTTCCATTATGGGGGAAAAGAGGAATCCTTTTGCTTTTATTGATAAAGACGCAAAATTCCTGCACTTAGTACAGTGAAGCAGTTAAGCCTCTATGGTTTAACTTTCTTACCTGCCTTATGTGGAACACACTGGATTGGGAAAATTTGGAGGTTCTGCTTGGAACTGTCTCCAGAATTGTGAGTGAGGACGAGTCAAAATGCTGGAAAATCTGAGAATTAGTGAATTCATGGGGATATTTACTCTGCATACTTAGCTTCTGTTACTTCTGCTGCATGATCTGCTGTAGTCAGACTTGATTAGACAATGCCAATAATGAAGCAGACATGCATTTTCAAATTAGCTTTGGTGTTCATTTGATCAAGGCTAATTTTGAGGCTCAAAGAAAGATCATTTGGTCCCAAGAGAAATCTGTCTTCCTACAGAAAGAATCCTGTTTTTAGGTTGTGAAAGCTTTTGCCATGTTGTGTGTTTTTAGATGGTAAGGGCCAGCTTGCTGGTAGGTCATGGATGAAGAACTGTTGTATAGTTATATATTTGTTTTACTTACAGCCTGGATTGTTAGGTGTGTTTCAGAAGTTGATTGCCTCTAAAGCTAATGACCATCAAGGATTCTACCTTCTAAACAGTATTATAGAGCACATGCCTCCGTGAGTATGAGTTGATATTACATTCAAAAATAATTTCCGTAGACTTTAATACTTGGTATGTTTGTACACTTTGTAGTTAATGTTTAACAACTGAAAAACACCACATTTGTCAGTAAATTAGATTTGAACAGTTCTATACATGTTTTCTGTAAAATGACATGAGTAAAATGCTAGTATGGCTTGAATAACTAATCTTTTAAATTTCTAGTGAATCAGTTGACCAGTACAGGAAACAGATCTTCATTCTACTGTTCCAAAGACTTCAAAATTCCAAAACAACAAAATTTATTAAAAGTAAGTTTCTTGCTATATGAAAAGCTTCAGTCATGTCTACAGTTTAGAACGTGCGGCTGTACTGAATAAGTATGCAGTCATGTCCTGTGATTATGCAGACAAAGGGAGGGTGCTGAGCTGCTAACATCAGGGACTTGCTTCAAATTGTTTATGTAATCACGGGTGGTACGTGGGGAAGTTGACACAACAGATCACGCTTAACCTCATTGAAACCGAAGGAGTGGGAGATGAAGGGAAAGAAGTCTATATTCCCTTCCGCTTTCTTATTCTGTGTATTGTTATCTGAAAGTGTTTCTATTTAATCTCCAACACACAATTTAATCTTGCACAACACAATAATACGGGCCACATTTCCTTTTTCTTATTTATAGTTTTTATTACTGTTAAATAGTCTATGGATCCATGTCATTCTGCCTTAATATTGTAAATTATTGATAAGGTTTTGTGTTAAACGAGGAAAACTGTGACAAATTACTGAGATAGGTATTCTGGTTATTGCTGCTGTAACTGGAAGGTTATTGTCATACTGCTTAAATTGTTTTAATGATTTTACCGCTGCACAAATGATGCAGTATCTATTATTTAGCCCTGTGAAATCTGGTTAATGCCTCCTACTGATAGGAGTAAGAATGACAGAATGACTTAGAGTGGCCTTTCACAACCAATTAAGTGATGCTTTTAATGCATTGTATCTGTGCTCTGGTACAAAGGTCATGCAAAGGTGTTCACACCTGATCTGAAAAACTGCATTGCGTGAAGCCTTCAGGTGAAAGCATTGAAGTGTTCTTGTGATCCTTAATCTGAAAAGTTTGGGAATAGCTTTTCTAATGCTTTGAAAATGATATAAGGGGGAAAGGACTGAATCTTGTCCTAGTTGTGTTATTGCCGTGTTAGGGTGTGTGAAAAGGTCTGTAGCTTTTTAGACAGGGTTCAAGATAACAAGTTAATGTACTTCACTAAAACTGAACACTTGCAAAGATTACCATTTTTATCCCCTTGACAAATTTGTTATAATGTATTTTGCTGCTGACTATCCTTTTTCTCATTATAGGTTTCCTAGTCTTCATTAACTTGTACTGCATAAAATATGGGGCATTAGCTCTTCAAGAAATATTTGACAGCATACAGCCAAAGTTAGTATGATTTTTATTTAAGACTGTTGTGTAATTTTTATCTTTTAAAGTGGAAATGGTTGTCTCCTTTAGCTAAAATTGCAAACTGCATTTGTCACTAATTTGACTAGCCAGACGTTTCTTCTACTGTGGTTAACTTCTTTGACTAGCAATTTTTCTTTCTCTGGTATGCTGCCCATAGTTCCTCCCTGATTGTTCAAGACCATTAATCTCATGAGCAGCTCATAAAAATGGAAGAGTGATGTTTTTTTCTCCCTTCATGACAAATTTCTACTATCTAATTTCTACCAGGCATCTACTATGACAGGGCAGCACTGTAACAAATTCTGTTTTTCTCTCTCTTCTAGTGACTTATACTGTTTCTGATTGTTGTCACTAAAAGGCTGGAAAGGCTTTCTAATACTTCTTCTTTTAATGTCGTAATAGGATGTTTGGAATGGTTTTGGAGAAAATCATAATTCCTGAAATACAGAAAGTGTCCGGACAAGTTGAAAAGAAAATCTGTGCTGTTGGCATTACAAAAATACTAACAGAATGTCCTCCTATGATGGACACTGAGTACACCAAACTGTGGTATGTAGAAAGTTCAAGTTCTGTTGGTGAAGCTACTTGATTATGAAAATGTGAACTACTCATCAAAATACTCTATTTTGATTTCTTCAGGCCTGCTACTGTTATGAGGCTGAGTTTAAGGCTTTTCACACCACTTTTTCTTCTCAAGAAGTAAAACATTTTCAAAGCAGGTGCCAGAACTGGTTTGAGATTTTTGTGATGAAGATAGTGCTGACTGGGCTAGCTAGAGTTGCATTTAAGAAAATACACTACCTTTCTTTTAGCTTGTATTGTTTTTGAAAAGCTAGGACCTGTTTTTGTTTGTAGCTGTTCTGCTAGTCAGGAAACCTTGTAACAGATACTTACTACCTGAGCAAGACACTGCAAGATCTTAGTGTGACAGTAGGTTTTTGGGGAAAGCTATCCGGTAAGATTGTGAGCCAGTCTAGCAGTCCAGGTTGTCAGGTAGCCTGAACTCAGTAACAGTAACTGTTACAGAGAATTTAGAAGACAAATATTAGAGGAAAGGTGTAATCTATAAAAGAATTACTTTTCATAGGTAAGTTTCATGAGAATTTAACCTGATCACAGTACAAACAGGAACGATGTATTTATTTTTGAACACTCGCATTATGCTTGTAAAATACACACATCCACAGCTCTTTGAGTTCAGCTCAGGTTGGGCACTATCAACTTTCAATAGCTGAGCTAGTACCTGCAAGGACTAAATAGTTGAAAGGGTTCTGAATAATTTGAACATTCCTGTAAAAAAAAAAAAAAAAAAAACAAAAAAAAAACACCCTGTCCTAACGTATTTTTCTATACTCCTCCCCCATCTTTCTATATAGGACTCCTTTGCTGCAGGCCCTCATTGGGCTCTTTGAGCTGCCTGAGGATGACACTATCCCTGACGAAGAACACTTCATTGACATAGAAGATACTCCAGGATATCAGACTGCGTTCTCTCAGCTAGCCTTTGCTGGGAAAAAAGAGCACGATCCTGTAGGTCAAATGGTGAACAATCCTAGAATCCATCTGGCACAGTCTCTTCACAAACTGTCTACTGCGTGCCCTGGCAGGGTAGGTGACTTTCATACATGGCACATTAAACGTAATTCTACAGAGAAAAAACGCTTATGACAGTGGGTCTCTTCTGATAGTGTTTGATATTCAGCAAGATGAAGTATATCATAAGCAGAATGCTAGGTGTTGCTTTCTATTTTGCTATCGTTAAATATAGTTTCTGTAAGTTTTTTTCCTACTAACCTAAATAATGTGAAAAATATTAGCCCTTCTTATTATAGTGATAAGATTAATATGCCATTTCTAACATGAAAATCTATCCACATGAAGGTATACAGCTTAACACTTGTCTCCAGTTCAATTGTATGTATTCAGGAAACCTCAGGCAACTCACGTTAAATTAAACAAGTTAAATTTAAGTTGACTTTTAACCCATAGTGTATTTGTTTTCAGGATTTTGGTAAGTAAGATTGCTTGGGAGATCCGCTGTTTGCTGTATCCAGATATCTGCTTTAATAACTGATGGTTTGCTAACCTCCTCTTTCATGTTTAATTTGGATAAGTACTACATGAAACTTAATATTGTCAGTATCAGGAATTGTAATTCCAGCAACTGCATTTACAGTGAAAACCTGCTGCTGTCAGGATGTCATTTGACTTTGTACAGTGTGTTGACACGGCAATTAACAGGATGTAGCAGTAGCTTAATGTATACGCACATTGACACTTCTGCTCTATCGTATTTTAAGGTTCCATCAATGCTGAGTACTAGTCTGAATGCAGAAGCGTTGCAGTATCTCCAAGGATACCTCCAAGCTGCAAGTGTGACACTGCTCTGAATTGCATAAATTTCACAAGCAAGATCAAAAGCTGTTTTGTTATACAGAAGGTTGACATTGACTTTTTTTTTTTATAGCGGAGCTCAGACAAAATGAAAAATGCTACTTGAAAATGTATTGCAGAATCCATCTTGTAAAAGATAAATGCGGCTTTAAGCAGAAATTGAAAGAATTTGGTGGTGTGTGTAATCATAGATAAACGGTGGCTAACTTCCATTCCCAGTTTAATTGCAAAGGGAATAGTCATAGCGGTTTGTTATGGGGTTTATTTGAAATCTGCATCTGCAGTATTTGGATAACATTTGGAAATGTATGGAGAGCACTGGCTGTAGAAACTCCCTTCAGTCACTAAAATTCCTTTTCATTTTGATGTTGTCCTTTGTATTTCTTTTGTCTTTCCTTAAACTTTATCTAAATTGTGAATAAATAAGAAGTACTTGTTTAAAATGCCTGTCACTGTGCGCTTACTGTTTTAGAAGAATGTAGCTGGTTTAAAAAAAATAAAGGTAGTGTTTTAAACTTAGGATAGAATATAAGATAGCGGGACTGTACGGATTTTTCTTTACCTTAAGTAATAGCTTAAATACATTGTAGGATCATGCAGAGCAAATCTAAAACTTTGGCAGAAGATCCAAAGCTGCTATTACTCTTCTGATATTCATCAACAGGTGCAGCCCTTCTCTTCAGACAAGATATGTCCGAGTCATGCAGTAAAAGCATGTAATGGTACCCTCTTAGAGTAGACATCAGTTTCCCAAGTGGATTTTTAGTGATGTATTATTACAAGTGAAGCAGTGACTTTTTTTTTTTCTGTTTAACTAGGATGTTCTCCCTGTCTTAATAAATATGCTGATTAGGTGTGGTAGCCTTGAATTCTAAGTGCATCAGTTTACGTTACAGTTATGGTTGCGTAAAAGAGACTGGATAAGTGCCTGAGCCTTACTGAGTTCTCAGATGGCCTGGACACCGAACTGCTAAACTGTAGGCTGTTAGAGCACGAGTACTGCAGGGATATAGATAAACTTAGTTGTAGAGACTGAAAAACTCTGAGTAAGAGCAATGTGTCAGACTTACATGATACTAAGCAATGTTATACATGGCAGATGTTGGTTTTGTTTTGTTTTAAGTTACTTGACCACAGAGATTCTGCAGATTACTTGAATCAGTTTTGGGGTTTTACAGTTACAATACTTGTTGAAGCTGAGCATTGCATCAAGAAAGTTATTGAATTTACTGAAGGTAAAACACAAGGCAGAATCAGCTGTCTTTTTTTTCAGTTCTTCTTTAAGAACTTTATCTGTGGCTGCCATGCATAAATGCATGCTGGCCGTATCTCTTAATGTGTGAAGAAATGAGTTACTTGTCAGACAATGGAAACTGCTTAAGTGCCTAAAAATGTATTAAATAAGTCAGCATCAACATGTTTTCTTGACTCTGGTGCAGTGTCAGACCCTCTTTGTTCATAGGTGTAAAGTGAAAGCAGTTCTCAAGAGTGAAATAATATGGTGGTGATTGTGAAAAGCATTTGCCTTAATGCTGATAAGACTGTGAGTGTTGCAAGTTTGCAGAAGCACCTTCTAGAGTAGATTTCACTAGACAGGCTGAAACCACAGGGGAGATATGTGTGATGTCTGCAAGGAACTGAATGCCTACCTCGAATGCAATATTAACTGAGCTGTGGTCATTCATAACCTGCAAGCCAAAAAGCTACTCAGATAACTGCCTGCTCTACAACTTTGTCTTTTTCTTGGGTAAGAGGGAGGACAATTATTTTTTTTAATGTCAACATCAAAGGATCAAAATTAAATCGGTAGTGGTGTTCATGTAACAGTAATTTGACATGCTACCGTTGCATCTAGTCAAGTAGACAGCCAACGTACGTGTGCTAGATAACCTTGTGTTAGAATGGGGCTCAATGCAATGCAGTACTACGGGGCTCATTGTATTAGATCGTCGTAGTTCTGTAGTCCTAAGCAAGATTTCTTTAGGGAACAGATTGCTGAGGTATGTGAAGTGAGTGAACAGATGTTTCTTACCAGTACAGACTGTAGATGGACCTGGACAAGATTTACTGCACCAAGCCAAAACCTTTTTGAGAGGCAGCCAAGGAAATGGGCTCTTTTGAGTAGAAGTTTATCAGTGAATCTTACATTCACTATCTTGCACTTCTTGCAATGCGTGACTCTTTGTTGTTGGACAGACATTGCATGTGAATAAGTGCCTAAGTGGCTTCAGATCAACAACTATTAGTGGCATAACTGTCCTTCAGTTCACTCACAGTTTATTATCTTAGACTTTGTAGACACGGCTGTGGCCATGGCACTGTTAGTGATGTTATTTAGTCCTGATGTATTTGGCAGATTCCATAAGGCATGTGAGTGTTTGTATAGAGCACTTACCCTTTCAGGGAAATGAAAATTTCAAGTGTAGTGCCGGCAAGAAAATGCATTTGTGCTTCTGAGTACAGGCAAATGTTATCGGCAGTGCCCTCATCTTTATTCAGGTGGAGACCTTATTGCTGCTTCTGACACCTCCAATCCTCAATCTTCAGGAGACGGTTATGTTCCTGAATTTATCTAACCAGATTTATCTGCTTGCATTGGTTTTCATTAAAATTAGCAATGTGGTAACAGTTTCCACGAGATGGCTGAACTTCTTTAAGCCACCCTTCAGTGTATTCGTACACAGTTGGACCAGTTCTCCCTTTAGAAAGCTCAGACTGGAAACACCTGCTGTCACCTCGATCTTCCTAGGACCCGTGAGCATCTAATTCAGTTTCAGACAATTAACTCCTGCACATCACCAGAGATCCTCTTCTGAAAGTAAACAGACACTTCTCCCTTGCAATTGATAACGGTAGAAGTTTATTCATATTCAAAGGAAAAGGGATTACTTACTCCTTTTTGAACATGAAATGTGTGAAGGGACATCTGTTTCAGGACCTTTTGGAACCACAGAATTCTCACCTACTGTCCTTATTTTGATCCTACTGACCTGTGGTGATCTGTTTCTAAATAATATTCTGAGTCTTCTATAATGGGAAAAAAAAGTTATTCTTGGTTTAAAAAACAACAACAAACAACCTTCAAGACCAACACATGTTGTTGTTTTCATGGGTCGTGAATGGACCATGATGTTACCAGCATTCCTGCAATGGTGGCAGCATGTACTAAAGCAAAGTCCTATTTCTTTGTCTCTTCATATAAACGTGTGCAAATATAGGAGTCATCCTTTCAGCAAGCCAGACATTTCATTCTAAAAATTAAAGTGATGAGGCCAGAGCCTATTCTTTCAGTTATTTTGACTTATGCTTTCAGAAAACTTGGTTTTCTTTAGGCTCTCAGTAGCTTGCTTGAAGGTGCCTTCCATCAAGCTGCATTTCTTTGACTGTTAAATGTATTTCTGTACTCATTCCATGAGCTTTCAGCAAGAACAGCTTTCCTGTAATATTGTCAAGAAGGACGGGCCAGACTAAAGCTGTCAGAGCATGTCTTTATACTGTCTTTCACGAGGACAAAATAACCACAAGGCATTGTGTGAGATTCCAGCTCAGCTGTTCACAGCAATCTATTTGTTTACAGTTCTTCCCCCTTCCCTGAAGTTCGCTCATTCTTGTAAAAGAAGAGTGATCTGTATCTGTCCTGAGACTGCATGCTTCATGCTGTCAAAAGTGCTGCTAAAACGCTGGTGAATCAATTTGAAAACATTTTGACAAAACTTTAGAAAAATAAAGGTGCGTTTCCTGCAGTGTGGCATGTGTGTGTGTGTGTGTATATGTATATATATATATATACATATACACACACACACACATATATATATATATGAACACCTGCACCAGCTTGGATAATAAAACCAGTCTGTAGCAGTATGGAGGTTCAGGCATCCAGCTGTATCTGTTGGAGTAAATTCTTTCACCTGATAAACCACGCTGCCTCTGCCAGGCAGCACACACAACTAGTGGAGTGCTGGTGTGGGTGCAGCTATGCACCATGCTCCAAAACAGCATGTCAGTTTTCTTGTCCCAAAGCTCCCGATGTCAAACCTTGATCGTCTTAAAACACCTTAATCTTTCCTTCATAGAAATAACAGTATTTTTTTTAATAACTGTTAAGTGCTTTGTTGATTCTATCAGCCAAAAAGTAGGTGAGAGGAAAAAAAAACTTGAAAAGCAGAATAGATACGTTATTTTCCCTTGGCTTTCTACCCTTACTTATTTAAATGAAGCAATTATTGCCTTTAACATAATTTAGGAGGAATCTGAGGTATTCCTAGGGAATACTGGCTATAATAGTACGTACCAGCTAGTACATAAAAAGCTTCGTGACTTCTGTTGACAGCTAGTTGCAACGTGACTATAGGCCTAAACATTTTCTCTCAGAATAATCTAATTCATGCAAGGTCAAAGCTTATGCTGGACTTAATGTATTGTATTCAAGATGAAAATAGAAGTAAATGCTTTATTGTTGTGAAGAAATGAATCTTAAAGGAATAGAAAGTGAAAAAAATATTTTGTTACAAATGAGTCAGAAAAGCAGAATGAAAGGGGTTTTAGCACAGCTAGTTCATATATTTAGCTTACTTGTAAAAAGTTTTCCTTTTCAAAAGCTGTGAAGAGAAATTCACACTCTGGTTATGTGTCTGATGTAAGAGATATTTCAAAGGAAGTAACAAAATATATTAATAATAAATATCAGATTTCTAGGTGAATATCTGAAAATAACTAATTACAGTACTGCTTTCATACAAGAAAATGAAAGGCTCAAATATTTTTACAAATTGTTAGCTAAAAATAGGTCTCTGTCCTTGTTCTGTTTAAACTGTTGCATAAAAAAGAACAGAAAAGTGTTTTGTAACATTTTTCAATAAGTAATAATCATGCACATAATAGAGGAGTAAATATCCTTCAAATGAACGGACAAAAACAGTGGATATTTGAGGTATTGCACCAAGAGTTTCTCAGACTTTTGAATTACATACATATTTGATTAAAATTATATTCAAGTTTGTAATTTGGCTGCAGATGCTTTTTGTCCCAGTCATGGTGATTTTACACTTATCCAGACATTCACAATTTTCTGAGGGACTGGGGAAGGGGCAATGGAGGGGGGGGTTGAGAGAACATAAACCAGAATTTTTAATGAAATTCAATATGGAAAAAAAGTTAGCTTTGTATTTCCCTATCTCCACCTAACTTTCTACAAAAATAACTGTACAAATGTCTGTTACAGACAACATTGAGCCTTTGCAGTAACGATTGCACAACAGTTGAAATTTCATTTCCTTCTGAAATGTAACTGTTGCTGGCTTGGGATAATTAAAGGATCTAACAGCACGTATCATTATGCAACAGACCACAAGAGCATATGAATAGGTGTTTAAATGTGATATGGGATATATATCTATATACTTATATACTGGAGAATGTCTTTTAAATGCTATATTGTCAATTGATTTTGTGTGTATGATGTATTTTCTTCATGGTATCTTTTGTATCCATACCAGTGTTAAATACAGAAATGGATATGGAGCTTTAGATATATTGTTTTTTATTTCTTGTTTGGTTTTGCTGCAGTGTTGTAGTTGTGATTCTCCCCTCTAAATATGAAGACTTTTGCATTTACTGTAGAATTTAAGTTACATGTATTTGGTTAGTAAATGTGGGCCGGATGCCACTTCTTTTCTTTTTTTTTTTTTTGGCTGAACAATGGCAGAAATTACTGACTTGCAATTTAATGATGCCATGGGGTTTAAATGCAACCTTGTAATTTAAAATGTATTTTTACCTATTAAGAAAGATAAAATATTTCTAAATCAAAAAGTTCTCGTAGTATCTTTTAATAACAGAAGGGATTGACCTGTTCTAGCACAAGTGGGGACTATTTAATATTGTACTGTGGTTTTTCTTGCTGTTTGGCTAGTGCTGATTTGTTACAAAAAGCAGTTGTGCTGCTTTAAGAACTCATAAAGACAAGGAACGCATTGTTAAAACAGTTAAACATAATGATAGCACTTACTTAAATCCTGCAGAGCACTTTGCTCCAGTGACTCAGGAAGGGAAACATCTGCCACCTTAGAAGCGAAGCGGTCAGCTGCGTGCTGCTGCTCGTGTGGTTTTTCACTCTGAAGGGCGAGGCTATCTGGATTAAAAAAACAATAGCTGAAGGCTCGATTTGTATGACAAATCTGAAATTACAGACTTCAGCAGTAGCGCGTTGGAACTTTTGCTTTCCTAATGCAAAACAAGTGCATTCGTATCTGGTTTGTGACTTCACCTGACGTACGTGGTTCTGCTCCAGGTGATGTCAGGAGTCCGGCAGCAGCATTCCCCAGGTACCCGGGGCCGAGGTGCAGGTGGCGGCCGTTACTCACCGACACCGGGCTGGGGCTTGCGGCTGAGCCGTGCGCGGTCAGCGAGCACCGGGGCCGGTTGGGCTGGGCACAACCACCGCGGGTGGCGTTACCGGCGCACCTCAGGACGAACACATTCGGATTCAGACGGAGAGGCGGAACGTGAGCGTGTCCCGGGCTGCAGCGCTCAGCAGCGGCGGTTTGGTGCAGCCGGTGCCTTTTGCCGGGCGGTGCCGGCTCCGTACCCCTCAGGTTTCCCCCCCTCCTGTCACGGGTTTACTCGCACCTCTTCCCGGGCTCAACACGGTTTCACACCCCCCCCCCGCTTTGAAACGGGAGCTCTTTAAGCACGCTGCGGCTGTCCCCGCGCCCCGTACCGGCGGGTAGCCCTGCGGGTAGCCCGGCAGGTAACGGGCCCGGCCCCGCTCCCGCCCCGCCGCCTCAGTGCCGCTCCCGCCCGGCCCCGCCGCCGCCGTGCTGCCCGGCCGTCGAGGCCCGTGAGGCGCGCGGAGCACGCCGGGAGTTGTAGTCCCGCCCCGCCCCCTCCCTCCCCAAAGCCGCCCGCGGCTCCGCCGCGAGGCACGCCGGGCCTCGTAGTCCCCGAGCCGAACCGCGTTGCCCGCAGCCTATTGGCGGAACCCTCGCGGGGAGGCGTCTCCGGAGGGGGGCTCGCCCTCCCCCGATTGGCTGCGCCGCCCTCCGTCCCGCGGGCGGCCGTGCCGTCACTTCCTCCCCGGCCGGAGCTGGCCCCGCTCATTCTCTTTAGTGTTTGCCCTGTGCCCGCCGCCACCCGCCGCGCCCCCCGCCGCCGGCCCATGGACTGAGCCGCCCGCAGCCCGCGCCCCTCGGCCGGGAGCCGCAGCCCAGGCCGCCAGGTGAGCGCCGCCACCGCCCCCGGCAGCCCCGCGGGGGGCTCGGCCCGGCCTCGGCGCGGGGCTCGGCTCGGTGCCGGCGCCGGGGGGCCGGGGCCGGGGGCTGGGAGCCGCCTGCTGCCGGGGCCGGGGGGTGCTGAGGGGCCTGCGGGCGGCGTGCGGAGCGGGAAGGGCCAGGGGCGTGCGTGTGAGTGTGTGTGCGTGTGGCGCTAATGAAAGCCGAGCGCAAGCCCCCTGCCTGCTCTGGGACGCTGTGAAAGCCTCACCTCCCGCGCTCAGCCGTACCGCCGAGCTCCCCTGCCCGCACCGCCGGAGCGTTGTGGTTTGGCTCCTTGTTCGGTAAGCACCCGGGGTCTTCCGGACACCTCCCGGGGCCGCGGCTGTCGTCCGGGAAAGGGGGCTCGGACGTGTCCGTGCATCCTCTGAGGCACGCAGCGATGTGTGCGTTCAGCTCACCACCGAGACGTTACGTGTCGTTAGTTACCTGCAGGTCTGTCACATCCTGATGGAAGCTCTCAGAGTAGATGGCTGAGTTCTTTTACCCTGCGTTCCCTTCTCCGGTGTTAGATCGGAATTTCATTCCAAAGCTTCATAAAGGACATACGCGAGCTGCAATCCTTCATTATTGCTTTAAGCAGCCATTCTTTCTTTCCTTGACAATTTCACAATGTTTATCGTTAATCACGTTTCCACTATCGGTACAAGTCAAAGCATTGGGTATATTGAGGCAAAACTGAAGTATTCATAGGTTGAAGCTAATCTGGGTAATGTAACTGTAATTGTGTGGAGTCAGAGCAGAACTGAAAGCTGCTCTTTGTATTCCAGAGCTCACTGAAAAACAGCAACTTTATTCTGAGGGCATGTGAACTTTCAGAAAAATGTTTTTTAATTGCGTTGTCTGGAATCCTTGCCAGGGGGTTGATTGTTTTATTAAAGTTCCTGAAGATGCAGCTGGAACAATGGAGGAGATCTGTGCATTGATTACCGTGTTAACTGTAATTAGTGGCTGTGGTTTTTTGACCTGTTCGACTTCAGGAGAAAAAAAAAAAATATATATATATATATATAATTAAATTCTGTGAGATATCTTTTGACAGTAGAAGTGAAATATCTTTTGGCTATAAGTGAGTGTCTATGCATTTATTTGCGATTGCCGTTCTACTTTCTGCTTTATTCTTTCGAGTTATGTTTGGGACATGACTGGGTCATGTGTACGTCTGCTAGTTCCCTCTTTTCCTTCAAGTTCTACTTTCAAATTGTAGCTTTGTGTCACCTCTTCTCTAATTAATAATCCGTGTCTTAGCTCCTGAGCTGTTTTGCTTAATATTTAGTGTTTTCTGTCCTTGAAGATTTTTCTTATCTGTGCTCAGAAAGAACATCATCCTTTTCTTCAGTGAGTGCTGTCTTTGAGGTGTAACTTATCCTGCCCAAACACTATAGAAAGAGATTTGTCTAAGAAGCAGCATTGTTCAGCTAGCGATTTATATTTTGTGTAAATAGCCTCAAGTCTGTAAAATATGTAGGTTTCTTTTATCTTGATTGGCAGCACATATTTATTTGAATTTCTCAGTTGTAAATAGTTAGGTAGTGTTCTTAATACTGTTGCGGAAGTCAAATGCTTTAATGTTTTTGCTACATATTACAAAGCTACTGGTGATGTGGGGTTTTCAAATCTATGTTAGGAAATGAGCCATCTCAACAAACCTGCTAGAACTTGTAGCAATTTATTCTTCCTGCTCCAGAGTGAGTGTACAACAAAAGAAAGAGGCTCAGCCACCGTATTGGAGCTACTTTAAGTTCTTTTAAGAAAAGGGAGGGAGCCTTTCTAACCCCTGTTTTGTCTAGGTAATAAATGCACAGCTATCCCCCTCAGCCTGCGAACAGCAGGTGAAGGTTTAGGTGTGCTGGCCAGTAGTTGGTCCATCTTGGTGATGTGGCCGTAACTTCTGATTTCTCATGGGGGGGATCAGGCTCATCTGTCACGCCTGCTCTACAGGGACCGCTCCTGAGCAGCGGCTGAGCGCTGCTGCGCTGCCTCGCTTTTATCCAAGTGAGGGTTGGCTGACGTTGGGTGGCAATAGAGCTCCGGGCGTATAAAATGCAGGTGGCAAGGGGCTAGGTAGTAAGTCTTGTGCTGTTCCGCAGTTCGCTTACTTGGTTCAGTTGTGCCTAGGCCCCACCTCAGATCCTTGCATCCTGTTGCAGGGATAGGACTTGGCTTTTTGGTTCCCCATCTGTGAAATGGGTAAACAAACGTTCCTGCTTTGTGAACGGTTTGGTATTGATGAGGAAAACCTAAACATCCTTGCTATGCAACTGTAGGGGCAGCAACTGTAAAGATGCAATACATTATTAAGCATCCAGTTTCAGAAAAAAAAATGTTTAGTTTAAAACCTCATTTCTGGTAGGTAAAACTTTCTTGAATATTGTCTATGACGTGATTTGTAGTCGGTGATCTCAAGAAGTGCTTGAGAAGAAGAAATTGCAAATCTGAGTCTTGACGATTTTATCAGGTATCTGTTCTGTTTCTCATCCTACTCTGTTCCCATTCCACAAAAAGCCCTCCCTCTCTGGTGCCAGTAGTTCATGAACAAATGAAAAGAATGTTTTAATGGGAGGCACATGCAAGTTTCTAATAAGTAGCATAATGAGAACATAGTCACTTCAGGTCCTTCAAATGTGCACATCTGAGAGATCAGGACATGTTTCCATATTCTGGTCCTGACCATCAATAAAACAAATTTCTTTGAGAATCTGGTCTCTGTTGTGTTTTCAGCTGGCCTGTCAGCGATCAGAAAGAGTCCGTGGCAGAACCGGCGTGAGATCCCTCATTCTGCCAAACCTGCTGTTTAACTATGGGGCAGATGCCCTTCAGTGATGAGAGAAGGAAGCGTTCTGTTGCAGTCAGGTAGACAGAGGCATGTGCGTAGTCCTGGGAATCCAGGGCTGGAAGGGACTTCCAGAAGCATGGTAGTCCATCCCTCTGCGGTGGCAGTTATGCCAACCTCATTCTAACTGAACGTTTATCAATCACAGCGTACCAACAGCTAAGTCACCTCTGTCACCCAACATGGTGCAGTGCATTGCAGTCATTACCATCAGAAAGCTTTTTCTCAATGCACTTTCTCGATGCACGTCTCGTTCAGTCCCTGTAAGCATGGAGAACAGGTTATCTTTTCCACCCAAAACCCTTTTATGTACTTGAGGACTGCTGGTTGTCGGGCCCCATTCAGCCAGCTCCTCTTCAGCATATACAAGCCCAAACCTTTAAGGTTTCTTTTCCGGGGTGTATTTTTTCTAAAACTCTGTTTCCCGCTTTTCTTGCCTTTTTTTTTTTTTATTTCGCTAACTGGGTCCACAATGGGCTTGAAGCCTGACACCAGTACAGTCCAGCTGCAGTGCTCTAGCTGAGGTCTCCCTAACACTGAGCACAGAGAACTCCTCCTGCTATTTTTCAGTTTCTGGATCTCAGGATGATGACTGTTTTTTCTAAAACAGCCTATCAGCTTTGGCTTGTTTTAGGTAATGCACTGTTATGTTGGTTGTGACTCCTTTCTCAGTTTGCTGGTGTCACTTGGTGGTTTTCCTGTCCTGTGTCTGATCAGCAGGCAGTGCCTGCCTAGAACTTTGTGTTCGTTCCTGCTGAGGTTGTGATTCATTTTGAGCCTGGTTTGACCACCAAGGATGGCAGGAGAAAATTTAGTTGTCTATATACAACTTGGTTTTGATCCTGCCTGGAATGTTTTCATTTCATTGTTTTCCAGATGCTTTAATAAATGAAACCTCCAGAAACACTTCTAGAAGAGAAGTCAAACTAATAGGACTGTAATCCGTTTGTCTCCCACCTTCAGTTTCCAGTTAAAAAATAGGCATGGGGTTTGCCTTTTTCAGGCTTCTGTATCCTCCCGTGTTCTCAGGGACTGCTGATAACTGGTTACAGTTCTAAGATTCACTGTAAGACTTTGAAACAACTGAAGTAAATTCAAGACCATGTTTATTTAACTCCTCTTCTAACCTTAACCAAGGTTGAGATCTTACCCGTTTTGTTGCTGGTAGCAATGTTGTTAGCCATCTGCATGCAGTTGGCTTCAGTCATGGAAAAGGAAGATTAAATGCTTTGTGCTATATTTGTAAGCAAAATAAAATACATTGATTTCTATTTAGAACAGTCCGTGCGAGTGACAGGTTTCATATTTAGTACTGAAATGTTTTTATTCTAAAATGTTTTTAGCTAGATTGATTTTTAGATGTCTGAGGGAAATCACCATTAGACCAGACGTGTAGGCAGAAGGTAACATTGATAGCCACTTTCTGCTGTTAATAGCTGCTGAAGTTTCTCAGGTTGGTGCCTTGGTTTTGGTGTGTTTTAGTGAATTAAGCTCAAGGTCTAATATCGGTAGCTGATCTTTAGGGCTTTTAGACAGTGAACTTCTGCAACACTGGAAGCCTTACTGCAGAAAAACAAACTGCAAGTAATTCTTAGTCCTGCAAAGAGCGCTGTGAGATTCCACTCTGTGTAAGAAAGCTCACGTAAGTTTGAGGCAAGAGTGGTGAAAGACGATTGTGGGATCAGGTTGGAATTTCTGCTTGGGAGATCATAGCTGTGTTGAGCAGTCCGTCAGTAAGAGTTTAATGGTCATACAAATTCCTGTCATCCAAAAGGATGAGGTAAAACTAATGCTGTGGTGAGACATTTACTACAGATCTTTTTGTAGCTTTAGGAAGCAAAATGCTAACTCTCTGTTTTTCCTTTTAGGCATTCTCCATCATAAATATCCTATTCAGAACTAAACCCAAATCTTCACTGTCTGGATCTCCTAAAGGTACAGGAAACTTACTTACAACATCGAAGTTTCTTACCTTTTATTTGCATTATATTGAAGAAACCACAAGTTGTGGTAAAAACTTGATTATCCCCGGGAAGTGTCTGTTTGCTGTTTGACCCTCCAGCTTCCATCTGCAACACCTTTGGCAATTATGGTACAGAACAAAAAAAGCCCCAAGACAACTTGATAATATTCTAGCACAGCACTGTCTCAATAAAATTTAAAATGTTAATGTCCGAATTAGCAAAAAGTAAACGTGGAAGGGTTGAGCAAGGTACGTGATTATCAAGTTAAGCTAAGAGGGTGTGAGTAAAACATTTGTTTCTTCACCTATCTGTCTTTCAATCTCTGTTAGTCTGTCCGTTGCAGCAGTGCCTCCAGTATGGTATAGGGGTCTGGTAATTTGTAGCAGCATTTGTCCTGGAAAGTTTGAAGTAGTTAACCCCTGGTTACATGGAAAAATCAGCTGAAATACTAGCAGCTTTTCGTTTCTCCATCCACTGAGACAGCCTTTATAAATTGTTAGGCTCAACTTTCTAGATTATGGTGTGTTTTTCTTCAAGAGTTACGACTTTGTAAAGCCGTTATAGGGTAGAGAGCGTATTACATTGAAAAAGTGTTGTAAACCCTCTCATTATCCACAAACAACATATGATTGAATGTACAATGAGGGGCAGTAGGTTCTTATACCCTAGTGAAATATTTCATACAAATCAACAACAGCATCGTAAGCTACACAAGTAGCTGAGAAATTATAAACAAAATCCTAGTTTGCTTTGTGAGAATATTCTTGTCAAACAGTAGCAAACAGTTACTTGTCAAAGTAGCAAATAAATGTTTTTAAAAAGAAATCAGAATTGCTGTTTGTATCTGCAAACTTGTAATGTGATCATGTAAATTACCACCTAGTGTCTAAAATTGTCAGAAGTTTATGAAGTGGAATTTTAACAATCCACAAGATGTTTTAACTGCCTCGTGATGAAGGTGAATTTATGAAGCAATAGTTTGGTTCTGCCAAAATTCAGTCTAATGAGCTCTGAAATAGTTCTGAATTGGTGATAACTTGCTGCATGTAAATTCAACTTCTGATCAGGATATAAAAACATGAGGTTGGTATAGGGGTGACTGAGGAAGAAACGTGTCCGTAGAATCATGATGTGATGATGATGTACCAATTGTTGTAGAAACATTCACTTAATACGGATAAGTTAAGAATGATACATTAATTGGAAACAGTTTTATTGTCATTTGCAATTTAGCTGTCTCCCTGATAGTAAATTTCTGTTCAGCTGTGGACAACGAGTGGCATGCCGCGCTGTCCAGCTAATTGAATGTCATGGGGATAAACCCTGAATCCTGGTGTGCTCTACAGGTTTCAGATTTCTATTCCAAGTAAAGATTTAGATTTTTTGATTCCTTAAAATTGCTTTTATGTTAGACATTGCTTCGTTCCTTCACCTTTAGAAACAGTCATAGCAAGGAGCGCTCACGTGGTACTGCTGGGTATAATTTTTTCTTCCTTGTTAAATGAATAGTTCCAGAGGCCAAGTATTTGTACAGTAATTTTGGTCATCAAATCATGGTTACGCTTGTGATTGCAAAGCATTTGGCAAAGAAGGGCGGGTGGGACTGCTGCCATCTTACGGGTGCATAAGGTGAGCTGTGCTTAAACTTGTGGCACTTGACTTCTTGTGAGGCTGGAATCCTTTTGGATTCCCAGAAGGTATGTGAAGGCTGAACTCTTCCAGTTTATTGACTTGAAAGGCTGGAAGAGGGTGTGTGGTGAATTCCACCGAGGTGTGCTTCAAAGGCTTTCCTAGGCCCTCAACAGTCCGTTTAAATGTGACTGAGCAGCCAGACTGTCAAAGAAGCTGGGCAATTGGTTTCCACGTGGAGAATAATAAGCATGTTGGGCACTATGGACATGTATGCAGTGATTTTTTTTGCCTGGTTGTGGAATGTGAACAGCTGAAGTCTATTCGCAATTGGGTGGGTTTTCAAAACCTTACCGTTTCAAGCGCCAGGATGTGAGTTCAAGTCTCTATAGATTTTGCGAGTAACAGCTGAATTTTCTGTCCTTAATGTTATTCTGACCAGAGCTGTTTGAAGAAAAGCTTTTTCAGACTGAACTCTGATGATTATAACTCTTGATGGAGTGAGATCGGAGTAGAAAACAGTCTGAGGTGTCCTCAGCTGAGGTTCTGCAGTATTCTGCAGTAAATATAGAAAGTGAACTAATAATATCCTTGACAGGGACTTTCTTGGAATACAAAAAATAGGGATCAGTGTAACGGTTTGACTAGTATCATGGGAGTAAAAGAGGATGAAGGCAAGAATAATACGTAAAAGTCAATTTAAAATACTTTGTTACTAATGTTTTAAAAGCTGAACCACTCATTACATTGAGTAATTTGGATTTTGCTCTGAAGCCCTTATTGACATCCTTGAAACAGTTGCTGTGAGTAGACATTGGTGGCTATAAAATGTCTTGGTAGTTCTGGGGATATACAGATAAAATTCAGTTTGTGCTCTGCAGTAGTAGTAGTTTCCATTGTGTCCAGGAGGCTGGCTTGTAGCAGAATGGTGATGTAAAGTATCCTGTACTGAGCTGTTTTTGGAATGAGGAGTTATGGTTTTATGCAGTTTTTAACCACTATCTAGGGCTTATACAATTGCGGTATGAAACTACAGAGTGAGTTTTGAGAAAAGGAGAAATAAGGGGTGGGCTTTTTAATACACCTCAAAAATATTGGAAAATTGAATACAATATAGAAAGAAACTAATTTGTAATGGTGACAATGAAAATTGAAATGCAAATTGTAAATAGAAAGTACTCAATAAGAGTAAAATGGCTGTAGATTTTAAATATCCAGTGATGCTCTGCTTGAATTCAGGAGACCTTTGCATGTTTCTAGACAGGAATGGATTTGATGAGATGCTTCTTCAGTGGAGCTTTGCTATTGAAGGTTTACTGTCCTTCTCTGCATTGTATGACAGTTAACTAGCAAACCACTTTAATGTACGTATCTTGGTGTTGAAATTCCATGTTCCCTATAACCAGTTGATTGCAAATAAGGGCAGAATAGTGCCTTGCTTTAAAAATGAAGCACTTCTAGGCAGAGTTCTCTTTGAATAATTTTAGACTTCCATTCCAGCATGATCTGAAAGATCCTAACATTACTGACTTCAAAACCAAAAGTTTTGGTGTCCTCTTCTCAAAATGTGTGGATTACAAATTGTTGGACTTGATTGCCTTTGAAGGGCTTTGAACTTCCGTAGGAAAGGAGAACTGGCTTTTTTTTTTATTGCACTACAAGACCGCATATTCTTTTCTTGTTAATTATTGTTATATATCTGAAAACTTTCAGTGTTTCTAGTAATGCTCCTGGGAGTGAAACTTTGCTATTGCAAAATTATTATCCTGGAGCCTTAGTCTACATACTTTTCATCTTTCTCTTTGAGCTTTCTGGAGCTCCTTCAGACAGGAGTCCCTAATGGGCATTCTACAGTTACAATGTACCTAATGCATGACTTCTGCAAATTTAATAGTCAAATATAAAATTCGCTTTGCGTGTAATCAACATATAGATCTGGTGAACTAATGAGCTCTTCTGAACTAATTTCCCTCTCCAGTGAAAAACAAAGCTATCCAACCAGTAGTATGGTAAGCCTGATGTGTTTATGATAGTTCTTCAAAGTCAAAATATTCCAGATAGTAGATGGGTGTGTGTGTTGTTTTCCAGTAGCTTTTTTCCTCTTATCAAATAAAATCTTTGTATCCGTGAGTGTGTTACCCTAAGTTCTCCTCTTGAAACTGTTCTGTCAGTAGCTAGCTAAAAGCTTCGCTCTGACTCATTGGCACTCCTCTTACATTTGGAAGTCCATTCACAGGTTCAGAATTTGAAGCTTACGGAGCACTTGTGGAGTTGTGTTGCTACTAATAGCTCCCTGGTGGTATCTGGAGTGATGATTTCACTTGTAACCTTCATCTGTAAATTAGGACAGAATAAAACTTTGGTGCCCTAATAATTCAATGGCAGGACCAATGGGTGCATACATGTGTGTGTGTTTGTGTGTAAAACCTATGTACTTGGCTGTAAAATTTACTTTGAACAAACAGACTTGATATGTGGATCGTAAGCGGATATGGACAGCTGAGCTCTGGCAGCAATGATATCCTTCAAACTGGCAACCTGTTAGTGTATATTTAGGTTTAACTGTCTGAGCATGAAGATAATGTTGCATCCACGTGTAAGAAAAAGTCTAACACTAATTTGTCAGTGGAGGAAGGACCTATCACAATACTTCACCACGCCTGCTGCCAGTTCATTGCTTGGAGGTGTTTTTTCTTAAATTAACATCGTTGCCTACAAACACTTTCAACCCTTGTTTACGGGACTGTAAGGCCAAATAGCTCTCTCAACTGATGGCCTGAAGTATCACTGAGACACCTTATGACTCAAGTAGAAGTACCCTTCAAAATGCATGTCACTTAACAAGTTTATAAACTCTTATACCTTCTTTTTTCCTTCAGTAGCGACTTTGACACTCTCTGCTAGACACCAGTTGTGTTCTCCTCTTAAATGGTTAGATGTTCCCTTCAGTGAGCCTGGAGGGGAAAAAAAAAAAGTGATTATAATAGGGTGCATGCTCTGAAGAATTGCTCTGTAAATAATACATTTGTTGCTTGCCTTTCCTAGTTAAGAACCTGAAATGGTAAAATGCGTGAAGTGTAAGCTGGTCAGGAAAGTTGCTCTACAGTTAGTGTATAAGCAGTGACTATCAGTTTAAGTAACAGGATTGCTTTGTAAGTTGACTCAGTGATAGAGCAGACAGGTAGCTCATCTTCAGTGAGCAAGCATAATTAAGGCTTTTATGCTACTCTTTCACAAACTAAAACAATATGGAACTGAAATGACAGAGCTTAGAAATTGAAATGTGCTGTTAAAACTGTATGTCTAAGTGACTCACTGCATAGAAAATGGAAACAATGCCTGCGTAATTGAATGCTTTTTCCCCTTTTCCCCTCTTTTGCTAATTGAGAAATAATTTTTAATAGATTGTTACTTAAAGAATGCTAAACATTCAATATAATCTTTTTTTCATCTTTACATTTTAGGTCAGCAATTCGGTTCCATCATACTGAGTTTGCCTGCATTCAAAGCTGTTTACCTACAGTAATTTTCTCTGGTTGGAAGTGAACATGTCTCAAGTTCAAATTCAGAATCCTTCTACTGCCCTTGCAGGGAGCCAAATACTGAATAAGAACCCGTCTCTTTCACAGCCATTGAGTATTCCTTCTACTACTAGTTCTTTGCCCTCTGAAAATGCAGGTAGACCTATCCAAAATTCTGCTTTACCCTCTGCATCTGTTACATCCACCAACGCAGCTGCAGGTAAGATTGAGTGTCTGTTAATAAATGTATGTATTCTAGATGTCTTGGGCCTATAAATATTTTAAAAGTAGTATATATCCAACTATAGTAGCTTGTAATGTGAACTCTGTATTGCAGACACCTAGATGTTAGGACAATGTGGGATTTTTATTTAAAATGGTAGTAGTGTTCATTGCTACCTGTTCATTTGTCTGTTTTCTGTAATCTTTCAGCTCCTTCTAACATGGCAAACCCCAAAGAGAAAACGCCAATGTGTCTTGTGAATGAGTTAGCCCGTTTCAACAAGATTCAGCCTGAATATAAGCTTCTGAGTGAGCAAGGTCCAGCTCATTCTAAGGTAAATATTCATATAAGTTTCTTGTTTCTATTGTTCACGCTCTTTCACTTTTTTAGTGGAAAGGCAAAGTATGTGCTTTTGGTGCAAGATAATACAGAATAATAGAGAGGAATGAGAAGCTCATCAAAATGCCAGTGATAAGGGAGTGTGAAGCTGTAATATGTGCTAAAAGGTTGGTTTCCCAAAATATATTATGGCTGAACTTACCTCTTACCTAAAACTACCTAGTTTTTTTGCAGAGTTATTTGATGGCTCCATTACGAGGTGCTTGGGTTTGATTTCCGTTTAGTCAAGCAAGGTTTGCCCCTTGCAGCCTTTGCTCAGAAATTTTGTATTAAGTATGAGCTTTCACGATCTGTTTCTGGTATGAAGTTAAACCTGTGCTCTGCGTCTTGCCTTCAAATTTTCTGTGTTCTTCCCGTATTGCATTTTAATATTTGGAAGTAAATCCCACAAATTTTAAAAGACCAAAATAGTTTCTTAGTCCAAATTATCCTTTGAGTTGCAGGAGGTTTTATGGCAACTAGTTTTCTGCAGGAAAAATAGTATATAATGAGTTGTAGTGCTTTTGTGTCTATGTAGTTATGTAATTTAGCAAACAATCTTTAGTCCTTCACGGTGAGAATTATCAAAATGCCTAAGATAACCACCATGTGTTGTTCATCACATAGCATTGTGTATGTCTTATAGTTTGCTAAAATCTCAGTAATATATAATTTGTGTAGTGTTCTGTTTGTGTGCAGAGAGATAACTTCTCAGGAATACGGCAAATATACAAGCCATTTGTGTTATTTCAAAAAATACTGAAAATGTGAGCTTTAGCATTATTTACCTTTTTAATACTCATTAGAGGTCTCTGTTGTATGAGTACTGAGGTCAAGGCATATAAGGAAAAACAGCGTGGGATATCCTAATCTGACATCCTCTCCTTAAAGTGTTTCCTGGAACAGTGCGAGTGTTGTATGTTAGAGGAATTGCCTTCAAAATGAATAATACTAAGAACTAAAATGTTTTATCCGTAATGTGTGTAACGGCAGCTTCAACGTGCAAAGCTGGCAAGGTCTGCATTTACAAAAGGTATTGGAATAATATTCAGAGCATCTGTTCACTTGCATTTTCATTCTGATTGAAATTAAACTTCATTTAATTACCAGGGAGACTTTAGCTTTCTGTTGTCTGATTAATCTGTGAAAATTTAGGGCAATATATATCCTTCCTTATCCCACATACTTAAAAAGAAGCACCATGGAGTTTTGCTCTATAATCGGACAGGCTTGCACTCACCTGGGGGCATGTAGGCGGTTTTATGGTGCAGTGTGAGCTTACCTTTCTTTAAACTACTGGAAAATATAGTTTAAAAAAGTGCTAAAGCAACAAGCTGTTACGGAATAACAGTCCGATTTTCAAGGCAGCTGTTCAGAGTAATGTTGGCATACCAGTTATCCATGCAGTGGTCACCTCTCTGCACATTGCCTCTTCTGTTTTATAGCCTATATGATCTCCTGCAACATGCAGGATAGTGCTGGCTACAATTTTTGTGAAATTCGTAGTTGACTAATCAGGAATATCCTGTAGATGTCCCAAGCGTTTAAAATCTGGAGTTGACATAGCAGTTAAGAAAAGTGTTGGTTACTATCTTTTTGACTTTTGCATCACTAAAGACTCACTGTTCCATGACATGCCCTAATAAATAATGTGAATTCTGAACCCACTTGTAATAAAAAATTTGTTTTGTATTTCTCTATTTTGAGGTGTTTACAGTGCAGCTGACTCTTGGGGACCAGCACTGGGAAGCTGAAGGAACTAGTATTAAAAAAGCGCAACATGCGGCAGCTGCCAAAGCATTGGAAGGGACAAAATTCCCTAAACCTACAGCTCGTCCATCTCGTAGCGAAGGCAAGAATCCAGGTATATACCTCAGCAAGCTGATTTTAAAAAACAACACAAAAAGCACGTATGCAATACACCTTTCTTTTGGCATGTATGTTAAAGTTTCGTAAGGATGAATAAAAATTGCGATACTGAAATTATCTTTTGCTTATTTAAAAATAACAATATCTGGGTTTTGTAGAAAGTCATCTGGTGTTAATCTGTGATCATAATTTTTTGCATAGGCAGATGAATATGTTCGGTGATTCTTACAGAATAATTCAGAATTTTTACGATAAAGATTTCTTTGGAAATTTAGGTTAAAAAACAAAAAACAAACTAAATTTGTGTTGAGCAATTGGATCTGAACTTTGGAAGGTGCATCATTGCACTTCTTTAAAGAGAAGTAGATGTTGAGTTGTATAAAAGCATTTAAGTTGTGGTTATTTTTAGGCAACTTCTCAGTTTAGTAAGATTGCTTTTAGAATGTATTTAAAATGTAAAATTAAGTATGAAGTAGCTTCACATCTCAGCTGCACATGCGATAGTTTTGCATCTTCCCCGTGTCACCTGAATTGAGAGCTATTAGGATACCATTATTTCATTCAGCAAAGGGTAAAACCTATCTTTAATACCAGTTGTATTCTGATATCACTTGAATTCATTCTTTAGAAACGTTCTGTACAGTGAACGGGGGAAATATTAGAAACTAGCAATTGCCTATTTTTTTCCTGTGAATATGCTGCATAATTTCACTTTATTTTGGCAATTGCCTTATATCAAAACACTATTGTACTAGAGTGCACGCTGATTTTTGAGCCAGTGAGGCTTGTGATAGAAAAAAATGACCATTTATGTGACTGTTCTTTATCAAATAAGAATAGTCAGTGAGTCAATTTCTCATCCACATGAAGTCTGCATTGAGAAAAATGTTTAGAGCCCTCAGCAGCAATATACCTTCCTTGTCATAAGGCAAACTGCAATTTGAAAGTGAAGTCATAAAGATCCCTTTTAGTCATTGAGTACAAAGAGAAACATTTGATCATTATCAGTAAACAACAGAAGCAGAAGATACGTAGCATGTCTGTTAATTTAAAAGGATTTTTTTAAGAAAAATACATTTGTTCTGCACACCACATTGTGAAATACGCTGTAAAAATAAATAAATCAGTACCTTCACAAAGGTTTACCAAAAAAATAGTTACAAACATACTATTAAAAAAAGTTACACTTTTGTGACAAATCCTGTTACAAAATTGTTGTAGGCTGCCAACTTGATATGCATCTCACACACTTAATTTCTTTGTTTTCATTGGTATTCATATTCAGAGCTCATTTGTTTAAGAGTATTGCACATGGCAAAATGTAGCCTCCTTTTTCCGTGCTTGGAGACAGGATGAGAGTTTATATTGCTTCAGTCTCTAGTGACAGCCGGACAACTCTCTTTATGTTCCTTTTCATTTAGACAGTGTAACCCCCACAGTGGAGTTGAATGCACTTTGCATGAAGCTGGGAAAGAAACCTATGTACAAACCTATTGATCCTTATACGGGGATGAGATCCACTTACAACTATACTATGAGAGGTGGTACTTATCCTCCACGGTACGTATTGTTTAATGGCTTGGTTTTGCAGCCCCAGATCTTTGAAATTCCACTTTCTTTTTTGATGCTATCTTCTGAAAACTACCAAAAATGCAACGTCCCTTAAGCTTGAAGTTCAGCTAGTTTGGGGCAAAAAGGTTTTGATCAGTACACCCCATGCATAACTGCATTTTTTTTTTAAATGGTTCTTCTTCTGGGGGAAGAGGAAGGAGAAGAAGGAATTGAACCCAATGATGAAGTGTTTTGAAGGGCACTTCAAAACCTGGAAAAAAGCTGGATATATCCATCTTCACAAAGTGAACAGCTAAATATTTCTTGTGTTTCCTTTCTGTGTAAAAACAAAAAGTGAGGAAAACAGCTTGATGCTTTTTCTAAAACTGACTATTTAAATTTCAGCTTCAGTTTAAACAAAGTTATGAGCATTGGAATCAAGAATTCCAAACTTGCTGGACTGCCAAGTTTGTCAAAGCATATATTGTCTTTCACTGTTCCAGTTGGTTAGAAATGTTTTCATATTTTAAAAACAAGAAATGCTGATACTCTGTTTCAGAGAGATTTCCCTAAGATCTTTTAGACTTTGAATGAAAATCTGGCTTTTTAATACTGTTGCTTCATGCTGAGTGGTATTTCCTGATACCCAAGAGCTTCATCCATGCATAACTTACGTTTCTGATTGTTTACTTTTGCAAGCAAAATTATTTACTTATTTAAATCTCTCTCTTCGTAGGTACTTTTACCCATTTCCTGTTGGGCCTTTGCTTTATCAAGTTGAGCTTTCAATCGGAGGGCAGCAGTTTCATGGGAAAGGAAGAACAAGACAAGCTGCTAAGCATGATGCAGCTGCTAAAGCACTGAAAGTTCTGCAGAATGAGCCCTTGCCTGAGAAACCAGAGGTGGGAATTAATCTGAGTGTTCTAAGCATAAATTGCTAAGATAAACTGAGATATTGTTGTAGATTTTATTTTTTTTTTCCAAATTGAGAGGAAGATGATAGTTGTGAAATTTAATTCTATGTGATAGTGTTGATCTACTTGTGTCACTAGAAACAATTTAAATAATAATTTTCTGTGGAACTAGAATTTTCCCAAATGAAGTTATATTAATTCTTTTGCTGTCGTATTTTTCCACAGCAATACTATAGACTTCTGTCAGATATGAGCACTGGAAACATAGATAGGAACTAATGTCTTATCAGGTACAGATAATATGCAAACTTCTGAAGAAGTGTCTAAACAGGGTACTTACATTCCAGCACAGGCAAAGATCAGGGTTTGCTTCCTGGGCAAAATTCCGCTGTGATCTTGGAAAGAACATCAGGGCAGAAAGTTCATGGAAGTAGTAAACTCATGCACACTTTTTTATATGAATAATATATGAATGTGAATAATAAGAAACAAACTTGTATCCCTCCATATGTTTATGGTTGCCCAGCACTTCCCATTCCAAAGACCCTTGGTTTTTTATTTTATTTATTTATTTATTTATTTATTAAGCTGCTTAGGCAGGAAGTCTCATTGTGTGCACGTGAGCTCCTGGTGTTGAGTTGACTGCATGCACCCCCTTTATAGGTGCTGACTAACTACTCTGACTACAGACTCCTACAAAGTGTGTATTTAGTCTTGCCTGAGTTACAAGGCCTTGGTTTTAAAACCAGGGAGTAGAAGCTAGGGCTAATAACTTAGAGTCTGGGGAGTGTAAGAACTTTTAGTTACATAGTCTGGCTATATGCTGAAAAAGAAGTAAAACAAAGAATTTGGCAAAAGGAAAAAAAATAAAAATGGGAACTACCAGGAATGACAGAGCAAGAGAACTGAGGAAACGTGGGGAAGCGAACGGACATTGAGTTAAAAATTAGTGTTAGAGAGAGCATTGCCCAGATAATTAGGGAAAAATACCGCGTTTGATAGTTCAGGGAAGAGGCCTAGGAGGCACTGATGGTAGTGTTTCAGGTAACAGAGTTCTAGAAGAATGTAAATTAGTGAATAATGGAGGCTACTAACAAGGGAGTCAAGGGATTACAAAAGCTTGTAATCAGGGAAGACAGTGACTCTGGGAACAGAAGCTGACAGAGTTGAGATTAGTTTTGCACTGAAATCAAAAATGGTAATAGGTAGAGTGTGGTCAGGGACAAGCAGGAGGTCTTCAAGCAGAAGAGATCAAACAGGGCAGGGGGGTATTTCCTTTCAATGCAGGGAAGCCCTAAATTTCTGGCTATTGTCATTCGGTGTCACTGATGCATAATAGCCTCTTTTTGTGTTCATTGTCCTGAAAGATTGACCTACTGTCGTCAGCTGGTTTTCCACCTTAGCTAGTGGAAGTTTGTGTACTGGACCAGAGGAGTCCAACTCTACAGAAAATCATAGGATCACACATAACTGAGTTCTTTTCTGTTCACTTCAGAAATGCCTATGTGCAAGTGGCTTTTTGAATATTTGTAGAGTTGTGTTTAAAGTTGAGTAATGTGAGGTCATCAGAGCAAACGCTGTAATTGTCTTTATATGACTGTGTATCCTTTTCTATAGGATGTCTCATTCATTGTAAACGGTGTGAATCAAGAGGTTAGGAAAGTAAACCTAGAGGGTATCTCTTCTTTTTATTGTTTTTAAGGACATGACAAGGGAAACGCTGTTGTCAGCAATGCAAAAGATTGCAAGAAGGGAGAACTGTTTTGTGAATAAACCAGTTGCAACCTCCCTTCTGTTTTGGCCCTTCTATACATACGCTGGACAAGTCACTTTAGGTGAACTTTCACAAGAAACATGCATTTGTCATTTTCTTAATTTATGCTTGACTTGTCTACAAAGTGAACAGTGAGAAATACAGCTATGCTTAAGGAGAGCAATCCTTTGAACACAGAGTGCTGGATTATAGCAAACACTCCAATTAGGTCTTAATTTCAAATGTGGTAATCAAATACTAGGTTCATTAATATTTGTGGTTCTGAACTATTACGGTTTTAGGAGTGTCTGCGGGAATTACTGTCTTTGTAACAGCTTTTTGCACTAGACAAGATGAAGATGAAATAAGGAAGATTTTCCCACTAAGTGAGCACTCTTAGTTTTTGCATTCAGTGAGGCAAGGTCCTTGAGGGATACGACAGTGTAAGGTGTAAGAGATTCTGTTATAGCATGTATACAATGGAGACAAATGGAGATTTCACAAGCAGACGTAATCCTGATACTTCCTGTCATTTGATGTTGCCAGTAATTTTCCTTTTAAACACGTTTTCGTGTATCCCATTAGTGTGCGCATGTATAAATAAATTGTACAATCTTGAACTCTTGTACTTTTAGCCAGAAAATAATCAATGCTTAAGAAGAAATCATTGAATAAAATGACTAGCCTTTAAGGGTAAGAATAACCATTTCCCATACCTTCTTAGCACAAATCTGGAAGCAAGTGGCAGGAAAAAAAAATTAATAACATTTGCTCTCAACTATACAAATTCCTGTCTGAGCAACTGATCTAATTTTAAGTCATCTCTACTTTGAGCTGGAGGCTGTAGTAGGAAACCTCCAAAGGACTGTTCCACCCTAAATTAGGTCTATGATGGGAGTTAAGACACCCCGCAAGGAGGCAGTACAAGGTTATTTGTATATTCAAAGACAGAGATAATAAAGCACAGATTTAAAGCTTAGAAAGCAATGGTTTCTAGCACAATGCTTAGACAGAACTTCTAACGTTTTGCATGAAAACAGCAGAACCAGAACTGCTTCTATGTTCTTTTTCCTAATTTATCTGTTAAATATCAGCTGCACTTTATACCCCTTAACATGGAAGAAAATAGACTGATAACTATGTTGAAATCAATGTGGTTCTCATCAGCAATTCTGCTGGTTTTCATAATTTGCTTATAAGCAGTCTTTGAGGAAGTACTTGTTGAAAGACTTCCTAGAAAAGAGGAGACCCCTCGTAAATGTGTACATTGCTTTTGCAATTTATCCGGGAGCTTTTTAATGTATCGCTTTTGTTTCTTTGTGTGACTTTTCATTTGATAGAGATGGATTGAACAATTTGATGAAAGCTAAGTGTAGTAAATGCTTGTTTGTGGTCTCATTCTGATTTAGAGGCATAGATTCCTTGGAGAGGAATGCACACGTGCAAACTACTTTAAAAGCAGACTTTATAGATTATCTGCCTTGAGGTATGCAGCAAGGGGGAGGGGGTGGTTATCTTTGATATATAAAATAAACTGGTCTAGGACTCAAATAGAGACAAAATAGTAGAATAACTATAGTGTAATATTTTGTTATTAATTTACTTGTTTCTAATATAAACTTTGAAGAAAAAAAAAAGTACCTAATTTACTCATTTTTAATAAAAACATTGGGGAAAGAAAAAGTACCTGTGTTTTAAACCATATGAACAGAGCTGAAATAATATGTGAAGAATATACACCATCATGTAGTGGGTAATTGCATACTATTTATGTTATTTTGAAAGGATTTTAAATGCAAAAAGTCTAATCCAATAAAGAGAAGCCCTGCCCTGTCATCTTATAAAGGAAAAATGTGGGAATTTGAGAAGCTGGAATATATCTGAAATTACAAGAACGGGAAAAATATTTGTAATTAAAGTGATTGTGCTAATATGTTGACAGTAGAGTTAAAGACAGTTAAGATCATTCCTATAGTTGCTGGCAGTAAACTTGCTGTAACACTTAGACCATAATAAAATAAGCCCCTAAGTTCAAATACTTTTCCTGGAATATGATGCTGTTCATTTTCAACCTACCACCTGCATTTGAAATAGGTTTTAGAATATGGTGATCAAGATTTTTGATTCCTAGCTTCAGGCTTAGTTTTGCCAAATTTTACCTGCATTGTGCCTCCTGCTGAGATGTAGTGTGGGGTTCCTGTAGGGTAGGTATCGCCTTGACATTTCTTGTGCACTGTGGTGCACTTCACTCCTTTGGGAGTGGTGCCATCATGTGGTCTTGGTTTTTGCAGACCTGAAGGTTGCTCAATGTACACATCTGGCTCAGAGGTTGAAGACTAGATGTAGTAGTGTTAGCACTACAGTATCAGACGTTATTTTTGTAGGAAAGGATATTGGGGTGTATGTATTCTGAAATGTTGTGACTCAGACCTGAAATATGTGGTCAGTCCATAAGAACAGTGTAAAATCTGATGGGACAGTAGGGAGGCGTGAAAACCACAGATTAATTTTACCCATATTTTGTTCTGAGCTTGGAAGAGGCTGCTTTGAGTAGTGGAAACCAAATGTCCTTCATGTTCTGATCTAACTTGCTAGTAACGGAGATTGGGGATGCTTGCTACCAAAACTAGCTTTAATTGATAAGAGCTCTCTAGCATATTTCTGCTGCTCCAATAAAATATTTAAATCATTTTTGTTGCCTGGTTGTTTAACCAGTTTTATGGTGTAATATAATTGGTGTAATTGTTGCTATTCATCTTTATCATAATCTTTCCTATATCACTGCTGGACACTTAGTCTTAAAATTTCTCTGTTGCTGTTACCATGCCTCTTAGTTCATGTTGATACCAACATCAGTGAAGACATTTTTGGAATCACAATCAAAATTTTACCTGGAGATACGTAGAAGTGCCTGTAGGTAAGCTCCACCTGGCACTGCTGTCCTTCTAGCAGGTGTAAGATGTCAGAAATATACACTATTTGATTTAAGGCAAGTTCCTGATAGTATGTTTTTCAAATGATGAGAAAAATCCATAGATGAAGAACTTACAAGGGAGCATGTTGAAAGACAGGACTATGCCAGGGTCTAATGATCCATCCTTTATTGACATTGGTCCCATTCTCAGAATCTTTATTTTTCCTGCCCTTTCTCTTATCTGTTACTGTCTCAGTGCTTTTGGTACAAATGTCCAATCAGCATATGAAAACTGTATTTCATAAAGGTACTTCCATTTGGAAAGCAGTTCATTCAACACTTCAGTTTGGTTTTCTATAAATAGATTTTTAAACCCATTGGCCCTTATTCTATTTGTTTTTTCCTGTGATGAGCACATGAAAATATGGAGGTTTGCTAGCTTTTACACATACACCTTAAATGAGCTTCCTAAATTTTAGTTCTGTAGTATGTGTGCTGCACTTATACACATTCACGTAAAATGGCAGTAAAAGTTAAACTACTTACAAATTTGAGAATTCAATAAACTGGTTGGATTAATAAAATTCAATTTAATAGGATCATTATTTTAAATAGAGTATGCTTCTTTTAGGTTAACGGGAAAGAACCAGATGATGAAAATCTCAATAAATCTGAAATAAGCCAAGTTTTTGAGATTGCACTTAAAAGGAACTTGCCTGTGAATTTTGAGGTATGTTTATTTTCCAAGCTCTAGATTTGTTTTTATTAGAATATCAAGGGTACACATTAAGTAGAGTCTTTCTAGATAAGCCAAACAACTGACTTTTAACATGCCTTGTTAGTTGTGAATACACATTTACCTTTGACAGTCGCTCTGATTGTCTCAGAATTTACATGGTTAAGTAAAGAAAGAAAGAAATCCACCTGTTCACAGATTCATGCACTAAAATCATAGCATGAGTGAACAGCTATGCTGTGGTTATCTGTGCAATCTTTTCCAAGTTTTTTGAAACGACAGTATTATAGTAAAGAAACAAAACACAAACCCACATTAAAGATTAGAACATTGAGGTGTGAAGTCCAGGCAGAAAAGTATAACTCACTCTAAAAGAAATTATTTATGGAAGTATTTGCTTACTTAAGCACTGATGTGGACTACCTGCAAGTTGCAGAATCTCATAGACAGGTTTCTTTTCTTGCCATGAGTTGACCTCATGTGCATCTTACTTTCCTTTCCCTTTGGCCTGGCTGCTTGCTGCCTCTTTGCCCCTCTTTGATCATTTTAGTTACCTTAAATCAATAGCTTCCATAGGACCATCTTTGTTGCATTAAAATCTTAATGTGTCATGTTGCCTTCTTGAGCTGGCAGAGTAACGTTTCAGTCAACTACATGAATGATTACAGTAAGAAAATGCAATTGTGTGTAACTAAATTGCTTTTAAAACTGTTTTATGAATTTTTATATGAATATTACAATTGTAACAGATTGGCCTGAGCATCACTGGTAAAAATATACTGTCACACAAAGCCAGTTGTGGGTGGAAGTTCTTAACTCATTTTCAATTTTTGACTCTGAATATTTTGAAGTACGATTTGTTATGAATGGAGTTAAGACTAAATCTGTAGCAAGTAGCTAACCCTTAGATGTCTCCAGAATTCTTGATTTCTAAACTAAATTGCTGGATCCCAAATAATTGCTTTCTCAGTAACGTTCTATTGCTGTAACATGATGTATTTAGTGAGGTGAATTTATTTGTCTGGAAGTACATGTTGATGAAATAGACCAATCATTTTTATATTGAAGGAGTAAATCAATAAATAAGATGGGTTAATGACTATAATATGTTAATGCTGTTTACTGCTTGCTGCATCTGATCTTTTAAAAATACATTTTTATTTGGGTGGGAATATGTAATTAGGGTATGATTTACATAGCCATTTTCTGAATTGTATGAAAATCTGAAATCTTTTTACCCATAGTGTTTGAAAGAATTTTGCTATAAACAATGTGCCCTACCATTTTTACTAAGTGTTTATCACGCTTTCACTCAGTTTTTCCCTCTGAAACAGGTGACTAAGGAAAGTGGTCCTCCCCATATGAAGAGCTTTGTAACCAAGGTGTCAGTTGGAGAATTCATGGGTGAAGGTGAAGGAAAGAGCAAGAAGATCTCAAAGAAAAATGCTGCAATAGCAGTCCTAGAAGAACTGAAAAAACTGCCACCCCTTCCTACAGTTGAGAAAATGAAGCCGCGAATCAAAAAGAAAACAAAATCAATAGTGAAGGTAAGACACAAATTGAAAATCCAACTGTTGTAAATAATCGTCAGATGGGAGATGTTTGAGTCAATTTTGAACTCAAATGTAGTTTGGTGCTACAAATATTTTGCTCCCACTCTAAATGGGGTTCACCATTATTACAATGGTTAACAGTAAATTCAGAATGAAAGAGAAATGAGATAAAAGAATGGGTGGTACCTAAAAATCAAGCTCTGACTTTCAAGCCTTAGATTTTATGGTTTAGGGTTTTGCCTGATTTTTACCTCTGCAAATTCTCCTGCAAACCTGTCCCTTCTAACATACGACGTCCCTTCTAACATACGACAATCCCTCTGAAGCTGTTTCCAGTGGTAGGTCGTATGTGGTCAACCATGACAGCAGAGACAAATAAATTGAGTGTTTCTCCTTGGCCGTAAAGGTGTTTCATTAAATAACTGTTGCTTTAGTGTTTTTAAATTCTAGAGATGAATGAACTCAGTGGCACGCTGCATTTTGTCTGTTGAACCAAACATTCACAAATTTTGGCTTATTTCCTAAACGTTATTCTGTGTAGCTGCAAACAAGTCCAGAATATGGTCAAGGCATGAATCCCATTAGCAGACTTGCCCAGATACAGCAGGCCAAGAAAGAAAAGGAACCAGAGTACATGCTTATCACAGAACGTGGTCTTCCAAGACGCAGGGAATTTGTTATGCAGGTTTGTATGTTTTTTTTTGGCTTATTGTAATCAGCGTCATGATGATATACAAAATAACAGGATTATGGCCACATTTCCATTAAATTTATTACAAAAATATGTAGTAGATTCCATCCAAGGAAGATAAAGGTTCAAGAAAAGTGATCTGAGTAATGATTAGAAAAAAAAAATTAGTATAGGACACCAGAAGTCTACTTGTAACTTCCTACTGTATTTAATTTACAGGAATAATAACATTCTGCTAGGAGCATAGTAGTATTTTTGACACTGGGTATCTATTAGCCTCTAATAATTAATGTTCTCCAGCTCTCTCTTGTATCCTGGACAAAGCAGAAAAATTAGTTCCCTTCCAGTGCGTTAGGAAATCTGCTAAACTTGTAACTTCAGCCTGGCAAAGGATATCGACTGTGATGCCACTTTTGAGCATTTAGGCTGGTGCCAAGATGTGATGATGAAATACAGCTGATTATGCTATGTCTGTTTGGCTTTGTGCTTAGAGGCCAATGATCATGGATAATAAATGGCAGGATAATTCTTGTTTAGAATAATTACTTGAGCTATTTTGTGACTCATGCTGTACTTGAGATGCAGGTGATTGATGAGTGAATCCTAATACTACTGCTTAAGATTTTATTTGCTTTTTCTTCCTCTTTTGTCCAGGTGAAAGTTGGTGTACACACAGCTGAAGGAATGGGCACGAACAAAAAAGTTGCTAAACGAAATGCAGCTGAAAATATGTTGGAAATTTTAGGTTTCAAAATCCCTCAACCTCAGCCTCCAAAGCCAGCATTAAAGACAGAAGAGAAGGTAATGTTCTTCAAGTATCAGTCACTGTTTGATGAGTTTAAATAGCAGCTTTGAAGACAGTAACAGTATCCTAAATTCATGCTGTCTGCACTAGTCAGAAGACTGTTGTATTGAGGTGGCTGTTCTCTAAATAACAGTACATTTTGGATACATCAAGAATTTCAATTTTGCAAGAAAAAATCAGTCACATCAGAAGGCTAAATGAATGTATTCTTCACAGAATGGCTCAACCTGTGAATAACTGATGTATTTGGTCTTAGAAACTTGCAAACATGTAAGCTGTATAGGATTTTGTGGTAGCAATAGTTTCAGATGGCCTTATGAATATTTGCAGACAAAAGCTTGTTTCAGGTCTCTTTCTTTGGCCTTAGCATGAAAAACCATGCATTCTTCATCTGTTGGTTCGGTAGATATTACTGTGGAGTTAAAATAGCAAGTCTGGTTTAATTTTCTCCTTTTCATGTATGTGTTCACTTGTGTCCAATGCATGTTGTTATTAGCAATATTAAAGTTAGCTTAACTAACTTTTTCAAGTTCTCAACATCTGCGTTCCTAATAACACTACAGTAGTCTGTAGCTAGTTTTACTCATTCAAAAAATAAGAATCCCTGAACTTGTCTTTTTGATGGATATGTAATAGTTGAGGTTTTTGAATAATAAATTCTTAGGTAAAATTTTGATAGATCACCTATATCTTGAAAACTTGGGGAAAAAAGTTTTTAAGGGATGTTGTTTGGTCTCTTTTTTTTTTTTTTTTTAAAGACACCAGTGAAGAAACCAGGTGATGGAAGAAAAGTAACCTTCTTTGAGCCAGGCTCTGAAGAGACTTCAACTAGTAAGTAACCTTCCTGAAAGAAGCATGGCCCTGTTGGCATGTACATATGTAAGACACATTTCCCAGTCCCTTCAGTAGTGTCATTTAACATGCTGTAATGAGCAGAGGTGTGCAACTGCTGGCCTGCAAACTAAATCTGTACCATGCCAGGGTTTAGCTGAAATACCAGTGCTTATTTCTCCCGAGTTGTACACTATTTGGCTTGCTTGGCCTCCTGCTCAGCTTTTGGCTGATCCAAAAGCATGTGTGCGCTAATGTGTCAGTCAGGCAGTTGGTGGCAGTGCAGCTGCTCCAACCTGTGGTGTCAAGGCTTCTCTCACCGCTAGCGGGGAAGTCTTGGGGCAAGCTTTAATCGATGTCTAGGGCTTTCTAGTGCAAGAATAAATGTTCGGAATCAAGCATTGCACTGGTCCAGGGAAGGTGCTCCTACTATTAAAAGCAGAAATGAAGTTGAGGCAATTCCTGTGTGAGGCAAAGGTAAGGGGAGGAGGAGAGATCAGCCTCTTTGACTCAAGAGAAAGTTTCTCTGATGTACGGCCTAAATGAGGATGGAAGCAGATTCCATGGAAAAGGGTTGGTGTTTCTGCCACCTGGGAACAGCCTTTCAGGTTTGGAAGAACGGTTGCGGGTTGGAAGAATGCCCCAGAAATGCTACTCCCTGTCTGTCTTCAGAGTAGCAACGGGAGGAGGATGTTGCTGAATTTGGTAGTTAACTGTGTTAAATTTGGCTGCATCACCTTACAGGTGTTGAGGGAATAACTGCACTATGTTGAAGACTGTTCCTGGGATGAAAATGGGAAAGGGTGTCAAAACAAATAAAAAATCCTGGCCACCAAGCATAGAGGAGTTTGATTTCTCTAATGTAAACTTGGGAGCAGTCATTATAGAAAGTTTGTTAATGACTAAATAATTCTGTTCTGGATAGTATGTTTCAGATGGTTTGTTTCTTTAAGTATAATTTTGTTGTTTTAAGTTATAAACAAATGGGATTGACTGACTTGGATGTTAGTAATGTTTTCATGCATTCATAAAATCTTAGGTAAAATTCCTGAGTCCTTACTCAAACTTTGCTATCACTGCTCTGTTATTCCTGCTTTCTTCCATCTACCAGTTTTGGCTTTCATTCTTAGTCTTGCAGCAGCTCAGTCCTGTTGAACTTCACTTATCTATTCAGCCCTAATACTGACTCCTCTGTTTATTTTGGTGGCATTGTCTCCCCCATCTTTCTTGAGCACACCTTGAACTTTTTGCCACAGTTCTGTGTGTGGGTTCCCCATACAAAGTTGCTGTTATCCCTCTTAAAACTAACTTAGGCTGTAAGGTCAATAAATTGCTATCAGTTGATGGTGGTTGGATATTTGTTGCAAACAGTGATTCTTGCTGCTTCATGCTGTGCTAATTTTACATTTAATCTTACCTACCTGTTTACATTTTCATTATACATGGTATAAACTTTGCAGGCTCCATTGTTACTGTCTTTACAATATTTAATGGTGATTTAATATTTAATGGTTCTAGCCATTCTATGGTGTCATTATTCACTCCTACAGTTCAAATCATGAAATAAATGATTCTGAAACCAAAAGATACATCTAGAATGTGTTTGCAAGTGTCTGAGATGTCTGTAAGCTTGACTAATGTGGAGAAATTGCTCCTGGAGGTAAATGTGCTCCTTTTGGCAGAAGCAGGTCTTGCACTGAATCATTTACTCAGTAAGCAAGCTCTGTATTGATGGTACCTCTCCTTTCCGCAGGTAATAAAGAAGATGAGTTTAGGATGCCTTATCTCAGTCATCAGCAGCTTCCTGCTGGAATTCTTCCCATGGTCCCTGAGGTTGCACAAGCTGTAGGAGCCAATCAAGGACACCACACCAAAGAATTCAATAGGGCAGCCCCAAATCCTGCCAAGGCTACTGTAACAGCAATGATTGCTAGAGAGCTATTGTATGGTGGTACTTCTCCTACTGCTGAGACCATATTAAAAAATAACAACTCATCAGGCCATGTACCCCACGGACCACTTACTAGGCCCTCTGAGCAGCTGGACTATCTTTCCAACGTTCAAGGAATCCAGGTAAATGTTCAGTATTGCAATAGTTCTTCCAAAGCTATCCAAACTAGTATGTCTTGTTTACATTTCTTTTAGCACTGATGTACTCTGAAGCTGTTTGTTAAGCTGAAGTTCATGTAAACATTTTATTTTACCTACAAAATGTACTGAATTTTACAGCTCTTTTATTTGGTTTTCAAATATGCATTTATGCACTACGTGTTCAGACTTAATTCAGCGCTAATCTCTAGGTCTCATTGAAGAATGAAATTGAAAGTAGTATTTTCTGCAAATTGTCGTGATGTGGGAACATAATGTGAACTTGTACTCGGTTGATCTGAAATCATTTTTTTTGAAAAATCCTTGATACATTAACATTTGCTGTGAGCTGTACATTTTCTTGTGTTTGGTCCCTTTAATTAGAATTGCATTTAATTTTCTATATTGATACATTATGAATATTACTCTCAATAAGAACTCCATGGATTAAGAAGTAAAATAGGAAAAAAATAAATGCAGGTAGCTGTGATCAGAATAAAGATCTCAGCAACAATCATTACTATGTAGCAACTGTTATTCAGAAGGCTTGCAGAGTTCTTGTGATTACTCAAAACAATTGCAACTGAATTCAAACTTGGAAGTAAATGGTTCTTACTGGCTGTCAGAGAATCAATAAAAGTAGGGTTTGGCTATGTGTATGGGGAAATAATCTTTAGCAATCGTGATGTATTTCCTGTACCTGGTTAACTGAAAAGAACTAAATCATTCTGTCTCCTTTAGGTTGAATATAAAGACTTTCCAAAAAATAACAAGAATGAGTTTGTATCTCTTATAAACTGTTCCTCTCAGCCACCACTGATCAGCCATGGAATTGGAAAGGACGTAGAATCTTGCCATGATATGGTATGATGAATATTGCTGAAATGCTTTCTTTTTGACTTCAGTGAGCTCTAAGAGGTGCAGCAGATATACCAAGATTTCATATTACTGCTGGATAACAATTAAATGCTGTATAATTCCCTGACTATGTTTTGTCAAAGGTATCACGGGTTACTGAAATAACTGAGGAATAGTATCAGAATATAATCTAAATAACCTTTAACATGCTTAATATATGCTCACGATTTTGCATCTACAAAAAGTGTATTTGTTTTATCTTGATATTATGTGTCTGAACACATATTAAAGAAAACGTGTAAAAAGGAACTTCTAAAACACAAGAGCATATCACTTTTTTTTCTCTTTAATGGAATGGGTTGATATCTCGGTGGAAACTGCAATACTTGGGTTCAAATTACCAGATTTTCTGCTGGAGTGGAATCCAAAAGGGAAGAAATGCAGTAAACCATTAAATAGAAGTCTAAATCTGTTAAGCTCCCTTATAAATAAGATCTTTTTATTCACAGTAGCTGAAATATTTCTTTGTGAAAGAATGAGTCTTCTAGTTTGTAAACTGTAAGGGACCTTGTCTTCTGCTCTGTCTATAAAAGGCATTAGATATTCCTAGCACATTCCTAGTACACAGACTGCTATAACTTGGAAAGAGTTGTAACACTGGTGACCAGTGTACTGACCACACACTAAAGAGTTTGAAAAACGTACGCTTAAAAACTGGTTTTTACTGATTTTTACAAATTTTGCAGTAATTTTATAATGGCTATGTTTCGATTGAGATTTCTTTGATCTTCATCACTTAATTTTGACATTTTCATACCTATCTCTACACCCTGCTGTAAAGAGCTCCTGGAAGAATACACACACAAGTCAGTGTGGTAGATGAAAGGAACAGGACAGCCTCTGCGGAGTTTAAACATTGTTATTCAGCTGATGTGAGAAACCTTCCTGCGTTCAGATACGGCGCATGCATTAGTGAAAGCTGAATAACTAATCAGGGATATTTTGAAGACGTACACCTGAAATTGATCTGAATAAAACTGAAAAGTCTCTTCAGTTCTCAAAGGAGGTGACTTTTACATTAGCAATGCCGCATTGACAAAATATATTTTCTTTAAGCATTTACGTGTGCCCTATCTGTACTGCATTTTTGATATATTTTTTTCTTTTTTTCTTTTTCTGCAAAGGACTTTTTGGTTCTGTGTATTTTAATGTTCTTTACCTAAGCTCTGTACAGTTGGAGCCATTACTAATTTAGTTTCTTTCTCCATGATAGTAATAGTATCACTTAATTAGCTTTTCCCCATTGCTAAAACAAATGCTATGGGAATCCCCCGGTCACAGTACCATTTTGCTGTTTATTGGCAAGATCACCACTGAATTTTTTCCACCATAATTACACATCTTAAAAAATATATATTACCAAAGTTAGAATGCTTATTTTGTTTCAAGTGAGTCCCACTCTTGGTTTCACTCACTAAATGAAATGGACTCAAGTTGAATGTTCGAATGCTGTTTCTTTCATTTAGGCTGCATTGAACATTTTGAAGTTGCTGTCTGAGTTGGACCAACAAACCACAGAGATGCCAAGAACAGGAAATGGACCAATGTCTGTGTGAGTGTGACCCATTGACTTACCCTTGCATTAACGGAAACCTGTAACCCTAAGATGTATTATAAACAAATAAAATATGAGGGTTTTTTTCTTTGCCAGAGAAGTTAAAATGCCAAGGGCTGTTACCTTCCTCAGAAGGATGAGAGGGTAGGTTTTATGATCAAGCTTATAATTTTCATGTGTCAAATGCAAGTTACTAAACTTAATGCAAGAGCAAGTGGATAAAATGTAATGGCTGTGACACAGAGGAATTCTGACTTTGATTCCTCTGTTTATAATAGTTACATGTATTTATAAATAACATGACTCTTTTCAGTGTGTTTGAGTGTTACAGTAGCCTCTAGAAGTCTCCTGCATGTAAACTGTAAACAATGTATAGGTTTCACAGCTTGCTCTCAGAGGAAATGTGGGGGGTTGCAAATTATTATTTTTGACCAGAAAAAAAATAAATTGTTCCATCATTTGGATAACCAAAATGGTGGAATTAGCAAACTGCTAATTGATTAAAAATAGAGGTCAGTTACATGTAAACAGACTGACATCTGAACAGCAAAATACTTTGTAATAGATTTAGAAGTGTCTTGTTTGTGGAAGTGGTGTTTTATCCCACATGTAACAGGTGTTTCCTCATTTGTAGATGTGTGAAACAAGAAATGGAAAGTGACCCTCTTCTCAAACCGGCTAACTCAAACACTTTGGGACAAACACTGGACAGCACTGCCTAAAAAGGCTTTTGACTGGACCCAAACCTGAAAGCACCAGAGAAAATCAAATGCTTCCTATTAATGTAACCTAACTGTTTTAGAGTGCTACAGTCTTTACAACCTACTGTAGTGTCTAAATCATAACCGTTGCTTTTTCTTCAAACAGTGATAAATTTTTAGTTTCATTATGTTGTTTTGATTGAAATGACACTATAAATTTTTCATTTAAAAGTTTCTTAATTGTATCTAGAACAATAGCACAGTTTAGAAACTTTGTCTTCTGAGACTGACATGTTATCTGTGAACTAACTTGGGAAGATCATATCCATGTATGTGGTTATTTTGTTTTTATTGAAATAGCAAGTTTCACTGGAAACAAATTGCGTGCCCACCATTTTTTAAAAGTCCAATGTTTTCGCAAATCTAGCTTAATTATCCAACGGTTGAGTGAATTAAAACACTTTAGGAATTTTAAACTTTGATCATTTTTGGTTACTTTCTAGTTTTCTTGAGTGGGGGTATGGGAACTTGAATGCAACATGACTTTAAATGATCTCTGATCTATGTTTTAAAGATTGTGTGTATAGATGGCACACAGCTCACTACATTACAGGATATGATCTCAATGTAGTGCATATAAAACCGCAGATTGATTTTCCTTGAGTGCTTTATACTGTTTAATTACATCTCCATGTAGGGCTGAAAAAAATTACCTATGTTTATATATAAACTGTGTTGCTTTTGATGTTGTGTTATTGCGCACTGAACTGTGCGCAATAAAGTTTTTGCATATGGTCCAGGTAAAGCACGATAGCCTTGCAAGTTAAGTACTGCTTCAGTTCATTGTTTACGCTGGAATTTTTTCTCCCCATGGAATGTAAGTAAAACGTAGTGTTTGTCACCAATAAATGGTAATACTAAATTTTTTTGGTTAATTTATTCTTGTATGCCACTACAGGGGCTGCTTTTTTATAGGATTTGTAATGCTTGTGATATAGTACGGGCAGTATTGTAAAGCTATGGAGTAACTGTACAATGGTTATCAACTACATATAAATAACTGCTATTTAGTAATGTGGAGAATGTGAAAAATTGGCAAGGTCAAGGAAATTCAAAAGTAACGTGGGTACATTTTGTTATTTGTGCCACAGTGTGTTAGTGCAACTGTATTAATGGGAGCTTAAACTAACGTTATGATTATGAAAAGAAACCTGGCACAACAGGTTGGAGTGATTTCAAAGTTTAAGTCTCTACTTTTAAGTTTCCTTGTTTGTTTGTAACTTGAGTCATAACCTTGCCTTGCACCTAGTAATTTTTGGGAGGTAGTACTTTAAAAATGAAACAAAACTTTCCTTCTAGCAACAAAAACTGGCACCGTAGACTGACCCATGGCAGTGTGTCATTTGGATGTGAACTACATTCAGTGTGTACTTAACTGGTAATCTGTAGCAACACTTCCTAAACACTTATTTGCAGTGCGTGTAGTAACTCTTGTCATAAAAAGCTGTTACTGCACATGCTATGTCTCAAAGCTAAATGTCTTGGCCATTTTATTTGCATTATCAAAAGCAATTGGGCCACGCTAACTGCATACCAAATTTTATTGAATCAAGTTGGTTTTGCTCATTTTAAGTTCAAAAAACATTGTAAAGTTTTTTTTTACATTTGTAGAACTAAAATGCTGTACATTTAAAAATTAAAACAAACTTGCTAGGCTGAGGCTTTGTATTGCAAATTCTTACAACTTAGAAACTACTTACCAAACAATTAATATTGGAAAACAGCTATCACATTGGTAGTAGTATAAATGGTCTGCCTATGTTTAGCTGCTGCAACTTAGTTTTCTCTTTGGATGGAACTTCTAGCTTTTTTGCAGCATTAATTTGCTGATAATGCTATGTTTCATGTGAACGTTAAGGTACTTTGCAATAGGTGCTTCTGTTTCAACGCTCTTAAATGCATCCTTTATCTTCGAGGTGCTATGTAAGAGAAGGTTCTTTTGTCAAAGACCTTGAAATAAGAGCCACATCATGGAAGACTTCAGGTCTCTGTGGATTCTAGGTAACCCAAAGTGAGTTCTAGATAAGTGTTTTCTCTAGAGCACTACAATCTCCTTTTTTTTTTTTTTTTTCTATTGGCTCTTCTGTGCTTGGAAGAATGATTACATACTAATGTATGTAATCACCTAAAGGCTTTGTATTATGCTTTAGTTCAACTGATACTAGAGTGTTCCACAAAGAAGAGGAGTATGAGAAAACTGATGCAAATGTGAAAAACCCTCACTGCAGTAATCTAGCAGGCTTAGTACTGGTATAAAGCTTACATTTCTGAGTACTAGCAAAGTGCTGTCTGTAAGACACCTCACCTTTTTTGGATTATTTCTTTGAACTTTTTACTTTCACTTTGGGATCTTTAAGAAACCTTTTGACTGCAACAGAATGAGCTGGAGCTTCTGAATGTGTACATTAGCTTGGCTTCTATGTATGCGCTTGCAGTCTTACTGTTCAGAAATGATCCCGTTATAAAAACAAAAAGTATAAGGCTTGTTCTAAAATGACTTTGTAATATTCAGATTTTCATTGGTTAGGGTTGTTTTCCCTTGGTCCCTTCAGTGGATTTCCTGTTATCCTATTTGATTCTGCTTAAGTTGCCACAAACTTTAGTAAATGAATGCATTTCCCCTTATGTTTCTCTGAAAACATTTGGCAATATGACACTACTAATCTGGGTGTTCCAGAATCTACTGTATATTTAGTAAATTGTGAAATTTTGCATTCATAATACTGTTCAGTTCAGCTACAGAGAACATCCCTTTAAAATTACATTTAAATGGGAATAAGGACAACCAAGTATTTAGTAGGATACATCAGTCTTGTAACTGTTACACTAATGATTGAGATAGTGACCTTGTTTCTTTTCAGAATTTACCACATCATTTCAGCCTCTTAAATCATATAGCCAGTGTTCTGCAAATAGAGCTGCCCCTAAGCCACTGCCTCCAAGTGCAGAGGAAGGAGGTTTGATCCTGAGGGGTTTCCACTACTGCTTTAATAACTTTTATAATTGAGGGTGATTCCTGAGGAGACAGACTACTGGATGATAGGAGATGTCACGTAGCAGAATAAGCCACTGAATTTCAGTCCATTTCAGTCTAGTTCATTTGGACCTTTTTTAATGCCTATCCATCCTACTTCCAAAAGCATGCAGAGCATACCAAGCTCCAAAGTAGCAGCTCAGAATGTTGGAAAACAGATCCTGGAAATATTTTTGTTAATTTTCCAGTAGTTCAGCTTGTAAATAAAATCAGCAAAGAGAGTGTAGGCAGTATATTTTCCTTCACCAAAGAAAATGTCCTTTCTGCCTGTGCTCCCTCGCTTTGATAGACTCCGGTCATTAGGTTGTTATCCTCTGGTATAGGAAGGAAAGCATTCATTACTGCTTTCTAAAATTTCAAAGCCTTAAGCCAATGTCTAAATTCTAGCAGCTTTTGCATTGCTTTCCTTAAAGCCTTTTCTTATTATTGCAAGTATACATACAGCTGCACTTATTAATGGCTCTTGTCAAAAGAGTGATACTGTGCCACTATTTTTTTGAAGGGGTGCAGTCAAATGTCCCATTTCAATGCCCTGTATAAGAACCCAAGAAGTGGCTTTGTAGATGTGCTGCATATGAAACTTAACAAATGAAACCTTTTCCAGTGCTGTGTTATCAAGCTTAACGACTGCTGCATAAGTTTTCTATTTTAAGTAACAGATTGCACGCTAAAGATGTATAAGAAGAAGGGTAGTTGGGTAGTCCATGTTTATCCAAGGATTTTGGAGTTTTATCTGCTTTATTGAATGGGTCAGTTTGTTATGCTTGAGATGAAAAACTGCAACACTTAAAGGGGAATAATGAAAATTGGTCAGGGAATATTTTAAGCAAAATATTTTGTTAGTAGGAAATCCTGACTTCCCAAAGGAAGAAACATGATTTTTCATGATCTCCATCCTGAAACTAAGAATGATGGATCTTAAACAAGGATCTGTGCAAAATTTATTTTTGGGAATGCTGACCTGTAGGATAGCTAAAATGTGCCTACAGAATGAGCAGCAGCCCGGATTCACTGTGATACATGTTTGTTCCATGATATTACAATACATTCCCATACCTTGAATTGCATTTAAAATGGAATTTTGTTTTGCAGTCAGTTCTAAATGTAATGACAATGCTATTGCTGAAGCTCTTATACTGGCTCACCTTGTGTCAAATAGACTTTTTTTTTTATTATTATTAGACAGCTGGTATTTCCTAGAGATAAATCCTATCTGAAAGGACTCAGTTGGGGAATCTGCAGTTAGCAAGGTAGCTGTTTGGCCAGAGAATTGAGAACGTTAATTTTAGTAACATACATCAGGGTTAAATGTAGCCATATGTAGAATTCTACTGCAATTATTCTATTACCTGAGGATCAAATCAAAATAGTGTTCTAACCTACTGGCCAAAATTTAAAATAGGATTTTTATTCTGATTTCATGTATAAAGACAAATGGTTGAGGTTCCAGAAGTGCCTAACTGCAGGAAGGGATACGATGTGTATATATCACTTCACATAATCTTCTTGTTTTGTGAAGCGACCACATAATTGTTTGGTTTGTCTGCAGATAAAAACCAACAGAACAAAGCGTGAATCAATGTAATAGCTTCCTTAAGGGCTTCTATGTTTAAGTAGTTTTATGTAGATGATTCCTCTGTTTAAGTTCAGATGAAGAAATACTGCTCCAGAGGTAGTTACCAATCTGGAAATACTCAACTTCATCTCTGTGGTTGTGACATGCTGTATTGCTACCCTTTATCTGCTGATCAGATTCATATACTTTTTTTAATACCCAGGAACTTCTGAGCAAGAACCTGAACATCCCATGGAAGGAGGCTGGGGAAAATAAGTTGTTAAAGCAAATTAAAATCTCTAGGATATTAAATTAATCTCTGGATTAGAACTGAATAAAATCATACAGATGGTGAATACTTATCCAAGAGTTTATTTTATTCTCAGACAAATGATTTTGTGTACCACTAGCAGTATTCTAATGTAATAAATTGTATTCAACTAGAAATGAAAAAAATATAGTGCTTTTAAACTGTATTCCTTCTCCCATTTTGAATTTCAATGTTTTAGCAACTTGCTATAAGGTGTTTACATTTTTGAATATCCAATGATAACGATACAAAGAATATCCTCAACAGAGTATGCTTTCAGCAGTACCATTCTAAACTACCATTCTTTCATTCTTTGCTATTTCTAACCAGAAAATAGTCTTCAATGTTTAAATGCCTTTTTTCCTCCTTCTTCTCTTTTATTTTTTTTTAAGAGAAGGTAGATCAAATGCTCCTTAAAGAGGCAATCCTAGCCCTATGTTAAGGGACAAAACCTCTGCTATTTTTCATGTCCAAGTCCAAATGCAAAAGCCATTTGGGTACAACTGGACATCTCTGCAGACACCAGCTCCTACTCCACATTTTATCATGGGTGTAATCTCCCAAGTTGCTGTACTTAAAATTGCAACAAAGTACATCACAGTAAGGATATACTGCTAATTAGTGTTCACTGTTGCTTTCACACAGCAGCTTGGTTTTAATGGAGAGAAGACTATTTAGCTCTTGCCAAGAAAAAACAATTGGGAAACAAAGGCATCATTGAAAAAAAAAATCAGTAGTTTTTGGTAAAGGGGATTCAGTGAAACAGTCCTACACACTGTATTTGCATAAAATGTTTGTCTAGTCCTTTTAAAGCTTTCTAAGTAGATACTGAAGAGCTTATGTATTAAAATGTTGAGTCACAAAGTTATTTTAATTACTAAGTGGATAAAAATTTAAAAATGTACTACTACAATTTCACAAAGGCTAAATACATTTAAATAATTGCCTCTTTTAAGCATTATTAGCAATAACTGTGTTGTGCTTTCCCTTGTACTGTGTAAGTTGAAAAGTCTTGTAATGTGTTCCTGTACACTCTTTCAACATTGCAGTTGAAAAACTTGTCCCATGTAAATGGACCAGCGACACTCAGTTCAATTTTTGCAAGATAAAAGTGTTCACACCCTTCTCTAAAATCACTTCCAAGTTAACACCATATTGGTCCATAATTGCCTTGTCTTTTTGCTCCATCTCTTTGACAGAGCAGTCTCTTTCATCAATACCTATGTAAAATTCATTTGCTAATAATAAAAGAGAGTAATCTGTAAGCCATCAAAGCTACATTCTTCCTAAAAAAAAAAAAAAAAAAAAATTTCCTTTAGCCAAAAATATTACTAGTATCATTAGAAATTGCTATGTCCTCAGTGCAAAGCTGTTAACAAGGCAGCTGCTCATCTAACAGGCACGTACTGTTTCCACTCTTTAAATGGTTTCTCTGAGCTTGGAAAAATTAAAATGTTTTGATCAATTTTAAGGCTGAACCTGAAGAAATGAATTAAATCAGCGTTAAACCCAGTCCTGCAAGGTGGAGTGCTCAGGCTCACTCTAAGACTTGCTGCAACAGTTATACCCTAAAATACCACAGCATCTTTGGGAAGATTTGTGGTCATCAGAAAATCAAGGCTGGCATTTCTCCGTGTGTTTTTGTGTCCCTGGTGATCAATAGCTACTGACCTTTTAATCTGCTACCACAAACAGGTCTGAGGTTCCTGCTACAGTCACAGTGGGGTTGTGATCTATTTCTATCATTTTGGAAGGAAACTGTTGACAGTCTATAGAAAGAAGAAAAAATAAATAATTTATGTGCAAAAGAATTCTATTAAACTGGCAAATCTCAGTATGTCTCCTTGTTGGGTCTCTTGCTGAAATTCAGTTGGGCTACTCATGGTCTTCATTTATTTCTAGTTTTAGCTACAGGCTAGAAAATATCTGGCTCCACAATCAAAACTATGGTGGTTTCTTTCATACTGCCCCTTTATACGTTCTGTGGATTTTGTGTGTTTGTATTTTTTCATATTTCCAAAAGGCCAACGTGTATGATTTGGCAGATGCTCAGATTTTTTTTCAATACCCTGTCAGTGTGCTGACTGTTATATTTTGATTATCACAGTGCTGAACAGGGAAGTTGCTGACCCAATGGAGTTTTCATAAAATCCTTGATGCATTTTTTCTATTTTTTTCTACCACAAAATTTCATGCTGGAAAATTATAATCTATTAGAAATTTTGTGACTATCAAAGGCATCTGGTGCTAGGGTTTTATTGTAGGTTATTATGTTGGGAAGTCAGAGGTTGCATCCCAATTAAAATTTATATTTTTTCATATCCTGTTCAGATTTAAAAAGCAGAACATAACATAGCAGATACTGGCATGTGAAATATTTAAATAATTCCATGAGATTAATGAAGTCTTTTTTAGCAATTCAGAAGCATTTTTTCTTTCATCAAGTTTCCCCTCCTCTGGACGCTAGAGAAAATGACGACTGTGTGCGTGCCATTACTCAGTGTTCCCATGTAGAAGTCAAAAATATGCCTGTGAAGGCTGCCATATAATATAAAAGCATTCTTCAGAAGTTGAGTACTGTTTAAAAATAAATAAAAGGAAAAAAAGCATGCAACTAACTGCCTTTTAACCACTGGTGGAGCTGAAATAATCGAAAGGCAAACAGGACACAAGACTACGGAGGCCTACCCCAGCATAACTGTTGCCTTTGGATGCAATGAACAAGCACCCTGCGTGACAGCAGTGCGTGCTGTCCTTTGGGAGATGTGTCTCGTTGGCCAAAGTCTGTGAAGCAAAGCTTCCACGGGCTGGCTGCTCTGGCCAGCAATGAGCTATGGAAGCGATTCCTCTGCAGGTAAAACACAAGGAGAATTGTGATTTATATTATGATTTTTTTTTTTTTTTTGCCACCAGTTGAGGAACTTTACTGTGTTTCATGAGTCTTGGATGCAACGAGCCCTGAGTTAAAGAATTCATCTAGCTAATGAGTTTTTCAACATTTTTCTGCCAAAAAGAATAAAAAACAGTGACATCAAATAAATTTGACACTAAGCTTGACTTCAGCTGCTTAACAGCCCAGACCTTTCCACTTTTCCTTCCCTGCCAAGCTAGGGAACACAAATCACGTTTACAGTTCCTTTTGAATTGTACATGTGATGTGGACTTGCACTATAGCAAGATTAGTTTTCCCGGTAATCTTCTTAAAATACCCATCCCATGATTGTCTTTTCATCTCCTGGTGTTCTGGAACTTGGATTAATGGGATTGAAATTTATTCCACAAGTCCTGTTTGATAAGCTGCTTTCTGGAATTAGTTGTCTATGAACACGTTTCATTTGGAAAGAGCATTCTTGTGGCAGCTGAATTATGCATTGTTACACCAAATGTGCTCTACAATACCTACATATGTACACACACAGTACGGATGCCTGTAGATACTACTAGACAAGATTAATAAAACAAGGCAGGCTTACTTGTTTCAGAGTGTTTAAAATATCTCACATGGCTTTTTGAAGCAGAATTGCAGAGCCTTGGACGTGCTTGCAAATTAGCTGACCAATTTACCACGTGTCTTTTCTTGTTTTCATCACGTTTCAAGCACCATCCTTAAACTACCCCTTCCACTGATCCGAGGATGTATTTATCATGCAGTAAGTTTGATATGGTTCCCTTGCCACAGAATCCCTTTTTAGTTAGCAGAAGTTTGATATCAAATTAACAGCTAGTTTGCTTAAGCAATGATATGAGAAGTCACACAGGATTAACCCTAAATACAACTTAGAGTGCGTGACTGAGCAGCTCTGCCTGGTATCTTGTCATAACCAATGTGTATTTTACAAACAGAAAAAAATGAGTTTTGAAGCATGATTTAGAGCTAGTCTTGCCAAGAGCTCAGTACTGCAGAATTAATTGTTCAACTCTCATATTTAGCTCAAAAGGCCACCCTGCAGATGTAAAAAGCATATGGCTTCGTGCCTCCCCCTGCCTGTCCCCTCTGCCTCAAATTTTTGACTCCATTTCAACCTCCTCTCTTTAGTTGCTCTCATTTTCGCAACAAAAGTTCCCATCTTCCCCAGGAGGTGCTGCGAGGCAGGTGGTGGCTGTGGAACATTTTGGAGTGATCTGGTGGCACCCCCTGCTATACAGTGACCATTGGCGGGGGACAAAATGCAGTGCTCGGATGAACCTTCTGACCACAAATAGACGCATACACTCTGCAAGAGTGTAGGTCGCTAAAAAATACCTTTAATGTGTATTCAGGGATGCCATGTGGCACATCCCCACTAGATACAGATGACTGGATTCACTGCTCATTACCAAGGTAAATTTATAGCTTTAAGATCAATGTACACAGCAGTGCCTGGGTTACAAAGCCAGGCTGCTCTCATTCAAGACACATCTTTTTGTTTTTTTTTTTTTTCCCTTTCCATACATTATTCAGTAGCAAAATATTTCATGGAAAGTAACTTGTCTACCTACAGCCACCTAAAAGCAAACTCACTGCTATGCCACACGTTCCCCAAGCTGTGGTACACATCTTCTCAGTGCCACTGCTGAGCAGGAACCTGGCAGAGCAGGCAAGGAGCCTGAGGTGGTGTAAGCACAGTACTTGGATTTAACAGTTTGGGAGCTCCTGTTCCGAATTCAGACTTGCCCACAGGCCGGATGTTGCCTCGCCACTTGCACATACCTAAGGGCAAGTCTTTGAAAAGCCGGCGCTGGCTGCACCGCGAAATGGCGGCCAGGCCCCCTCACACCTCACGCCACCTCCATCCTCGGCCTCTGAGCACCCCGGAGCGGGGAGCAAGCGATCGCTTCCCCAGCGCCTCGCCGGGCAGCAAGCAGGACCCACGGCACAGCCGAGACGACTTGTGGAACGAGAGGCACCGCCGTAAGAGCGACAGGGCCAGGCAACACCTCCCGACATGGCGGCGGCTCCCCCTTCCCGCCTTCCCGCCTCCGTGCGGGCGGGCCCGGGGCGGGCCCCGGCGGCCCCATAAAGCCGGGTGCGCGGGACCGGCCGCCCTCTTGCTCCGGCGTGGTTGAGGTGAGAGGGGTGCTTGGATCCTGAGGGGTGAGGGGGAGCGGTGAGGGGGGATTTCGCGCTCGACCGTGTTCTCCCCGCGCGGCCGGGCTCCTGCCTGTGCCGCCTCAATGCCCCCCGGATGAGGGACCGGCTGAGGTGGCGGCATGGCCGCCCCTGCCCGGCTCTGTCCCCGAGGGTTTTACTCTCGGATCGCTTCCCTGTCTGGTGTCCCCGTCTCTGTACTGGGGGTCGCGGCCTGCGCTCTCCTGGTCCCCGTGGAGCTCCCTGGGGAGGTGGGAGTGCGGCCGTGTCACACCCCAGGGACTTGCTGGTGTAGGTGATGACAGAACTTTTTTCCCCGTCAGAGCGACAGTGTTGATTTGTCACTGCTCTAGCCAGACCTTGTCTGATGCACCAGCAGGGAAGAGCTGTTGTGTGTGCTGGCCTCATGGGGCTGGGTGCTGACTGCTCCTTTGGTTTCACTCCTAGGCCTGTGCAAGGGCAGGGGGCTGCTGGGCCTGCTGCAGACTTGAAGTGATGGCTGGAGCTGGCTGGGCTCAGCAGTGTGATGAGGGCAGTTGCCTGGTTTGCTCCACTGTGCCTGAACCCCTGATGGGTGTGAACGGTAAGTTAACCATATTTGTTACTGGTTTAAAAAAATATGTATTTAATGGAGTTCCTGAATTACTCAGATAGACCCTTCCTCAAATGTTCTGCAAATGTTTGGCCTGCTCACGGATACACTAGTGATTTTAGGGAAAGGGGATGAGCTTTATGGAAAATGATATGACTATGTGTGACTTAAAGTAGTGAGTGTTGCCTGGTGAAAGGAACAGGCTGGTGCTGCCATTCTGCTCTGCCCCTTGCTGGTAGGTATGCAGCAGTGGTTACAGGATGGGGCACGCTGTGGTCATGCCTGGGCTAGTTCTTCTGCCTGGGGTTTGGCGACTGCGTGGCACTTAGTCCTGCACACACAACCTCCTGCCTCTGCAGTATGAAGGCAGGAAACTTGATGTGGCCATAAAGGTTGGACGTGCAAAAGCGTATGAGCTGTTATCCCTGCCTCCTCTCTTTTCTGTTAGGTCTGCATTTAGCAGCCTCTTGCTGTGCTGCAGAACCCCGTTCATCTGTGTTTTTCTCTGGGCTATCAGTGTTAACCACTGTGCCTGTTGAGCAGGCCAGCCAGGCAGTTCTTTGTGGGGAAGCATTTGCGTGAGTTCCCCTATGGCTGTGTGTGGGGAGGTGGGAGTGTGGCTGTGTCACGCCCCAGGGACTTGCTGGTGTAGGTGATGACGGAACTTTTTTCCCCATCAGAGCGACAGTGTTGATTTGTCACTGCTCTAGCCAGACCTTGTCTGATGCACCAGCAGGGAAGAGCTGTTGTGTGTGCTGGCCTCATGGGGCTGGGTGCTGACTGCTCCTTTGGTTTCACTCCTAGGCCTGTGCAAGGGCAGGGGGCTGCTGGGCCTGCTGCAGACCTGAAGTGATGGCTGGAGCCAGCAGTGGATCAGCCATGTGATGAGGGCAGTTGCCTGGCTTGCTTCACAGAGCCTGAGCTTTGAGCAGGTGAGAGTCTTTAAGTCCTTCTTGTTGATCATTGGTTTAAATTTAGAAAAACTAAACTCCTTTCTGCCAGGGAGCTGCTTCTGAAGTGCTTTGGCAAAGTTTGTGTGGTTGGAGACTTTGCCACGTCTAATTGAAGCGTTAGCCTGGGCATTGCAGAGCTGAGAGCACAGAAGGTTTCCTCTTGCAGAAGCATTGTACCAGGGCCCTTTGTGCCCTGTGTCACTGCTGAGTGTTCACTGGGGGCTCTGTATGTGCGTGGCTTTGCCACTTCTGCTGCCATTAGCTTACTGTTCCCCGTGGCTGTGTGTGGGGGGGGGTGGGAGTGCGGCCGTGTCACACCCCAGGGACTTGCTGGTGTAGGTGATGACAGAACTTTTTTCCCCGTCAGAGCGACAGTGTTGATTTGTCACTGCTCTAGCCAGACCTTGTCTGATGCACCAGCAGGGAAGAGCTGTTGTGTGTGCTGGCCTCATGGGGCTGGGTGCTGACTGCTCCTTTGGTTTCACTCCTAGGCCTGTGCAAGGGCAGGGGGCTGCTGGGCCTGCTGCAGACCTGAAGCCATGGCTGCAGTGGATCAGCTGTGCAGTGTGGCGAGTTGGCCTGCTTTGCTTCACTGTTTACTTTCTCCTTTGGCAGAAGAGAATGGTAAGTTGTTTCCCTGAAATTTTGACTGATACATAGATCTGAGCATTGTAGCAGGAGCCCTTTGTGCCTCATGTTTGTTGCTTTACAGCATGTGTGAGGTGGCAAGTGAGGATAATGAGCTGATCTAGCACTGTGACTCAACAGCAGCCTGGAAGCTGTGGTGATGTGATCTCTTAAAGACAATTGCTCAGGAGAGCAGAAAATACTTTTTAGTTATTGACCTGAGAACTACATCTGTTAAAATATTGTTTCTTCTACCATCTTGCTGCAGAGAGTAATATGCCTTGTCAGTTTTTATGGGCCTGAAATTTTTTTCCGAATGTAATGAAGTGCCTCGATAATAAACTGAAGAGTATCTCTGTCAATCTGTGGTATGTGATGACTTCAAACTTTTTTCCCCATCAGATCGGCAATGCTGATTCTAACTTCTATTTTAGCCAGTTTGTCTGATGCCACAGATGCAAAATTCAGTTTGTCACTTGGCTCTATATTGAGGCTACCTGCCCTTGCACCCCTGTAGGCAGGGAATCCTCGTGTATGCTGCATGCTTTTAGGGCAGGCAGCACTGGAGGGTGCTGTCTGCACATACCTTAGTAACACTGATTGTATAACACTATTCGACATGCATAAAAGACTTGAAGATCAAAAGTGAAAGAATTCTTGCTTTCAGAAGATCTTCAGTTACAAAAATGGCTGAGATCTCTGTCAGGTTTCAGTTTAACATAAATGACACAAACATTGCTTTTTTGTTGTTGTTTTGCCCTACTTTAGCAGTGATAAAATTAAGTGCTTCATATAAAGTCAGGGAACCTTTGTTCTCCTAGATTTTTCTCTCTGTGGGAGGTTCTCCATGCCTTGGAGGTGTTGATAAGTGAGTTTTCAGCAATTGTGGATGGGGGAGGGGGATTGCTTTTGGTATCTTTTCTTCACTTTCGACAAAGGATCAACTGTCTCTTCTGAAAACTTGGCTATTTGATTAGGATTTCACTAATGCTCTAGGAAATGTGCTTAACAATCTTACTTCATTGAATAAGCAGCTATTGTTACTGGCTTCATTCAGTTACAGCTTGGTCTTGCTCTTTAGCTACTTGGTGTTCAGCTGTTCATAGTTTTAAGGATGCTGAAGTCTCCTCAGTATGTATTTGTGGAGAGCACAGATGTGGCCATTCTATATGGCACGCTCAAATTGAAAAGCAGTATGATTGGTCTGTGTCAGATGGTGAAGCTGGTAGAGCTGACCAAATACGTTACACTGGCACCCTCTTCTCAGTGAGTTCCCCCAGACTTTTATCAAGAACAACTCTGAAAGCCCCCAAAATGCAGTTCTTCCAGTGCATCCTGTTTGGAGTGCCTTACAGTGCAGGGGTTCTTTTGGTTGTTTGCAGAATAGCCCTTGTCTAATAGTTGTTTATTTTTTGGGGGGGGGGGGGGTGGTGTGGAATTTGAAAGCTGTGTTTTTGCTGCTTGATGCAGAGTCAACTGACAACATGTTGGGTGTTTTCTTGGCAGGTTGAGATCTGTCAGAAGTTGTCCCAGGACCTGCTGTGATTTCAGTGTTCTAGGTGAAAGCTGTCTCCTGCTAATGATGTCCCTCTCCATGCTGCTGCCTGTGATCCCTTGTCCAAGCTACAGCATCCACATCATCCTGCAACAGCTCTTTGGTCTGTTCTCAGAGCTAGCAGGGAATGATAAATTGGTGTCTTGCCAACTCACAGATAGAGGGTGTTATATGTTTTTCCTTTGTATGAGACATTTAATCAGAATGGATTCTGGAACTTGTATGTTTCACATAATTTGGTGCTTTTGTCTGCAAGGGCTGTCTGTGTTCACCTGGCAACTAATGTTATGTTGTCAACTAATGTTACCTTGTCAGTATCATGCAAAGTATAGAAGCCTTAAAGAGCTATTCTCATGTATGGGATGATGGCCTTGCGTGTAAGGAGAGGGGATTCAAGTTTTGGTTCTCCCCTGTCACTCTGAAAGCTTTACTAAAGTATCATCCGCATGTAAAGCAGGGAAGGTACATTTGGATGCTGCAGTGCAGTCTGTTTCTGTACTCTTTAGAGCCTATTTTTAATAAAAACCTTGTGTACTCTGAACTCAGCTGAGTGAGTTGTCTTCCATACCTTTTAACAGCCAATTCCTGGGTCCTCCTAATTGTTGGTTTTGGAGTTGGATTGCAGCAGTGCTTCTGTGTGGTTGTTGTGTGGAGCTGCCTGCTGCCTCAAGTGAGGAGAAGGGGTCTCAATCTCATGGCAGTATAGCTACTCTTCACATATCCTGAAGCAAAAGGTGTTTAGCTGAGACTTGTAGTTGCTGATATTCCCCAGAAACAACAGAAGGGCACTGGGGGTTTTAGCTGGCCTGGTGAAAGATATAGGCAATCATGTTCCAGGTAAGTTGCAGTGGCTTTGCAAATTCTTTCATACATGAGTCCTTTAGAGAGGTGACAGCAGTCCAGGACGGAAGATAGCTGATGTCAGCTTCTGTAAGGATTTGGATGTTTCCCTCATGTGCAATGTGTTCAGCTAGCAGGAATGGACTGCTTCTGGCTAGAGATACTAGTGGCAGATGTTGATACAGATCCTGTAGCCTTCCCCTGGAAGCTGTTTGGCAATCTTCCCAGTCTGCAGAGCAGGAGAATTAAATATGAATTCTGCATCTACATATGTGCTGACGTAGGGAAGCACTCCACAAGTTGAAGCTAAAGGCTTCCCTAATACCAGAGAAAAGTAGTTGGAGTGCTAGGATGTATTGCTTCCTGCACCTCCAGACTTCCATATAACAGCTTTGCAGAATATATACCGTTGGGCTCAGTGGGAGCTAAAACCTGTATAAATGCACCTGTACTGTACAGTGTCCTCTCATAGAGGGGTTGAATTAGTGGTGAGTCTTCTGCATGGAAGGAGAAGGCATTCTCCATCTGTTGTGCCCATTAGCCTGGCAATCAAGTGGTATCTGCATGGTGCACGTTCAAAAAGCCTTTGGCAGATGTCTCATGCAGGTCCTGGTCTGGTAGCATTTGTACACCCTGCTGGCAATGCGAATGAGGTAAATAGTCTCTTCAATTCAAGCTGATGTGAAGACCTGGGATCTATATTACCTTGCAGCATCTCAAACAGCAGGTTCAGATTCAAACCCCAGGCCTAATGATGGAAGTAGCTGTTCCCCATGAGCACAGCCAGTATGTGCATTAGGAATGGGGTCTAAAACCAATCCTACAGCCTCATTAGATTCCTGAGGAGCAAGGCCACCTGGCAGCATGTGTTGCTAGTCCTGGCCTAATCTTGATGGGTCATACATGCTAAATGCCAAGTGAGAAAAGCAGCTGGGTACTTATGTGCAGGGTTGCAGTGAGCTAGCAGCCACAACTCTGCTTGAAGTAGATGAAGGGCAAGAGTAAGGACTGGATAACAGGCTAAGGAAGGCTTTAAGGAAAGATTTCCTGCAGCATTTTAAGTATTGCAGTGTGTTTTTTTTACTACCTGATAGCAACGGCTTAATTGATACTGTAATGGCTTGGTAGTTATTTACAGCACCTATGATTTCTAGAGGGCATTTCTGCTACTAAAAACCATAAATAAGTTTCAGTGTTTATGGGAGGGGATCTGGTATCTGAGCCGATAAGTGGGCTTTGGCATGTATGTTTAAAAGGAAGCTGCAGTGATGGAAAATTAGCTATTAATCAGCATGTAAATCAGTCTTCCATGAAACTGGGCAGAGATTTTTTTCTCAATTACTGTAAGCAACATAATCTCTTAAAACAACATATTGATGAGGAATTAGAACTGCTTATAGAATTAATAATTTAGTGAGCATATCTGACAGCAAGCATACTTTAGATTAGGGAGGAGAGACTGCTGGTTGTCCAGTGGGAGCTGTGAGGACACATGTACCTGAATTACGTTTTTTGCAAGTTTTATCTCTCACCAGGAGACCAGGTCAGGTTTCAAGCACTGGTGCTGCTGGTCGTATGCGTGGGGTGGATGACAAAACTGTCTGAAGATAACTAATGTGCTATAAGCGGCTCTGGAGCACTCTGGATGCAGGGTAGGGAGATGGAGGAGCTGAATGCATGCACTGAGCTGAGCCTGGAGGTCTCTGACCGGCAGCTGTAGAGGGTGCTGTGTGCATGCATTTCTCAAAGCTTAGCTAAGAGCCAGATTGGTTTTCTGCATCAACTGTCCATTTGTGTGTGTTTATAGTCAGGATGCTTTCCCTTTGTCACTGTAGCAGTTTGCTGTAATAACAGTGGGCCAGTGTTTGAGATTATTCTGTAAAAACACAAAGAATGACAGCAGAGAGAAACCCTGAAAGTGAGGTGTGAGTAAGCCTGAACTTGTCCCAGGTTGTGTTTAGAGGAGCAGAGGTGGAAGAGGTCTTCTGCACTGACAGGCTTCTGTTTCAAAGCTTTCTTCTGGGGTTTCTGATATACCTGTAAACAGCAGGGTGCCTTAGGAATGCCTTCATTTTACATCTGCCATGATCCTTCTGGAACTAGAGGGCATCCCCTCGTGCTCCTTCCAGAGCTGTGCTCCAAATTCCCGTGCACCTATGAGGAGAGCCTGAGGGCACTTGGGTTGTCTAGGCTGGAGAAAAGAAGCCTAAGAGGTGAGCTCAACAGCTTCCTGAGGAGGGAAGCGGGGAGGGAGGTGCTGGTCTCTGCACTCTGGTAATTGATTAAATGAGGCGATGGCACAAAGCGGCACTAGGAGAGGCTTGAACTGGACATCAGGAAAAATTTCTTTACCATGAGGGTGGTCAAACACTGGAACAGGCTTCCTAGAGGCAGTGGGTGCCCCATGCCTGTCAGTGTTCAAGAGACATTTAGATAATGTCCTTAATAATATGTTCTAACTTTTGGTTAGCTCTTACATGGTCAGGCAGTTGTGATCGATATTTGTAGGTCCCTTCCAACTGAGCTATTCTAATTTAAACCTACCCAAGGCTGCTCAAAAATGGGAGTGTGGCTGCCTCCACCAAAAGTCTGCCTGGACATGGCTTCAGGAAAATGAGAATATGTGGGTCACATTCATGAGTACAATAACATCTTTTCTCTGTTACACGTGATACCCTACCTTCTCCTGTAGGTGTTCTCAACCCCTCTGGTAGTGGAGAACTGGCTGAGCTTGGCTGTGGCCTGCTATGGGCTCTCAGCAGCTTGGTATGCTCTGAGCTCAGGTAATTGTGCTATGTGTAACCATAAGCTATTCATAAATTCGAGCTGCAGTGGACTTTGTAGTACTTCAGCGTACAGCTGTGTAGTGCAGTAGGTTTCCCAGATAACAGAGAAACCATCAAATGGACTTTATTGGCTGTACCAATGCAGGTAAGATCACCCCATTTGAAAATCACTTAATATAGGCCTTTGATAAAAGATGGGGGTGGTGTTACCACTGGACTTAAAGCAGTTTGCGCCTAGTGTTTCTTGCCTCACTTCTGCAGGCACTGGTCAGCCCCTGACTGTGGCTGCCGGGTTTTTTGAATGAAGTGATGAAGGCAAAGAGGCATGTTTTGGACCAAGGCTGACTTACAGCTTGTTCTGATTGTATCTCTGCACAGTGCTCCCGACTAGCGCTCAGACGGGCAAAGGAAAATCACAGCATGTCCAGAGCTCTTACTCCGCTGCTGTGAAGTGGTTGAACAGGGCAATAAGGACAAAGACAGATTTGTCAGCTCCATGAATTACAGCAGAAACAGACACTGTTGTATATACTTGAGTAACTTTCTAAAACTGAAATCTGGAGTCGCTCACTAGGCTGGTATGTTTAAGCAAATGTTTACTTTTCTCAAACAGCTCTGTTTCTTGGTGCCATGAGCATTTGAGAGGAAAATAGCACAGATTATTTCTCTGGCTGCTGCTTTTAATAGATGTGTTTTCATACACAGTGAGAGGTTTAACATTTATATTCCCTAAGACCCAGGGATCTTTGTGACTTGACTCCTTGTTGATTATTATACTCTTTTTAGACCCATCCGTTAAGTGGCTGCCTCAGCTTATGGGATAGCACAGTCCATTTCCTCATTGCTGCTTGTACTATTCGCTGCTTGTATTGTTGCCTCTGCCTTCACCTCTGCTCAGTGATAGATAAAATTATTAAATTATCATTTGTGTTGGCAGGCTAGACGCTATCATGGAGAGCAATGAAGCACAACTTGGTTTTGTGATTGCTCTAAGAAGATTCAGTTTTCAGGACGTTCAAACTGTCCCACAGGCAGTAAGGGGAAGATTTTTTTATTATTTTTTAAGCAGAGTGTTTCTTTCTCTTACAGCATCTTTTTAAATGTTCTGCAGCTATAGACTTTCCTGTTCTTCTTCTACCCTTTTTGCCTGTTGCTTTTAGAAAGCATCCATCCACTGGAGAGCGCGTTTCACTGGTGCCTGTCACTTGCTCTGTTTGGTTTTGAATGCTCTGGCTGGGTCACCTTGAAGTCTTCCATCTATTGCTGAGAATGCATTTGGCTTCTGTAACCTTTTCTCAAACCAGATATTAAAGCTAGGGGTTGTCCTCATTTAACCACTTCACACAGACTCCCTTGGGTTCTTGTAACCTTCCTCAGCAAGGATGTCCAGGGCCAGAGAGACTTTGGCAGATGTGATCTCAGCATGACTACACAAAGAAGCAAGGCACGTTGTTCATCAGGTGGAAGGTATCCCTCCAGCGGGGGGTAGGTAAGCAGATGCAGCCCCACATGGTGCTGCTTGCCCAGATGGATTCCCTGGAGCCCATTCCTGAGGGTTGCTCTCTGAAGGTGGGGCGGTATGTCAGCACCCAGGGGCTGGCCTAAAGTAGGACACACACTTTCCTCTCCACACATGCTCACATTTCCTGCTGTGGGTGGCCGCAACGTCTTCAAGAGCCTACTGCTTCTGGTTCAGAACTGCTCTTTAATAGAAAGGGTGAGGCTTTTGCTTTTGATCCTCCCACAGATACTGGAATGCTTGTGCATCGGTCCATGATAGAGCCAGGCCCTTAGGCAGCAGCTGACTTCTGGATACCGTTTGTTGGAAGAAATATATATACTTCTGCCCTTGTTTAGTAGCTGCAAGGATGTGCACTCTTTGTGCTGTGCTACTGGATTAATTGTAGACATTACATTAGCCCCAGCAATTTTCCCAAATCTAGCTGGGGAACTTAATGGCCCACAGATAAGGAAAGAAGGTTGCTATCTCCCGTTCCTCGTTGCAAACCATCTGCAGGCTCACAGGAGTGTTGCTGTAATTGTTACACAGGCTTAGTCTCCATTCATGTTTGCAAGAATTTTGTCTACCAAGAGAGAAAAATATTTTATTCCCCTGAGATAAAGTATTCATGAGGGAAGATCTGTCTTGAGGAAATCCATTTTCTAACAGTTGTGGATCAGGCCCTTGACACCAGCAGTTCAGAGCAGACTTTCCCTTTGAGTATTCACTGTTAGTGTTTTACAGCAGGATATCTGTGGGTGCAATTTTCTTGGAAATCTGCAGAGGAGGACTGGAAGTGTCTGGGAAGTTTTGTTAGTCAGCAATTTATGTTGCTGTGGAAACGCCTTAGAGCTTGGGAAAACTGCCTGGAGAAAATGGTGGCTGCCAAAGGTGCCAACAGCAGTTTGCATCTCTTGTTGGTTCCTAGCTTACCTACCTGTACAGTGGGCTCATGCTTCATGGCTGCTGATGTATCCTGAGGGTGACCCACGTTTTGTGCTGCTGGTCATGGTTTCCTGCTGCAAACCCTCTCTGTCACTCCTCTGAACTCTGACATTCCCCCTGCCAGGCTGTCCTCTGATCGGGGATCGTACGCCGGGGACCAAAGCAGTGTCCAAGTCCTTGAACATCAGACTGCTAGCTGTAAAGGCAAGTAGCAACACCGGTGGGGATGAGGGGGAGGCTGATGGGGTCTCATGTCTCAGAATAAGTTACAGTGACCTGGTGAATGTCTCTGTGCACACATACCTGTTTGTTTTTTCCTCTAGCAGAGCTGACCAGGTAGACCTCTTGTTATGTAGCCTTTTGACAAGTAGAAGGCTTGGTGAGGAGGGGTCAGCTTCTGAGTCATCTTGTTAGTTTAAACAGATAGAAATCTGCCCCTTACTGTTCTTTTCCTGGCTCTTTTTTTTTTTTTTATTCCTCTGGAGAAAAGTACTTGCAAGAATAAAGCAGAGCAGAGGGGAAGCACAGATGGATTTCCTCAGTGAAGGAAAGCAGGCAGAATCAGGGCTCTGACTGCCAGGCCTGCACAACAAATGCTGGGTGCAGGGTTCACTGTGCTACATGAACTGGACATGACGGGCACAAAGGATGTTGTAGCCTCTTGCCTGAGAGATGTGACGCTGCCTTTTCCTTCCAGTTGGGTGCCTCTCTTGCTCTGTTGCTGGAAGTCACATCAATGGGTTCTCCCTGCTGCCCCCAATGCCCCTTTTAAAAACAGAAAAACAAACCCCACAGATGGAAAGGTTGCAGCTTCCCAAGAGCTGCCTACTGCCTGTCTGAATTGTGACAGGAAATCTGACAGAGGCACTTATCCAGGGAAGAGGCGAACGATTTTCCCTCACGCTGAAGAGGAAAGCTCACCAATATCTGGCTGTTGTCAGATATTCCCACTGCCTGATGGAGTTATATCCATGACAGCATTGTTCCCTCTACTCTTGCTCGGTAGGGGGGAGATGTAAAGCTGTATGGGGGCGGTCTCTGAGCGTAGGAGAAGACAGGATCTCTCAGGCCTTCATGAATGCGACACCGGCTTCAGCTGTGGGCAACAGGCTTGTCAGTGAGCTGTCGTTTCCTGTAGATTTACCTGATCCATAAACCTGTACAGGGTCCTTGAGAGATGGTGGGGTTAGCTCTGTGGAGAGAATTGCAGTGATGGAAGTGTTAGGAGGATCTCGCAGGGTGTCTTCATCTTTGGTTTCCTTTTACTGGGAGTAAAGGCGATTTGGGTTTATAATGCCATTTTTTTTGACTCATTAGGAGTATTATTTAAAAGTCCTTTTTAAAATGTCATTAATTTAATGATTAAGGATATTTCTTTCATGTGGTAATTTATGGCATTGCTTTTCATGGATCAGAGGAGGAGCCTGGGCATTGAAAAGAAGAATGTTCTTTGAGGAGGTAAATTAAGTTCCTCCCAGAGTTCTAGAATTCAAATCCGGGTATAGCTTGAAATAGTGTGAAATTAAAAAAAAAAAAAAAAAAAAAACAACTACAGGAGAGGAAAAAATAAACCACAGTGCACCCTGTTCCAGGTAAAACAACACAAAACCTCTTTCACTTTCTATTTACTAAATTGCAAAGTGCAGAAAGCCCTGTGCCTTGGGGACTTGATTTTGCCTGAGGAACATGCAGACTTGACTGATCAGTGCCTTCCCATGCCCATGACAGCTTCTGCTCTCATTTTAGAAAATAAGTGACCATTTCTGCCATGTAAATTGTATCAATTGAATAAAACTATTAAATAGGTGAGCTAGTATTGGAAGTGTCATTTAATACAGGTACCACTGTATGATCTCCCACAGTTTCACTCAGAAATGCCAGTAACAGACTTCTGTGAGCTGGGGTCAGTGCTTTGGTTTTTAGCTCTAATTCACATCATATTTCTTTCTGGCTTCATAATGTTTTGTGAAGTGTTTAGCTATCATCTGCCGAGACTGAATTTGTGCAGAGAAGTGTCCTTGAACCTCCTGTGGAAATATATTTCTTGAAGATAAGGCCTCTGGTTTCATCACCTAAGTGACACCTTACTGCAAATGAGTATCTGCTGCTTTGTAGATTAGCTGTAACTTTATTAATTTACAAGGGCTGACTAGCTGTGGTTTTTGTTTGTTTTTCAAACAAGGGGAAATGGATACATTTCATGAGGCAGTATGGCTCCAAGGCCAATGACGGGTCTAGAAATGTGGACTCATCTGTTCTAGGTCTTGTTCTACAAATGCTTGGTGAAGTGAAAAAGATGCAGCGAAGACAAGGAACTGCCAGCATGAATGAGGCCCGTTTGGTCGACAGGACCCAGCAGCATCAGGCTTTGTTTACAACATTGGAGCAGTAATTTCCACTTGGTTGGCAGATTGCACCAGATGTGTCTGACTCACCGCATGCGTGAGAGGCACTCAGATTATCTTTGGCAGGCAAGCAGGCATGGATCAGACCAGGACTCTTCCCTCTGTGGACTCCTCCAGGAACTCCGCATGGCAGAGATTAAGCTGGGTCCTGTTCTCTGACCTCTTTGGCTTCCTGACAGCATGACGTATAAAACAAAGACAGTGTGACTGTGACACGGGCAACACCTGGACTGCAGAGATCCAGAGTGTGTTCAGATAAGTTTAATCCTGACGCTACAATCAGAAATCAATTCATTTTTGTTAAGGTAGTCACAAATGTCAGCTAAAAGCTTGACTAATATTGGCAATGCTCAACCCACTTTTGAACTGGGCATTTTAAATTTCTGAACCTTACAGAGATATGAGACCATTTGTCTTTGAAACTTCACTTATCTCAGTTAGATGCTAACATATCTGCTGCTTACTAGAGAGATTTATTTAAAACCAGGGTTTTTCTGGATGTGCAATCAAATGGCAGCTTAAAAACAGGACTAGTTGTAGTTACGTATATTTGTTTTCTTCTGTAGCTTTTATACCTCATTACAGAGCTTGGTTAGTTGGAACAGCTATGTCTGTGTGCAGTGTAATATTTCAAACATAGTATATAAGTACCCTTTTCAGTATAAAAGAAACCTCCATGTTCTATTTAAGCAGCATCTGTATCACTTCAGGATTTGTTTTCTGTTTGCTTTGCTTTTCTTCCAAACATCTAGGGAGAGATTTAGAGGAGTGAAATCCAGGGCCTGTGTGACAACTGCAGTGAAGAAACTGTACTGTAGACTATCCCTAAGTGGTCCTGTGTCGTACAGGGTCCCAGGGGACAAGCAGTGCTGTGGCACACTGGAGCCTGATCCTGCAACTTGCACATTGCCCGTTTGTACTTTTGTACTTGCTGCCTCCCAAGTCAGCTCAACTGACTTGACATTTCAAGTTATACCTAAATGTTTTTGTTTGTTTTGTGTTTTTTTAGCTGTGGGTGGATTCATTTAACCTCAGATACAGAAGGGTACCACTGTAAATCCCATATCCATTTTTTATCGTCTCTTTTGAGAAAATCATTGAAATAAAACCACACATACAAAAGCACTGATATTTGTCTTAGATTTATCAGTTTCAGAAAAGGAAGATGTTAGCTTTCTTTGTCTTAATCTAACAGACATCCACTTGTGAAAAGCAAAGGGACCTGTGTTCTGGGCTATGCCAAGTTGCAGCCTGGCAACTGTGTGTGCAGAGAAGGAGAAATGGGGGCCTGGAGTCCTAGGCTCTTATGTTGAGAACATCAGCTAAAGTTAACTTGCGTGTGATGGGGGTGATCTGGTGTTGATCTGGTTCATCCTTAAACACCAGCAACAAAATCCCACAGGCAATTTCTGTAGCACCAAGCCATAGCGCGAGTCAGGGGAGGAGGAGGGTAAAGCTGCTTCTGCCTGGAGGGATCCCCCAGCGTGGTGGGGCTGCCAGAGAAGCAGCGCTGGAGGAGGATGCAGAGGTGCAGGGGCCGAAGGAGGAGGTGGCTGTGTGTGGAGGCAGCTGGTGAAAGCAGGAGAGTGGAACTAGTTTGGGAGGAATCTGAAAAGCCAGGCACTGCTTTCGACTTAATGTGGGAGAGGGTCATGTAGCTTGGGGAATTGATGGAGGATTTTAGGCATTGTGTTCCTTCTAGAGAGGGTGTCTTGCCATAGGGTTATTCTGGATTTAAAAGATTCTCAGTGATGCTTTTTGGAGTCAGGTTCCACCCTGGGCCTTCACAGACTAGGGAAAAATTCCAGCTTTGACTAGAATGCAAACCTATTCAGGGCTTTTCTTCTGCTTAGAAGTATGGCTTGCCTTGTTCATAGGGTTGTCCCTCATGGCTCAGACTCTCAAGTTGTTCCTTCACTTTCTCTTAGGAAAAGAAAGCCCATCCAAATACAAAGTACTGGATTCAGAAAAGTTGGCTGGTTTCCTTTCTTTTTCTTCGGGGAAGCAGAAGAACTAAAGAGAAAACCACTAAAAGCTTTTTATTAAAGTATTTATCTTTTCTGTTTTCTAAATAAGAGTCCTGGCCACTTTGAACCTCCTCCAGCTTTCATTAAAGATAATAGCTTTTTAATGACAACGAGTTTGTTTCCTTTATGCCCTGGGTGAGTCATAGCCCCGCTCTGTATGTGATGGGGTTGTGGAATGGGTCTGGGCAGAGGAGAGGGGATGGCTTCCACCCCTGGTCTCTGGGCCCACAGCCACACCTGAGTGAGGAGTGACACCTCTACTTCTCTTCCATCCTGACTTCCCTCCATGGTCTTATAATGCAGCATTGCGTACGAGAGAGGAGAAGGCGGAATGAGCAGATCACACCTCCCATGAGCTGCAGTCTGAGCTGTGGGACTGTGCTGAGATGCTGCCTTTATCAAGGGCAAATGCTCTTGAGGTTTAAACCCAAGAAGGTGTTTGCTGCTGTGATAGAGGCCCAGCCATAACTGCTCTGCTGTGATGGGGACTCTCTTGGCAGTACCTTGGGAGTCTGGGCCTTGGGGACAAAATCCGTGACCTGAAAAATGGAGACTGTGAACCTAGGTGGTCATGTGGGGAAGACTGGGGAAGACTGCTGCCCTCTGCTAGTGCCCTCTGCACGCTCCGTCTGGATGTGGTTTTCCTCTCTGCAGGTGACGGTGAGCTTTACGAGGGTGGCAGAGGCATGTCTGAAGGGGTGTGCAGCTGTTCCTTGCCTCCTAAGCACACGGAAAAGTCCAGGCCTAACAAGAAAGGATTTTTTTCTGGTTGAGATGGTTCTGGGTCAGCAGCCCAGTTCAGGTGTGCTGACCAAAATGCCCTTCAGTCCTAATGAGATCCCACCCCTTTGTCAGGATATAGGACTGCTGCTGGCTTTGTTTGCAGGTGGAGTTTAGGACTGTTTGGTCTGATGTTCTTCTCTACTACAGCGAGAGCTAGTATCTCAGGTCTCATGGGTCTATAGTCTGCTTTCTTCAGATGGCAATCAGCAATATCTCTGAATTGTGCTTGGTAGCAACTCTTAACCCATGTCTGCGTGCTAAAAAATAGCAGATGCATACAGAAAGGGAGGAGGAGAATGCCATTCAAAGGTCTTTTCACTTCTATTCTGAGATCTCAAAGGACGCTGCAAAGGAGAGAATTGCGGCGCAGAGCTTGAATCTCCTCCAAGTAAAGTGGCATTAGGATCCCTGCAGATGTATTCTTTGCTTACTGGTCTTGATAAAAGAAAATTCCACCTGAATCTTTTCCCAAATAAGCCTTTTTTAAGACTCAGTGCCTAGTCTTCCTCCCTTTCCTGACCCCCCAACACTTTTTTAATTGCAGCTTTCTGTACAGGGTGCCTGGGATAAGCAGGCAGACAGGCATTTTAAGAAAGCAGGAGCAAGTGTAAAAGTAAATCACCTAGCTCCTCTAGATTTTACAATTGTTATTTTGAGTTTCTGAAAGAAAGAAGAAAAAAAACCACCTTAATTCTTGCATTAGGATATTTTCACACATCAGATTTTCTTTTCTTTTTCTTTTCTTTTTTTTTCCTAAGCCCTTAGCATGTCTGTGTCAGTTTGTTTTCATCTTGACCTTAACTGTGTGAATTCGTATTGTGAGTGGGTGCATGGGAAAGCAAGACCACATCTGCAGCAGTGATTTCTTTTGTCATTAAGGTCCAGCTAACCTAAAGAAAGACTCAAGAGAGCCAGGACCTGTGAGGTGAGTAGGGAGGGAACTGGATGCTGGAAACACAACTAGTGGCAGGGAAACCACGGTGGTGGAGCTGCTGAGGCAGAGCCTGGGCTCATGGCACCTCTCTCCCAAATCAAACCACTGCCCAGGCAGCCCCTTCAGCTCCTTCTTCAGCCTGCAAGAGAGGTGATTAAGGGAGAACTCAATGGCGATCTATAGAATCCTAAGTGGCCTTGAGAAAGTAAATGAGAATTGATTGTTCCCTGTCTCTGCCAATACAAGAACCAGGAATTCCAATTAAATCAACTGATGCCAGGTTGAGAATAACTTTGTGCCCCATGCAGCATGGCATTCTTCTGTGAGAGGCTGTGGGGGCTAAAAGCTTACATTGGTCTGAAGTGGGATGGCAGAGGATTTGTATAAAACATATTGGCTGAGGCATAGGCACCAGCTATTAGGAAATCCTGGAGGTGATTTACCAGAAGGTCTGAAAGCATTCTGGGGAAATACCCTCGTACAACTTTTACTCCCTCCTGGGCATCGGGTGTTGGCCACTATTGAACACAGATACGAGGGGAGATAGGTCTTTGTTTTGACCTAATGCAGCTTTTCTAGTGGATAAATGAATGCTCAGCTTTTTATCAGCAGCAGTCTGAGATCAGATCCCAGTCTCTGCTCTGGTTAGAGCAGCTCTGAGAAGGAGGACACTAACCAGCTGGTGCAAAGGATGTCTTTGACCCATGTAAGGGAAGACCTGTGTGTACTGAGCAATTTTAATGTCAGGGCTGGGAAAGCTGCATCCTCGGGGCCTCGGGTGTGATGAAAGGCTGAGATGCTTCAGAGATCTCCTACTGCCACAGCAGCAGCACAAGGGGAAGGGGAAGGGAGTTAAACAGCTGAATGAAACAAGAAATAAATTCTTCTCAGGCTCCACTGAATGGCTTCAGTGGAATATCCAGGTAGGGTAAATAATCAGAGATTGCCAGGTTTTTCTTGCATGTGTTCCCTGCTTTTCTTGTGTTGGAGGCTTTTTTTTTTTTTTCCTATCTGCCACACAGAGGAAAGGATCTGGGATGGGAAAACACTCAGCAAACTACAGGATCAGCTAAGTGCCCTGAACACAAAACCGCAGCAGTTGCTTTGGCCTTGGCATGTGGCCAGCTCGCCCCTATTCTGCCTGATCAGTGAGGCACAAGCATAATGGACAGTTTGAAAGGGAGAGTTAGTTAAGAATAGCATGGGGCAGTTTGGTCTCTTTGGTTTCATGTTGGCCCTCCTCTCCTCTGCTGCACTATGTCTGGGTCAGGCCCGCAGGGCTTAGGAGCAAGTGCTACTGCCCTGCCAGAGCAGCAACCTGAGAGCGAGGAAATGTAGGGTTTGCACCTGAATATAACTACTACTGAAAATTAAACACCCTGTTTCAAAGGATGCTACAGCATCATTTCATGAAGGGGGGTATCCCCAGAAACAGGGTGATCAGATAGGAAGAAAGGGTTGAAAGATTTTAATGTGGCTACTAGCTGAGAGCTCAGCTTCCGAAGGGTGAAGGGGTGACAGGAGTTGGCACACAGATTTGGTTTGTTTAAATACCATCTGTACTTAGAGCAGCAGAGGAGAATCTGATTATCACCTATCCCAAAAGGCCTCAACCTCTCGTTGGGTTTCTTGGTCTTGGTGTTTTGCTGCATCTGTTGGATTTAATAGCAGTAGGAAGCTTGATTATTTGTCCCAGCTTTTTTTTTTTTTTTTGAAAACATTAAAGTTTCTGAGGGTTTCTCTGCTGGTATTTAAAAACTGAGAACAAAGCTGATATGTGCACCTGGAATTACTCAAGTTGGTACCTGCTCATCGCAGCAAAAGCGATGATTCCATAGGTGGAAATACTGACCTTTGCTTTGTTTTGGACAAGCATTTTTGTCATGTCTGTTGATTTGTGTCATACTCCGGAAGGCTCAAGTGAACTGGTGATACTTGCTGAAACAGAACAAAACAAGCAGAGCATCTCATGAGATAGCTTCTAAGAAGGGTTTGAATGAGTTGGCAGCCAGCTCTCTCGTGGCCTTCACATATCTGTAGAAATCAGCTCCAAGAAATCAGATCACTTGGTTGGCTACTTTCCTTTTATGCTTTTACAGACTTGGCTGTCACAATGGAGGCTAAAATCAGATGCTCTAAACCAGAACCTTTTTTTTTTTTTTTTTTTGGCCTGAGTACTGATAGCTCTGCTGATGTCCTTATTGCTGCAATGCACAAGAATTCAGGTCCTGCACAAGGGATGTAATGTGCCAGGAGCTGTACAAACACAGAACAAAGAAAATACCTCTCCCCTAATGCATTTACAGTGTACATGTAAATCATCAGGTGACAGACAGATACAGAGATGGATACATATAGGGAATAGGGTAAATCCTGTTTGAAAATGTGGAAAATACTATACATAATGATTTATTTTATTTTATTTTATTTATTTTATTTTGTCAGGAGGAGGGGGCTTATGGCAAAATAAAGTTTAAGAAGGGGCTGGTATTGGACAGAATTCCCCATACCACAGACGGGTGGCTCAGCCTGTGTCAGAGATGGTAATGGACAGTGATGAACTATCCCAGACACCATCCAGAACAGAAATGAGAATAAGCTTCCTTCCCTTTGTCACTTGGGAGGGACGTTGCATCTGCTGACATCCTCTGTCCATCAGCGTTAACGAAGGGAGCAGGAGGGCCTCTGGGAACTGGGTCAGCAGCAGCTCCATCACAGTGCAACTTAATTAAGCAAGGGAAAATGAGCAAGAGGGAAGGAGCCCCTCATGGCTGGCAGGGAAAGCAGCTCTGTTTGAACAAGCAGATAAAACTGCTTTTCCACCTGCCCTGGTGAGCTGCTGCTTGATGTTCCCTGTAGGTTGGAAGATAATTTCCACTGCCAAGGACAGCCCTGCAAGCTGTTCTGCTGCTGAACTCTCCTTGTAACATGGGCTAGCCACAGTTCCTTTCTATAAAGCATGCTTGCTTTGCTCCAATATACCTCATAGGGCCAACAGTCCCACTTTTAGACTCGGCAATTCTTTTGCAACAGCCCATAGCTGGGCTGCTATGGTCCAGGGCTTGGGCCATGTTTTCCCTGGCTTCTTTAACATTATTATCTTTGGAGCATGTCAGGGGAAAAAAGACCCAAACCTTTAAAAAAAAAAAATCCCCTAGGATTATGTCAAACCACAAGGAAGAACTTTTGCTTTCAGACTAGGAACATGATTTAAGCAACAAAGTTTTCTCCCAAGAGCCCCCAAGGGGGGTGTATTGAATGTAAACCCCCAGGTTTATCTGGACCCAGATCTGATTTTCCTAATAGTACAGGAACAGTTAAAATTGCAGTCTTAATATGAGAACATTGTTTTCTAAAAGTAATTTTTATTCAGTCGGTTTTGTGTGTCTCAGAATAATATGGCTGTATTCCTCCTACCCCAACTTGGAGCACGGCAGCGTCAGTGCTGGAAACAGAAACACCTGGGAAGTGTTCTCTATTACTGCCCCTCGGTTAATTGTGCAAAAGCTGTACAGTCCTCTGTTTGTGTTGACTAATTAGTTGAGTAATGCAGACTCCTTTTGAGTGTTTTTCCTGTTCTAGATCAAGAATGAGACATACATTGATTAAATGACTTGTGGTCACATAGTGAGTGACTCATTGGCAGAGGCAGGAATTAACACCTGGTATCTTTAAATTTCTTCCTAGACCTTATGACCTCTAATTTTTAGTGCTCTTCTCTTTCCTCTCATGGGCTTTTTGTCTCTTACCCACTGTAGGATTTGTTACGTGTATGATTTCCAAGGAGGCAATATCTGACCACTGCCAAGAAAATGAGACATCATTTCCTTGATACAGGTATCTAGGGACGTACAAAGAAGCTAAAGTTCCTTTTAATCCTTATCTTTTTGGAAGATTTTACCATCTTATGCCTGGTTTGGTGCGATGCCAGGTCTCCTCTGCTCCTGTGCCTCCAGCACTGCGCATGATGAAGGTGTTAGCCTGTCCAGCAATATTCGTGATTTTATTTTATTTTATTTTATTTTTTTCTAGAAGCATCTTTGCTGCAGTCTCCCTGAAGTGGGAACACTCTGCCCATACCCACCATTAGTGCAATAGCTTAATCAGTCGCAAAAAATCAGTGGGTGGGTTTTATAAATCCCAGTACAGTATTCGGCAAGGTATAACATCTGTTGTGATCGATATTTTAAAGCACGACTGTTTGATAAGAAGTTACAGTAAAGCCTTTAGCATCCCACTGAATTGCTAAATAATTCACAGGAGTGGCTCTAATCACTTTAAGCTTCTTGCATTTGAAAGTAAGCAGAAAATTCAGAGTAGCTCTGTAGAGAGGCACTATAGCCGGCTGGGTCGTCTTTCTTATAAGCTGCTGTACTGTACCGGGAGAGTAGTTTCAGGTTTTTAATGCCTCCTGAGGTATGCTGGAGTCAAATCTGGGGAAAAAAAAAAAAAAAGGTCTCTTTTGGTTGGTTTTCCTGACACTCCTCACGATAATTCGGCTGGCGAGCGGTAGCAGTCAGTGCAGAAACGACCCCCTTCAAAACCCTGCAGCACCTTCGGGGAGCTGCCACGAAGGCCGGGAAGCACCCGGGCCCCGGCAGGAGCACCAAGAGCCGCCCGAGGGCTCTCGAAGCCGGCTCTGAACCCACGGCCCCGGGCCGGGAGCCGCCCCCGGGCTCCGCCGCGCCCCGGCCCCGGGGCACCCCGCGGGAGGCCGGGCGGGCCCTGCCCGGTGCCTTCCCCTCACAGCGGCGGGGCCGGGGCGCGGGGGAGGCGGGCCGGCTCCTTCTCCCCGCAGCAGCCCAGGAGTAACGAAAGGACCCGGGGCCGGGCAGAGCCTCCCCTTGGGCGTCCCTTGGGCCCCTCAGGCCGTGCCGGGCCGCCATGCCGGGCCGTGCAGCCGCCCTGGTGCTGGCGCTGCTGGCCCTGCCCCGCCGCGCCGCCGCCGGCTGTGCCGCCCTCGGGCTGTGCTGCCCCGGCCGCGACCCGTCGTGCCTGGGCACCGGCTGGCGGCCCGACGGCGCCTACGGGCCCTGCTACTGCGACCAGGTGTGCGAGCACACCCTCGACTGCTGCCACGACTATGCCCAGGCCTGCCCAGGTGAGTGTGGCTCCCGGTGCCCCGCTGCCCGTCCTCCTCGGAGGTGTCCCGCACCGGGCAGGGCTGAGCTACGGGTGTGGGGATGGCGAGAGGGGACGTGGGGTGGCCGAACTGGGGAGCTTTGCTCCACACCAAGGCTTGGAGGTGCCCAGGTGCCATGGGCAGGGGGCGTCAGGGTGTGTGTGGGGATGGTGGAAGGTACGGCCGTGCCTGCCTCGGCGAGCTGGAGTGGGAGCAGAGCCCCAAAATAACCCTGAAGGGGGGAGTTCGCTCTGCTGTTCTGAGTGGTGAATGGGAGGTTAAGCGACTTGATGGGTTTGCACATGTGAAATGGGACATTTCCTGACTCAGAAGCCCCTGTCCCTGTGGGGGCTGATAACGATGGGTGGGATCAAACCCACTGCTCATGCTGATCTGTGCAGCCTTGCAGTGCCCCCGCTGCTGAGCCTCGGGGGTGGCGGGCAGCATGCCCTCCGTAAACGTCTGCTGGTAAAGTACAGGTGTGTATTAAGGAGATCAGTTATTTTAGTGAGTGGTTGCAATCCCATATCCCTTTCCCACAAATAGCATCCTCGAGGAGACTTATCCCCTCACGTAATGGCTTTTTTTATTTTCCAACCTGCATAGCTGTGCCTTTGCGCAGTTTTGCTTCAGGCTGACGTTCCTGTGTTTCAATTGCCTTTTTCCTTTCAAGAGAGAGCAGGAAGGCAGGTAGGAAATAAGTTCATCCTGAAGTTGGAAGGAAATAAGATCATCCCGATGCACTTTAGACAAGTTGTGAACAAGGAGACCACCACCAGCCCCTGGGCACAGCAGACAGCGGTGAGCAGGACAGCGATGGGACCCCCCCCCCCCCGCAGCATGCTGGCCTGGTCTCAGGCTGTCACAGCAGTGCCCCAGCCCTGCTGGCTGTTCTCCTCTGCTCCAGCTGCTTTTGGCAGTCCTCCGGGATAGCCGGCATTGGTAGGAACCCCTCACGCACCCCGTTTGTGTTACAGCAGGGCGATAAGAGAAATGTGTTTGCAGGTGCTTACACCTCATGAGGAAATGGCAAAGGGTGATCACGGCTCCAGTCCCGTGGTGTCCCTGGTGTCGCACGGTGCTCGGCGGTGCCGTCCCGTGGCTCTCCGGCAGTACAGCAGCATCCTGCTGGCTTGCATGGGTCCTGGGGACTGGCTCTGCGTGGCGCGATACCGCTGCCCTGCTTCTTGTGGTCCCTCTGTGCTGCATGGAAGGGACTCAGCTCTGCTTTGATTTGTGCTGTCTTTGTAGCCTGGCCTTTCTTCTGCAGTTTTCTTTTTGTCCAATCGCTACAGAGCTACTTTATCAAAGTAAGTTTAAAGCAAAATATGAAGGCAAAGACGTTAATATCTGAGGCCAAATGAAACTGAAAAGAGCAGAAGATTCAAAATATGATGCACAAAAGGATTGTAACATTGTGCAGCATACAAGCTGATGCACAGGCTTTTCTTGTGGTACATCGCTGCATCTATGAAATGTCTCAATCTGTTAAATAATAGAAATCTGTTAGATTGATAAATCTTTGAATAGGTTTAAAAGCTGTTTGTGGTGCCTTTGGACAAAAAAGAAAAGCGTATGAAAAATCTTCCTAAAGTTTCCAAAGACATTAGGGAAGAAGGGATGTAATCAAAACAGTGACGTCCCAGCTTCTCTGCACCCGTGTGCTCCTGTTACTGTTTCAGCCAGGCAAGGAAGATTGAATTGTGAGGCACAGTTAATTACAAAAGGCATGTGAGGCTCTGTTCCCACTGATACCTGCCAGGAGTTCCTAAGCAGGAGGGCTGGCCAGGCACAATTACAGTGGAGGCCAGCCAGTGTCCTGCCGGGAGAAAGAGAGATGCCAGAGCAGCCAAGGCTGGAATTCTGGTGTCCTTTTGCCTTCTGCTAAGTCAGGTCAGATGGTGTGGTTCACAGAGTGGACACAGAAGCAGTGAAATATTTTGGCAGTTCTCTGGCAGGTAGTCTTCCTATGCTATGATGATAAATGTACGGTTTAGCGTCCACAGGATTGTTTCTCAGGAGCATTGCAGGGACAGTGAAGCTAGGCGGTGCTCCCTGATGTCCCCCTGCTCTGCCTTGGCCAGTGGAAGGCTTGCTGCATTCACTTGGTCCTCATAAGAGTTTTGTGCTCAGTCCAAATTTTGTTTGCTGGTTGGAAGCACCACCCAAGAAGATGAAAGGCTCAGGGAGGACAGGAATCACACTTCTTCTGCCTAAATATTTGCAAAAGCAGTAGTTACTGGAGTCAGTGGAAAATGTGAATACACACATGCTAAACCCACCTCTGATACTCTGTGTGGCTGTGTCAGACCTACCGCATCAGCAACACTGACCTGGGCATAACGATACAAATTTCCTTTTTTTTTTTTTTTTCTTTTTCCTGCCAGGGTGTTTACTTAAAATCTAAATGCTTCTGTGGATAATACCAAGAAAAAGTACCGTTCTTTGTCCAGTCTTTTTGGCTATAAAGGAATAGGCAGAATGTGATCAGAAGTGAGCTGAGTAAATAATCCTGCTGGTGGCATATCTGAGCAAGGCATGAGTTCCTCAAGTTGTATTTCTTATATAGATCCAAAGGATGTAGAAGTTTTTGACTGGGCTTACCTGCAAGTGTTTTTTTCCTGCATGTGTTGTTCTCGATGTTTAGGTTGTGTTGGTTAAGTACAATTGGTCAAGTATATCATGGGCTATTGTACCAGGTTGCCTTTGAGAGAGGCCAGCAGATGAATGCCGTTGTGCTCTCGAGCACTTCCTGTGTTATTTTGGATAGTTGTCTCCAGGCATACAATCCTATGAAGCTCAACTATAGGCACACTCATGGGGAAGAGATCACAAAAGGAGATATGTGACACAGGAAATGATACCAGTGTGTTTTAGAGTGAAAGGATGGGATATTGAATGGTAAGGGAAGACGCTTCTGCAGCTGCTTGTAAGCTGAAGCTTTGGAGATTGGCACCAAGGATACTGCGTGAGAGCAGGTAGGGATGCTCAAGGGCATGAAGATTTTTTGATGCATTACTTACTACATATTCCCAAAATTTAAAGTCATGGATAAATGTCTTGAAATTGGTACCAACATGTACAAGGTAGAAGCTATTGTATTGTATTTCACTTCTTGAACTCTGCCACCAACTCCAGCCAGCCATGCAGTGGTACAGACTCAGTGGCTGGTTGTCATTTGCTGTGTGACACCTGACAAGAGAAATCAGTAAGATTTTTAGGCCTTACGTGTGTGAAGGGTTAACAGTACCTTTCATTTCCTTGTTGTCTTTCTCCTCCTCTTCTTTTACAACTCAGCTTGACCTAGTCTAATTAAAAAAAATCCAGTTCATTCGGTGCAGGTGCCAGTTTGCATTGGAGCCTTGCAGCAGCGTAGCTAAAGGGAGGTGAGTGGCCCCATGTAGCTTGGACTGGCTTGGCTGGCTGGAACTTCTGGCCAGGTGACTCCTGGGAACTGCCCAGCACAACTTTTGGGACAGTTGTGAAAAAAGGAAGGTTGTACAGAGCTGTGCCAAAAACAATCTTTTCTGGAGAAGGCGCATTGCTTGCCTCATTTCTGTAACGTTTCACACTCCTGTTTCTTACTCTTCTTCCAGTTATCCCCTGTGTTGTATCTCAGTGGAGCGTCTGGAGTGGTTGCGCAGAGCCTTGCAAGACAACATACCGTGTTCGGAGGAGGCATGTCATCCAGGAGCCCAGGAACGGAGGAGAGGTATGCCCTCCTCTGGAGGAGAGGGCTGGCTGTGTGGAGTACTGGACTCAGCAAGGAACAGAGTGCAAACAGTCCCTGAGTAAGTCCACCGAAAATGTAAGTGTCTTGGTAATAGGGGGACGACTCTTGTTTAGGCCAGCAGGCTTGGTCTTTATTGTATTTGAAAAGTGTTGTTTTCAGACACCAGCAGATTTGCTCTGGGCCTGTCTGGTGTAAGTGAGAACTGAGCTCTTCACGCAGGGGTTTAGAGATATCCTTCCTGGGACAATATTTAAAAATAGCGCCTGCCGTTTGCTGTGGTCTGGTGTGTTTCAAAAGTGAAATATTACAGACCTGTTGTGTTCTCACTTATACAATTGTAAATCTCTGGCACTTTTGATAGAGTTGGTAGATTAATGCTAGTTTAAAACTTCTGGAAGTGAGTGTTGAGCACTTTTTTTTTTCTTTTAATGAGTCATCTGTAAAAAGTCATGAAGGAGCAATACCCATCAAAGGCAAGGTATGACTTCTCTGCACTGGAGCAGAGTGCATGCAGAGGAAACCTCCTGCTGGTTTGTGGAGAAATGCCTGATTTGAGTTTGTTCTGGTTAACTTTTTATGACATACCTTTGCTGATTTTTAGAAGAACTGCTCATGAATTTTTACTGTTATTTTTGGGTCAAAATCTGTCCAGTCTGAATTCTAGCTACAACTGGCTTTTCCAAACCTCTTGAGAGTCGGCATTATGTGAATATTGCCTCCCGCTCTGTCTTTTGGGAGTGCCTTACTCTACTTCAGAGATGCAAAGGCTTGCTCTACTCAGGCAAAAATATAGTAGGTAAACAGATTCTCTTCTCAGTGAAATGGTTGGTGGTCACTGATAATATGAAAATACAAGGTTATATTCATTTTTCTGTCCTGCCAAAGATAAAACCATATGAAATTGAAGGTCCAGCTTCACTGTTTTGCAGACATTGACAGCCTCAGTGCGGTGTTATCACTTACTCAGTGTACTTTTTCTCTTTGATATATGCAGTCCCCGCGTTAATAACAACAGGAGGTTTTGGAAAAGCAAGGAAAAAAAGAGCTGCAGACGACGGCAATGAAAGAGTGGGGTAAGTTGGAGGCTCTGCACAGGGACACAGTCACACTCCACCTTGAACATCTTTCTGGTAGCAGTTCAGGGCCCAGCATCCTGCTGATAAGGACCATCAGGACAAGAGCACTTCATTAGAGCAGGGTGCTGCTCTCCCCTGAGCAACAGCAATATCTGCAGTGAACCTGAAAGTTGTTGGACTGCCTTGATGTAAGGCCAGTGCAAGGCTGAAGTTCAGATCTTAAACAGCAGTGATGTCATGAGCTGAGATCGGGTGGTCAGTAAGCCAAAGACCAGTCACTTTGGCTCTTCTCAATGTCCAGTTGGAGTGCTCAGTGCTTGTCTTCATGGCAGGATGTCTGGCAAGGAACCATTGAAAGTTTTGTGGCTGTCGTTAATTAGACTGCTTCTTGAAAAGATTCCTAACCAGGGACCGTATTTAATATTTATACACGCATCTTTACTATAAGCATACATTTTATATATACTCTGCAAGAGCTAATGCTGTCAGACTGTGGGTACTGGAGTGTGATGCACCTGCTCAGCAATCCTGACAGATGACACTTGTGCTACTTCTTTAACCAGCGTAAGTCCAGCAGGTCTCTCCTTAAGATACTTACTGACTGGAAAACTTGTTAACATCAGCCTTACAGGAGCCTTGGTCCTTACTAGTAACCATGAGAGAGAAGAGTGTTCCTAATCCAGGGTTTCTTTTCTATCTATATGTCATTGAGGTTCAGTCTTTAACTGTATAGTGGAGACAAGTGTCATGGAATAGAAATATGTTATAGCTATTGTTGGCTGCTGAGGGTTAATGCTGAGCCCCCAAGTAGCATAGGTGAGAGCTGCTAACCTGAGGGATGATGCCTCGGTGTTAGAAGTGGAAACAGGTGCTGTTTGCACTCTTCTATGTAAATGGAATAAATTCTAAGGGGACAGAATCTGCTATCTTGTTGCATGGGAAACCCTTCCTCCTCCCATTTCAGCTCCTTTTGGCTGTAATGCTGCCCGTTCTCTTCTGTAGTACTGTTGCACAGCACAGGTACAGACGGGATTGTGCAGAAAACCATCTGTTGCATTTTACCCACTGAGACACAGCTGCCTCTGTGCATGCTGAACTGCCTCCAGGCTGGTGCCCCAAACACAGAGGGCTGGCATCGACCTTCCCAGTCCTCATCTTTCCCAGTTGGGGGTCATTAGTTGCAGCAAAACAGTGCTGGTATGAAAGGTTATCTTTCATCCTATTAGCCCTTGCACACAGCTTTGCAGGGTGGTTATTCTCCACGGAATTTTATTGTAGTCCCTGATGGTTTACTTGGTTCTTGTGGAGAGCTGCCATTCCTGTGAATGGTGTGTAGTTTCCCAGAACTGCTCTTGCAGCGTGAAGTAACCAAACACTTGTTGGTTTATTTCCCCACATGCTGTTGCACATGTAAGCATTTCCATAGTGTGTGGGTGTGTCCACTCCCCTCACTTAAGTATCTGAAGGAAAAAACATCTGTTCACCCCGGGCCTCCCTTGCACTCGTAGTTAGTTGAGTCTTCTCCCTGTAAAATTCTGAAATGTCAGCACAGGTCTACTGCATGTGTTGGTTCCTGCTCTCTTTCAGATAAGGCAGGGAAGCAAGCTGCTCACACAGTTCACTTGAAGGTGTTTGGAAATCCCCGTGATAACTGATATACAACCAGTCTAGACTGGAACCCAATTCTTTGCTGTGTTTGTAGACAGTTACCAAATTTCCTTGGTTTTCCCCTTCAAACAAGGCCAGTTCTTTTCAGCTTTCCTGCCAGGTTTGGTTAGAAGCAGAAGCACAGAGCAGTCTGAGCAGAGCAGAAGTGCCATGTCAGTCTGGTAGTCTTTGTAATGAGACATGACAACCTCACCGTCTCTTAGGAGGGAGATCATCGCAAGGAAATCCTTTACGGACCAAATCTTAGCTCCCATCACAAATCACTCTACAAAATTCATTGTAAGTAATTGAGAGCAGATGATGGAGAAGTGTGGCTGAGCAAATGGATACCAGGCATGGAATCAGAAGATCTGGCCCTGTTGGTTTTTGGCTTTAGTCAAATGCTTGAGCTGTTTGCATCTCCATTTATAAAAGAGGTGTTGGTAATACCTGCTATTATTTGATACGTGAGTTGAAAGCATCACAGAGTAGCTTTACTCCCCGTTTAAGCTTGTCAGAATACAGGTACTTCACATGTTCTGTTTTTCATAGCCTTGGGTGCTGGATTTTGTTTGTTTGTTTCTAATTAGTAATCTGAAGTCGCTGAATTTCATCTTGCTCTTACAGTCCCGTGGAAGGCACTAGCCTAGTTGGTTATTTTGCTTGCAGATACTGTGTTGAATTCCAGCTTGTGGCCATCACACCAGCCTGCTTGCACAGTCACCACTCGTACACTCACTGGATGCAGTATCTCAGGGAGGGCCACACTGTCTGCGTGGAGTGTCAGCACCCAGCTTTAGACTCCAAGAGTCTACATTGCTACGGGGATGGCAGCGGAAGCAAAAAGTAAGAGTTTTGGGTTCTTTTTTCATGTTGGATTTTGTGTTTTTCTCCCTTGATCTGCTTGCTCCAGTTTCATAATGTGCCGCACTCAGCTTGCTGAAGCACTGTACATGTATTAAGTGGTGATCCTCGTTGCATACTGTGAGTTACACTGGAAATGCTCTAATCACTTTCTTGCAGAGATGAAATATCCTGGTGAAGGTAGTGTATTAAACCAGTGGCAGAGAGAGGTCTACAGTGTGGGAGTCCCTGCACTTAGTCTGCTAAATCTCGCTGACTTTTAAGTGGAACAGTTGTGTGGGTTTTTTTGCTGGTGTTTTAAAGACACTTCAACCATATCTCCAAAGTTAACGATTCTGTCAGATGTCAAATAAAACAAATTGTTAAGCACTGAGAATTTTTTTTCCCTACAAGTGACCATTTATGAATATTCCTGGCAAGTGGTAGCTGGCTAAGGGACTTGGGGTGAGTGCTGGCACCTGAGGTTGGATGGAAATACTGTTAACTCCTTGCACTTTCAGCATCCTTCCCCTGGAAAGCTGAAAATGCTTTGGGGCGATTGATGGAGACCGCCCAAGTTGTACAGGTTGGTAGACTCTAGCAAAGATGGAAGATGAAGGGAATGGCTTGAAGCTTTGAAACCCATCTGTGGCAGAGCCAGCAACAGAGGAGTCCTGGCTCCCAAGCCTCTGCTGTAGTCATCAGAGGCACAGCTTCTGCCTTGCTCTTATCCTGATACTCTTGGAATTTAACCCTGTGGTTGGTTTATTAAAGGCATCCTATGAAACTGCAAAACAGCCTTGACTGAGAAAGTCATTGTCTGTCAGTGGTGGGGAGGGATATTTTAAAAACATGTATAAAGGTTGAAATAAGCATGCTCATTTGACTTAGGAACTCTAAACTAGGTTTATTAGGCTTTAAGCACACGAAGTATTGCACTAGCAGGACTGCCAATAGTGGTGCTTTTATCAGGGTTTGTCTCAGGCTTTTAGTAAGAGGAAATCATGTAAGGTTCTTTTCCTTCCTTGCCTCAGCTTGTTATGTACAAAGGTTCCAAAAGGCTTTTATATAAAGAGGAAAAAATCTAACTGGCGTGGCCAAGAAAAACTCTTTCTTGCATTCAATATGTAAATAATTTTAAAAGCTTACAATAATGTTATTTTACAAAAACATTGGAGCCTGACAGGAACATCAGATTAAGTGAAATAAAAAGTATATTCAGAAACTTGTTTCCTCACAGGGCTGCAAAAAGAGGAGGAGGGCATTTTCATTTGCCTAGCTATTGGGTGAACAACACTGTATGTGGAATAGTTGTGCAAATTCAATATGATTGTGTCCCTCAGGAATGATGATCTGATCCATCTCCAGCCTTCAGCCTGCCAACATGGGTAGTGATAATGGAATTGGAGTGGATGGTGACTGGTTCACAGACTTCAGTGAACTAGGACTCGACCCATGTCTTAGCAGCTGGTTTGGATCCACTGGAACTGAGCAGAGCCTAGGAATTGTTTCCAGAGACTCGCTGTAGGTCTGGAAGATAAATTGGTGGGTCCGTTTCATTACAGGCATGTGAGAACCAGCAGGGAAAACAACTTTTAACACAGTAAACTTTCACCCCTCCAGTGTTACTGCCTATAATATCAAATGAAGTCATGCCTGTGGCATTTTTCTGGGCAGGTATGAGCTCTCTGTGTGTGCCAAGCTGAAGTACTGTGTGTGTTCACTTGAGTTCATTACCAGGGTAGCAATGTAGGCTTGCAGTGCTGACGCGGGCTGGCCTGAGCAGTGGGCAAAGCTCATGTCTGCAGGACGATGGAGACACACTTCACGCCTCCTTGGACTGACAGTGCTGGGCAGCTTTGGCAGAGATGAGCCGGCAAATGGCTGGCGGAACATGAGTGATGTCTGGTCTGCAGCTTCCTCCTCTTGTGTGTGTGTGTGAAGCCTCCCTTACGTTTCACATGGATTTGTAGATGACCCCCCACACGTCCACTAGAGAACCTTCATGGCGTGGTCTGGTGCTCAACACTGTGACCTTACAGTGGTGGATCAAGTTGATTCTTGTCTAGGGCTGGATACCTTGCTTGATTTACGTGATATCAACATCCTAAATATTTAATACAGGTATTCTTTACATGAACAGAGCTATTACCTAACTATAACTAATTAGAGTTTCCAGAAATAATATACTTTTTTTAAACCAGGTCACGTGGAGGAAAAGACTCTTGGTGGGGACAACCGTTGAGTAGGGTGAGGGAAATGTCTGTGAAAAGGCTTCTGCCTTCTGTCTGAGTCAGTGGACGTATCTGAGCGTGCAGTGTTGGAATGGAGCAGTGCTGTGAGAGGAATGTGTGGCAAGCTGTTCAGGCTGGGATTTGCTGGCCAGATGTGGAGAGCATAAATGTGATGCTTAGAAAGAACAGTGGAAGAAGACGGGAAGGCAACTGCTGCCCTGAGAAAAGGGATGGTGGGAGGCCAAAGCTGATGCCAGAGCCTAGGATGCAGCATGTGTGAGTACACCTCTAGATCCGCTCATGAGTCTGGCTGTATACTCAGTTCACTCTCATTTCGAATTTTCACCTATGTAACTCTGCCAGCCACCCTGCTGGGGAGCTGTTGGTGGTTTGCTGGTGACCTCAGAGCAGTGGTTACACCAGCTGCCCTGTGCCATCACACTGCCCTGGATCTGCTGGGCTCCTGGCTGAGGCTGTGCGGGGAAGCATGCACAGCTGCTGCTCCGTCACACCCACGCCGTGCCTGCGCTTTGCTTCTCTCGCGCTGTCAGTTCGGCAGCTTGTGCCAGCATTTAGCTCCCTGAGATATTGTTCCAAGAGTGACTCTCAGGAAGGAAAACATCTGACAGAGTTTAAAATAAACTCAGCAATGCTGGTATATTTTGATGAGTATTTCCTAATTATCGTCTAATGTCTAAGTGGAGTCTGGCTTATAAATGCATCAAGTTGAAGAGAGATGCTTGTTATCTATGCCTTCCACCTGTCTCCCACTCTGTAGAAGATGCTAGTTCATTTTAACTCCCATTGTGAAATGTGTGCAAGCTCAGGAGGTTTCCCAAAATATTTGATTTATTTCCAGATCTCTGTGGCCATCAGGGGTTATTCAATTGCTTGGATCGGCTTCCTCCTTCTAGAAGGTTAAGAGATAAACAATGCAGAGCATTGAGCCAGGAAATCGATCTGTTAATTTTGGATCATCTTCTGAAAGATCTACAAATAAAACACGATGCAGCAAACTTGACATCTGTGAAACTGTTACTCAGCCTGTGTCTAGGAGGATCAGCTGCTCTTCATCATCTGGAGCAAGCTGTAGCGGTTGTAGCACATAAATGTCCAGACTGCAGTAGTTTATGCCCATGCTCATGGCAGGGGGGGGAAAGAAAGAGAATGGATGGACTTGATTTATAGCAAAGTCAGTATTTGCCTTCCCCACCAGCAAGGCTGGAATTGGCAAGTTTAGCTTATGTGTTTAAGGAGTAAAGCCTTTTAAAGGTAAAGCTGCAGCCCAAGTGTTGAAGGGGATGGGATTGCTCTGTGCAGCCTGCTTTATCTGGGATCTTAATCCTCCCTGTGTAGATTCTGGTATTTTGAAATGACCTGAAGCCAGAAGAAAAATACAGTGAGTCTTCTTCCAGCCATGTGTGATGCATAAAACCCTGCTCTGGAGCATGACATCTCATTAAGCCAAGAGCAGAGTTATCTTCATGGAGCTACAGCACTAATTCCAGTTTCCACGGAACTATAAAACAAGCAGAAGTTAGGGATCTGTTGGACTGTTCTGCTGACAGCCCTCTGCATAGCGCAAGAGTATATCTGGAGATCGTGGTATCTGTGCTTCTCCGAAGGACAGGTCTGAGACACACTGATGTGAGGAATTCCCTTAAACCAGTAAATGATGATTTCTGGGAAGGAACACACTGCGTGTCTTGTTTCTTGTACTCCAGCTGCTTGTGGGGATGGGTTTTACAAGTCTCCTGTTCAAGCCCAGGTCTATGTGCTCATGAAGGAGTATCTGTATCAAAGCCTGTGCTGCTACTGCCTGCAGTGATCCTTTGCTATAGCAGATTTTTAGTTTCTGTGGCTCTTTGGCCAGCATTTCTTCTGCAGCCACTGATTGTGAAAAACAGCCCATAGATCTGCTTGGTTGTTTTAACAGGATATTTGTCTGTTCAGTTCTGGTCAATGTATTGATGGACTGCCTAGGGAACAGTGTTCTGGGTTTTTTTGTTCGTATGTTTTTCATCTTCTTAAGAGACCTGTCAGTAGCCTTGTTCCAACGAAGGAAGGTCTGGTACCTCCAGCCAGCTGCAATCAAGAAGCCATGTTGGCGTGCAGCTCTTAGCAAGGTAGAAGGACTTTAGCAGATGGTCCACTGACGTGGTTATACAGAGATGCTCACGTCCCTGCACCTACTCACATGGATATGTGCTGTGGGTTATGTGTGCTGGGTACTCACTCAGCATCTCAGTGGCCTTCGATGGCAACAGAGCTCTGCCTGCTGAGGGGAGCACAGAAAGGAAAACACAAAGAGATTTTGCTCACTGTGCAGCCTGTCAAGTGTTTCAGTACAGGAGTTACAGGAATGTGGGAGCATTTTGTGAGTTGTATGCAACGGTGGACACCTTGAAAGGAATGTTTCTGTGAATCATTTTGGACTTAGCATCTGCAATATGTGCTGCTCTGGCTTCTTTCAGTCCAGTGTTCCTGTGAGGACTGCTTCACACTGTTGTAATCCTGTGGGGATCACTGCCTGCTGCCGCTTTACAGCAGCAGAAAGGGAGAATTGGGTCTATGGAGTGAAAACTGATGTTAGCGAACTGAATGGCTCTGACTCAGTGATTTAAGTCCTGCTTGTACAAGTGGCTTCCTGCAGCAGGAGTGCAGCGTGGTGACTTTCTCCCTCTTATGCTTGTGTTTCAGGAATCAGCTGTTGCACTGGCAAGCAGTAGGGAACCCTCGATGCAGGGGAACCTGGAAGAGAATTCGCCAGCTGGACACTTGCTCCTGCCCTTCTGTTCACAGCTTCTTGTTCATCTAACCTCTGACAGTCTCAGCAAGCAAGTGGTGTGACAGTCGTCTGGCACAAGCACGGAGCAGCAAGAGTAATCACAGCCAAAACAATGACTTCTCCATGTCAGAGGCTATGCTGCTTACGTTCAAGAGGTTGCTGTCTGCACTGGGTCATCTCTGTCCATGTGTACTCCTCAATTTCCAGAGAAATCAGGCTGGCAGTGAAGTGCCAGCCTCCTTCTGTATATCCATTCCTGTAGCCTCTTCTGCCTGAGAGGCCTTTCTGACCCTGCTGTCTTCTTTCAAATTAACCCTCCCATCCTCACATAAGAAAGCAGACAAAAAAGCCCACATAAACCCAAGTTTAATGATTATTTTCTAAAATCCTACTGAAAAAATCAACAGCAGAATGATTTAACTCAAGTGCCTTCTTTTCATGGCAGTAGTATTTCTTCATGGATGCTTGTGCTTATATATCTTTCCCTTTTGTTCGCCTCCCTCCTCCTGCCCCCGGTCTCATCATTTCATATTGATCCTCATTCTATATTGATCCTCACTCTTACAGAGGGTTGATCTTGTGCTGCTGAGATAATGGAAAAACTTAGAAATGAGCCTGTTCAAATCTGTGAGAATAGAAGGTACCAGGGATAAATGGGTCCTTGACTTCAGGTTTCAAGGAGCATCTTGGAGTTGCCCCAAAATGCAGTGCTGTCCTGGAACTCTAAATAGCAAATCATCCCAGCTGTACCTGGAGGGGCTGGCTGTAGCCTTGTATTTTTAACTGGAAAGTATTTTCTTTATATTCTGATGATTTATGTTCACGCATCTCTATAAATGGAAATAAAAGAGACTGGAGAGAGACGGTCTCCCAGTGTGAGATTGATTAACCTGTGTAGTGCCATCTCTTTAGTTTCTGAACGTGCTTAATTTGTTCCAGCCAATCTTGCTGTCCACTCCTGCGCTCCAGCAGGTAAGAGAAGTCGCTGCTGTCCAATTCCAGAACTACTGAGGATTTACAGAAGGAAGTTGAGCACCATGACCTACCAGTATGCAGAAGTGGATATATTTCTTTTAATGTGCACATAACTGAATCTCCTTAAAAGAATTATAACTTGAAGGCCAGGCACAGAAAAGACTTGTGGCAGAGCACTGCAGTGGCAAGCATCTAGGCAATTATATTCGTCAAAACGCAGCTGAGTGGCTGGGGGTGGGTTCAGAAGAAAGTTTTAATGCTCAAGTCCATCTGTAGCCTAGGCCTGTGGTTTGGGTCTTGAAGCCCATCTAGAGTCTGTGTTTGCTTTTGTGAAAATCTTACAGGGCACTGAGGATAAGTGCTTCAGACAGATAGATAGATGTGTAGTATGGTGCTGAGAGGCCTAAAAGCTCTTGATGCCTCCTGGGCAGTGCAGTAGGGATTCTAGAACAAGGCTTCGCTTTTTATTGTGTGTTACAAGCTGTCTCTGTGAATTAATGACTCACGGTGGGGTGATCTCATCCCAGAGTAACAGGATTAACAAAAAAAAAAAGGCTTGTGCTTCACTGTCTGACATAATCTGCCTTTGTGGCCTGCTCAGGAAAACTCGCTGGCTTGTGAACAGAGGGACGTGATCCGCTGAGGAATGGCTTATGAATAAATAAATAGAGTGCAGCATTTTGGTTTTTGCGATGAGGAATGTCTATCAAGCTGGAAGTCAAGTTCTTTTTCTTGCTGGAGATACACAATCATAGTAGTATTTAGTCACTGGAAGGCTTTCTTCTGCAGAAGCTCCGTATTGGGCCACAAGAACCTAAAGAGGCAGCCACTCATTTCAGCAACAGAATGGAGCCTGCTATTGGAAACATTTTTCACTTTCAAAATCAACTCAACTTTTGACAATGTGAATCCCTTCTCATATCAGATGCTTTCAGAACTGAGTAATGAATCTCTAAAGGATGTAATTTCTGCTTAGTAAGGCTTAAAAAAATCAGTCTTCCAAATGTAGTGTTCACCCTGGTGCCCGTCTCCTATAATATCAGAACCAACCAGGTAGGAAGAGTCTGTATTGGAAAGTTACACATGATATTGTCAAGTGGGAGAAGCTTTCATTCCAGTCAATGAAATGATGTGGTACCTTAAAGCACTTTAATTGCAATCCCTTTCATCTATTGAGTACTTAAGAGATACAGCACTATATTTGTGCATAAGACTTCTGTCATAGCATTTGATGTCAAATGTTTAGTACTGACATTAAACCATTTTGTTGTGGATCTTTTAGGAAATGGTGGTTGGCACCTGCCACGTGTAAATGGTATGAAACAGCCTCCCTGACCCCAACCCTTGCTGAAATAGAAGACTACGCTCCTGCTTCAGTGTCTTGAGAATGAGAGCTTTAAAAGAAGTGTTTTTGTTTGTTTGTTTGTTTGTTTGTTTTTGGTAATGCTTTGTTCTATTCCAGTAGAAGCTGTAGGAAACTCTAGCTGGTTTCAGTATAAATTTGATGTGTAAAAAGTTTGCAGAATCAGTCTCTTAAGAGAGTGGAGCAAGGTATGGAGACTTGAGAAGTTTGAGGATAGGCTGCTCAGAAGTAATGTTCTGGGTCAGATTGCTACAGGATCGGAACTTGATTATATTTTTTGAGGTTCAGGGTTGGTTTGCTAAAATGCATTTTAACTTGACTGAAGTTGCTTTGAATTCATGCATTTTGCTGATTTGTCTTCATAGATGGACGCAGAGAAAAGAGAGGGATTTAGAGTGGTAAAATGTTTATACTTCCTAAGTGAAATGTATTGATTTCTGATTTTGGATTTCTGTTTCTGTGTTGAAACAGTCTGAGTCAAAATAATTCATTCAATCCCCCCCTTCATTATTTTCAAGTTATTGTTTCAGGGAAAATACTGGAGGAAAAAAAATCATTTTGAATTGACCACCCATTTTATTCTTAAATCAAAGGTGAGTTATTTGGACAACTGGGCTTGTATGTGGCTAAGTCTGAAATATCTGAAAGCTGTTCCTACCATTATGAAGAGAATCAATAGTGTTTTTTTGTGTGTGTACTGCTTGTGATACACCCACGATACTAAATCAGTAAGCATAAAATTGTCTGTTGCTATGGTCAGTGACTTGTTGGTCAGGGTTTTCCTTGCCTCATCCCCGAGAGCTGGGAACAGGAGGACCTAACAAGAGCCGTTGATGGTGGCATGGTGGAGCTTCCAGTCTTCTGCAAATGTCACTGTAGCCTAGGCATGCAGGAGCACGAAAGACTTAGCCTGTGAGAGACCCTTGTAGCAGCTCTATTTCTACCTCGCGTGATGAAACAAGACATTGCAGATGTCTCGGTGCATCAGCACATCCTAAAAAGGGCAGTGCAGTGTGCTGGCTTCCCCTCCGCACCTCGGGTAACTGCAAACAAATCCTATTACTGAATTCTTGGGGGAAGGAAGGAAAGATGCAAGTGTGTGTGAGAGAGAGCAAGAGTGAGCCTTTTAAGTAGAAGAAGGTAATGAAGCTATCAGGTCACTTTCCAGGCAAGTGAAAATTAGCTCATGGTGTAGACAAATACTGAGCACTGCCTGGTTCCCTCTAGGGACTTTATCACCGTCCATCATTATAATCTCTGTAATTTCTACAGCCTGGGTTTTGGGAAAGATAAGACTAATGGAAACCCAAGGCAAAATACTCCTGAAAATGGCTTTGTACAGCAAACCAGAAAGGCAGCCTCGCACTGAGGCTGTTCCCTGAGGATGACAGCTGTTCCCATGACAACGCCAAAAACCTCTCACCATCGGGCATCAGCAGGAGAACATCTCCCACGGCAAGTACATGAAGCCAGGAGCTCAGTCCTTGTCTCTCAGATCATCCTGCTGGACACCACGGGTTAGGATCTGCTGGTTGTGCACATGCAGCTCACCTTCCAGGCTCCAGCCTGGCTTCGGATGAAAGGAAGAGCAAACAAATTCAAAGCACCAGTGAGCTGCATTTCTGTAAAAGGAAAATTAAGTTTTACTGCTGTTACTAGAGGTCCCTCTGCTCTCCAGCTGAGGGATTTCAATTTTAATGATGAAAAACCAAGCAAAAAATCCAGGACATTTTACAAATCATTTAAGAAGACCTTTGAAGAAGCCACGTGATTTTTCTCGCTTGCAGGGAAATCTCTCATTGTCTTGGGATGGAGAGGGAGGAATGCCCTGGGAGAATTCTGCTTTTCTTCACCCTAATCCTATAGTGTCTAGCCCGTGACTCAACCAGTTTTCTTCTGCATTTGATGCAGAAGATGGTAAAAGACCGTTTTTCACCATGGCATGTTCAGTGGGCTTGTCAGCTCCCTGAGTGTAGTGATATGTGGGGCCCAGCTTCTGCAGTTATCCGAATGTATGAGGATCTGCTTCCTTTTTAAAGGAAAATGTCCTTGTGCATTTGGAAAAAAAGATATAAAATGTGCCCAGAAAGCTTAGGAGTCCAAGATAAAGAGCGCCACCACCAATAAAAATATTAATTTTCTAAAATATCCTTTTTGCTCTAAAGATAAAGTTGTTTTTTAAATTTTTCTCAGTGGCCGGAGTAGTGGAGTATGTTCTGCTTGAATGGTAGGAGTTAGCAATGCTTTTCCATAAATGAGTCTGTTAGCTTTAGCTTTTCAGAGCTTTTTTTTTTTGTCCTTCATTTTGAATATTTTGAGTAGTTAAATATTAAGATCACTGACTTCTCCGTTTTACTTATTTATTTTTGTTCTTATTTTTAATTATTTTGGAGGAAGCTTCCCCAGAGTCCTTTCCAGATACATTATTTACTTGGTGACAGTGTGATACTGCAAGCGGAGGAGGAGAGGTGAGAAAGGAGAGCAGGTTCTGAACCAGCAGAGGTGATTCTGTTCCGTAAATACGCCTGCTGCAGCTTCAAACCACAAAAACAAAGTATTAGCAAGAGGGTGCTTTCTGGGTTGTGTCTGTCATTTTAAACACTGGTTCTCCCATTTCAGGCTGGGTGAAAAGCATTCACTTATACAGGCTGTTCCCCACCTTTTTGATCCCCAGGGGCCTCCGTCCGCCAGTCTGTGGTACCCCCGTTGTGCCCTCCTGTGAGGGCCGTACTCAGTCACCGTGCTGTTAGTGGGACCCAGACACGTGTTTAGGGCGGGATGTGCATGGCCTCATCTTGTAAATGTGTTAGATGGATATTGAAAGGGGAAAAAGCTGGAACCGTGGTGCAATTTGTGCACATCTGCTGGTAAATATCACAGTATTGCCCTTTTTTCATAAGCTCACACACAGCATCTGACCCCGCGCTCTCCCTAAGCCCTGACTTCCACACCTCGGCCCGGGCTGGAAATGGGGCACGAGGTTTCTTTTTATCCCCCTTCCCTCATCCTCAGGCTGAAGCAAGCCCCCAGGCACGGCCCTGTTTCTGTGCGTTGTTTTCTTGCTGTTCCTGGACGTGCTCTGGGCTCGCTTTACATGAGGCCTGTCCCGGCCCCTCTGTGCCAACAGCCGTGTGCTCCTGAATTGCTGGAAGGATGTAGGGAGGTGCCAGTGCTACAGGCTTTAACCTTCCTCTGCTTCATACCAGTCCCCAAACTAATGAACCAACTTGTGGGTTATTCCTTGTGCGTGCTTCACCCATTAACCCTTTACAGACGGAGCAGAACCTGTCTGAAAAACAGGTATTGCTCAGCCCCTCCTGCTGGCGGGGAAAGCCGATGCTGCTCCGGCTCCTCTAATCCTCTGATTTTCTGCTCGTCCGTGAGCTAAGGCTGATCTGTGAGCATCAGAGCTCATGTTGGAGAGCACAGAGCACAGCTGGACGTCCTCCCTTTGGGGTGCAGGTGTGTCTGCAGCTGTTGTGGGCCGCCCTGAAACAGAGCCTGTGACCCATTTCTGCATTGTGGGTGCTGGGATGAGCGGTCTGATGGGGGAGAGCATTTCCAGGAACAATCGCTGATTGTGTTAGGAGGATGCTAGCTGGAGAAACTGGGTTTCTCTGGGGTGTCAACAGGATGATGTTATTGTTTGTGATTTTTTTTGCCTCTCTGTTTTAACACTGTCTAGCAGCTGGATGCAATATGGAAACATCCCTAAAGTGCTTTAACAAGAAGGGTGGCTTAAGGCTCAGTTGCAATTCAAGGGGATAAATGAGTGAGTAGTTTCACAAATGGTGCTCAGGCACAGTTCTGAGGCCCGTGAGTTACTTCTCCCACGCGGCTCCCTGCCGCGGGCATTGACTGGGCTCATTTGGGCACAGCAGTGTGAAAACTCAGCCTGTAAGCACAGGTGGAAGAGCTGGTCACGTGGAGTTGTAAAAGCCATGGAGCTTGTGTCCTGCCTGCCTTTTCCTCCTCTCTTTATCTGTCTAAGGGTGAATCCCGACAGGTATGTGGGTATGTGTGCTCTCTGCATGCTGTCCTCCCAATACTAATGTTATCTGCTCAATCTAGGAACAAAGTCATAAGGCATTCATTTTCCAAAACCAGAAAAAAAGCCTAAGTATTTCCAAGAAAAGCACCACTGTTTATTATGCTGGGTAGAAGGGAAAGTTTTAGCTACACAGCGTCCTGACGACCGACAGACAACCCAAAAGGACGTAAGCACGTGGACATGAGCCCGTGGAGCACTGCCACTGCCCAGGGTGACATACTTGTATGGCGGGGGACAAGTGCAGCGTAAAGCTGCCTCTTCTTACCTTTATCAAGGAAACAAACCTTGTTGTGAGAAAGGGAAAGCTCTCTGGGCACCAGGGGGAATATCAGGGCTTGATGCAGGAATAGGTTCCCCTGGAAATGAAGTTGTAACTGTCTGGGAGGTTGCCAAACCGAGTTGCAGATTTCCATGCTGCTTGAGTGTCTGTCAGACTGCTGGCACAGAATGACCCCTTATAGCCGCACGGCTGCTGCCAGCAAGGGGCTGTGAAGTAATCACACTGCTGGTGTCAGTCACTGTTTCTTGTTGTCTTCGGAGGTGCCGGGTTGCTGGGAGGATGCGTGAAACCGCCCCTGTGCCCTGCCAGGGATGCGGAGCTCCTGGCCAGCCAGAGCAAACCTCCCCAGCAGGCCCCTGCTGTGAGGCATGGTTTGAAGAGAAAAAGGCAGAAAAACAAATGGCATGGAAAAGAATCTGCAAAATTTCCACCTTCAGCCACGGAGTGTAGTGGGAGCTGCAGGACTCGGTGAATGTAAACATCTCGACTTCCAAAAACTGGTTAATCTTTTGCCATCAAACAGAAAACGTCAAAGCAGAGAAGTAAGTGTATATGGTATCACAGGCAGCCCTTGCAGTGCCCCTGTGTGCGTCACTGCATCTTTGTTACCCACTTACACTCTTTCCTTATATGATCATTTTCTTTGAAAATACAATGTACTTGGAGAACAAGCAGGAGATCAGTTCTGTGTCCTATAAAACAATGCTCGCCCTTGCATTGCTGCTCCACTCCTCGCTTTAACAATGCAATAGCTCTTTCCCCATTCTTCGTTTTTGAAGGTCTCAGTGCAAATGAGCAGGGCCTCGAAACCGTAAGGAATTTCTAGTTACTCTTAAAAGCAGTCCCCTTGCGTTTAACAGGACAGCCCATGTTGGTAAAGCTGACTGTGTGTCAGGCTAGCAGCAGGGACAGGAGGTGGATGTGCTCGAAGGTCAGGTTGGGTGATCTGTAATCACCAGCGGTTGTTCAATATTCATATTACCCTAAATCCACAGTGTTAGGGCAGAACTTACTGAGTGCTTCTCATCTTGCAGGTAGCCTGCAAGTCAGTAGCAGACTTACTGAAAGATGGATTCAGGAAATGTGTCCCCCTGGTTGAGATGCTGCAAGTGGCAGAGGAAAGGCTGCGTGTGAGCCCTGGGTGGGCTCACATAGGTGGGCTTTTTTTTTTTTCTCCTTAAAATGCATTTTCTTCAAATGGTTTGATACTATTCCTCACGAACGAGGGACCTACCTGTATAAAATTGTAACCAGACCTTGGGTGCGGGCTCACAGGGTAGGTGTGGATATTTCTCCAGCGTGCCAGCTGTGTGGCTCTGTTTGTGTTATGACACAGCAATTGCTTGGTGGCAGATGGGAGCTTTGGAGCTGGGAATTCAGTCAGCTCCATTAAGATTATTTTTTTTTACATTCAGACCTGCAATATCAATGGTGGATCATGGAGGTTTCCTGGAAACGGAGATGACAGTTAAACACCACAGTACAATAAAATTGATATGGTTGTGGGTGTCAGAGGATGGGGAGCGTTTACCATAACTGGAGTCAGTAATTGATGGTCCTCATGTAAAAACGACGGCGACTGACATGTCGTGGCGCACTGCAGCTGCCCTCAGCTGGAGTTTGCAGAAAGCAACACAGTGCCAGCAGACCTGCATGTCACCTGCATGTCACCTGCATGTCACTTGCCTCCTCAGAAGAGAAGGGAGCACAATGAGGGGAGAAGCAGGGTTCAGGGTTCCTCACCACAGAACAGCCACGGGAACCCTGAACTCAGCAGGGTGCTGTAGTGCCCCCATGAGATTTGGGCACTATCCTGTGCCTGCTGGGTTGCCGGCCAGGGAGGATGCCTGCTGGAACAGGCAGGCAGGGAAGGGTGAGGGCAGGAAGTGCTCTGCTAATAGGGACAATGAGAACTGCACTAGAATGTGGTGTATTTCCAAATGCGTTTCCATCCGGCATTTCTAACAGCCAGAAATGGCTTCCAAAACAACAATGCAGGTTGGTTGCTACATGTATGTGTTTGGAATGGTTTATTAAACAGCTGTAATTGTGCAAATGCAATGGCAAATATGTTTGCTTTATGGTAGCACATTGCAGTAAAAATGACTTAATGAGTGGATTGAAGTCCTTCACTGGGAAATGTGGAGGCCATGCAATTAAGCAAATGCATTTTCCAGGATTATGATCTTTTTTTTTTTCTTTTTTTTTTCTTCTGTATACTCAGTATGCCTGCAATGGATTCATTCACTCCTGTGTACCTTTGCTAAGAAGTGAATAGATGCAGCATAAATACAGCATTCTCCTTCTAGCTCATGGATATGCGAAAGCAGTTTTCCCTGTCTTCAGCCCAGAAAATAACCTCACTTATATGCAAAGATGTGTGATAGGTTTAGGTTTCTTTAAAACCACCCAAATCTTTTGACCCTCTCCACAAATGCGCATCCTGGGGCCAGACTCAGGGCAGTGCACAGGCTCAGCAGCTTCTGTGGTGCTGGAAGGGGAAACATGGGCGAGACAGAGACTGCTGCAGAAGAGGCCCCTCGTTTGTCTGTCTCTTGGGCTCTTCTCATTTGCTGTCTTCAGGATTTGATGAAAAAGCTTCAGTGTGTTTAGGGGCTCTGAGGGAAGCTTGAGGGGAGACGATTAGGAAAAGCAGTTTTTACCTGAAATCAGGGAGGAAAAATGTCTTGTGTGGAATTGACAAGTAGATGTTCAAACTCCTTATTAGCTGCAGAGGTTTCTAGAATGAAGCAGTTTCTTCTTTTGTGCTCTGTGTTCTGCTGTGTATTTCCATTTTAGACCAAATCCCACCGTTCTCAGAAGAACCCAAATTGCTTGGAGCAATTGCTTGGGAGTGGATTTTCCAAAGGTGCCCAAAGGCTTTGAGGCAGATCAATCGAAGCCGAGCATTTCGTTGTGTTCGTGCTTTGAGCAGCCCAGCATTGTGCAGACAGGACCCCAGAGGGAGGCACTGCTCTCCCCGGGGGCTGCGGCTGGCCATGGGCTGAATTGCAAAGGTTGTCACCTCCTGGACGTGGAGACAGCTGCACAGCGGGGTCAGCGCTGTCCACCCTGGATTCACAAGGGGTCTGGAGGAATATAACATGGCTAGATCCACAACAAAGCTGTATGTGCTAGGATAAGAGAGAAATGTCACTTAGGGAATGGTTTTGTCAATGTGACTCCATCGCCTGTTGATCAGAAGTGAACGAGAAAGGGCTCAGAGGTGATTTAGGATTCCCTAACTGCAATGACATCTGCTTGCACTCCGATTCCAGTCCCTTAAGAACAAAGGGGTGGGAATCCAAAACAGTTCTCGAAGCAACGCACGTTCAGTCTCCATCTTGCCCTCTGGCATGAGATGGTAAAGGTTAATAAGCAAATTACTTTTAGACAAGATTCTGGGCCTGTAGATAGCTACGTTATAATTGACTCTGTTAATCTGTGTGCCTATTTTGCTCCTTTTTTTAATCTTTGAGTCTATTAATTATTGCGGAGCAGTTCTTACTGATAACTCCCCGGCAGTTTGCACTGTTGTTCTAAAATTATGAAACGAGATAGTTGGCAGAATGGGTGCAGACATGTACAGTTAATTGGGTTTTTGCAGAAGGAAATTACACAGTATAATAACGTGCCCAGGGTGCCATGGGAAGAGCAATTTCTTATTGCTTTAGTAAATAAGATTGGGAGAATAGGATGTCTGGATTGTAAAGTGGCTTGGGATTTATCCTAAAAGAGCGGAGGATTTGAAAGCCCCATCATTGAGCTTCTGTTCCTGTCCCCGTCATCACAAACCTATTGCTGCCTCACTGCTGCCAGGCCCCCTGCTGTTTTTTCTCCAGTTCACTCACTCGGGCAGTGGTTTCGCTGTGGATTCCCTGGGCAGCAGTTTCGGTTGGGTGCTCGCTGCCTGAAGTCACAGGAATCACAAAAAAACAAGTCATGGTCCTAATGAGAGGTGGGCTACGAAAACCCAGGGCTTTGTGGGGGGAAACAGAGCATTTCTGTTTCTCACCTCTTTTTTAGGAAGTGGGACTGGATAGAAGCAGTTGAGGACACATTTCTAAGTGAGAATGGTTGGTGAGAATTAATGTTTTTCATTTCCTGCTAAATGCAGTTCTCAAAACCAAGGCTTTGTTGTTTGTTTGTTTCTTTTTGTTTTTATTTCAACCTGAATGCACAAATTTGGGTCAACTTGAAAGGTATTACACAAACTGGGTAGCTTTGGTGTCTGCAAAGTCTTTATTAAAAGTGTGAACAATTTGAAGGCTAAATGGAGATTTAAAGCATATTCCTAGCAAAAAAAAAAAAAAACATTTTCATTGAAAAGAACAACTCCTGCCCCCCCCAGATTTTGAGTAGCAAATCTTGATTATCTGTTACCTTTGCTGGAAATAGCAATAATTTGACAGCTGCCTCAGCACTTTGATGTCTTGTGAATGCTCCCAGCCGTGCCATAGCTGGGAACTGGACTCCGAGTCCTAGTTCAGCTCCTGGCTCCTGCTGCAGCTCTTCTCCTCCCTGCTTCAGCTTTTCAGCCAGGGGGTATAAGAGGGGTTACGAACTTTGCCATTTTTGTTAAGGGGTCAGAGTCCCTCAGCAAGGCACCCTGGGTGCAGGCAGCATGCTCATTTCATTCCATGTATACAATGTGCAATCCCTTCCAGCCGTCTCCACTAATCTCATTAAAACTCTGTTTCTATGAGTTGGAGATTTGCAATTTTTTTTTTGTTGTTGTTGCTGCTACTGCCGGTGCTCTGCATCAGTGCTCATTCTTATAATTAAAGTGACAGCTCTTGAACTAGGACGTCAGAACAGCATGGTTGAGGCAGAGAAGTGCCGGGAGGATCATCTTTAATCAGACAACAGTGATTCACATTGAGCGGGGTGGATGGTAAGTCCTGTGGCTGGCTGGCTCAGAGTGAAGTTTCCCCAAGGACAGGGGGGTGTTAGAAGTTTTGCACAACTGCTGAGGCCCCACCACTTGGGCTTTTTGATGGAAACTCTTTAATACGCAGTTTCTGTCAGCATGTCAGCGCTGTAGCTGGGGAGTTGTGAACCCTAGCAAATCTTTTCAGACTTATTTTCTAGAAGCTGTACGGAAAAAAGAAATGTAAAGAGGTGATCTTGGTTTGCAACTCCCAGTGCCAAACCATGTCAGTCAGTTGGAAATTCATTGTTTTGGGGAGTCACAGCCCTTTGCTCCCCAGAGTCTCTGTGTCACACAGCCAGGTATGCTTATCCAGAGCGTCCCAGTGAAGTCCCAAGCACTGGCGATGTTTATGGCCACAGCAACCCTGCCTCTCCTGTGAGGGCTGTGCTGTCGTTCCCGTGCTTGGTGCCTGGTCTCTTTCTCTTCCCACTTTCCCTGCTGTGTGCTCCCCTAGCTCCAGCCCACATGGCTGTAGATACTGTAATATACATATTTATGTGTACCATATTTACCTCTGTTTCCTGCTCCAGTCTTGTCCTCCTTTGCAGGTCCTGCTGCGCAGTGTGGCTGTTTTCCTAGAGGGGTTTCTCTTTCCTCCATGCCTAAATGTAGGGCTGTAACCAGACAGCTGCAGTCCTTAATACTTCAATGCATTCTAGCTCCAAAGCAGCTGGTAGTATCCTACTGAGAAGTATTTATTTTCCCCTTTGTACTCTAGGAGGGGTGAAGTCCTGTCCCCACCATTAGGGAGCTGCTGTAAGATCCCGGGGCAGCTGGGGACAAGTCACGGTGCTGCTAAGACACCACAAGGGCTTGCTGTCCCTTTGGAGACCCTAGGGCTGAGGAAAGGTGTTTAGCCTTGGGGCTGACACAGGGAAGACCATGGTCAGCTCTTGCTCTTTGAGGTTCTTACCTCTCCCCAGGTTAATAATGCTTCTTACTATGGACTTGCACCTGAAACTCTCTCCCTCCTTTGAATTTCTCCATCTTTCTGCAAAGGTTTTGTGAATGAACGTATGGAAAACACATACATCCCCACGTGTTCAGCTGGGCCTGAGTAACTGTGATCTTTAAGGTAGGCCCGTGGGAGTTGGGAGTATTTTCACTGGACATTTAAGATGCCTTCTGACTGCACGGAGCTAGCGCTTACAGGCAGCCAATATTTGGGGAGGCTTTTAAGTTTATCCTGCTAGTAATGGCTGCTCTCCAGATTTCTGTTTTTTAGGGTACCAGACCCTAGATTAATGGTAATATTTTTATATTGCCGTAAATAAACTTTTATTCTTGACCAGAGCCCTGTACTTCATTCCATTGGTATGTTAAATGCAGTATTTATTGGCTGCACTATTCAGTCTTACAATAATAAGATCCAATGCTGCTTAAGATTGAGGAGCTCAGGTTTCAAGAGCCGAAAGGATTCCTAGCTGGCAGGAATCGACCCGCCAGTGCTCAGATACCAGAGCACCAACCTGAGCTGAGGGTGCGTATATGATGCTAACGCTGGAGCTGCTGACCTTCGTGAGAAGAGCATCGGGGTGTTTAGCCTGGCATTGGGCTGGCACAGCACCTCCTGTGTTACTTCCCAGACCATGTTTTTCCTCTCTCACTCTATACACATGAATGAAACCTTTGATTTCAAAAGCCCCCAAATACTCCTGATTGGTAAATCCGTATGGCTTAAGTGAAAAGGGGGGTGAGTGGGTGGGCTGCTGCTCTTCCTTACGCATGTGCTGCCCTCTGAAGGTGACTGGAGCTGAGTTTGGTCCTCAAGTGCAGCAGCTGGAGCAGTGCAATGGGTGCACGGGAAAGCTTTGGGCAGTTTGAGCACTGCTCGGATCGCTGCCAGAAGAGAGGCGAATGTACATGCCGCACTTGTGAATTGCTCGAGGAAATTAGCGGGTGGGAGGGGAAAGAGAAGTGGGGAGGTGGAGCGGCCTCTTTCTACTGCACTCTCATACAGTGGAAGCTGATGACTGGGAGCTATTAAATGCTTATAGTTGTCTCATTATGGACAGAAAATGTAATTAAAAGGGACAGCAATCTTTCTCCAAATTCAAAACACCCCAGTCTATCTTTGAAAGCAATTTCAGCCATTAGCACAGGTGGTAATGGCCCAGCAATTGAACCCAATCTAATTTCAGTGTCAAATCGCTAAGGGGAAAAAACGAGTTCCCTTCCTGATGCCACCCGGCACCGCCGCCGGGTCCGGAGGGAGGAACGGGAGAAGAGGCAGGGCGCAGAGCCGGGCTGGTAACGGGGTGGGCAAGACCCCAAGGCAAGACAAGACCCCAGCACGGGGTGGGCACCCACCGACGAGCAGAGTCCCTCGTCTCTGCTGGGTCTGTTCCCCTGCCCTGGTGCCGCCTGGCCCGAGATGGAGCTGGCACAGCGGGCACACAGAGCAGCACACGCTGCTGTCTGCAGGTGGCATCCATTGTGCTGTTTTCGCTGGGGATGAGCGGCTCTGCCACGTGCTGTCCAGCACAATGAACTAAAATCGCTCGGGTCTTTGTCTTGCTTTTCGTAGATGTTAAAGCAACTCCGTGTCCTGAGAGAAAGGCTGTTCCTTGAATTTACCAGCAAAGCTGAGACACTCGTGAGAGAGGCAGCTGGGTGGGAGCACACGCTCTGTGCTGTTTTAACAGGAGGAGGGTGGTTTCCCTCTCCTGCTAGGAGAGGGCTGGCTTCAGCTATGTCCCTTCTATGCAGAAACGGGGGGTCATCCAGGCTCGCAGCAAGCAGGCAGGGTAGCTGCAGTCAGCCCAGTACAGTTGCAGCTCTTTGGTGCTCCTCAAGGCTTGCAGAAAGAGCTGCAAGAGCCCTGAAATTGCAAAAAATTTAGTTTCATATTCCTCAGGCATCATGAGGTCGAACAAAACATTTTTGGTAGGATAACCAATAGAACTTGACTTCAACCCTGGGTGTATTTTCTTTGAAAGACAATCTACAGGCTCCTCTCTCCTACCATTTACTTACATGTGATTCTTTTCTTTTGGGGCCAAAAGCAGAGCAGCCGAAGTGCAGAAAGAAAATAATTTTCCCTGGTCTTCCTCACTCCGTGAAAAATTAAGTTATTAGAGTTACTGCAGGTAAAAGGAGTCTAAGCCAGTGCCCTGTGGCTTAGCACTGGGCTGTGTATCAGGGGGCTCTGTGTCGGCTTTTACAGAAGGTATTTCTGCAAAAACCCTTTTCGTGGGCAGCCGCTGAGATGTGGGGAGCACGCCTCTGGCAGCCAGAGGCCACCGCTGCAGTTTACCTTCTGCTCCTCTGTTAGGCAGGGACTGGCATTTCAAGAAATGTCAGGAAAAATGCCCATACTTGAGTAAAGTATTGCTATGGGAACTGGTGGAAGGTACCAGCTGATGGTACCTGGCCAGAACTCCTCTGAAATGTGTCTCCGAGGACTCCCAGATGTCATGTCATGACTTTGCAACCTGAAAAAGGGGTGGGGGTGGTGCTGGAGAAGGCAGTGACTGAAAGGAAGAAAACAACAAGAAAATTAAAATAGCTAATTTTTTTGTTTGTTTGTTTCGTCTCCCAAGACATGAAGGAAGATTTTTGCAGCTAATGAATTATTTCTGAAAACACTAGTAATAGCTGCAGGCAACATTAACTTCACGATTCCCAATGAGCAAGCATCATTTATGAACAGATTTAAAATTCTAATGTATTTTCATTTGCAGTAGCTCAACTCCAACACGGCCGGGGTTCTGGACGGAGGCCAGAAGAAGTAGCCACACTGCTGACAATTTGGTAATCTCCTTAGATGCAGCAGTGGCCAGATCCTGTTGAAGCCTGGGGCAACCAATTATCTCAGCAGAGAGGTTCCTGAGCCCTTCGTTAGCACTGGGGACATGGGAAGTTGCTGCAAGCACAGCGATGTTTTTGAACTATGCAAAATAAAATAAAATTAAAAAAAAATCAGTTGTGTCATAGGTTAAACAGCTCTGATGCTATTAAAAACCCAGCGTGGGACCCCAGCCCTGCTGAGAGCAGTGGAAGTTTTGCTCATGACTTCAGAGACACGGGGTTCCTGCCTTGTCTTCAAAAAAGCCCCACTGCTGAGCTAGAGTTAAAACCCAGCCAGGACCATGGACTGGAGTACACCAGGCCATCGGTGTCTGATCCCCTCGCTGTCCCCAGATGGGGACGTGGTCATTTGAAATCCCACCTCGCACCTGGAGCTGAGCTGGAGGTGATCGGGGGCACGGGGAAGAGAGAAGGAGCTGCTCCGGCTGGTTCTTCAGGGTTTGGTTGGAATCTCAGTGGCACTGCTCAGTGACTGAGGGATGTGTCATCCGAGAGAAAAAGGGAAACAGATGGTAGAGGGAGTTACAGTGGGAGGAAAACCCAATTAGAAGTCCCAGCATGGTTTGTGGTAGGGATATGGATCTTATACCTTGAGTAACAGCCAGGAAAAGAGTGGCACCCAGCTTTTTCACCCATGGCGGAGAAAATTCTTGTTCCAGGCAGAGGTTGATACTGAAGAAAAGAAACATTTGCAAAGCTTTTTGAGATATTCTTCTCCACAGAGAGAGAGAATATGGGCTATACAAAACAGAAGATGACAGACTTAGGTCCGAAATGCAGGCTCAGTATTCCAACACACGTTGGTTTTACCCCCCTTTTCTTTCCCCCCTGGAAGGATGCTTAATATTTGAGACAGCAGCCTGGGAGCTGGAAGTCTGTATTCCCAGCCCCTTCTGACATGAACACCCTGTGTCTCTGGGGTCCCTTGCTCTGGTTTGGCCACCAGGCAGTTCATTTTAAGAAGCAGTGAGCTTTAGCCTGAGCTGGAGGCAGGCAGCCAGCACCTCTGGGCCTCAGTTTCTGTAAAATAACCCATCTGTGACAGTTTTTGCAGTGCCCAGGTGCCAGGCATGAGCCAGGAGGTTGCTGTGGTGCGTTTCACAGCCTCCAACATGGGTTGTGACCAGGCGAGCCCCACGGACTGCCTGTGGTGGGAAGCCCACAGGGTGCTGCTGGTATGCAGGTAATGCTCCTCCCGGGAGAGGTGGCACAGCAAATGCTCAGCCTCTCAGAGTGCATGGGCTGTGAGGAGGCTAAAGAAAGCACAATTTGTGCTCTCAGCACACACTGGGGGAAGCTGGACTCAAAACCAGCTGGGACAGTGGCTGTGTAAGGGAAACTGTTTTGAAGAAGGGTTCATGAGGTGGTATGTGTACCTGGAGGGGAAACAAAACCCCAGCCCTACCCATTTGTGCATCTCTGTGTGATTTAAACTGCAAAATCCAAACCTGGCATTTGAGAAAACATCCAGCCTGTGCCTTGTGTGCAATTCTTGCCTTGTCATCGCCTTGCTCACGCGTTAGGATGGAGCACTGCCGCTGCTCCCTGCCTCCAGCCGTGCCGAGTGGCCGGGCAGGGGGAGGCACGGCTGCTGGAGGGAAGGGTGTCTGTCTGAGGAAAGGGGTAAATGTTCTGTGAGCAGGCTGCAAAGGAGAGATTGGGTGAGAAAGAGAAAGAAACTCCGCCAAAAGGGCTAGGGAATAAAGTCAGAAATAATTCCTAAAAAGCACAAGATACAGCAAAAGTCTCATACTTTTGTTTATTCTTTATCACTGTGATAATTGCTTTTTTTCCCGTGAAACTATATTCCTACTTGGTATTGCACTCTTAATTATCTTGCTGAATACATTATGCATTTTTTCTTATCAGATCAATAACTAATGTTAGCAAATAACTCCTTGTAATACTCTAATGAAATAGATATGGGTTTCCTTCCTACTGAAGAGTGCTCAGGAACAAAGGGTCAGAGTTAAATATAGGACTGGAGCTCAGGCTTCACCATTATGCTAAGGCCATCAAGTCATCCTAGATGCTCATAATAGCAGCGATAGTGGAAATGAATGTCCATGCTTAAAGCTTTTTTGCTTTACATAAAGTCCAAGAAATGCTATTCTGCAAGTTTATTCTGGAACTCTATGAGAGCACCAATTGCACAGATTACTTGTGATATAGGCATATATCAAGAAAACTGCAATACAGGACGGGATCCTTGCTGTCCTGGAAATCCTCTTTAAGTGCCCAGTACGTCTCTAAAATCTTCTTACAGCTCTGGGTATGGTCCAGTCAGCACAGCATCCTAGCTCAGCTTCCATTCATCTACCCTGGCACCAGAATACTGAAATCATTTAGTGAGGAAACAGGCACTTGCAATATCCTTCCTTCACTTTCTTAATTTTTGTTATATAAATTCTATATATCCTGGAACAGAGGCTCTGAACTGCTGAACTCAGTCTGAAGTCAACCCAGCTAACGAGCTCATTTATGATAATAGGAAATCAACTGTTCCTTTCTGCTGGATTCTCAGGGGAACTGCTGGTGGTCTGCTTTTTTTCGTGCTGGTCTTCCTACTCCGTGCTGAAATGCCTCAAAAATATTTGTTTGCTAGAAAATTTTAGTGGAAACCAATATTGCTGATGTGAAAAACAAGCACATGGAGAAAAACCACAGATTCTTCTGGTCAATTAGACCTTTGGAAAATGGTCTAATCTTTTGTATGCAATTAGACAGCTCTTAATAGCTATCTTCCAACAAACAGCCTCATGGCTTTTGATGACTAATCATTAAAAAAAAAAAGAGAGAGAGTTAGAGCTATGGTCACATTATTTGGCATGAGCTTGTGTTTAGGAGCTTGGGTGTAGCTGCTGTAGCATATCAGGCCAAGTTTTCTTGTCCTTATCTTGCCCAGCTGGTCAGCACTAGCTCTTTGGGGATGATGTATAAGAAAGGCTACACTGGAGAGGCTAATTTATTCGTGGGGAATGAATCATTTTTGCTTTATAGCAAAGGGTTTATATACATTCTAATTTATTTTCCTGTACTGTGATTTGCTTCTCCATTTAGTTGTCTCTTTAAGCCCTTCAGAGCTGGGGGACACCCAGACCTGCCAATAGTGGGGTGAGCAGCACATGGACCCCAGAGCTCCCGTCAGCGTGGATCAGGTCCCTCGAGTTCATAACGATGGATTTGGGCCCATAACAATGTAAATGAGCTATCTGACTACAGCAGCAGTGGCATGTCTGTCCCAGACCCTCATTGCCATTGTACAACACTGGAAATCAGCCATGAAGGTTGGGGAAGAGACTTGGGTTGGAAGGGACCTTAAAGATCATCTAACTCATCTTCCCAAGCCTTGAGCAGGAGGTGCTCTCTTGGGCCTTGCTTCCTGCATGCCCAAGGCACAGTGGTGGCAGGGGGGTCCCTGGGCTGCCAGGTGGGGTGGCAAACCCAGTGACCCACTCTTCTCCCTGCCTCAGCTGCGATCACCTTCCTCGATGGCTCAGCTGAACACCCAGCATCACCCACATCATGTTGGCTGCACAGGGGTCGGAGCAATGCAAGGCGGCTGTTTCCATGTATCCACACGAGCTCTGAGTGTTTCCAAAGGTTTGGAAGGTAAGTGCGCTTTTCTGTAGTGTTGTAAGTGTTTTGACAAGCTCTGCCTTACACTCGTGCACTTTGGGGACTTAAATTATTTTTTTGGCCTTGTCAGTCTCTCATGAATCAGAAAATAATGTCTCCAATTTATTGTATCGTCTGGCTATTAAATCTCCCTGTAAAGAGGAATAAAACTAGACCATGAACATCTATGGGAATTCATTTTTGTTAAATAATTTAAACTTACACTTTTTCATGCCTGGATCAATCTTATCTGAACGTCCCCTAGTGTTTGCCTCTCCGCCATTCCAGAGAATGCTAGAAGCTACCTCATCACTGAGCAGTTCATTTTTAGACTAATTATCATCAAGGCATGAAAACAGCATTTTACATCACATATTTTCTTCTGTTCAGCACATAGACCAATTCATTTTAGTTTCTATTATTGTTAACCACATATCTGCCAACACTACAAAATGCCACTGGTTATAGCAAAGTGTAAGCCTACATTTAGATTAGAGATGCGGGTTCTTTGTTCAGTTATATAGGGGTTAAATTGCGTGATGCAAATTTGCTCTTCTTTTCCAAAGCTAAGGTTAATGCTCGGTGCTTGTGTTTCTAACCAGAAACCACAAACTTTCATTGCTGTGACACATTAGTCTCAGCTTCTGCTTGGATGGTTGCAGATGATACTCTAGGGCAAAGTTACCTCTAAATGCTCTTGCTTGCTGAATAATAATGATGTTGCATTTCTCAGTAGCTCAATTTCTGTATGGAAGGTAGGAAGGAAGGTAAGTAAGCAGAATGAGATAGTATGGAAGAATCTACTCCATATTTTATAAGCAGAGATTTTCCTACAAAAAATCTTGTAAATTATTTAAATTGTTACTGACTTTTCTGAAATGATGAAAATATTGAAAACCTGAACCTTTCCTCGTGTTCATCTGAAATGCCTGAAATGCCTAAGTGTCGTCCTCGGTTTCAGTGATACAAGGTGGTGTTACATGGGAACAGAAGTGTCCCTGGAGAAGGCAGTGACATCTGCTTAGGGACATGGTTTAGTGGATGATGGTGGTAGGGTGATGGTTGGACCAGATGATCTTGGAGCTCTTTTCCAGCCTTAATGAGTCTGTTATTCTATGATCCCTAGGAGAGAGGTCCATGCTGCTTCAGCTATATTTTCAGCAGCCCAGCTTCCAGCACTGCTGGCCAAGTTAAACTCTGGAAAAACTCCACTGGCTTTATTAAGGAGAGAATTAAAAATAACACACAAAAGAGCCTGTGGCCAAAGCTCCACATGTACTTACCAGAACTTCCCATAGTATACATTTAATATTTGTGCCAATGGTTGATATAGAGCACCCCACAGCCCATGATACAGGCCCTGGGGACAGATGGTGTATACAGCAAGGTGCCACAAGGAGGGTGCCAGCGGCACAGGGTCCCCAGCAGCTGGGCTGCCCTTCTGCACCCCTCTGCCCTCGGTGGGAAGAGCTGGACAAGCCCCACGGGTGCTTGGGGGGTTGCTGGCGCCCTGGGGCCCTGACTCGGGGTGCGTGCTCCTTCACCAGATGGTTTTGTTTGATTAACCTTCAGGTTTATTGGCTGACTTGGTGCGGGAGGATGCAGGCTTGCTCTGGGTGTTTAGAGGAACAGCCTTCATTAAACAGACATGGTGTTGTTGTTTCTTTAATAGGATCAGAGGTTGGTGCGTAACATGGAAAGAAACAAACAAACAAAAAAACCTGCTTAGTTTAGCATATATAAGAAAAATCACAGGAAAAACACCAGGTGGGGAGAAAGAGAGAGTGAGTTTAGTGCCGATGCAGCCATGGAGGAAGCGGGCTGGAGGCGATGGAGGCGATCTGAAACGTAACAAAGCTGCTGCATTTAATTAATCTGTGTAAAGTCTGGCAAACACTTTCTGTTGTTGGTAGACCAGTAAATCTGCTGCTGCTAGCCATGGTAACTTTGGGTTGCTGGTGCCTGAAGTAACGCTGAGCAGGCAGCGACTGCTGTGCAGCCACCAAAGTGCCACTGGTCACCTCGCAGGGAGGGACCCTGCTTTCCATGCAGTGCTTCTGCCTTGGGGTTTGGTTTGAGCTGCCAGCACATTGCTGGGGCATAAAGTACGTGCAAGTAATGGCTGGGAGTGGTGTGGGCTGGGGGTCTAGGAAAGCAAAGAATAATTTCTGTAGTATACTTTAACTAGGACAAAAATATTTAATATCTGAATGGCATACAATAATGAAGCAGCACGCCTGAGGAGATAGGCATTATTTTAATTTACTTGATAAAGTAAATCACTTCATAGAGAAAACCTCCTCGGACAGTATAATTACAGCTACTGGGTTATAATTCGGGAGCTTGCATGCTCAGTCTGGCAGGCAAATAACAAAAAAATCTCATTGGTAGAAAGTGGAAGAGGAAGACATATGTTGTAGGAATTTCTCCACTTTCTAGTTCTTCATTTGTAAACTTCCCTTCAAGTTCAGTGCCTTAATCTTATTAGATGTCATTGTCACTGCTTGTTATGAAACACTCAGCTGATCATTTAGATTTTCTGAAAAAGATCTTACTAAACTGAAAATGAACACAAGTAAATGCAGAAACATGCTGTTAAGAGGCTATACACGTATTTCTGTGAGGTTTGTCCACTTGCGTACTTAACTTTCCGGTCTCCATTTGCAACCGTGGTGGCTATATAAAATAAGATGTATAACTGGATTTCTTAGTCTTTTCCATTTGCCTTGTACATGCAGTTACTCTGCGAGGTTGTGCGGCTTGCAGAACCATGCAAACAAATGGCCAGTCCGTGTAGAAACATGTGCTTGCTTGTTCTTTCTACATTTTTAAGTGGCCATAAATTAAAGTGTTTGAGTTAACTCAGAATGTCTCCATAAATCAGGGGGTTCAGATTAAAGCTTTGAGGACTCTTACATAAACTGAATTCCAGTATAAAAAAAAAATTAAAAAATGATGTAATCAACTCAAAGAAAATATTCCTGAGCAGTTCAAATTACTTTTGCTCTGATGATTTTCATAATTTAACCAGCCCGCTACTTAATCTAATAGAGAAGAAAACCACAGTGGCTCTATCAGAAACTCCAAGTTTTTGCCTCAAGCAGCAGCAAAAGCAGCCTGTTTATCTACTTTTCACACCCAAAGCTCTTTGTCTCCAAACCTCGGCTCTTCTCCCATCTGTGTCTGGTTCTGCATCTGCACGTTCTCGTGACTGAGATGCCGAGGCAAAGGCACCTGGAGGTGACGGGCACCTCGCCGCAGGCTGCACGGCACAGGGCAGTGCACGGAGGGCTGGCAAATTCCCCTGTCCCCGAGCCCAGCCGCAGCCATAGGAGGTGAGGGTGGATCTCGTCCGTGCAGGGTGAGGGCTGAAGCACACAGGTTTGTGCACTGAATCTGTCAGACTTAAAACAGGAGGTGTCTAGCTCGGCACTGCTTTCCTGAATCACGGCTTTATCCGTGAGCAAATAACATATGTCTAAACCTGCTGTCAGCTGCAATGAGCTAAAGCAGAAGCTCGGTGCCAGCTGATGGTAGTTATATTTTTGGCCAGCAAATATGACCATGAAACAGAGCAAATAAAGGCTTTGGTTTTATCCATACCTTTTTTATTTATTTCTGTAGTCTGTAGTAAGGGACCATTGCTTTAAAATCCTCAGACATTTGGACATATTTTACAAGACAGTACAGTTTCTGAATGTCACACATTGATCACAGTTTCATACTACTACATGCATATAAAGACATTGATTTTTTTTTTAATAATTTGTTTACGGAAACAACTGGAGAGGTCAATAAACTTTAACAAAGAATGACTAAATCAAAGTTACAAAAAATGTAAGACTCTAGGTACACTAGTATATGGCTAATGTTGCTGTAATCACCCCAAAATGCCAGGGGATTGGAAAAGTGCTTAAATGGGGAGAAAACATCTGCTGATGCGTTGCCCCTTGGGTCGATCCAATATAACCCAAAGACGAGATTGTGCAAGATGTGCAGGATCTGCTGGGCTGTAGGCAGAGGCAGGAGGCTCTGCCCATCATTATATACAAGCTGAACTGGGTTCCCCATTGCTTCCCCATTGCGCAGGGTAAAACATAAGTGAAGTGTTAGGCAATGGAGAAAACTGTCATGTATTCTGCCCTTTTTCAAGCTGGGTCACAGTTGGTTTCAGCTTCCAGATACAAAAGCAATTTGATCCACACGTACTAGGAGAGTCACAGGAAACCTGCATTTTCCAGTTTTTCTATTTGTTGCTGAATATCACATTTCTCTTTGAGAGGAACCCCACAGCTTTCTTACCCTTTAGCGACTACGGGCGCTCAGCACTGCCCTTCGGAGCTTTCACCGGGAAGCACTGGCTGAGGTTCGAGGGCTGGCGGGGCAATGCAAGTCAAGCAGCCGTCCCGTGCTTTTGGAGAAGGAAGAGCTGAGGCTGCTCCCCAGCGCCGTGAAACGCCGAGCAGCTGCGATGTGCAGCACATAGACAGCCCGCCTGTCACCCGTCAGCGGGCACGGAGGTGTCCTGGAGCAGCACACGCAGCACTGCCTCAGGCAGTGTTTTCTCCCCACTTAAGAACTGTTTCACTGGCCTGATGAAAAAGCAGACTTTTTCTGCATTAGTCGGGGCTTTTTTTTAATGCTAATCTAGTTGGAAAGCGAGTTTGGTTGGTAGCTGTGGCTGGCCTTTCTGAGTGCAGTATCATGGCTTCAGAGTTCAAAGGAAGATGGAGATGCTGCCCCCCCCCCCCCCGCCCCCCCAACTCACCAGTGGGGAATGTTTCAATGCAAAAACAGTTTTGTGCGCCCATCACCAAAGACCCGGAAAGAATGGGAAAAAATCCTCTGTCTTGCTCACAAGCCAACAAAATTGGTATAAACAAACCCTGGTGACAGCATGAGCCAAAGTGTGGCTAATGGTACTTGGGAGTAGTGAAAAATAAAAGGATGAGGAGGCAAAATGGGCAGAGATCCTAAATGAAACGTGGTGAGTAGAGCAGAACCGATGGATCCTAAAATGGCCTTAACTACAGATTGCCAGTAAGACCAGAGGTTGTGACACAGTTGAAGGATGGCCCGTTGGCCAGTATTGTCCTCCCAGCTTCAGCAGGTCCCTGGACTGAGGGCTGCCAGGGTTGAACTGTGGCTGAGCTCGTGATCTTGCTGTAGGGACAGTCATTGGTGAACCTGGGGCACTGCTTGCGGTATCAAGCCCACAAAGAGTGAGCTGACACAGAAGGCTGCTCAGTCAAGGCTGGGGTGATGAGGATGGTTATTGTCCTCTTGCATGAAGGATTTTCTCCTTTCACAAGCTTCCACTGACCCGTCTCTGTTTCCCATTCCCTCACCCCACTGGTTTCCTCTTAGGTGCTGTGGACAGACACCTCCATCCCTGAGGTCACGCAGAGCCTGTGGTTTTCCATTAGCTTTTAAAGATAGGGGTCCAATTTCGTTACTGGGCTAAATTGGGCACAGCTCCATTGACCTCAATGGGCATTTATTTATAGCAGCAAAGAATTTGGCATTTTTTTGCAAATTTGGCTCTGTGGCTTCTCTCAATGCTCTAGTTTGGGCAGATCTTTGTATTGAGCCCAGGCTGATTATTATTTTTTGAAGGTAGCATCACTACAGTCTTGAAAAGACCCCTTTAAAAATGTTAAAGGTTAATACTTGCTCAGTCCTACTGAATAACAATAGTATTATTTCTGTTTAAAAAGAAAAATGAAGCTTTATTTTCTAAGCCTCTAGACTGAAGACTTCTTGTGCGATGAAACCAGAATCAAGCAAAGCAAAATTCTGAGTAGTATTTACAGATATGAACACTTGTGGCACCCTACCATTGGTGTCAAAGGACACTTATTTGTGGCTTGGGTAACACCAGCAATGAAGGGATACACACCCTGAATGCAAACGTTCAGTTTCCCTAAGGTTTCCTTCGTCTGGCCAAGACAAAGTTTCAGTGCAAGAGCCTACCTCTGATCAGCATAGGGTGCAAAACACATTCTGAAAAATAATCATTTCAGCTGGTTTGTATTTGGGACATTTCTGTTGTGGTAGGAGGGCTACCTACAGGGCCAAATTTAAGACTAACGTGATCAGAAGGTTTCTGTGGTATTGTTGAATATGCTCAGACAAACTTACTGATGTGGAAGGTGCCTTTTGAAGAGATTTATGGGATCTTTGATGATAGATATCATGGGCTATTGCAGTAATTGTGTTAAAAATAAAGAAAATAAAAAACAAAAAATCCCCCCCAGTTAATAACCTTGTGTGTAAATGGCTATTGCTGACACATAATCACATGCATACCAGTGTCTGCTGCGTACACTGCTCATTTGGGTGTTATCCAGACTTTCTGAAATACGTGTTCCCAAATTAATTCCATTTCAGATTTACTGGCTAGTGTTGTGAGCATGTAAGAAAATCACACAAGGAGATTGTTTTGGGCTAAGAAAAGGAAGCGGGACCAAAATTCCATCTTTGGGAAAAAAAAAAAAACACCTTGTCACTGACCAGACTGCTGGGCTGAATCAAGCTGCAAATCTGATATGGAGTTACAGGACAGTCTGAATCTCTTTGTTAAGCTAGACTTCAACAGGCCATGAGATAGCTTCAGGATGCACATTTGTCTCATGGAAGTTTTATTCAATTTATGTGACGGCACAGTTATGAAGGAGCAAGAGAGATCACTAATAAGAAGGTACATGGGTAGTATTTACCTTAGCCAAATCCAAATCCAGTCCCTTTCTGAATGGGTACTTTTTTATTATTATTATTTTATTCCCCTATACTTTTTTTCTCATTTCCTGATTTTATCTGGGACTGAAAGTAGAAATAGAAGTCTCGACCTTTCTGTTTTAACCCGGGGGAACCTCCCCTGGATGTGGGAGCTTTGGAGGGAGCTTTGCTTGAGCATTGCTAGGTCACTGCCCTTAAAATAAGAGTCTGTCTTTTCAGTTTTGATGTTTATCCCAACTCCAAATAATTATTAGGACAGTCAGATTCAAATCCTGTCTCTTTATGCTCTCAGCTTAATTGATGTAAATCTGGAAAAACTCCACTGAAGTCCAGACTATGGTTAATGCTGAAGCCAGTGGCACGGGCTGGCATTTACACTGCCATAACCAAGGTCAGAGTGTGGCCCACTTCTTTGTTTCTCAGAAAGAACATCTTAGTTTCCATAACCAATCCCTGGTTATTTTTAAGTACCACAAACAGGAAAATACAAAAACGCGACAACATCAGACAAACTCAGTGACCTTTCGGAGACACACTTCCAGGAGAGATGTTGCAGGTGTTTTCAGAATGAAGGAAAATAATGACAACAAAAAAGTTAGGGGATCATCTATGTAAATGAATAACAAGAAAGCATCTAATATATTATTCTGTAATACAAAAAGAAGAAATCTGACTTGATTGCCCTATTATAAATTTGCTAAAAATACAGATATATATTTATATTTTTATATATATAATTTTTTTTTATCTGAACAGAAAAATAGACTACTCTGGAATGCATGAAAGTCACATGACTTTTCCATACATCAGATACTTATAAAGCCAACACAATGGCAAACAGAAGGTACAGAGGTAACTAAAACATCTGTACTTTATTCAAGAACTATTTAAAGCCATATTCTCCCCAAGTGGGTGATCCTAAAACAATCTAAGGTAACAGTTGTTCAGTTCGATTGCCATAAGCAGAAGTGACTGACCAAACATGAGCGCTTTGCCGAAGAAGTTGGAGCTAATTTGGAGTTGCCCGGGAAGCCCACCTCCCCATCTTGCTCCCCACTGAGCTGCACGGAAGGGTGCCAGGGCCACACGGTCTCCATCGCTCTGCTGCTTTACTCAGTAATTCTACTATTTGCTTTAAAATGAGGCATTAAAAACTATTGGAGATCATGTTATGTGGAGCTTACCAACAGAGAGAGAACTTGGCTTTAGAAACCTTGTCTTTGTAATGAGTTTTAAATACCCTTGTTATTTACTATAAACTGTACCAGTCAGAATTCTGTCAAGACATAAATATACAATAGGTACAAATATTAACAATACATTACAATTTTACAGAATTGTTTTCCTTAGAAATGTGTATCTTATTAGCTGCAAGGGAAGAAAAGGCTACAGTTTATCACAGCCATAGTTGCCAAAGAAACCAACCGCCTTGGATTCGTTCCTGCATGCCTTGCACAGACATATATTCCCCGGCATTTGACACACGGCATGTTCAGAAAGGGAATGTGCGTTCCACGGGTTTTCTTTTCCTTGTTTTTTTCTTCTTCTACCTTTATAGACTCTTGAACCTTTCAGAAAATGTGGATTTCACAGGAGACTGTTTTGTTTTGTTTCATTTTTCCGTAAGTGTGCTTAGGTGAAGTTTCTAAGAAAAGGCACTGAGAAATCTACTGCATTAAGTGACTGCTGTTTTCCTTTGTTCAAGGCTAAAACTCAAAGTATCTTTGCCTCCTGGTTAAGAAAACTGCACCCATTCCTTCCGCAAATATATATATTCTATATATATATTTATATATATATATATATTAAAAGTGGTGTTGATGGCGTAAGATACAAGCAAGAGCAGACATCACACGTACATAGTCCTTTCAGATACGATGTCTTCTGCAGCAGCAGGTGGAACTGTCAGCTCGCTCGATACACAATACACAGTAAGTTCACAGACCTGAATGCCAAATATCAGTGATTAAACTGCACACTTTAGCTTGATGCAAGAGATATTGCATATTTTCCCCTACTTTTATGAGCTTTGGGAAACATGTACCAAATGAACTATAAAATGAAATTGTCTTCTAGTATCTATAGGATTTGGTGAGCATTATGTTTTCAAAGCACTGCCTTTCCTTTTGTAATGAGTACAGATTTAGTCTACCATAGCTTTATTTTTAGAGTAGATTTCCCAGTGCTTACATTATATATATGTGTATTGTGTACACACACACATATATAGATACATACTTCATATTCAGACTTTATTTCATTAAAATAAATTAAACATACTTCCTTTTTAACTGGGCACAAAATGAGAGCTACATCTTCATACACAAATAAGAAAGAAATGCTCTTCAAGCATATTATATGCTTAATTTTAAATTATTTGCTTTCTATAAGAAATCTATAGGACTTTGGCTATTCATACTTAAAAGGTAGATTCTTAATGATACTTTTGAATTTGGCTTTCAAAAGTGACTCAATAAAATGCTACTTTAAAGGTAGGACTAAATAGATGATATAAGATGTGTGTTGTAAATGATCACACAAGGCAGACAGAGGGCCTTTGGTTACAAGGAGAGTTGCACCAGTTGATTATCAGTTAAAAAAATGGTAGAATTGTTGATCTATACATTTTTGTCAGTGCCATCTATAAACCAAATACATCAATTTGGATGAAAAAGTGTGGTAAGTACTACACTATATGGCTATATTTAAATATGCTCACTTTTGCGATATGTAAAATATGACTTTTTTTCCACATGAAAGCATCAGCTTTAAAAATATTTAACTTGGAAATCACTATTACTTACTTTATCAAAAAAAATTTCCCTGATTTTTTTTTTCTTTTTACATTTGTGCTGATGGCAGACATGAATGATCACTGAAACATAGAGATTATGTTAAGACTGTTCTCTTTAAAATTTCTCATTGCCGCTCTATGGCCTTGGGAAGCCATAGAATAAATCAGTATTTAAAGCTTATCTGCTGGAAAGTCACTTTACTTCTTCTTAATGACTCAATCTTAACTAGCATCTCAGCAATACATCAGTTCCTCTAAGTACACTTGTATTTACTATGGCCAAATCCTAAAGTCCTTCGCCAGGCAAAGAGCCCATTCAGATGAACGGTGGTTTTGGCTGAGTGAAGACAGAGTAAAAGCTGAGGAACCTCAGGAATTGGCCCTGCGTAAATACTCTGGAGAATACAGTTTGCTCGCACGGATACCTCTAACTGATTTTGAGTATCTCCCGCATAGCTCTCTGCATGACACGAGGTCTCTTCTGCTGCCAGCGGGCGAATTCGTGAGGTGGTGGCTCAGGTCTCACTCGTGCCTTCCCCAGGGCCTGGCCTTGCAGGAGGCAAGGAGGACTTCTGAGCAGGTGCCTTGGGCTGTGTCCCACCGCCAGGGGCCAGCGGGGACCACTGCTTCAGCATGTGTGCAGGTTTGTGCCAAGGAGAGACCTAACAAAGCTATCATCGTAACCCTTAACAGTTCCTAAAACAGATATGTGCTTATTGCTTTTGTCCGTACATGCTGCATTCACTATTACGGATTACAGACATAAGTACTGTACAGCGTGGACGGAGAGACAGTTACATTCAGGACTAACCAACGGCTTTTTCACAGGGGGAAGGAACAAAATGCAGCGGACTCGTGTGGTTACGGTCTTCCTCCAGCGTGCGCCTCCGCTCCCGAGTCCCGTGCCTCCGCACGCCCCAAGACCTGTTGCATGCAGATAGCTACACGCCCCGGCAGGTACTCCGAAATAGGTCAGGAAACGCTTATTGACAGAGTTATTTACAACTGAGTTTTACAGTAGAAACGGATAACAACATAAAAGATTACCATCACAGTTATCACAGGACAGGTTGTGACTTGCTACCGGCGTGTAACAAATCACAGTCACGACAGGAGGCACAAATTAAAATAGTGCTTTGTTAAAGTGCTTGATTGTTACACTCTGCTATCCTACTCCAGCATCGCAACAACAACAAAAAGTCAACGTAAAGTGCTTTTCCCCCCCAGTATTAAAAACCAAAGACAAATTATTTCCTACACAATTTGACATAACTTTATTGAAACAATAATATTTTAAAAACCTAGGCTGGTGGCTGCTAGTTCTGTTCATTTAAAATGGTCAAATCTTTTTTTTTTTTTTTTTTTTCTTGTTTCGCTTAAAAATGAGTGGATGCTATTAAAACATCAGGCCTGATCCTGCTGTCTCTGGCAGCCGCCCTGTGCTGCCATGATGCGCCAGCGTGGCAGGAGCTGCTCCCACCCGACCTCCTCGCAAGAGAGAGCACGACCAGGCCCGGGGCGGGTAGCTAAAGAATCCCTCTTTTTGCATATTTATGTAACGCTTGCATATCTTTCACCGCACCGTGCGGGCGCGAAAAGCTTCAGACCGACTGGTTCCTCTCCTACGCCAAGGGCGAGACTTCGGCCAAGGCCTGAAGTCGGGGCACGGGCGGGAAGGGGAGGCCCGAGGAGCAGGCCTCAGGGCCAGCCGCCGCGCTGGGCCATCCCCATGGGGCAGGGAGCTGCCACGGCGCGGACGGGGACACGGAGAGGAGCCGAGCTCCCCTTCCAGCCCCGCGCTCCCCGGCTGCGGGAAGGGGCCTGCGATGCCGCCGGAGATCCCTGCTTCTGCATGGCTCCTTCACACCTTCCCAGCGTGGGCTGTGGGTGCCCCGAGGGCCACACGCTGGCCCAGGGGCAAGTTTCGATTTTAGCAGAGGGTAAGTGCGAGTTTCACTACATCCTAGGGGGTGTTTGGAATTAGATACAAGTGGTGCAACTCACCCTGCTGATGTTTCAAAAGAAAATGTCAGGTCCTACAGGATATTGTATTGTTAAACACACACAGAGCATTTTAATAATTGGTTTCTCTAGACCGCTATTTGTTTTAAATGGTTTTAACTTGGATTTTCCAATAATGCAAGTGTTCCCTGTTACCTTTAGATATAATATCCATCAGAGAAAGCTGTAGATGGGGAACAGCTGCCCTGAAGCAGAGAGCATTGTGTTTTTGATAGCTTTATACCAACCCCAGCAATTTATTCCAGAGTTCAAATCTGGCTGCCTCGGCATCCTTTATGGAACTAATGCAAATCAGGTGTTAGTATTTCCAAAAGGAGCTCTAGCGTTCAAGGGGAATGGATGGATATTTGGTCACATTGGCTTCACTGGACAACATGAAAGGAGATCAATGTGTGATCATGATTTGCAATCCTTATTTTTGACTGATGTGGGCAATGTCTTTAAAGTTGTTTCAGAGAAGGACATTTTCACAAACCCACACTGGACCTCCCCTCAGACTTTTAGAAACATGTGGCTTATTTCAGCCAAGTTCATGCCATGCAGAAGCTCTTTTTTTTTGTGTTGACTGTAAAGACATTCCTTTAAACTTTCAGTAAGTTCTTTTGGAGCCTGTCTCAGATGCTTTGATCATGTGTGTTAGCATGTCCTCCACTGCCTGGTAATACATGGACTTCTGGAGAAATGTGATTTTCTAGTCTGACAGTCTCCTGATGGCCCTGGGTTCTTCCAGTGATACCTTCCATAGAGTAAATGCAGTTTTGCCCTATCAGCTTAGGGGAGGTGGGTAAAGCAGCAGCTTCTAAATGGTTCTTCTCTGTTCTATAAACATTGTCCTTTTGCTTTAGATAACCACTGTTTGTAACATTGTACTTAGGACTCACATTTCCGGGAGGACTCGAATCGTAAAGCAGCTGACCTTCATCATCAGTGTCAGCATCTATGTATTTGTGAATACCAGCATCGTGGAAGTTGAAAGCTATGGCTGTCTGTGTCTCTGGTGACTTTGGGGGTGTTCTCGCACTCGCAGTTGTGTAGATCGAGGTTTCTGGGCTCATGAGAGATCTGTCAGAGAGTAAGGAAGTATCTGTGGCAGCAGCAGCAGCTCCCCTGCCCTTGAGAGGGTCTGGATATATTCTCAGGACATTTGATGCTGGTACTAATGTGCTGGTGTCCTCTTCCATGAAGTTGACTTTCAGAGATCTTAGTTTTAAAGGGTTACTGGCCTTTATGGAGCTTTTGGGACTTTCTATGAAAAAAGCAGAACGGTGGCTGCCTTCAGAGCTTGGGTTTATTTCCACAAATCGGGCACCACTCCCCTCCCCTCTGCTCTGCTCCTGAATCACATTAATGCCACCTTTGCAGGGAAGGGTAGCGAGTGGGCTGTGGGAAAATCTCCCAGAGTCAGGGAACTCGGCAGCACAACTTATGAAGCTGTCGATGCTGGACATGCTCCTCATGTCAATGATCCCATCGGCACGAGTTGTCAGCAAGGGCACCATAGGGCCGGGAAGGGTCTCCATTTCTAGCTCTTCCTTTTGCTTTCCAGGCTGACTCGACTCTTTAGTGTTAAGGTTTGGCTGTGACTGAGTCTTTGCCATTTTGTTATACATGTCCTCTAGCTGTTGGACATTCAGGTGCTGGGGACTTGAAGACGACCTGGCTTTTTCTGGAGATCCTTGTTCCTTGGTTTCGAAAGATTTACTAGAGCTAGTTTCAGAGAGTGTTCTCTTGGTCCATTTCCATTTGCTGGGAGATAAATGATTGTCCTGAACTTTATCCTTTTTGGCTATGCTTTCTCCATTCTTTTCAACCACAATGTCCATGAGTTCTATACTACGGGCAAATGCATCCTTCATGTTCATGGAGACAATACTACCATTCCTTTTTGCTCTTTCAAGAGCTTCTCTGCGCTTAATGGCTTTCTCCTGCCTCTTCTGCTCTTTGTAGAACTCAGAGAAGTTATTGACAATAATTGGGATAGGAAGAGCAATCACCAGCACTCCAGCAATGCAGCACAGTCCTCCTACTATTTTACCTAAAAGTGTTTTGGGGTAGATGTCTCCATAGCCTACTGTTGTCATGGTGATTGTTGCCCACCAGAAAGAAGCTGGGATGCTCTTGAATTTTGTATCGTCCTCATCCTTTTCTGCAAAAAATACTAAACTGGAAAAGATCATAATGCCCATGGCCAAAAACAAGATGAGTAAGCCAAGCTCATTGTAACTCCTCCTCAGTGTAAACCCCAAGGACTGTAAACCTGTTGAGTGCCGGGCAAGCTTTAGAATCCGGAGTATCCTCATAATCCGAAATATTTGGACCACTCGTCGTACATTTTGGAACTGAAGTACACTTTTATTGGATTCTGTGAGGAAGATAGTGACATAGTATGGTAAAATAGCTAGCAAATCAATAGCATTCAGTGGGCCTTTGAAAAACTTCCATTTCTTAGGCGAGGATAGGAACCGCAAGAGGTATTCCATTGTAAACCATGCAATGCACACTGCTTCCACATGGGCAAGTTGGGGATTATCTGTTGTCTGCCCAAATTCATCCACGCCTTGTAGTTCAGGAAGTGTGTTAAGGGACAAGGCAATTGTAGATAGTACAATAAACATGATGGAAATGATTGCCAAAATCTGGAAAGGAAAGAGAAGACAGTGAGTTTGGCTCAGAATATATTACACTATCTACCATCGTCATTAACACATGGCTTTATTTCCACTTATACTTTTCAAGAGTAACTCTGCTCTTAGTACCTGGAAATCAGATGACCAATGCATCCTGAAGTGATTTTATTTTGGAAGCTACTCTTAGTTATATCAGATGTATAGAGCAGATAAAACATTTACTTCAGCTCCTGTCCATTCCTCTCAGTGTATTCAAGGTACATGTACCAAGCAGCTAGGATGCCAGGAGGACTGTGAAGCAGTTCACAGCAGGAGCTTTTGATTAGCTGCTAATTAGGTGCCCAACAAAGCCCATCTGGACACAAGCTCTAAAATCTAAGCACAAAGGAGAGCAATTGTGAATGCAAGATTCAATCACAGCAATGTAGACCATTTAATGTATGGCTATATCTATAAAATGGCATGCCTATGGCTAATTACAGATAGATGTGTACAATTCTACTACATATAAGCATACAAGTAATACACTCTTTTTGAATGACTCACCTCTAATTTGAAACTTGACAGCTGTGAAAGACATGAAAACTTTCCTAGACTTTCTAAAACATTTTGAGCTCTGAGCTATTCTGCATGTGACCAGCTGGCCACCCCAGCTACTCAACACAGCCAGGAGAAAAAAACAAACCAAATTGCACAGTAGTGAGACAGACAAGACTCTTGCGATCAAGAGTGCAATGAGACAAGAAGGATCTGCAGTGAGCAGTCTCTAAAAATTTAAACACATAAAATCTGATCCTGGGCCACTGACTTTATGCAGAGCCGGAAAGAATAAAGTGCTAGATTAGTGTATTTGCAGTGTTCAGATGCTGTAGGCAGACTGTCCTTCCATATCTGTTTTATATAGACATTAATTCTATACTTTCCAGCTTCCCTAATTACATTTTCTTTTAAAGTAATTTGAGGGAGGTTTTGGAGCTGACAGACAATTTGAGGATTTTTTTTTCTACGCGTGGATTCTTTCTCTAGCTTGTTAATTGGGTAGGAATATATCTAGTTTCTTAGGTTACTGCCAAAATACAGGAATGATTTCAAAACACACGTATATGTGACTAATGTTTTATGTATTCATTGCAGTGTAAGCTGGTCCCTTATGCTTGCTTTTCTTCTGCTTGATTGAAAAGAAGCATAAAATCAATTGCAACGTGTGTGTGTGACGACTAAATACACAATATGCAGCAACGGATTATAAAATGTATGACAAGAGTTCTGCATCATGAATTGCAAATCTGACATGCTCTGAGTCCATGTCCTTCCTCGCCCATGTAACTAGGTTTTAGCTTTCCTCACTGTCATGTTTCTCAGCCAGCCTTGCAATACCAGAATATTCACAGTTACCACCTGGGGCACTGCAGAAAGAAATTCTTGCAGGACTTCTCTTCAGCCAAGCTCAGCACACATATCCTAACTGTCAGGAAATAACAGACTTCTGAAGGGATAGTCCCTACAGTGGCGCAAGCCTTGCTTGTGAGAAACATAAATATCCAATATGGTTTGGAAACAGCCCAGTCTTCTCTGGAAGAGTCTCAGCTCCGAAAAAGCTGAAAGGCAGAAGTGTTCTACAAAGGCTGGAAACTGCACTTGAATTCATATAGTAAGCCTAAGCTATGGTTTTAGGAGAGAAGCTGGCTCATACACCTTCAAAAAATCCAAATGTAATATAAGAGTTTCAACATTGATATTTTGATTTCCGAAAGTGTTTTAAAATCTACTTGCAGTTTAAAACAACCTTGCAAACCAATGTAATAAAAACATTTACCTTTTAACTCACTAAAAGTGTACTACATAACTTTGATTTGTACATGACACTGCAGACGTAATAATTTAATCTGAAGAATGAAATCTGACTAGAAACAAACATTAGTTCCATTAAACAGTCTGGTTTCATTGCTTAAATTGGATTAAATAGAAAAAGTGAATGGTGTAAATGGCCTCCTGTGCAATTCTCTAATACTGAGATTTTTAGAATATCCTCACTTTCAGTTATTTAATTTTTACTAGGAGAAATGCTGAGAAGATTCCCTTTCATTTTTAAACAGATTACTTAAAAGAAAGTTTATTGTTAACAGTATAAAGATGCATTCACAGAAGACAATCCACTGATAGGAAACAAATAACCTCAAAATGAATCCCTACATTTAAGTGAATTGAGTGTTAGAAAGAGGTCATCAGACATACAATCTGACTCATGAGCAATCAGAAGAAACAACCATTTAAGCTTATTCATGGATTCTGTATTTATTTGACTGAAGGGAAAGGTGAAAAATGAGGCAAAACTCACAGAGATAGTTTGATATGGGACCAAACCCCCTTGGCTTGCGCAGTGATCAGGAAATGGACCCCTACTGATAGAGAAGCTGTTTCTTTTCCCTGTCACCCCCTGCATGAACTAATGGTTTACAACCACAAGAGAATAAAATGAAAGTCAAGTGTCTCACGCTGAAGTGGGGGGAGAAATTTAGCTGTTAACTATTTCAGCACAGTTGGTTGTTTTAGAAGATCATCTCCTGAAAACAATAAAATATCCCCAGAAGCAGGGAGTCCGATTTGCTTTCCTAGAAGGCTCTTTCAGTGTCTTTTGCTGTGACTTTGTTTACAAGCCAAGATTTCTGAAGGTGTTTGGGATATTTTCAATAGTGATTTGCAATTTCTTGCTGGTTTTTATCTCTGCCCGCTATACACAGAAGGGCTTATTTGTAGACTTAGATGTACCTAGTGTGTTTTATCTCCTTCAATTTCAGTGTAAATATTAACACTCCATCTTTATTCAGTGGATGTCATCCAGCAGCAGTAATTGGTGTCAAACCTTCTGTTTCCTTTGATATACTTTCCTGCTTTGAAGATCAAGGCAATGCCAGATGAACATAAATTTGAAAACTAGTAGATCTGAGTGTAAGATTTGTTTTTTGGTTTACCAGATCTAGCCATGAAGCTAAGCAATAAACAGAGAGAGACATTTATCACTTCTCCTGCAAGTTGCAGCAAGATGTCACCTGTGCACCTGAGGTACAGATTTTCCCCCTTATTGATCTACTGCAATCATACATCTTTAGAAGCCTGTCAGGTTAAGAAAAAACTTCTAAATGTGGGTTGACTGCCTCAAGTACTCAAAGCACTTTTCAGTTGGAAAGTACCCAGATGATGGAGGTAAAAACATCCCCACAGGATGTTTAGAGGGTCCTTCTCTAAGGTATGTCTTATCCTGGTAGCATCTACCACCCAAAAAATCCACCTGAGGAGCAGTTCTTTGCAGCAAACTGCAACCAGCTGCTGTTGTTGCTGGGCACTAGCAGTGCATTCAGTGGCACAGGGCTCTACCCCGATGTATTTACAGTCTTGGATTTCAGATTACAGAAATCACCGTCTGTCCTTCTAATAGGGTTTCCTATCAGAGCCATACTGATTCTCTGCTTTGGCAGCTTTTGTGTTTTCCACTGGCGGTAATGAGGGACAGGAAGCTGCAGGAACGACTCAGACTACCAAGAGCACCTCCAGAGATGCTGGGTGCAGTGGGCAACCTTTCCATTCGATTCCCAGCCCTTCCTCCTTCCTTTGCTCTTCCAGGCTTACTTGTGACCTGTGTGCTTCTGGTGCCACGGTCCTGAGAGCCGATCCCTGCTGTCCTCACGCAGGGATCCATCAGAGCTACGGACAGGAGCCCCGGCAGGCCAGGCCTTACTGGGCAGGTATCCACAGCTGAGCATCACACACACTCTCTAAACCACCATAAAGCTCATAAGGTTTAAGACTAGTTATCCCCTGCCCAACTTTCAGACCATTTCTTCTAACAGACTGCATGAAAGAAGCTGGGTAAGTTCCCTTTCTCTGTTTCTGCATTTGCTCTCACGTTTCACCTGCATCAACACACCATGAATTGTGAAATTCTGCCTCAGGTGCTTTTCTAGGTGCCTTGCAGAGGATATTGGACTGGCTCCTAATGACAGCCCTGGCTTGGAGTGCACGCCTCAGTATGGATAGGCAGGATTCCAGAAAAAACTTCTCTTCCACCAAATCGACTGATTCGCAAAGATTCGTATTGAGCGAATCTGGGTTGCTGGTATGGTTCCTTTGTGGAAGCTAAATAACCCAAGGGCAGGCAGGGCAAGGTTTTGAATGAATTTAAAGGATTGCCTCGAAGTGATTAGCATGATTGTACATACAGGCTGGTTATTACACATGCAAATGAGACAAGCAAGCTGATTATGTGAGTAAGTGTAGCCAGTTTGTGTGCAACTGCTGCTTCCTGAGGCAGGATGGATGTGCCAGGCTTGCAAGCCACTAACCCCCACCTTCTCCAAAATCCCCCCCAGATTAGGCAGGTAACAACCACCTTGCAGGAGCTATGCTCCTGCGCTGGCCTGATCCTGCTTGGTGGATGACAGAGGCCCTGGGATTCATCCTTGGTGTCAGCAAGGTCTTTGCTCGCCTGTAGAAAGGAGAGGGCTCCACAAAGGAGCCAGGATGCTCAGGAATCTCCTGCCTCTCTTCAGCATGTGATAGCAGAATTTTGTGGGCAGCAAAACTGCGCATGCTACCTCCCAGACAGCTCAGGGTGGGGTAAGTTTAAGGCAGCATTTAGGGCTGGTAATAAACATTACTTCATTTTCTGTTCTTTGCACTGCTAAAGACCCTAACTGAGGTCAAGGCATAAGACTGGAGATTTTCAAAGCCATTAAAACTAATAAGAATAGGCTGTCCAAATCCCATAGATGGCTCTAAAATCCCAGTGTAAGCATCTGAGATCTCTCTGCTGATGGAAACATGCCCTATACTTTTTCTGTCTTCATGCTCAGTAATGAAGCCGATATAGCAAGGAGAAGGGGTGGTGTGTGGGAGAGAGTGGGAGGGTGTTTGAATATAGATTCAATATTCTTGGAAATACGATGAGGAAATTGTTATGTAATCAAGAAGTTCAATAATGGTTTTGTCTAATGCACTTTTTTAGCACCATCAGGGCCTGCAGAATAAACTTGGCATCAGGACCAGGCTTCATTCATATGCTCCATTTACTGAGGGATTTTTCCTGCAGCCTTCCTATTTCCCTGAGCGAGCAATACACTTTGAGTCAGACTGTCCAGCTCCCTCCTGCCATGCCTGTGCCAGCCCATGCCTCCCCAGGCCCCGAGGAACAGAGCACAGTGTATTTTGAGCACTATCCCACGTGCTGTGCGGTGCAGAAACAGATGGAGGGTTCCTTAATCTCTGAGTGTGGGGTAACGGCTCCCACTCACGGCAGGTATTTATTGACAGGGACTGGCTTTAGGAAACACCTCTTCACTAGAGAATGCCTATCTATTCATAAACCGAAGCAGTTTGCAGAAAGTGGTCACTTCTGATGCCATGATTCTGACCATTTGGCTTGTGTGTTTTGTTGTTTTTTTGTTGTTTTTTTTTTTTTCTAGAGGCCATAGTGACAGGTAGCACTTCTTGGATCATGGCAAGCAGATGAGACCTAACTTGGGGATAAAGAGGCATGGGATGCACACAGAACCTTTAGTTTGCTTTTTGATGGGGAAGGATGCTAAGATGCAGCCAAAGACCTTGAATCTCCACAACCCCAAACCAAATGCCAAGTTCCTCTAATTTCTGTGGAAGGTAAGGCCATGTGCAAGAGTTCCCCTGATCGGGCACTTTCCGTGCCAATTCTGCACCCTGGCTCGAGGAGCCCCCTGAGACCCACTTGTACCAGATCTGCCCTGTGGAGGGGCAGGACCCTGCACACACCAGCTCCCCCACATCCCTGCAGTGCCCCCAGTGACTGCGTCCACAGGCTGGGAGAGTTCAGACTCCTGTGCTCCTCTGTAAGCTCACTGCATAGCAGGAAATCCATAAAACCAAAATCATGTCTATTTTGCTTTGTAATGCCTGAGATCTCAATTTTGTCATTGCCTGGCAGAGCCCAGATTGAATATTGGTTAATTATTTGATTTTAGTTATAGCTGTAATAATTTTTATCTGTTGGGAGGATAAGTCTATTCGGTCTAAAAGGGAATATAATACTTCTGCTGATTATATGCTGATGCCTTGTTTACCTACAGGCACCCAGAAAGCTGCTGCTGCAACTGCTGCTGACTAAGCTAAAGTGGGCAGAAAAGTAGCCTTCAGGCATGGCTGCCTGTAAATTCCTTGATGCTGTAAAGAACATGTTCAGTTGTCAGAGAGCTATCAAGCCCCGTTAAATGATAAATGGTGTCAGTCTTCCTTCTGAGCAAAGCCCAGATGCAAATGGTGCACAGGAGAAGAAAATGATAAATGAATGAAAACATTGAAAAGGCAAACTTCAAAGACATACACTGCCTTGAGACATCAGCACAGTGATAGTGCTCAAGAAAGGATGAGAGGGGAGCATCTGTCCTATTTCTGCTGCTGGGGAAAGTTAAATAGAAAACAAACACACACAAGTTCAATGTTCCCCTTTTTTTCCTGGCCTTGCCTTTTGTCCGGGAAGACTGCAACCCAGCAAGCAACGCTTGTGCAAGATGCCCAGCCCCAGACAGCACTGGGCAGACCCAAACTGTTTGCACATCCAGACCTCCTCCCCAGACACAACCATCCCTGCAGCTTCATGCTCCCCTTTCAGGTACCTCTCCCATTCCTGCTTTCTATCTTGTATTCAGTTGCCAAGGGTTTGAATTCAGAAAAAAAAAATAATATAAAAAAAAAACAGTGCCTTAACCCTGAGCAGCAGTGAACACTTGGGAACTGCTCCTCAAGGTGCTTTTGTGATTTAACCCTGCACTAGGGAAAGTGAATGCTCATGAACGACTCCCAGTGTCCCAAGCAGTCTGCTCAGCCTCGGGCACTATTTACAGGGTGTGCTGAACTTAAATTGTTCGTGTTCACTGGTGTACTTGTGGGAGGTGGTTTTTATTTTATATTAATGGCTGAATTCAATCAGGAATGTGCCAAGATAGCACGGAATCAACTGAACGTAATTAAGCAAAAACTATTAGCTTGATTGCTAAACTAGTCTTCCTCTCGTGAATATGCATGAGAATAATTGATATTAATTCTTTTCAGATCTCTGACACATACCAGAGTGTGGAGTGTTTTTGGAAGACTAAACCTGTTCCACTGCCACTTCCTCACCGAAAGGTATAATTAGTTGTGCTGCAGGGCGATACACCTCGTCACTGATACCACACTGGGTTATCACCTAGCGAGGAAATTGGAGCAGTGCTCAAGTGATGTTTTGTCTGCAAAAACGGCGACCTGTTTAACAATTTTTCCAGAAATGCATTAGGAGAAGCAGCAAATCTGTTTTCCAGCATCAGCCATGCTAATAACATGAATAAACAGAGTACCCTTCAATGAACAACAAATCCCTGTGCATAGAAAGTCAGTGGAAATATCCTCTGCATCGGTCAGCAGGTGGTGAGCAGCTGTAATCTGCATCACTTGCTTTGTTTATTCTTTTTATTTATTTTTTACTCATTTTCTTTCCATTTTCTTTCCTCCCCTTTGTTATTAAACTGCCCTTATCTCAACCCATGAGCTCTTGTACTTTCCAATTTTCTCCCCTATCCCACTTTGGGGAGGGGACAAAGTGAGCAAACGGCTGTTCAGTGTTTCGCCTTCTGCTAGATTAAACCACAGCACTGGACTCCTCCTGCAGCACATGGGAGACTTCTCCATCAGGTATCAGCCTTTTCCCCTTCAGACTTGGAACAAGGACACGACATTCAGGCTGAAGCACTTCTGCTGCCTTACAAGCTGGGGAAGATAGACTTCTTCAGCGAGACAAAGCCTCCTGTATGAGGGCTGCAGCCCCTGCCCAGGCTGCCCAGAGCTGCCCACACGCTTACAGCCTGATGTAAGAGGAGCTTTAGTTGCATCTCCTGCCTCGATGAGTAAGCTTTGTGCTCACACAAGGGATTACAGATGATAAGCGTCTATTCCTTGCAAGTAGCCTGCAAATAAGTTGAATATCAGTGCCCTTATTTTTGCAAGAGGGGCATATGAAGGCCCCAGGTGATGGGAAATGTCACTGCAGGGGTTCCTCCAAGCTCGCAGCACCTTCCCCGTTCTCAGTCCTTTATTCTCTTGTTTTCCTGATCAGCTTCTCTGCTCTGCCTCACGCTGGCCCCCACTTTGTGTTTGCAGAGAGCAGGGCTTTGCTGTGGACACATCCGCATGTGGGTTCATCCCTCCCAAGCCAGGGCTCCCGAGGCTTCCCGGGCTGCAGCAGAGCACACAGCCCTTTCAAACACTTCATTCACGTTGTGTTTGCAGTCTCCAGCACAGATGGTTCTTCCCTTTGTAAGCGCTAAACACTGGATTAGATATCACATATTTAATAAATAGCAACAACTGTATACAAATCAAAGCAGCTAAAAACTAATCCTTGGCAATTATTCATTCACATCAATCTAAGATTAAGTAGTAAATAGAGAGAGTAGATACAGAATCTGTTTGAATGCAAGAGAAAAGACAAGGCAGCTGCACATCAGCATTTCAACAAGAGAGTTTGATCTCAGCTCAGTGAGACAGTTTTCATGCATTCAAGTTACAAATATAGGAAATGGAACCGAGGTGCGGAGATGTATATATATATTTAAAATTCTCTTTTGAGCTCAAGAAAAAGCTCGAGCTCTTTGAAGTGTCAGCTGGCAATCTGGAGGCTCTCATTATTTCTATGCTCACTGACTTCTGGGAGCACTGGGCATGACACTTACACAACAGTAAGCCTTTCCGAACCGGACGAAATAAACATCTTCCAATTTGGATAGCCCTAGGCTTTCTGATAGTTTCAAAATCTCTATTCATAGCCTTTCCTGTGCTGCTGCATCACGACATACCCCCCAGCAGAGGCTGCAGAGGCAGTCCAGCAGCACAGAGCACTGTATCCTTTTTGGATAAGGAGCACAGCTGTTTTTCATACTGTTCCTTAGGGATTTTTTTTAAATGTCTGTTTTATTGATATTTTGCCCTTCACACTAATAAAAGTCACCTGAAACTGTTTGAAAAATGCAGGTGTGCTGCCTCTTAGTGAGCATTTATTGGAGAGGGGTGGGTGGGAGGAAGAGGCAAGGTTTGCTGTAAATGGCAGCTGAACGGTGCCAGGTGGTCCATCGTATTTTAATCCACTTGCAGAATAGCAAAGACCAGCACTGAAGATTAAGGGGAATGATGCACTTCACTGGTTTTTCGCACGTTTTGAGTTGCCTGTTTCTGTACAGGGTTTCTATGTTAATATAGGATGATACCACACTACCTACTGGCTGGCAGGAATTAATCTTGTCATGAGTGTACTTCTTTGAAAGGCTGAGCCTTCCTGAGCTCTTAATTTGAGCTGATTTGACTGTCTCATTATCATAGCAGCAGATTTTGGAATAGCAAAGTTGAACCTTACTTGAACTTGTTGGCTACACGAGCACTGTTTTCCCTTCTCCTCCCCACCTCCAGCCATGAATAATAATACCAGTATCACTTTGTTTTTTTTTTTAATGCTACTGAGGCCTCCTAGTAACTGTTTGCTAAACAAACGCAAGCTAACATGGTGCGCTGGGGGAGCGGCGTACGAAGGAGCCTGATTTCTGTTCGCCAAAGATAGAACTTGGCATTCCAGGGAAACGCTTGCTTTCGATGTCCTGGGAAACTTGGGCTTTTCTGTCAGGGACGCGGTGCCTTTATCTCACACTTCCACCGGACTGTGAGCATGACAGCTCTGGGGTTTGCAAAACACATACCACGTGTGGATGAGGGCCAGGTCACTTTGTGTTTTTTTTTGCCCTGTTCTGAAGTTTAGTTGCAGTTGAGCTGAGCCGTCCCCGCCTCTGCCCGCTGTTTTCATCTCTCCGCTCGCCTCAGCTGTGCCAGCTCCCCGCTCGCTGCCGGGCTGCAGCCCTGGCATTGTTTGGATGTTTGCATTAGGATTGCACTTGGCCAGCCGAAAACAAGCTGTCCCTGTGCACACACGGCCCGTGGCTTGTCTAACCGTGCTGGTTCCTGCAGCAGGGGCATCCGTCCTGCCTCTCCCCGATAATGCTCCTCGGCAAGAGAGCGCGAGCGGCTGAGAGCTGCTGTGCGGAGCCGTGCCTCCGAGGGAGACCCTGCGATCCAGTGCAAGGTCAGATGAAAGCCACCCCGTGGGCTCATTTAGCCACTGGATAAAGCTCTGTTTCCGATCAGGTTGCATTATCCCTAACGAGCTCTGGCAGACACTTCAGCACTCTGCTGTTCCAGGGAGACAGAGCGGTAAGACCCACCTTCCCCAGGGCAGCGCTTAACTCTTTCCACGTACGCTTGCTGCTCCGTGGGGAAGCCCAGATGTTAGGTGGGTCCTCAACAAAGCACCCAGGTGGCTTATGCCAAAATGCCAGAGCAACAAAGCCAACTGCTGAGCTGGGGGATTTACCCCATGGACAAGTGTGAGCCACGGTCTGGTTGCTGCAGGAAGCATTCCTGGGGTCAGCCAGAGCTCAGCACATCTGCAGAAATGGGCACCTCCTTCTCTTCTGTTTGGCCTCTTGATGGCTGCAGCACAAAATGCCAAGAATCCCCAACAGGGCAAGGTTTGACAGACATCCCAGCTTGCTCCTAAGAGAATTCAGCATGTTTGGAAATGATACGTGGAAGAAGCCCAGCCCAGGGAGACACACAGTGCAGAGTGGGAAAAACAAACCCAACCTACACTGAGAAACATTTACAGGGGACAAAATACCGAGGAAAAAAACCTCCTCAGTATGCCAGGTACATATGTTTACAAGAACAATCAAGGGGATCTAGGAATAACCTTTAAATGGTTGAAATCAGGCACAGAACAGCTGTGAATGAAAGTCCCCAGCAGCTGAGGCTCTCCGTGGAGCGAGCTGGCAATTCCCAAGGCAGTCCCGGCCAGCCTGCCTCATCAGGGAAGCTAACATTGCCTTATTGTTTTCCTTTACTTCTTAGAGAGGAAAAACCATCCCAACAGTAGCCGTACTGGAGCCGTGTGTCCCAATTAACCTGCTGCAGGTAGGGTCAGTCTGCTCTCTCCTGCATCCCCTTCAGAGGGCACGAAGCGTGTCTGTTCCCATGGCCGCTGTCCCCTGGGAAGGAGAGGAAGGAAGGAAGGTGCTGCTCTATTTATGAGATAGTTCTGCTTTATGGCGCTGCCCTTCCTGCCGCCTGGCTGAATGGCCTTTCTTTTCTTTTTTTTTTTTTTTGTACCCTTCTCTCTCATTTCTCTGTCAGTTGATTGCTCGCTGCCAGAGGGTATTACTGGCTTCAAAAGGTTCATTTTCTGTTTCCTGAACTGCTCATCTTCTCCTGGCTCATTGCTGCTGTTGGAGGTGAGATCCGAGTCCCGGAGTCATTAGGCTGTTTGGGTTTGACCTTGAGAGCTTCCTAAGCTCACCCCATCGCATGAAGAAAACCTTTGAAAAGCCACTTTGATCACTTCAGTCACACACCTTAAAAAAAATAAATAATCCAATGACCAGAGACTATTTGATTATTTCAGTGGTAGGTAGAAATAAGCTGGAAGCACACCCCTGCAAGGCAGGTTTCAGAAATGCCAATGTCTGGGGAGCACTTGTGCACAGCACGCAGCTCAGCTTGCTGCAGAGTTGGGAGGCTCTGAGAGCATCCCGAAGTCCCAGCACATGTGGAAAATGTGATTCAATTCTGTAAATCAGCAGCACTTACGATCTGGTCCCAACTTTTGCTGTGGGTTAATTCACTGGTTGCAAGATGCAGCTCTGCAGTTTGCATGGAAACCACAGCCTGTCCTGATACAGGCCTCTGGGGGAGGATTTCCACCTGGGTTGGAAATTCCCAAATTCCCAAACTGTAGCTTTCAGTGAGCTTCTATTGAAAGCACAGGGGAAAAAATTTCTCCGTTTCTCCATTGGTTAGCAGCCTTGCTGGCTACGCAGAGCTACATCAGAATGAGGGAGATGACAAGCAGGTACGAAACATTGACAGAGCCTCAAAGAAAAGTAAGAGAAAAGAGAAGGGAATCGCCACGGGATGACAGGTTACCTCGGCACGGACAGGTCCATCGCAAGGCGGATGGGGAGGAGGAGGGCTCTGCCCCTCACTTAAGGGGGAATAAAATGGCTGCAGAATTGCTACCACTGCAGCTATGCTTGGCCGAGGATGCGTGGTTTGGGTTTGTCACTGTTAGCTCATTTCCTCTAATGCTGTGTACCTTTGTAGAAAGAATAAATAATGCTCTGCTCTGGATGGTCTCATCCTGTGCCACTGCAGATGTGCCAGGCAGGATCCCAGCTGGAGGCTGTTAAAAGGAGACCCAGATGGGTCGGGCGTGTGCTCCCATGGAATATGGAGGTGATACGCACTCTGAGAACAGTGGGACTTCAACATCCCCCTCCCCACAGACTGCAGACGTCAGCTCAAGAACGAGACTGAAGAACTTAAAGCCATGAGAGAGACTGTTCACCTGGGAAGCCTTTTATTTTTTACCAAAAAAAATTTAAACACTGGGTTCTGTGTTTGCCACTGCCCTGCCCCACCACCCTGCCCCACAAGACTAGGGAAAACTTTCTGTTTAAATTCTGCCTTTGGGCATGTTGGGTGCCAAACCAGACAGCATTAGGGCATTCTGGCTGAAAACCTGCTCCTGAAAACACGAAGAGCAGCTCAGGCTGTGTTAAACCTGCATGTAAGATACGACGCTATTGAAAACCAAATAAAAAATCACAAGTACTTGGTAAGCAGCAGCTGCTTGCTTTTACCCCGGGCAGTTTGGGAAGGGAAGGAATGGCTTCTATTTAAAGATGCCTTAATCAAATCCCATCCTGTCTACACCTCTAGATTTTGCTTCAAAACCCACTTAAACCACTCAGCTAACAAAGACCCCAGTTAGCAAAGAGAGAAGAAAACGAGCCAGCAAACCCATGCCTCTGGATTATTTCACTGCTCTGCGGAGGAGCACTGAAATGCTGACGGTTTACCTTTCAAATCCCTCAAATAAAACAACTCTTGAAAATTCCTAAAATACTATCAACAGCACCGGCAGCATGCCAGCAGGGTCGCTTTGTCAAAGTGACAGCAGGGGCCGTGTCCCTGCTCGCTGCCAGCAGCAGTGTCTGACGGCCGCGCCAAGAGGGTTTTGCTGGGGGCAAGGGGCAGAGCCCCCCCCACCCCCGCGCCACTGCACCCCTGTGGGTGGGAGATGGTCAGCCTGGCTCCCACACTGAGCATGCCACAGCCTGAGCAAAACCGGGTTAAACACGGGATTTTTCAAAGATTGTCGTATCTGGTGCAACAGACCTCCACCTCTCAGTTCGGTCTTTTGCAAAACCTCCTCTCTCGGCACCAAAAAATAATTCTGAAAGCTTAACGAGCTTAAAACTGGTGTGGGAGCATGCCCCCAGTGAAAGGCAGCCTGGAAAAAGGGGTCTGGAGGGTCTGTTGTAGGGTTCACCCATCTCTTCCGGCAGTTCTCCCTGCAGGTTTGGATGCCCAGAGGAAGCCAGGTTGGACCCTGTATCCTTCCAAAATTGCTGTTCACAGAAAGCCAATTTGGCAGCCAATTTACTTTTATGTGAAGATGGTGCAAAAATGTAGAAGAAATGGGGAATTCAGAAGGAACTATACTCAAAGAGAAATGACAAGTATGATTGCTAAAAAAGAATCTTTTGAAGAAAAAAATAACAATCCCCAGCTCCCTGTGTTTGCAGCACATTATCTGCTGGTTCAAAATCAGGCTCTAGCTGATGTTATTTTTGGGGATTTAAGCCAGACTCTTGCTGTCACCATCTCAACGTTCTTGGCTTTGTTGCTGTTTCTCTGTTTTATTATTCTGAAGAAAATAAGTCTATTAGGGCGTTCTTTTTTTGGCAGACGAACGGCTGTGTGAGCACCGAGTGGACAGACTCCAGGTGGCACAGTGGCTCAACGCATCAGTTGCTTCCCGCTGCTACAGTCAGGTGCAATGTCACAGGGATTTCCCTCCCGCAGCACAGGGCTTTATGGGCTCTCCAGGTATATCCCCGCGTTAAGCACCTGCGCTGAGCTCCAGTCCTGTGGCCAAATCCTGCCGGCAGGTTGTGCAGCCTGGATGTGGCCCCAGGGAGAGGGAAGGTGCACAGGAGCGGGTGCCTGGGTGCACGTCCCAGCCATCCCTCCACCCCTCATGGCTGGCCATCCTTCATGAGACCTAGATTTTCCCCCAAAACAGACCCTGTGTCACATCTCAGGGTCCCTCCGTGTACGTGCACAGTGCTGCTGAGCCTCTCCCTTGCCTCCCACCTGCACAGGGCACTGCAGCTGCTCGCAGGAGCAGAAACTGCGCGGCTCTGCACGGTGCGAGCACGTCCCCGCAGCAGATGGGACTATCCAGAGAACAGGCTCTGCGCCGACCTGGCGCCAGCAAGCTGCTTGTGGCATCACCTGTAAGAGCCTGATGGGGAGCCATGCACACCTCCTCCCTTGCAGTTTCTCTCCTTTAAGCCCTCGTTAGCTGCCCGCTGTTGCAGCACAGACCGGCGGTGTTTCAGGCGCCTGCCTCCGAGCGCGCCTTAATTGCCCCCTGAAAGCCCCACGCCCCACAGGTACCCGGATAATTTACAAGCCAGGTTTCCATGCCTATATTTAAAAAGGTGACCCTAGTTTGAGAAAGCATTTTTGGGGGCCAATCTGTAATTTGGAAAGGTTTAAACATGTTTTTAAGCAACCCTGTGAAATAATGTGCTGCCAGGCAAGAGCTTTGGGTTAAATTATACCCCCATGAAAATCACAGCGTGTAAAGGCGGCTGCTGGAAGTTGACAGGGCCTTAATTACGGCAGCCCTGGTGGGCGATCCAGCAGCAGAACAATCAAGTGGAAAACCTCTGCTGGGAGGCCACCGGTTAACCCTGCGTGCCTCGCACACCTCTGCCTCGCAGCCGTGCTGCTGGGGCTGGTCGCTGGGCTCCAACCTCATTTTCGAGGGAAACGGCTTCAGAGGAACCTAAGGTGTCCGTCTGCTCACTTGGGTAGGCTTCTGTGCTTTTTTTTTCTTCTCCTAGTTCAGGCTGCTCCAAAAAATAAACACAGAAACTGCTCTGCTCAATGTTTCTTGACACGGAGCCACCGCTCTGCTGTGTTGCTTTGCGACAGCAGCACTGCAAAATGCGCGCTCCGTGCGCTGCTCTGTGCTGACATCCCCAGCTTGTGACTTAAAAGCCGACGTATTCCCCCTCCCCGGCCCTCTCCCACACCATCTCCTACGGAGCCAGGAGTGTAAAAACACCGAGGCTCGTTGCTAATGGCCCAGGCAAACGATTTAATCACAGTGATGTAAAAGGAGTGAGGAACATGTAGGATGGAAAAAATGCTGGGTAGACAGTAAGACTAATGAGGTAATGTGTAAACCCTAGCGCTTTCTAACAGACAGAACGTGGTAGAGCTGACAAGTATATTGAAAGGGACATAAAAACGTAGACAAAACAATAGCCGTGGTTGGCCACAGCCTGGTTTACGCAGTGGAAATATTTTTTCCTCTGAAGGCAAAAGGGAGAAGCACCGAAGGCTCCTCGAAAGCTCCATTCTTGGTAGTACAGCCACGGCATCGCCATGGGAGATGCAAAACGCCGGTGCACAAGCAGAGCAGCTCCAGAGGCTCTGCTGTGTGCCTGTCACACAACCCCCGGTGTAACAAGTGTGTCAGGGCTCGGCAGGTAGGTCAGCATCTGTGCCCGTCGGGCAAGGGGACCACGTGTTTCCCCTTTCACTGTGAGCTGGGTGAAGAGAAAAGCCAGGAGTTTTGCCTGCTTGCTTTTACTGGAGAAACTCCTTGGAAATTCCTGGGGGTGTCTGCAAAAAAACCCACCAGGCAAAAGCTGGAGTCACCTGGTTCAAACTGCCATAGCAACTCCCCCTGCCAGCCTGCACGAGCCACTCGGTTCTCATGCCTCTTCTCCATTTTGGAGTAGCCACAGAAAATAAAAACAATAATTCCAGATGATTGTTTACGGCATATACTCAAACTGCAATTATTTGGTAAAATTCTCCGATGGCTGCAGCACAACTTGGGCTTTATATCATCCAGGCAGTTACATCAGCTACAAGCAGGCAGCGTGGTCTGCCTGCACTGCCGCTGCACCCTGGGCGCGTTTACACAGCTCAGTGCTCTGCAGTAGCTTAGACAGGGCTAAAAACATAAGAATTTAGTTATTAATGTCATTTCACATCGAGATAGCGTGTGAAACCAATCTATCATGCTAAATCTACAAACTCCAAACTGTATACATAAGGTATATTAAGGGATTTGGAAAGCTTAGGAATAGCTCCTAAGTGTCTGCATGTGTGTATAAGCACTGATTGTTTTATCTGTGAATTACCTGCCGCTCTGCAGAAACGGCACAGATAAGGAAACTGCCCTGCATTGGCCCGGCTGGGAGCAGCATTAGCGGGATGATTTGCCCGTTGCTGAGCTCTGTCCCTGCGCTTCGGGGTGATGTGAAAGCCTTGCAGCATGGCGCTGCTCTGCAGGGCCAGGGAGCCCCAGAAGCCCCCCCTGCCCCTCCACCTGCTGGCACCTCTCCGTGCCCCTGCCCCGAGGCACTGTGTTGAGCCCAGCTGATGCCCCAGGGGATCAAGGCACCCCCCCCTTTCTGCCATCTGCTTTCAGCCTCCTCCTCTAAAAGCTCATCGAAGCGCCAATCAACCCAACAGTAAAAAAGGATGCTAAGGAGCGGGCTGAATGTTGAGGTGACCAGAGCCAGTGGGAAGAGGTCTCCTGCTTTCCGTGGGTGCTACGGATGCCTTCTGGCACCTCTCCATCAGTTCGGTGCTGCATCCTGATCTGCCAGGGTGTTTTGGTGCAGGCTTTTCTGAGCTGGCAGCTCTTTTAAGAACCATAGGGACAGCCCAAGTGAGAAGTCAGCACCGGGTGCTTTTAAAACACGCCTTGTTTTAAGTGCAGCATGCTGCTTCGTGCCCCGGGGACAACTCCCAGGTTTGTGCTGCTCTCAAAGAGCACAGCCAGCAGGGCTCCGTGCCTGAGGGACCAGCAGGGCTCTGGCTCTTGCAGGCAGTAGCCCAGAAGCCGTCTCTGCTCCTAGTGGGACGTGCTGATGCATTAGCCATTCCCAAATGAATGCAGCCCTGCTCCTGCCTTGTGACATGGTGAATCCTGCAACTCCCCGCAGGAAGGCAGCCATCGCCTCCCCCATCAACGTTCACTGGAGCTCCAGCCCCAGGATCAGCAGCAGGGGAGGTGACTAAAAGGAAAGCCCACACCACAGGGCAGCAAACACGACTAGCACCCTTAGTGGGCTTTGTGAGGCCCGTGTTACTGCAGAGCGTTCACCTGGGCTGGTACTGGCAGACCTGCATACGGAAGGATGCCTTTCCCCCAAACACTCATAGCGTGCGTAACTGCACAGTTTATAAAAAGCATCCTCTGAAAAGATTTTCCTACAGGGTAAAGGCCCATTATGAGGACTTCCTGGCTTATGTGGCTGTATATAGCAGCGGCAATCCTATTATGCTTATCCTAAACCGTCCTCCACCGAACAGTGAAATGAACTTTACAGAACACTAGAAGCTTAATTAAGCCTCCAAGCCTGCTGTGAGAAGCACAATGCTAGTAAAAACTAGCTGGGTTGCAGCAGCCCCGGTGCTCCCGAGGACCGCTTGTGCTGAACATCAGCGCGAGGCTTGTGAGCGCCCACGCACGCCGGAGAGCTGAGCAGCCGTGTCCGGCTGTACGAGGGACGTCAGGGCGGATTTGAATGTCCCAGCCACTTCGTTTCAGCTGTGTACAGCTAGGTGACAAAATCCATGTTTCTCACCTCTCCCTTTCTGCACACAGAAGCCTTGACAGCCTTTGAATTGCTCTCCCAAAAGCCAAGCGCCAGTGGAGCTCCTGGGCAGGAGCCAAGGGATGTGCAGGAACGCACAGGCTGCGGGGCTGATCGTCCTGCAGTCACAGAAGAGTCTCGCTGTTGCTAACTAACAGCATAAATACCACTATAACAAACCACAACACAGCTCACAGGGCTCGGTCCTGCAAGCAGCTCACCTCCGAGTGCCATAGCAGTCTGTGCAATGCACGCCCAGCCCCGGACAGGATAAGCCCCGACCCGTTACGTTGCAGCACGTTCAGAGCGCACCAAGGGTGCTGTACCAGCCGGTGTGCGGCCAGCAGGGCTTAGCTACTGACCCTCACCGAATGTGGGTGCCTGTGACCTTCTCAGGCCTTTCCCCTGCCTTTTCCTAATGGAGGGTGCTTCTGAGGTTTAGCTGTAGAAATGAATATCTTCAGACGCTTGCTTTTTGGTGTAACAGACAGAGACAGGCTAAATATTTTGTGTTCTTGCCTCGCCTGCCTGGTAACCCAGATACTATTAGTGAAGCACAACTGGGTCATGCGAATTAATATTAGCATCTGCGTTAGCTGCTTTATTTACATCACTGTAGCTGTCAAAAGTTGTAGGTAGCTTAAAGGGGATATGGTTTATTCATGTTGACACGAGTAGGAAAATAGCTAGATCGACAAGGCTGGCTCCTCAGGACCACGAGGCCAGGCAGAGCCTGCAGGAGCACAAGGCCAAGGGGGACAAATGCCCAGGGAATGGTCCGGGAAGTGCAGGGTGAGGGCAGCAGCTCATCCCAGCTCACATGGGCCAATAGCATGGCCTAATGACGTCTGCTGGTATTCTGTATTTTCCCAACCCAAAGTGTTTTAGAAATAACAGGATGGAAGAAGCCTGATGTTCCAGAGACCCGAGCTCCAGGTGAAGCCCGTGAGCACCATCCTGGGTGCTGCTGTGTGCAAGACATGAACTGCCTGTGTCCTTCGGGCTAAGCAGGGAGGACAGAGGTGGACACTGATTTCTAAAAGGAAACTCTCATGTTTCCTAAGCTACCTTCATGTGTTCTGGGTGGAGATTTGTGCTGCTCCAAGATGTGAACCTGGCAGGTCTGCCTCAAGGTTCAAGCTGAAACTGTTCTTGATGGCTGCTCCGTGGCTCTGGGTGCTGCTGTCACACCAGGGCTAAGGCTGCCCTGTAGCCCCCAGGGCACCTGCCAGCACTGGTGCCCTGCCCTTGGAGCTCAGGTCCTCCCCCAGCATCTCCCTGCACTTCACCAGAGCTGTGCCAGGGCAGGGGCTGCACTGGAGGCATCAGGTAGAAGAGGTTAGTTTTTAAACCTCTGATCACTGTTTCAATATAATTAAGGAATTAATTAACATTCCAGCTCAGTAATTACGGAAGCTTCAGCCATACGGAGCAGTGCCTCTTTCCACAGGTCCCTGTGGCTCTCACAGAGGTCAGTGTCTGGGAATACCCTGCAGGTCCCGTTATGGCAGACAGCGATGGGCTGCGGTGTCGGTGCTCAGAGGGATCGGTGTGGGCGCAGCCAGACTGGCATGAGTCTGGGCACACAGCATTTGGGAAGAATAACGTCCTTGCATCAAGAGGAGTGCTGAAGGAACTGGCTGAGAAGTGTCCTAGTGTCCATCTAGCTGAGCGATCACTGCCAGGGCTCATGCAGCAGCACGTAAGCAGCGTACAGCGGGGCAGTCCTGGTAAAGGGGCCGGGGCAGGCGCAAGTGGAGCTTCGTACATCTCTGTAGGAGCTGCAGCCTCACCCTCTGGGTCTCCTCCTGCAGATGTGCCAGGCCCCTGCCTCCACCTTGGAGCCTGCTGCTGTAAGGAGCTGGGGCTGTCAGCTGCTGCATCTCCTGGTGGCTTTGTGCCTGAGGCCACAAACAGCATGAGCAGGTGCCACATCCCGGCCGTGTTCTGCCCCTTTTCCAAAAGCCCCTGTGGTCAGGAGCCAACCGTCCTGGAAAAAAAGCCAGCCCTGGGTTTTCATTTTATAGGAACTGAGGCAATACAAATTTCTGAGTAACAGAAATCTCAGCGAGGTGTTATTTAAGTAACTTCTGGCAGGGTGCTTTTTATCAACAGAATTCTTAGAAATGCTGTTTCTTATCCGTAGAAATTGTATCTTTTTTTTTTTTTCCAGTCTGCTCAAAAAACTAAAAGTTTTTCACAGACTGACTTTACTGGGCAACAACCCTGTTAATGCCCAGGGTGCTGAAACTCATTTTAGAACAGCATAAACAGCAGAGTGAACTTTGAGGGCACCACAAAAGCTTCTCCAGACAGGCAAGGAAGTCAGGTCAGGTTCTGGTGTTGCCAAATGGAGCTGCCTTTGCGGGAAAGGGTCTGTAGGGTGCTAAGAGCTCAGGAGTTCCCACTGCAGTGCCACCCTGCAGTGAACATCGCCTGGACCCCCTCAGTCATCAGAACCAGACAGTTTGTCCTTTCACTGTCTCGATCAGAGATCACCCCCTGTTCCAAAGACCTGCACCAGAGAGATGCAGTTGCTTGCTGGCTGAAGAGCCCAATTATCAGTGAACTGACCAAAGCAGAAATGACATCCTCCCACATGGGCCAGAGAAAACATTATTATAATCCTCTTACATTCCTGTCTCGGTTGTTACATGGATAAATTCTTAAGCAACTCTATCACAACAAAGGCAACAGCTATTTTTTAAAGCGACCTAACAAAAGCAGATCTCCAGGAATCAGGCTGTCCTGGAGCCAGAGGTACAGTTCTCTGCTGGATTTGGATACCAACTGCTGCTGGGTTTCCCTCTGCCTTCAGGAAGCACAAGTAGCCGTCTGGAAGCTTCAGCAACACACAAAAACTGCAGCTATAGTTGTGGTCGTTCAACAAAAGTCAAAATCTGTCCCAGAAAAAGGAAAGCTCTCCCTAGGACTGAGTATGTGGATGATCCCTGGACCTGCCAGCAGCCCACAATACTGGCAGGAAGAGGAATGGTGGCTGCAAAACCTTTAGAAGCAGCGGGGAAAGCCCCGCTCTACTCAGCTTTGCTGCGTGCTGTCTGGCCTGTATACTGACCTTATTCCTCAGGCAGCCTGGGCTGGTTTCTGTATAAAGATTCCCCAGCTACAAAATCACACAGCGAGAGGCCGTGGCTGTCTCTGAGTGCATTTGTTGTTGGTGAGGTGCTGCCAGGCCTTGGCCCACCTGAGGCCGTGCAGAGAAGAGGCAGAATCAGGCAGCTCTCCCCTGCTGCCCCACCGCGTGCCTCTGTGCTCCAGGAGCAGTGCGGGGACGGTGCCACAGCCTGCTAAGGGACCCAGCCAGGCCCTCGGGAGCACACCATGCCCCCTTACCCTGTGGGATTTTTCACACAGTTATAAAAAAGCACGTGCTCAGTTCAGCCTTTAGCTCTAGGCTGACTTTTAAAGACTCCAGTTCTTGCTGTACCTCCCCACCTCACCAAACTCATCTCTTTCTCCCTGACCCATCAGTGGGATTGCTCTGAACGTGACCAAGACAGAAATATTACAGCAATGTTTGTCACAATGTGCTCATTTATCAAAGCAGGAACATTCTGGGAACAAGAGTTGGCTTCTCAAGGTCTGGTTAAAACATACATGCATATTTTTGAATGTCCAGAATTCTCCTGTTCAACAATGTTTAATGAGAAGTTCCCCTTTGAGCTCAAAATACCTTCTTTTCCTAGTTTTATTAATTAATTTTAAATAAATCAGGATTTTTTTGAGATATAATGGTCTGAAAATACTGAAATAAAATGTCTTGAGTACTCTGACTCAAAACATAGGGTCTGTGGGAAAAAATCATTGCCCAATTTGGGAAAGGAAAATTTTCAAATCCTTCTATAAATTATTTCAGACTAGAAAAGGATTTCCTGCACCTCCCCACTCTTAACACCCGTGCCATAGGGATATTGCTCCATTCCTCGCATGGACTGCTCTGCCTTTGGGTGGCTTGGTGCCCTTCCCAACAGGACAAGACCCAGTCACGCATGTACCTAGAAATGTAGCTCCTGGGTGACACACGGTGTGTATTGGCTTTTCTTACTGTGTTTGAAAAGCTACATTTTAAATGATGAAAATTTTAATGTAATGTGAAATTACATTTTACTTTTTTGGGAAGTTAAATTTCTATGGGCAGCTTTCAAGAAGATGCAGAATTTTCACAGAAATTTGCAGGTTTCACCCCAATTAGCATCTCTCCCAGCAGCCTCTTCAGGCAACGTGCGATGTCGCGCTGTGGCAGACCTGCTGGGACCACACTGTAGCACTGCACTGCTCCCTGCTGCAGCATTCCCATGAAAGCCTGCTGCCACAGCCAGACTGTGCCTCCTTTTTACTTCACTAATAGCAAATGGCAAGGCTTTTTTATCCTTAATCAGCTCCTGGCTCCATAGGTGTTCCCCCATCAGTCATTTCCAGCAGTAATCGCAGCGTTAGCCTCTTCTTGCCTCACACTAAATCTAGACAATTCCCTACCAGCCCCGTGTCAGCTTTGCTCTTTGATCTCCAAGGGAAGCCTGAAATAATTATGAAATTGTGCTTTCTTTGCTGGCAGGTTTAATAACCCTCCGACTGCCTCTTTGGATGCCGTCCTGCCAGCTGTCACTCATACTTGGTAGAGGCAAATCTGTAAATATTGCCTCACCTCGTCTAAAGACCCCACGGAGGATTTTTTTAGTGGATAATTTGTTGATGTTGGTTGCACAGCCCTTTCCAGCAGAGCCCTTTGAGCTGACTCCTTAACAGAGGACTGTAAAGGCAGCTTCTGAGTTCCTGGCTTCATCTCTTCTGGTAGCACCTACCAGCCACTGCCCCGGGAAAGGAGAGGGCACTGGTTCTGGAGCTAGTCTGACTTGTCGTGTTTGTACACATACCTCGGTGTAAGACACCAGCTATACAGTTTGTTCCTCGTCGTCTTTCCAGAAACCCCACCCTAAGTCCCCCGATCATCCTCGCAGGACGCTGAATGTACGTGAACAAGAAAGGCAGGTACCGAATCGCTGCACTGCATCATCTCCCAAAGGCACCTGCAAATCCCACCCAGCAATTACACAAACCTCTCTCCCAGCACTAACAACTCCCAGGAGTGCAAATTAGATGAATTTGGAAGGCTTGGGACTACCAGCAAATGCTGCTCCTTATCTGGGGAAGGATTTGGAGCTGTTTTCTTGCTCTCTGCATTGCTGTTGGGGGCCAGGCGGTTGGTTTGGGGGCTGCTCTCCTTGTCCTGAGATCCATGGGAAAGAAAACGTAGGGAGAACAGGAAATGTATGAAGAACTTGTGGAAAAAAGAGTCAGCTCTGGCTGGTTATTTGTGACCGAGAGCTCTGAGCATCTGCTGGCTTTAGTTTTGCTAAGTGTACTTTTTAATTTTGGCAAGGACGCATGGAGCCCAGGAGAGGAATGCTCTGAGTATATAATTATAAATCAAAATATAATGCAATAAGTAAAATGAGCACTGAAAAACACCACTCGGTAACTGCATATGCCATCTACCTAATAGTTCCAGGCCGTGAGTCACCACTTGAATTAAAGAGGTGCAGCGAGGCCGAGGGCCAGCTCCACACAGGTAGTCAGGCTCTACGCCTGCCCTTGCTCCTACCTCTTGGTGAAGTCAACAGCTCCTAGATCCTAACCCTCTGGGACCCTGTGCTCATATGTGGGTGTCACACCTGGCTGTCCGGTCATGCCAGGCTGTGCCTTCCAATTTCCTGTGTTATACAGGCACAGGGTTAAACGCCTAAGAAATGGGGTCACGGGTTTGACCAGGCATCAGCAAAATGAGCAAATGACCCTGGTCTGGGTCAGGGCTAAACGTCACTGTAAAAGGCAGCTGGAACTTTCAGGAGATGGACACCTACACCAGGGCAGTCCTTTCCTACAGAAAAAAGAAGGGAGAAAGAGGAGGTGCTGCCTTGCCCTGAGGCCTGCAGCACACAGACACAGACACAGACACAGATTTCTAGGTTGGAAGAGACCTCAAGATCATCGAGTCCAACCTCCGACCTAACACTAAGTACTCCACTAAACCATATCGCTAAGCTCTACATCTAAACGTCTTTTAAAGACCTCCAGGGATGGTGACTCCACCACCTCCTTGGGCAGCCCGTTCCAATGCTTAATAACCCTTTCGGTAAAGAAGTACTTCCTAACATCCAACCTAAAACTCCCCTGTCGCAACTTTCGCCCATTCCCCCTCGTCCTGTCACCAGGCACGTGGGAGAACAGACCAACCCCCACCTCACTACAGCCTCCTTTAAGGTAACTGTAGAGAGTGATAAGGTCGCCCCTGAGCCTCCTCTTCTCCAGGCTGAACAAGCCCAGCTCCCTCAGCCGCTCCTCGTAAGACTTGTTCTCCAGACCCCTCACCAGCTTGGTCGCCCTTCTCTGGACTCGCTCGAGCACGTCCATGTCCTTCCTGTAGCGAGGGGCCCAAAACTGAACACAGTACTCGAGGTGTGGCCTCACCAGAGCCGAGTACAGCGGAACAATCACCTCCCTAGACCTGCTGGCCACACTGCTTCTTATACAGGCCAGGATGCTGTTGGCCTTCTTGGCCACCTGAGCACACTGCTGGCTCATATTCAGCCGACTATCAACCAATACTCCCAGGTCCTTCTCGGCCAGGCAGCTTTCCAACCACCCATCTCCCAGCCTGTAGCTCTGCTTGGGGTTGTTGTGCCCCAGGTGCAGGACCCGGCACTTGGCCTTGTTGAACTTCATACAGTTGACCTCAGCCCATCGCTCCAGCCTATCCAGGACGTTTAGGACCAACACGTTTAGGACCAGAAGAGCCAGCCCAAGCTCTAATCCTTGCCCTGCCAGGCTGGAGCGAGCCTTGCAGCAAGAGAGGTGATGGCCACTGTCGGGCTGCAGTCCTGGGGTGCAGGAAGCTGCGAGGAGCAGGGTGGCTCTTCAGAAAAGGCAGCTGCAGCTGCATTTTGGAAATGTCCACTTGGTGCATTAGTAAACAGAAATGTGAGGGTGAAAGGAGCAAGGATGCAGATGAGAGAGGTTTCTACTGCTAGCCGTAATGCCCTGAATGCAAGATTAAATTTCTATGAAGATAAAGAGCAGGAAAACGGTGTAAGGGTCTTTTACATTTACATAAGCACTGATTACCCCTGGTGTGACAAAGCACTCCCCTACCAAGCTGTAACGCCCAAGCAAAGCCACAAACCAGGGCTAGACCTTTTCTGTAACCTGCGCTTGTGCAACAGGAACTTGCAAAAAAGAGCGCTGCAAAATAATTCAGTGCTGCTTCGCTGTGAGGTGTCAGGGTCCTGTAGTAATAACTCATGGTGATTTCAGAGCAGCTCCAAGCCAGACAGCTTCCCCAGTGCTGGCAAGGCCATGTGTCCTTGCCTTTGGACTGCTCTCCTCCCCACTGGAATTCAGCCACCTCCGCACTGGGACACTCTGGGATTTTAATCCTGTAAATGAGGGCACCAACCCTGACCTTGAGGCTTCCCTGGGAGCGAGGGACTTGCTGCAACGTCCTTCGGTTTAGTTTCCAGATGCTCAAATATTCCCAGGAGTTGTTAATGTTTAAGAAATGAGCTGGCTTCGGTCATTGTTACTTAAATGGAGTGGCTGGCAGAAGGTAGGTACCTGAAACCTTAAGCCAAAAGGTGTGAATATTTCATTCTTCTACCTGTGGTCTGTGGCAAATGCACCGACGGCACAGTCTCTTGTTGCTCTGACTGGCCAGAAAGAGAAAAGAAAGCTGTTTTGTGACACATTTTCCTTTACAGGCTTCCAGAAAAGCTCTAGGTCTTTTTGAAACACTAGCAACAACTTGAGAAGGCTTCAAGTATTTTGGTCCCCGTGATATTTGTTCCTAAAGTACTTTACATTTCTTATGCTTGGTAAGGGCAATTATAACCATTAAACCCCATAAATCTGGGAGCGAGTCTCCTACCCACCTTGTGTGTAGCTTAAACGAAGCAGATTTGTTTACGGCATATTAAGGGCACTGGGAGGTTGGAACATTTTTTGCCAGCTGCTCCTTGTGATATTTTGGCAGCTCTCAGGACGTCATTGTCATTCCCAACATATCTCAAGATGGCTCTCAGAAGACCAAGGAAAGGCAGCCAAGCACGTCTGCATGCTCCTGTGAGGTTCAGAGGGTCTTGCACACCCCTTTGTGTCTGCTAAAGGGAAACCCTGCTTCGCTGTGCCTTGGGGCATGAAAGGTCTCCAGGTCACGAAGCTCCTCCCCCTGAATGCGAGCTGCAAAGCCAGGGAGAAATAGTACTTTCTTTTTTAATTTTTTTCCTTTTTTTTTTTCATTTTTCTTCTTTAACATTTAATCATCCTAAAGGTTCTCATTGGAAGCTTCTTAATTTCTGGGAAATTGTGTTAACTGAGATGCTGGAAATACAGCTCTTTGCTTCCAGGTTGAACATGCATGCGGGCTCTGGAAGGTCTCACAGCACACCTGGTTCATGCTGATTGCCCTTTAGTAACTGCATCTGGCAAAATTATACCCCATGCCTGTGAACTTTTTATTTACATTTATTTTCTTTTGCAGGAGGTTAACTTCTAACCCTGGAGATTGCTCCTTCATCTGATGGACCTTTCTGCTTTTCCTAAGACCTTCACGACATCCAGGATGTCGTTTGGCTGCTCCCTGTCTTGCACATTAAATTCACTTCTGATTTGATTCTGGAAAAGTAATGCCAAAGTGTTTTTATGGTTTGATAATGTATTTTCCTTCCTGACTGACAGTGCCTCACAGGAATGTGGCACATTCACCTGCAGACTCTGGCAGTGTACCGTGTGTTGTGTCCTGTGAAAAGCCTCACCCAGATAAAGCACCAAGGAGTTAAAATTGACTAAGATACTGCTGATGATCATTTGGATGTATTATCTGCTCTTGACGCTTTCACACTTGATTACAGGCAAAAGGGCCCTTGGCAGGGCTGCCAGGACAACCTGAGTTATCTCCCACTTCGCCCAGGCGGCTGGAAGTGCACAGGATTGAAAGACCTGAGTGTGTCCGTAGACTGAGCTTATCTCTCTGGCAATTTAGGCTGATGAAACAATCAGTTCCACCACTTTACAGAACAAGCTTTTAAAGCCCTGTCGTTATTAAAGGTTAAAAAAAGCTGTAGTCTCTCAGGTAGCTCTTACCAAAGCCAAACAGAGCACAAATTAGTATAAATTGGCACCTCAACACAACTGTGTAATTTGCATTTAGACTACTAAGAGTCAAATGCAAATCTTACTTTGCCAGACACAATGCTACATCGAGCTGACTGGTTTGGCGTGTACCGGAGCACTGCTGAGTCAGGAAGGCAGAAGTGGGATGGGTACGAAATGAGAAGGGGACCGGGGAGGGGTGCACGTGGATGACGGCGTGCCCGAGGGAGAGAAAGTCACAGCCAGGAGGAAAAATAGCACTTGCTGCTAAAGCACAGGAAGGAGAATTAGGCAGTCTGGGTCTTTTTCCTAATTATGGCATTTTGGATTTGTTCTGTGACCTTGGGTAAATAATTTATTCTCTTTGTGCACAGTTTCCCCATCTGTAAAATAAGGTTAATAGCTGCTGCTCAAATAGGTTGGCTTTTCTTGGCTTGGGCTAAGGAATGAGTCAGGGCAGACTTTGGCACACAGCAAGCCTGTGACGTGCTAAGAGAGACCACAGAAGTGAGAAGAGCAGGTAATTACTGCCTCTTTTACCCGAGGTAGCTGCAAGACCCCGCTGGACCAGTGGTGCGAGGCTGACCAGAAGGGCTGCAGCAAGGAGCTGCCAGGGGGCTCCAGGTCGCACCGGGGTGTGCTTGGACCAGCCTCTGCTGTGGCTTTTCCATTTTTCTTTACCAGAGAAGCAACATAAAGTGAAGCAAAGTGGGCTCTGACAGCTTTAGAAGCACCATGAGAGGAATAGCTGTTTCTTGCATTGGGCTGCAGCCTCCTCTATGACCACTTTCACTTCCACCCTTTACCTTGAAACCCATACTGCTAGTTTGGAAGGTGAAGCATAATGCAATATTGTACTTTGAGGTTTTTTTTTCAGCCAGCTATAGGGCACAGTAGATGTGTTCACCTTGGAAACTTGCTAGCTGGCTGAGGGCGATGCAAAAACACATCAAATGCAGCAGCTTGGGTCTGTCCGTACTCTCAATCCCTTTTCTGCTGAAGCTGCCATACAACACTCCTCCCCAGTCTGGGCAACACAAGTCCTTACAGAACTTTGTTCGTGTTTTAGAGCCTTGCAACTGGTGGCTTAAATGGATTTGTAGGATCAATGAATAACCATCCACTCCAGAGCATCTACTCATCTCAGTAGCGTGTGAATCATGCAGTAAGACGTGGAATATTCATATCAAATTGAGTTGATTAACACCGTGGTTGATAAAGCTGGTAGTATGGTTTGATCAAATCACTGAATTTCTGTGAATACTCAACATTTGCACCAACATACCCGAGAAGAGAATTTAATTTAAAAATTATACGAAACCCTTTTATGACAAGCTATAAATGTTCACATTCTGTATAACTTTATATTTGCTTCTTGGTTTCTATAATATCGGTAAAGTACAGAGCCTCTCTGATGGTAAGCCCCATCAACTACAAATTAGTTTTACTATGTACCCAACTATTTCTTAGTGGTGTTAAGATGCAGCGCCCAACTCATTCATACTATATTAGTGCTGGCCTGAATCCCCATGAAACAGCTTATTTTAATTTCAGTGCACAATCAAAAGAAAATTCAAGAATTGCACAATTCAGGAAAATTCAGCGAGATGCCAGCCTCTGGTGTGCTCTGTTCCACCAGCAGAAGCAGAATCGCACAGGAGGCAGCTGGGCTGGCTGGGGGCCGGTGGCAGCAGCGACCTGGCTCTGGTGGCACGGCGCAGCGTTGCTCCCTGCTCCGTTTGCTCAGACGATAAAATAACTGCTCTGTTCCCCCGCAGGGCACAGTTTTATGCACTGCTAAGGTGAACAATAAACCAGCCTGGACAACAGATCGGTTCTCCTGGCCATATAACAATGAACAGCATCCATATATTTTTAGTGAATTGCTTGGATTTCTCTATCTTTTACAAAAGAGAAGCGATGTGCACATATAAGGCAGCTCACATTTTAGGAGTTTCCTATTATAGATGTCATTCCCAATGGTTAATAACTCATCCGAGTATGACTTGAGTAGCCCACATCATCAATATTAAATGTGACATTTACTATCAAGAACAAAGTTTTGGGGCTGCTGCCAGCCCCACTCACTGAGCTGTAAATATTTTGATCATTGAACAGGAAGAAAGAGGAGCTGATCAGCCTGCACTCATGCCCGATACCAGCGGGGAGTAAACGAGTATTTGCACAGAGCCCCAAGTGGCTCAGCACCTGCAGCCTTGGCAGGAGCATCCCAGCAGTGAGTGGAGCTCCTGTGCCCCTCTGCCCGGGCTGGTAGCTGTGCTACAGAGACTGGGTTTCTGCTGAGGCTGCAAATGGGTGCACGGGGAGAGAGGAAGAAACCCCTCCTGGGTTTTAACAGCACTGCAACCAGGAACACAAATGTTCACGTAAACCTGAACACTGTGCAGGATGGGAACTGAGGAACCCCACTGTCCTGGGGCAGAGCTCCTGGCCCCCAGCCCCCACTTTCCAACAGGTCCCATGAATGGGATCAGCAGCACATCACCTTCCCTCCTCGAGACCAGCAAGCAGGACGTCTGGCAAGTAATTCATGCAATAATTTCACCCTCTTATAATCTTTTGCAGCTATAGTTTGCTCATGGCTGTGTCCAGCCTGGAGCTCCAGTTGCCCGGGGTGCCTAAAAATTAATTAAATCACAAGTATCCATTTCTGTCCCTAAACATTTTGGTGCCTCCATGTTTACTATGCATTGCTGTTGCTATAGCTACTTTACAGTTGGATTTGTTTGTTGCAGGGCGATCCCTGCTGAATGTTGCACACAGGTACAGACCCAAGAAACTGCTCTTGTTTGAAATGCCTTATCACTCTGTCATTATACTTGGCACCCAGCTATGACACCGCAGAGCTTATGAGAAGAAAAACCCTTGGGAGTGCCCCCCACGTTAGAGTTTCTTCCTTGCATTTCACCCTTCCCAACTGAAAAGGCAGCAGGGGAGGCTGAGCCTTCACTCCAGCTGGGAGGTGGGGATGACAGGAGTGGTGCTGCTGAATAATGGATTGTTCAGCTCAATGAATGTACTGAAAAACAGCATTTTGGCTTAACTCAAAATATTTTGCTTTGCCTAAAGAAAAAAATTTGTTTTGTTCTGGGTTACTGAAATTAAGTTTTATTATTATTATTATTATTATTATTATTATTTATTTTAACCAAGAAAAGTTATCTTAGCACTGTTTCAAAAAGAGGGAGGAACCATTTCATTCAGAAAATATCAGAACAAACCACTTCCTTTTACAACTGTCCAGACAAAATATGTAGAACTGAACAACTCCCCATGGCTGCAAACTGGGCGATGCCCCCAGCTCCTCCTGAACTGGAGTGTTTTGGCAAATACACAATTTGCTAAAAAATGTCACTTGGCTATAGCAGTAAGGGAACACCAAACAAATACCAGTGAATTTTTACTTTGATTTTTTATTTTTATTTTATTTTTCTAGAGACTATTATATTAAAGGGAAGGATTTCTGGAAGAGCACCGAGCATGTTTTCATGAATCTGACCTTCTAACTACACATGACAAATAAGTATGGAAGGTCTCATTACTGTGGAATGGCACTGTATAATACAGACTGCAAATACCAAACAGCCTCATTACGCCCATTATCATCTTTTATCATTGTTTAATTGTGTGTATCAGTTTTTAATAAAGAAACTTCATGTGCCTATGAATTAGACCATACTGAGAGGGGCCTTTATTGATTGCAGAAACATCACCGGGCTAGCTGGGTCATCTGGATACAGAAGCAAGGTGGAGCAGAAGAAAGCATCTTTGTTATTCTGGGCTGCATGATGAACAGAAACACTTGTTAAACTTTACTCAGTGTCACTTAACGTTATTAGCCCTCCTGGACCAGAGTGATTTTACTGCTCCTCCAAATAATGACAAATGGTGCAGCTGGACAGAGCTGAGCTATTCACTCCAGTGATAATTGCTGCACAATGATATTAAAGAAGCATTCACCAAAAACTTCCCCGGTTAATGATGTTTAATTCATTATTAAATGCAGCTCATTACTGTTGGAAAGAAGGCCATTTAGCAGCCATCAGCTTTGCTAATATTGCTGAGTGTCTTGCAGTGGCCAGACAGCAGGGGGGATGGCATGTTTTAGAAATGTATTTTCACTTCGGAGTAAAAATGGAAAAATTTCTGGCAGTGTTTTGAAAAGAAATAATGTTGGCCACCATCTGAACCGCGTTTCCCTGTACAACCAGAGCAGGCAGCTGTTTGCTCGCTCTCGGAACTAACATCTCCTTTACACGAGGTATGAAAGGTGTAATTGCACTGCAGGAAAATCTCCCTGCGGTGGGTTTGTGCCCCTCTTGGTCCCCAGTGGCTTTGCTGCGCCGCAGGCCCGGGCACTGTCACCATGGCCTGGCTGCACAGCCCTCCTCTCTCCAGCCCACGTTTGGCAGTGAATTACCAGGTTTCTCTGGGGATTGGTGGTCCTGCTCCCCCAGCTGCTCTCCCCAAAGCAGAAGCCACCCAGGACAAGGCTTTTCTCCCCATCGCAGAGGGCCGAGCCGTGTGGAGGGCCAGGCCGCTTACATGAGGAAGCCCCCCCCGGTGTGCCCAAGCACCGCAGGGTGCTGACATAACCCGGGCTGAAGGTGAGGCCAGATGGTGCTCCACTTTCGAAGCTCATTAGGGGAAGGTGTTTGGTGACTCATGTCTAATTCCACGCTAATGTTCCTGCAGGTTTGGCTCCCGGCCCCTCTCGCCAGCTGGAGTTCCCTTCAGACCCCGATTGTTGTTGCCCCGAGAGTACTTCAGGTAAAGAAAGAACAAGGCTGCAAAATAAGCCCTGGGCCTGGAGAATAAAAACAACCAGGCTGTAAACTCTCCCAGTAACGTGTCCTTGAGACTCCATTATCACACCGGAGCAACCATCCTGCCACCACAAAATCTCACTGCTCGTTACAGAGAAGAATGAAGGAGGGGCTGGGATGCAGGAGACACAAGCCTCCTTCTTGGGGTGGCCGCAGGGGCTCTCTGGGGCTGGGTAAATTCGATGATTTTTGTGAAAAATGGATGTGCTAATGCTACTCCCTCCCTTCTCCCATAACTCATCCTGAAACAGGCGGAGCGCGCCGTGCGGTCGGTTGCTGCTGTGCAAAGCAAACAGCAGCTGCCCCACTGATGCAGCTTGGGGCTGCTCGCCATATGTTTGCAGCAGGGCCTTCCTAGATACTGCACAAACATTGCTTAATTAAACAGCAGGTAATTCTCCTGGAAGAACCGAATAGTGCTATTACCATCAACAGGTGCAGACACAGAGTCGGGAGGTAACGGCTGCCCCGTATCTGCTCGGTGCTGTCTGTAAACACGGGTGTGTGTCTGTGGGGATGGTGGGGACAGCTCCTGACTCCAGCACCCCCTCCGGGTCGCACCCAGCCCCGTGCGCTCTTCTTCTCACTTCCCCATTCTGAAATCTGCAGTATTACCCAAGGACTTTCTCCGTGACAAGCTGAGACACCTAAATGAGTGATCCAAACACTTGCTTTTTTTTAATTTTTTTTCTCCCTTTTTTCCCCTTCTGATCCTCCCAGAAGCCAGATTCTAGAAAGCACTTGAGCAGGGCACGAGCTGTGCCCAGGCACTGTCCAAAACCACTCCAAAGGCTGGAGGACGCGGTGCGGGCAGCCCGCTGCACCCCCTGCTGCTCCCCAGGGACGTTCCCTGCTCCCTCACCCCATGCCTGGGTGCTGAGTTTCACTACCAGGTGGCAGCTTAGGATGCAGAAATGTGGTTAAATTTAACAAAACAACCATTAACCGGGCCAGTGGGCTGTGAGCAGGTTAGGAGATAGATCTGTTAGCATGCAGTACAGTTACCCAAAGCAGTCAGAGACACTGGGAAGGAACTGGGCTGCTGTAGAGAAGACTGGTTTTGTCTGGTGTGATGGGCATGCCTGAGAGCTCTGCTCGGTTTGGAGCTCAGCCCTCCTCAGACATGTTACCGAGAGCTGAGGGAACCGAGGTGCCAGCTTTCTCCGAGGAGGTATCTCAACACTAATTCACATCTTTGGAGCTCAGAAATTGTACAGGGTAATGTCAGGTTATGAAACAGGCCACTGATTTGCCCTGGTTTAATTAAGATAATGAGAAGTGTAGGATGATGAGCTATGGTTCTAGACAGCAGGAAAAAAAGGAAGAAAAGGGATAAAGAGCAATTACATTTGGAACAGAGAAGTCTCTACAGAGTTAGGGGCTGGGGAACAGGCTGTGATGGAGGTGATGTCTGCAGGAGATTTATAGGGACCCAAAATAGACCAGGGCAGGACGGGGTGAATGGATCAGTTTGGTAAAGCAGGGCCTTTCGCATCCAGAACGCAGGTGCCAATGCAGCCTGCCGGGCCTCTCAGAGGGCGTTCAATGTGTGGAGGAAAAACCAGCAGGCAAACCTCAGCACATTTCCTAGCAGAGACGATCAGAAGCTCAATCATCCTGGGAGCCTGGGGAGGTCCCTGCTGAGGGCTGCTCCCCACCTTGCTAGCACCACCACGCTGCCACCTGCCTGTAAACCTTGCCCAGTGTTAATGTATAGTTTCCAGAGGTGAGGCTGCCAGCTGCAAGAAACCCCAGAGTATATGCCACGTGTTGAGCAGTCCCCTGGGTCTCTGACAAACAGCTCAAGAACATGTTTAAGTCTCACAGATTTCAGCAGGATTTGTGTGGACCCAGCCCGAAGCATCTGTTCAAGTGCTTTGCTGAACTGGGTTTATCCACCTCCGGTACCCAGACACAGAACGGAAAATTTCTTCTTTAATGCAAAATGCTGGGAAACCCTGGACAAAATCAGTCTTACCATGAGGCATTATTAACTCCACTCGCTCTGGACTGAACCAGCAGAGGTTCAGTACCTTCTAGGCTAAACACAGTCAGTCCTTCCCTGAGCCTCATTTCTGTCCCCCACTGTGATACAGTTCTGATGAACACGTCTGTTAGGGAGAGCACTGAGCATGTTATTGGTGTTTGCTTAGGAGCAGTAACGACAACAACGATGATAATACCACCACCACCACACTGGCACCACAAGTGGCATGCCTGCATTTCCCATTTTGTAGCAAACACTGTTTGCTTTTCCTATGCCTTCCTTTCAACACATTGCTTTGAAAAAAACACCCCTCAGCCACAGCCTTTCCCCGCAGCATCCCTTTGGGGGCAGCTGAAAAGCGGATTCCAGGAAATCCAGATCACACGCTGCAGTGGGAAAGAGAAGAAACTCCGAATGGGTCTCTATGTGCCAGCTACATAATTCACCAGCACCATAATTAATTCAGATCACTTAGTTTTACAAGAAGTCCTTCAGCAGTGTAATTAAGCTTATCAGTGATCAAATTGGGTCTGACTTCAGCATTAGAAGAGCAGCCAGCGAGAGAATCAGTAACAACAGGAGCAAAGAGGAGGGAGAGTTTAGACTAGAGACAGTTGGTCAATATTTGGGTGACGTGAGACTCATTATATATCTCCTTAATAAACATGCATTTAATTTCTGTTCCACTGTGTCTAATTCACTTCTCTGATGTTGTATTATCCTGCATTTCTATGCAGTTTTTATAGGTTGAGTCCCAAGAGCCATAATTTATTGACATTAATTCATAAATGTTTAAAAGGGCAAGAGAGACTTACTTAATCAGAACAAATCATTTCCCCTTTGTTTGGACTTGTTTAAAATCAGTTGCTTTCTACTTGATGCAATTTAAGTGACTAATTATGACTTGATTTTCTCCCCTCCCTATCCTTTTGATTCATAATCAGCGCTTTCAGCTAATGAATTTCCCATTCTCAAAGAGCCATTAAAGACTTGGTCTTCTCCATGAATACTCTTATTTATGCAAGTACCCCATCGGCTTCAGAGAGCATCAGAGTGATTAATTCACAAATAATTTATATGACAAACGTTGCTTCCCCTGTCCCCCCTCCCCACCCTTGCAAACAGCCTGTGGGCGAATCCAAAATTTCTCAATTGTTCATTATTTGGAGCTATTCATGAATTTTTGTCAGTAAATAATTTTTGGCCCCAAAATTGACTGTCTGTAACCTGAATGAAAACATTTTGTGTTCAGTTGGTCAGCTTCAGGAGCCACACGGCCTCACTTCAGCCCACAGACAGGGGGATTTCGATACCTAACTGCCACAAAAGCGACGGAGAATTTTACTTTCTGACATCCAAAATGACAGCTAATTCCGTATTATCTTTAATTATTTATCTGCAAGCCCACTTTGAAGTATTTTAGGCAAGAGTTACATAAGAGCAAAGTATTGTTATTCCTTCACGTGCCCTGCTTTTCCCCGGGACGGTGCTCCTCGCTCCCGGGTGCGCTGCGCTGCAGTCGTAGGCAGATCATAGAATCACAGAATCATTAGGATTGGAAAAGACCTCCAAGATCATCTCGTCCAACCGTGCCCCTACAACCAATATTACCCACTAAAACATGTCCCTAAGCACCACGTCCAACCTCTCCTTGAACACCCCCAGGGACGGTGACTCCACCACCTCCCTGGGCAACCTGTCCCAGTGCCTCACTGCTCTTTCTGAGAAGAAATGTCTCCTCATTTCCAACCTGAGCCTCCCCTGGCAAAAATATCTTGACTCCTGCTCACCAGGGCTCAGGGAGAGGATGGGTATGCACTGCAGGAACAGCCTCAGGCACTGACATAGGAAAGATTAACCTGATTTCAGAGAGCTGTTCTCCCCCCAGCCTCTTCCTTCCCCACTTCTTGCCGTGATGCCCAGGACGCTGCACACCTGTAGTGCTGGGCACATGGAGACTCCCGGCGTCACTCTTCGCATCTTGGGTACTTGAGCCCTGGCAAAGCGAAGATTTTATTAAAGGCAGGCTGCTGCAAGCATCTGCAGGGCCAAGTTAAGTGGAGTGCATGAGCTGTAAAGAGAAGCTTTTTATTTGTTGGGAGATTGGATCATTATCTGCCAATGAATTCCAAGCAGCCACTTACTCTCGTCTTTCTGTGGAGGGCTTTTCTGCTCTTTGGACTCAATACCATATGTAAATAGAATTGATTTAGCTCCCGAGAAGACGCTCCTCCAGCGAAGGAGAACAACAGAGCTCTGCAGAGGGAGACTTGCCAGGACACATGCCACATCTGTCCTTGAGCAAGGGGCCCTTTTCATGGAAAAATCCTTCACATGCAAGGCTTGCTGGTGGCTAATGGAGCCCCATCTAATGTAACTGAAATGACTTCCTCACCTTCTCTCTCTGACCTTGCTGGTTGCCATAGAAAATGGGCAGATGAAACCCGGAAAGAATTTAAAGGAGAACTTACTTAGCTAAATCGAAATTTTAGCTATAGAACCTGTTCGTCAGCCTGGGTTTGAGACTAGGGATGCTGACTTTTCTTTGCTGGCCTCACTATTAATAATTGAACAGTGGTATTGATAAAGCATACATTACTAATTGACTTAAGGAAAGGGTCAGATGAATGAAGGCAGCTTGGCAAATGTCACTTTGGTTAGCTACAGGCTCTGGTCTGCATGTAGATCAGCGTAACTCAGCCTGCATTGAAAGGGATGCTGGCATCTTCTGGGTATATTTCCACACGCCCTTCTGCTGTCACTTGTCCCTGACAGATGTAGGGCTGCTCTGAGGGCAGTTGTGGGGACTTGAAGCAGCTCAGCCTGGTAGCAGAGAAGAGGAAAGAGGTCTCAAAGGCTTATTAACATGTGTGTGGGTCTGGGGGTTTCCCACTCAATTTTATGGCCCCTCTGGCCCTTTCTCCACTTAACAACATTGGAAAAAAGAAAAGTACATATCTATTATGCATCAATAACCTTGTTGCCATGACAACAGCAGTATCTGCAAGCACTAGGAGTATTGTGAGCTTTTAGGTAAATGAGAAGTGACACCCTGCTCACAAAACGGATCTCCTGGGTTAAGCAGGTGAAGAAGAGCTCAAGTCAGCTGCCAAAGGGCAAAGGGCTGGATAGATGTGTTTTCTTTCTTGAAAAAAAAAATCCTAATCACAATAGATATTTCATCACCATGCCTTTGGAAAGAAACCAACCTCTGAGGTGTCAGCTCCACGGGAGAGCATGCAAGACACGCGTGCCAGTGACAGAGCAGAGGCAGCACCGTGTCATCCATCAGAGCTCTTCGACTATCTGCAGCTCACTGCAGTGCATGCCGTACGTCTGTCCTGTCCCCACGTCTGCTGCAAAACCAGTCAGTAGTCCAGGGCCTCATTTTCCTAAAAGATTTGGAAAGTTCCCAAGTGCCATTTTTGACTTTCATGAATGAACGGTGAACAATGACTCATCTACCGCAGCGAGAGCCAGCGCGTAAGCACGGACACGGGCACAGACATTCCCCTTGCCAGGGGTCAGCTGTGGTCCATGCCAGCATGGATCGGTTACACAATGGATCGTCCGAGAGGCTGCGTTCATCGTCATCTCCTGGAACAATCAGGAAAAGACAAGATCAGCTGAGGCCTCTACACTTCTGCTTTTCGTTTGCAGTTAGCTGCCTTTTGCTTTTCAGCATCCCGTGGAAAGACAGAAAGGGAGTGCTGCAAGAAGTCAGGGGGCTGCTGAGACTTTGTGCTGGGAGAACTGGCCTCTTGCATCCTTGGTTGTTCATCCTTAAGAGGTAAAAGAACTGCAAAATGAATGTTGGGGCTAGGTGTGGTGTTGTGTTTTGTGTGTGTGTGTGTGTGTGTGTACGTGTGTGCTTTATCAAACCCTACACCTTCCAAAAGCAAAACAGAATATGAACACTCAGAATTATTGCTCTGCCTGGTGCACAGCACAGCTGTATCCTGAGGCCTGGATGCCGTCTTTGCCTTGGTAATCCTGTTTTTGAAGTCTAAGGAGCAACCATTTGGGATTTAGTTCGACAAGCCCTTCCCAGCAAGTGGAGGTCTTCTGCCAGCTCAGGTAGCAGCCGAACACAGGTACCGCTGGGACTGGATTTCCCTTGCCTTCCTTACACAGCCCCTGTCTCCAGACACACACCTAATGAGCTTAATGACCCTGATTACATCAGGGCTGATCTGCTATTCAATGCTGGCAGCAATAGCCCTGTTATCAACCAGCACCAGGGAGAAATCTCCCCCTTACACCACATGTAAGCAAGCAAGGAAGAAAACACACCAGAGGCTCCCCCTCATCTTTGAAGCATTGTTTCAGGGATTTTTTCTTCAAAACATTTTTTGAATAGGAGCTGCAAGTACTCAGTGCAACCAAGATTAACGGCCTTGGTTTTATCCCAAATATGCATTGCTCAGTCTCAGTTTTGTGCTTCTGGAAAAGGATTTCTGCATTAATGGGATCTCTGCGATGTTCCCTCCCTGCATCGCTGCTCTCCATTCCTGTGGCTGTTTCCATGACCATCGTGTCGAGCACTGGCGAACTTGGCCAGTGATTGGTTCCAAATTTATTTTTAAAAACCATTTTGCACTGCACGGTCAGTGCTGCCAATGTAAATCTCTGTTGGTGCCAGCTGGGGGACAGAGGCCAAGAGGTCATTCCTGTCCTCGGTGTGGGATGAAGAAAAGCCCCAACCCTTTCCTTCACTCGCTTCACTGGCACTGCTGTGCCTGTGAAAGGCTTTGCTGGTGGGGAGCGTACATGTATGCTGAACCCTGAAAGCGACCCCTCTCATGTGAACTCATGACTCCCATTTTTCCCTGCAGAGAACTGTAAAAAAATTTCCCTCGCTGACCACTTCTGCCCTCCACGGAGCAACTCCAAAAATGTTCCACTGAGCAGAGACCCTCAGCAGATCCCTCTCTGGGAATTACTGGAGTAACTAGGAGATATTCTCCCCAGGGAAAAAACCGAGGCTTTTTTGCTAAACCATTTTTTCTCCTTACAGAAAAATGCTCCGCAACTTGAGTTTCAAAGACAAGGTGTAAATCTTTCTTTCGTGCCATCAGCTGCTCCATGGCTCTTCTTACTTTTCCAACTGTTTCTTAACAACCCAGCCACTGTAAGAAAGGGAACCCTTGGCTCACGGCATGCCTCGAGAGCCATAGCTAGATGTGGCTCCGCCTGATCAGCCTAGGAACCCAGCACAGCCCCCAGGGGACCAGGGAGATGCGCAAGAGGGAGCCTTGGCAAGGAGCTCTTAGAGACAGCAGGAGCATGCTGAGGCCTTTGCTGGCCTTTTTGGCCAGTTCTGGAAAAGAAGGGGGATGTGGGTGCAATGTCAGCCTGTGATTCCTAGCTTGTACCTTTGCACTTAATTTTACTGAAAATCAGTGTTTGCCGTTACTCCAACTCAGACATTTGCCACACACACCTCTGTGCTGAGCGGCATGATCCTTAATGCTACTGTGAGCAATTGGTTTTACAAGACTTGCTTGGGGAAGACAGAGAGAACAGTATCACCTGACTGCACAAAGCACAGACCGGTATGTCCATGGGGATGTCCTACACATTCCTTTGCCTTTCTGGAGCATGAACCACTCCTGAATCACCAAAGAAATGTACGTTCGCTAATTTAAGACAGAACTAATTACACTGACTTAAACATGAAATCTCCAGGATGCCTTTTACAACATTAATATCTCCTTGTATAGTAACCTTATTATAGGCAGAGATAAGTGACCCCACCACAGCGCTGGCCTTGTTCAGGTTTGTCAGTAAGTATAAGAAGATTACCATATACATCTTATTTCTGTTGCGATAAGCGGCTTAGACAATATGACTAAGGGTCACTCCATACAATAGCGCTGTATAAGTATATATAATTTTCTGGTGTGCAGTGAAGTGAGCTGAAGGTTTCCAGTATGCCACTTCAGGTCTTTGCCATTAACCATGCAGCTCCACGCTAACACTAGAGCGTGTCGAGAGGCAGGTTTTTTCATTTCCCACAGGAAATAAGGACATTTTGACATTTACTACCTAACAACATTGCTGAAAATATAATGTGTTTCAGATAAATAAAAGCATTTTGAGAATACTGAAAAAAATTTGTTCCAACCATAACCTTAAGAAATGCCGTGCTACCGTGGGTGACAGAAAATGTGATGCATCTTGGAAAGAAAAGCCATTCGAAAGCTGAATCAAAGTTGTATTACCTCAACTTCATCAAGAACAGCATCTCCCTTCCTGCTTTATTCTGAAAACACATCCCCAGAGACATTCCCCCTCCAGAACAGGTGGGTGAAACACCTCCCCGTAGTCCCGGTGCTTGCACAGGAAGCAGACCCCAGCATGGGTCCTGTCCCCCAGCAGAGCTAACCAAACTTAATCAGGATAGCACACAGCCAGCACACAGAAATGCAAGTTTTTTAACAAAACATGAGCTTCTAGAGGCAAAGCGCTTTACCGGAAACTACCTGGGCAATTCTGAGACATTAAATACTGCCGTGGAGCTGCTAATTTCCTGGCGGGTAGCAGTCAGCATGGCTAAACCCGCCTTTCCCTGTGTGATCCCACTGCAGGGACCTCTGGGGAGCTGCTGTATGGGGTGTGATGTGCAGCAGCCCGAGCACAGAGAGGCAGTGAGAGCAAAGCCACGGCAGCATGGGCTCCGTTTCGGCCAACCCGATACCTGCTTCTTCATGAGAGAGAGCAGCCCAAACTGATCCCCACATGGGGAACCACAGGACTTCAGAAAAACAGTGCAAACCTTGTCTTTAACATGAACTCAACAGGACTGAGCAGAGGTTTCCAGAGCTCTGTAACTCCTTCACCCAAACCCAAGGAGCAGCCAACAGCCCCTGCATTTCAGCTCCATCTCTGAAGTGTGTTATCATACCACCGGCTTAGGAGTACTTCAGAGCTGTGCTTGTATCGTCCAGGAACATTTCTAGTCTGCAGTGAGATGCATTAGCAAACAGGTCAAAATGCCATTTACTGAATCTGCCAACGGAAAGACAGTATGACATTAAAGAATTCAATAGATAATGCATCTCAGGAATCAACTGAAAGTTAACTGACCCATGGTCTGATTTTGTGAATGCTTGCAAATGTCAAGTTATGGGTTGCAAAAGGAGAACCTGGGGTATTATAAGTGTACCAGCAATTGTCCTAATTGAGGGATTCCCTCAGGTCCCTTAAATGAGGTAGAAGAACCACAGAACTGGTTTTGGTTATAATGAAGGTAAGTACTGTGCTCCTCACTGCACACCCACCCTGACCCCTGAAAACCCACTGCTCACCCACATCCAGGCAAGTGCAGGCATAAAGAGCAACGCAGGAACTCAAGGAACAGCCTAATTCACAAGCAGGATGATACCTATTTAACATGCAGCCACTTCAAAATGCACCCTAGCTCGTGTAGGACGACACCTATGTGCAAAGCTGCAACTTCAGAAGTGAAGAAGGAGTAAATTCCTTTCAAGTTCCCCCTTGCTGCAGGCACAAAGGCTGCACCAGGAGCTCTGAGAGACCCAGCAGGTCTCGGTTCAGAGGTGTGTGGCTGGTGGAATCGCAAGGAGATGCCTCCAAGGAGAGCTTCCCCGGGCTGCTGAGCCTGGAGCCATGCCTTCCCAACCTGCAGTTTACACCGTTCTGCACAGGACCCAAAACCTGCCCTGCCTGGGAATCCCTCCTTTACAGGACAGAGCGTGATGGAGCATCTCAGGGTCCTGTGCTTGTGTTTCTCGCCTGCCCTGCTCTGAGCAGACAGCAAACGAACCAGACACACAGTGCTCCGTCCCACGGAGGAGAGAGTTACAATGTAGAGAATGTGCCAGGCAGGGAAAAGTCACCCAGGCCTCCTTGGGCAAGCTGGCAAGATACTGGGACTTGTTTTTGCAGATGTGTCCTGATCATTGGGTGCACCACTTCAGTAACAACTGCAGATAATGAGAGAAATCAAGCCCAGAAGAGACCCCAGCCAAACAACAGCTCCACAGCAGAACCAGAGTGCACGTGGGCTGCACGGGCTGCTGGTTCGGAAATACTCGGCCAGCACTTCCAGATGCCGTGGCTCTGACCAGTTCCCATGAGCCTGTAGTGGGCAGGGAGGCTGGGACGGGGTGGTTGGAGCCCCCTGCTCAGCCCCACTGCCCGGCAGGGGCTGGAGATGCCGCTGAGGAGGGCTGGGGCCTGCCCTCCTCTGACCTGGCTGCAGGCCCAGCCTGGCCAAGCCAGTGGCCCTGCAGTTCCTGTGATCCTGGGTATAATTACACACACCGTGCATCATTCCAGGCGGGTTCCTTTTGAAACCGAGAGCTTAATTGTGACCTACATTTTAGGCCCTGGCCTGTGGAAGTTTTTTGAAACGCCTTTGAAATCCGCTATGCTAAATGGCTCCGCGCAGGAGAAGGGAACCCATCTTTTCCATTTTGTTCCGCTCTGCCCGTGCCCTACGGATGACTTTTATTCTCAGCATTGTGTGTGTCAACATCCTCTTGCATAAACCAATTGATAGCACAGGGCTGATGAGGCCTCAGGCACCCTTTTACAGGGCTGAGATGGGAACTCCCTCACGCTGCCCCACGAGGTGCCCGCCATATGCTTGCCTCCACGAGGTGCCCTCCAAGCCTGGCCACATCCAGAGGGGTCCGGAGGGGTACAGGGGTCTGTGAGGGGTCCAGAGGGGTCCAGGGGTCTGTGCCACAGCTGGGGAGGGAGGACAGAGGCAGCGTGCAGCCAGCACAATGCCGGGGCCAGGGGAGGCCGAGCGCAGGATTTGGATTTGCAGGCAGCCTGTTCTCGCTGGGAAGGGGACCGTGTCATTGAGAGGGAGCAAGAAAGGGGAAAGGAGATCATGTTTTCTCAATGCTCTTATCTGAAGCAAACCCTTAATAAGGATTGGGATGAGCCCGGATAGAAGGAGGGCTGCTGCGACACGGTGAGAGGCCGGGGGCAGGCGGGGGGCACGGGGCTCACCTCGCGGGGCAGTGCTGGCATGCAGCCCCCTGCCTCCGCTCACAGGTGCGTGCTGTGGGGCAGGCAGTGCTGCCCGCTGCCTCTTGGCCTTGTAGGAAAGGGTGGGTAGTTCACCTGGCTGACGGTGACCAATATTGCCAGGAGTCGTCCCTTCTGTGGGTAAGCGGGGCTGGGAGAGGGTGGGAAAGGGTTGCAATGAACCCCAAACCCAAAGACAAGGGCGAGAAGCAGCTGCACTCCTCTGATACCTCCCTTCTTTCCTTGCCAGGACCCCCAGTTCTCACCCTGCTGGTCCTCTCAGAAGACACCTCCATTAGCCAAGGGTTCCTCTTACAAACACTGCCTGGGTGGGAGCAGGGACATGGGATGTTTACAGGCCACCCTGCAGGATACCAGACCCTGGACCACACTCACCCCAGGAGAAGATACTGGGGTGAGGTTTGTGCCCAGTACCATGCACTCAGTTTTTTGCCTACCACCCCCACAACACCAGCAGTTGTTAATAACCTCCCTGAGAGCCCAGCTTGCCCTTTCGAAGTCTCCCAGGAGGAGCCGTGCTGTGCCTGACCCATGAAAGAGGGCTTTAGCCGCAGTGTTAGTAGGGCACAAATGGGAATTGCTCTCCTCGTCCGTCACCCCTTAGCGGCTGCTCTCAAAGATGCATGGAAAGGGGGATTAAAGGATTGAAAACTCACTGGGTATTAGAGCTACAAAAATACTCACAGTGCGTGCTGGTTTGGGGAGGCTAGGTGAGAGCGGTCGGCATAGGGCAGCGCAGAGCCTGGCAGGGGTTTCCATTTCTGGGTCAGGGTCTGGGGGATTTTGGTCTCCCCCAGTGTCCCCTTCCAGGCTGCTAAAGGGGCTGAAGCACTAATGCACTGGGAACCATCAGTCATGGCAGAAATTCCTCTCTGAGGGCTTGCAGAGCTCTGCAGTGCCATTATTTCCTCCACTTAAAACGACTGGTAATCAAAAGCCTTGTTTGGAAAGCCCCATTTGTGCCTCATGCAACCCCAGGCTCTGATGTATGCTAAAATCCCACTTTAATTATGCATGAAATGTACGTCTTTGGCTTTTAGGGACAGAGGAAACAGTTTTGTCTTGGGAATAACAGGATTATTTTGGCCTGGAGTCAAGAACACGCAGCCCATTTTTTGTTCTTTTCACTTGGTTTTGGGTTACTTTCTAAGTGCAGGCAGCTGTTTGATGAGGGCCCATTTCATACAGAAAAGTTTTTGTGTTCTTGGCAAATTCTCTCAATGCACCATTTCACAACCAGAGCAGTCGGCGCTGTGCCTCCCCCCAGCCCCAGCACTGCTGTCCCTTGGCTCTCGGGGGACTCCAGAGGACACACAACTGGTCCTGAGCTGCAGTCCATCCCTCCACATCTGAAAATCCAGCCATGAATCCTCCCAGCTGGGCACCTAAGTGGTTTTTAAACGGCCACTCAGCACGGCGTGGAGCAGCTTGCAGCCCTTCCTTGGATATGGAGAGCCCAGCTCCACTGGACGTGTCCATGCTCCCCTCCTCCTCCTCTTCTCCTCCTCCTCCTCCGTGCTCTTGCCTCTCCTACCCACTGCTGGCTGCCACCTTTCTCCTCACCAGTCCCTGTGCTGGTCTGGAGGGCAGTGGGACGTGGGCCAGGTGGTGGCAGGGCTGGGGTCTGACCTGCCACCACAGTTCACGGGGACTGAGAGGGCCACCAGCACCACACATAGGAGCACACGTGGTGAGGACAGGGGGCACAAAGCCAGAGGGGGGACAGGGCTCTCAGCCACAGGGTTTGCTTCCCCAGAAGGGAGGAAGAAGGAAATCTAAGCACCACAGCGCACTGCTGTGGGCGTCTTGCTCACAGCCTTGCTTTCAACTTCAGGAGCATCCCAAGAGCTGCCTATTTCCAGATCATGCTTCCAAGGAAGAGCAAACAATGCCGAGCTGCCATGATATATTTAACGATGAATCATTCTCTTAAAAAATTATCAGCTGTGAAAGGCTTTCACCACTCTGGGGATAATGCAATGATGTATTTCATGTGAATCAGTGCAGCACGTATCCATGGCAACCCCAACCCAGCCATTTGCCAACAGTTGGGGTAACCGGCCTGGAAGAGTTGCAGAAAATAAACCCGCATATTATGAGGTTTTTTAGAGGAAAAATTGGGCCTGTTTCGAATGACAAGTGGCTTGGTAGGCATATCATGAGACCTCCAGCGGTGTCAGTGCCCGGGGAGGCGATCCGTCCCCCCCAGGCAGAGTCCATCCTGCAGCAGCCGCTGGGTGTGGAGGCCCACGGGTGCCCGCACGGGCGCGCAGTCGGCCGCGATGCTCACAAGCCTGATTTAGAAGCCTGCAGCCCACTCTCGAGATAGGCGTAGGCACTGCAGGGCAGATCTTTGTATGGCTACAGGCAGCCGAGCTGGAGAATGGATCCGAAGCCCACCCTGAGGGTGCTGATGAAGCTGCAGCACAGATCTCACCACGAGTGCAGTGTGTCTGCCCACCGGTGATTTGGGAGTGGCTGAAATGCTCGTGATGTGATCAAAGCTGCTTCCAGTGGGTGCTCCAGAGCCTCCAGTGCTTGGGGAGAGAGCAGGAAGCACCTGCCTCACCAAGAGAGCTTGATCCCCAGGACACACTTTTTGACAGGCTTGGAGAACAGCCTGTGGTGCTCCCCAGGGCAACGTCAGCTCTGGGAAGATGATTTTTGCAAAACCACTGCCCCTGTCTCCCAGAAATGGATGTGGGGTTGTACTGAGCAGCCTCGCGCCTGCCTTACTTGGGAGCTGAATTCTGAAGACCATAAAGCTGTGTTGAAAGTCTCAAAGGAGAACATACTTTCCAGTTTGCCCTTTGGCTCTAGCACAGGTTTTACTCTCACAGGTTCAGTAATATGAATATTATTGAAAGGTAAAAAAGTAGAATTGTTTTTTATGATAGCAGGATTTTCATGAAGTTGACTAAGAAAAGCATCCTGCAAAAGAGTGCCATGGCTTGTTTAACCCTCATCAGGTCACTCGGGGTTCTGTGTCAACAAAAGAAAAGGTAGAGAAGGGCAAATTCCCTTAAGGAATGAAATGGCTGTTTTGACACAGATGGCTGGGCAGCAGTGGGCTGAGCTGGAGATGCCTCCCGTGAGATGAGAGCAGGGATGATCAGCAGTGGGGAGAGCAGCGAGGCTGGAGTGCCTGGCCCAGGTGCTGAGCCACAGCCCGCTTCCAGTGCGAGGGGGTGCTGGGACGTGAGCTCTGCTGAGCTCTGCTCCGGGTGGACAGCTAACGTGCTTTGTGCCTGCTGTCTGGAGCTTGAAAACCCAGCCTCAGGAAGCATAAAATGTGATTTTCCCCTCAGCATTATGTGGTGAGTGAATCCAGCCCATCTTTATTTTCTCTAAAGCATTATGAAAGACTAAACACTCCAAGAAAATGGCATCCATTCACAGCATGCCAAGGGCCACCGGCAGTGCTAATAAAAATTCTAATTGCAAGAGGATAACTATCAATCTCTCTGACTCATGCTAAGGAAGATGCTGAAATGGCACTCATGTTTTCATCTCTCCGGCACACTGTCACAACGATGGTGTCTTTATGATAACATCTATAAAGCACATGCAGTTCTTAATATGTTTTCTAATTTCACTGAACATATCTTTTATATTTCCCCATAAAAAAATTAGGAGAAAGCAAAGGCAAAAGGGTTGAAAGGATGAAAAATAGCAACAAGAAATGAAGAGAGGGAGAAAATTGGATAGGGGAAAGGTAGGAAGAGAAACAGTTCGGCTTCTGCCAACCTGAGATTTTTTAGTCTTTTAAAAAAATTAAAACCAAATATTTATCATTTTTGCAGTGTTTTTCCTCTCCAAAACTTCAACATCCTGCGTGCTGCTGTGCCCAGCCCCTGTCCTGGAGCCCAGCTCCTCTCCCACCCAGTGGCCCCAGGCCAGTTGGCTGCAAGCGGTGCTCTGGAGGACCGGTCCTTCTGCCACTTGGAGAACTTCCAGGATGCTGGGATATATCCGAAAACACACCCAAACCCAGTTCGGGGAAGTAAATTTAAGGATGCATCCATTATCATATTAATCCTCCTACTAATTTCTAGCCAAAAGCGTTGTGTCTTGGAACAGGCTTGGAGCTCACGAGCCAGCGCACGTTGTCAGCAGCAGTGCCCCCGCCTCGGCCAGGAGCAGACAGTACAGCGATGAGGAACAAATGTGAACAAAACCTAATTTTCTGCTGGATCAACCTGAATGGTAAATCAATGGTTGACTTTTTCATTGTTTTCCAAGGTGCTTCTGCCCTGGCTAGGATTCAAGTTACGTACAAATTCTGGTGCTGAGCCTGGCACAGGTGGCAGAACCTGCTGGGCCTGGAGGGCTGAATGGACTGCAAGTACTCGAAGCTGGGAAACTCTTTCTGTCGGTAGTCACTACCAATCCTACTGCACCATGATTATGGAGACAGTTACCCAGAGGTACCACAGAGAGGCTGACTGTAATCTGAAGAATGTAAAATGGCAGAAACTGGTGTTCGGAGATGTACTGGGAGACACAGATCCATCCATCCCATGACTACCCATGGCAGCTAAGCCACGGAACGGCTCCTGGTTGGTTTTCAGCAACGCCTAGACTTGCAGTGTCCATCTAGAGAGGGGAGAGAATGTTAATTTTTTAGGCTAACCTGGGTGATGCTTCCTCAGTTGCTAACACGGAAGACCTGGGGCCAGACTCTGCCATGTGAGTCTGCATTATTTAACATTACTGTATGACATGAGTAGCTGCACAAGCTTGTGTTTGAGGAAGGCTGGAAGACATTTATATACATGTAAATATGTATATTCTGGTTTCAGAAGAACAGAAGGTTGATCATGCAGGCCATAAGGGGGCTACAGCATGCTCTGTCCACACTCTAGGCCTGGACAATGGCAGAACCAAGATTTCTAGCTTTCCCAGGCCCTCTTACAAATGACATATTCTGGACGTAATTAAAGTGACGTGGCAATGCCACGGTTAGAGCCCAGACATGCTGACCCTCAGCATTCTGCTTTCAGGCAAGAACACTCTAGTCCATCTGGGACCAGTGGGTGACAGAGCAGAGTGACAACGACCCGCAGCCCATATGCCCAGGTAAGTCCAGGTAAGAGCTTCATGCTTTCACACTGAATGAAGAGGACATCACCTAGAAAACCACGCTGTGACTGGCCAGCTCAGCCCATACCTTAACACAGCCCTCACGTCGGGCCCGTCCGTACCTCAGTGTCCAAGAGCAGCAATATGGGACCAAGCCGACATAGCTGGACCCCCCGGTACCGTGTGTTGGCCGAGGAACCTGCGGCCTCCAGACCCGCTGCAGAGAGGCTCAGAGGCTCCCTCCCAAGAACTGGGCAGCTGTGGGCTCCTCCTCCTTCTTCCAGTAACACTTGGCTGTCTCCATCTCTCTGCTTGTACCCAAGTGCTATCAATAAAAGCTCGGTCGCTACCTTCCACAGACAGCTCAAGAAGTCTGGCTGACAAAGAAGCTTCACCCTTCTTGATTTCACTGTAGCCTGTTTTTTGTCCATTTTCTCTCTGCACATTTCCTGCAGCCTCAGCTGGACTATGCTTGTCAGCTGGGCTTGGTTATGCTAATGACCAACAGATACACTGAAATCACTCTAATTAGCAACAGGATCTGCAAAGCACTGCCTGTAATTAGCACCCTGCTAACGTGCAATGGCAGTCATGTCCAAAAGGACACATTTTCCTTACCCACATCTGCCAAGAACCATTTTACAGACTTTCTGGAAGCAAAATTAAATCTTGCTGAATAAAGCAGGCCAGGAGACATAAATTCATATGGAGCAAAAAAAATCACTGTCCCCGCCTACAATGTCAGTCCTTTTCTGCAGAGGTAGGGTCAGACCCACATATACATAATAGGAACGTGATGAATGAATCTCTACCACATATGGTAGAATGAACAGAGACTTCTTGGGGAGGGAAAGAGAGATACAGACTTTCTGAAGCCTCAGTCTGCCATAACGTTGGCTAGTACAGCTGGTATCACCAATAAAAAGAGATCTTACTGACTTTAAGGAGACTGCAAAGCACATCGTGATGCAGGATGGGGACCTGAGATGCTATTTTCAGTGCTGTGTTCTTTTTGTATTTGTGCCGTTGGTGAATCTGCAGTGTACAGGCAGGCAAGCCACACAGCGGAGGTTAAAAATATGTTTTCTGAAAACACAGCCCTAATACCGAGTACTGAATTTCATCCTGTTCAGATAAGCAAACTGAATATGCCATTCTGATAACGCTGTTCTGAAGAGGCGAGTTTCCCTCTGAAAGCTGCCACCCTGTTCATGCCCCACGTCCATGCCCTACCTCTCATCCCTCACATTTTGCATCACCAAGCGGCAGCTGTGACAGATAAATTGGTCACTGCCCCAGTTCTGCTGATGGCACCGTGTCTTCCAGGGGTTAAATGGCTTTATCAATGTCCTATTAATAAAGGAGCCATTACTCCTGATTGCCTGCTTCCTTTCGGGTATCCTGAAACCTTTATTTCTGCCTTGGCTGAGAGCAGAGCCCCCAGGTCTTCACTGCTCAGCTGCCTGAGCAAGTACTGAGGACCCCCTGGCTTCCCATTAGAGCAGGCATCAGGTAATTTAACAGAAAATATTAATGATATCAACAATATCCTTTTACTGTGTTGTCTTAGTGGCCTGCATTGATGACTACAAAAGACAGTCATGGCTAAATCCCAAATGCTCAGTGTGTCCGGTTTTTCTTTGGTGTGTGTTTGTTGTTGTTGTTGTTTTTTAAATCGCTCTGATTTTATTTATTTCTGGGCTGTGTATGCACAGGCTGTGTAACTGATTTTTCCCATTGACCCCTTGGGAATGGCTGACCAGAGGCCAGGGGTGCTCTGGAGGACAATGATCCAGGGGCCTCCCACGTGGTCCTCGCTGTCACCAAAAGTCAAAACTCTCATGACTTTTCCAAGGCCTTCAATAGCCTGAGCCCTGGCAGCTCGAGAATTATCCTTTTCCTCAAAAACCAACTTATGAAAGGAATCATTTTGATAGGTGGCAGGATAACATTGTCCTGCTTTGTAGGAATTTATGTCCTGAAGTGATACGAGTTGAGTTACAAAGTACGGAGAAAACCAGAAAGATATCCGAAAACAAATTTACATGGTTGGTATGACAACAGGGATGTTTTGTTTAGATAAGGCTGAAAGGCCTTGAGGGGAGAATGAAAGAATACGTACACTCTAAAAAAATGCAAATCTGGAACGGCTTCCCTGAGCTATATAAGAATTTATTAATAATTTCCTTCAGACAGGAGATAAGGTTGGCACTCTGGAGAATTAACCTGAGAATCATCAGTTAGCAATGAGCTGAAACCAAGTGGTAAACACACGCAATGATTACATTACAGCTGCAACTGGGAGGGATATCTAATTATTAATTGCTAATCACATGAACAAGTAAATTTACTCTGCCTTCATTAACAACACTCTGTATGTCTGCGAGAAGATGTACAGGCCCTCAGCGCTGCGTGCGCTCAGACCCTCCTGGTTCCAGCTACCAGTTCGTACATCCCAGGAACCTCCAGAAGTCCCAGTTTTCACTGGTGGAGCCCCAGAGAACTTCTGTCTCTTGCAGAGAGGCAAAACCTGGGGAAAACTCACTGCAGGCAGAGTCCCACCCTGGTAGCGCAAGAGAGACAGGCCACTGTTCGTGCTCATTTTAGTGATTTTTGTTTAAAAGCTCCTACACGGACCTCCATTTACCTCACAGCTGCAGAACTCCACAGGAACTGCTGCCATTTTCCTACGTGGCATTTGCTTGATGCCATGAAACTATTCCCTGCTTGAGACGCACACAGGACCGACTGCAAGGATGGCCAGGTGGTGGAGGAGGCTGCGAGAACAACGCCTGCCTGGCGTGGCAGGGGCTGTGCCATCCCGGGCTCCAATAAAACACAGCATGTGCAATTGAATGTCCCCATTTCTTCCCAAATTGCAGCTGAATGGAGCAGTCACGGTGGGATGGCCTTTGGTCCCACGAATCAGGCTGCTTTCCTTTGTAAAACCACTCAATAGCAACAGGGCTGTAAGGAGAAGACAGTAGTTGGGGAAGCTGCTAGCAGAGAACCACAGAGCATGAAGACTGGAAATAACAGCACATACAAGTTCAGCTTGAACCAAGAGCAGGATTTAAATACTTGTCCAAGATCATTCAGTTTTTCTATGCACAGTAAAGGAAAAACTCCAGAACATGCCGGTAAACCTCACCAGCACTTCCCCCAAAGGGCACACCTGCTCTGACGGGGAAAGAGGAACAGCAACAGGCTGCAAATACTCCACTGATACTTCTGAATCTGTCATTTCTTGCACAACAGAGCTTGCAGTTCTCCAGACTCACTGGGTATGATGTTAGATTTATCTCTACTTTAGCAAAGCTAATCAGAAAGAAATGTTTTGTGGAAACTTTAATCTAGAGCTGTCATTTTCGTGTTTTCTCTGGAGTAACAGAAAAGCGAACGTGAGGTAACATGCTTTGATAATGTGGAATTGTTTCACTTTGATGAGTTACGATCAAACTTTGCTAAAACCACATCATAAGCCACTATAAAATACTGAACAGCACTTGTACCTTATACTCTTACAAATTCACATTTTAAAGGATGTATTTCCATCTGACTCAAAAGCCTAAATGACACAAATTGAAATGCTCAAATCAAAGGGAAACATTTTTACCTGAGCAAAATGAAGCACCTTTGATGTTATTGAAACTAAACAAGGAAGTCAAAATGATTTGACGTTCCCCAAGAAACACTTCACTGGAACTGACACAGCTCTGTAAAAGATTTCTTATATGAGGAGGGTTTGGGGAGGCCCCCAACATCACATCCCTCCAGCACCAGCATTCCTGCTTCTTGCTCCCTCCCCAGGGTGCAGGGTCTGTACCAACTTGTTGGAAACATGTTATGCCAGTGAAAAATGATGCAGGTTTTCCAGCCAGGACCAATCCCAGAGGCCACGTAGGCTCCTAGAGGAGCAGAACATCTTTGTGCACTTCTCTGCTCTTTCTGCTGGTGTGAACAGTCATTGAAGAGAAGTGCGAGCCTCGGCGCTTCCCAATTTCACGTGAATCCCTTCCTGTGGCACTCTGTCCCGTCCCTCCCTCTGCAAAAGTCTCTTAGAAGTTCACAGGGACAAAGCAATCCAAAGTCAGTTCAGTTTCTGTGGATGTTATCTTAAGAACTTGCAGGCCTCAATAAAAAGTTTATGCATAATTTTATGCAGGAACTTATAGGATTAAATTGAGAATTATACTTCATCTATATCATTTTATATTCTGGTTTAAGACAGGACATTATCCTTTGTAAAATCCTACAACAGTTTTTATGAGAGACTGTTAAGAAAAGAAACAGGACCTCCATATTCTGATTCATTCCGTACCTGGGAAATATTTTAATAAAGAAAACTAGAAAATAATATAGTCCATTGTGGAATATCCTAAACACCACTCAGTGCATGGCTTTCCCAGTACAGGTGGAGTAAAAAGAAAAATTAATTATAAAGGTCACTTAGAAAGTGATTTTACTCCAAAACATTTGATATTTCTAGGTCTGCCCTTTAATATTCCAGGGAGAAGAAATCTTAAACCCTGATTTTTGTGTTTTGACTTCAGGGAATGTGTGTTTACCACCTGTTTATGGAGCGGTATCTGAGCCAGCCAATTATTTAAATATCAAAACAGAGACATCATCTGTGACTCAATTAAGCTCTTTCTGTACCTTTGCAACCCGAGACATCTCCCTCTAGCTCTGGGGGTCTTTCTCTCTCTATCCAGTCGCTAGAGAAAGAGCCTAGCCCAAAGTAATTTGCTGTGTCCCTTCCAGCCAACTCGCCCACAGGAGAGGAGAGGAAAACTCATTTACGGGTGATCCTTTCAAGCAGCTGAAGGCACCTGGCTGGAGCCAGCACACGGTCCAGCCGTGGCTGTGCCTGGTGCTGGAGAACAACACCAGTGGCCAAAACCACCACAGTGATAGCCCGCGGCAACCTGTGCATCCTGGTGGGAGACAACAGGGGCTGAGTGCTCGGGGTCCGCTTGGACCAAGAATCCCCAAAGCTGGCCCTGAGGGTACCGACAGCACATCGCTCACCCACAGCATCTCACTGCAGGAGGAAATGTCCTCGTGTCTGTCTCTGTGCCTTTCCCCTCCCTTCTCCCATGCCCAGGCTTCCCCAACAACCTCCTCCACATGTTCCTCATCTTTCTTTCCTTTTTCGTTCCCATCCTTCCCCGCTGGGGTGGGGAGATGCTCCTGGAGGAACCTCTGTCTCTCCTCCCTTTGACCCCAACCCACCACCTCCCAGTTTCCCTTCCTGCAGTGCCCAGAGGCTGAGCGACGGAGGGCACCGCTCTCCTCCTCACAGATGACAAGATCGCCTATCTTCATCCTCTTCTTGGACAGGAAACAGCATCAAAAATTAATCTCGTTCCATACATAGAAGCAGACAGACCCAGAAATGTCACCCAGCCGAGTGTGCAGCCTGGATGAACGTGGCCGGCAGCTTCCAGGTTTCTCAGCGCTCTCATCTCACTGACCTCAAAGCATTTAAATCAGCTAAAACCACAGGGCCTTAACTGCTGGGCACACCACTTGCAGAGAGCTTGTTTACATAGCAAGGGTCAGAAACAAGGGATGGCAACTCTAGCAGCATGGGAAGTGAAGCAGGGATGGCATGAGAAGGGAAAATTTGGGTGCTTTTTAAACGAGGCTGGGTAGGCCTGATGCAGGAAGGGCAGGGGAAGTCAGGTGCCTCGCTGCAGGCAGTCGGAGGAGCCTCCCCCTGCCTGAACCAGAGCTGCGTGTTTGTGCTATGGTGGGGTTTTACACCCAGGCAGGGAAAAACTTTGAAAAGACCCAGAACAAAATGAATTCCTGATGGGAGCAGGCAAAATCTCCAGTGCCAGGTCCTGACCTGTGCTCGCGTATCCCTGGCTTTGTGGGGGACAGATGTAGAGAAGAGGCAGGGAGGAATTTTCCTTTTGTTCCAGCAGTTTCAAAGGGGTCTAATGAAACCTTGGACAATGCTGAAGCAGCCATGATATGTTAAAAAAGCACCTATCCTGTTGTATGCTAAAAAAATTGGTGTTCAGAGTACTGCATGGACATGGTAATGATACATCAGTATTACAACGCTGTTTATTTGATGATAAATTAGACAATATAATTACTGTAACCGGTAAGAGGTGCTAACCTGAAGCTATGGAACACATGACAAAGAATGCCTTAAAATAAAATAGAAGAACTTTATGAAAACAAGCAAAGTTTTGAATGGTAGGATTATGGTTTCCCCCAGACATGCAGTTTCTGCACGGAAAGTCTCAGCTGCTGGAGAACTACAGGACAAACCACCCACGCTGAGTTCCTTAAGTACAAGTGAAATTTTTGTACCTCGTTGGCCTCTCCCACATGCCGTCAGCCTTCTGAAAAGAACCTGTCCATCACCCCCATGTTAAACTGGACGCACCAGGCGTTGAGTTCAAGGAGTAGGAGACAGGCTCTTCTCTGCAGAAGAGTATCATTCACCTGAGTTCACTAAAAATATTGAGGGAGAGACAAAAACTTATCAGCAGTCTCCATGTAACCCCATCTGATAGACCATGGTGAGGAGACCTGACCCCAAGATATGAAATATTTACAGCAGATCTATTCGGCACTCAGACTCAAAGGAACAACCTCCAGCTTAGTGTGCTCATTTCTGTTGTGCTTGGTCAGATTGCTGCCTCACTGCCAACTCCTTGCCAGGGGGTCCCAAATCTCACTGTTTAGCAATAGTTATTTACCCCTTTTACTCCCACCAAAGCCTGACCATTTATATTAACTGTCCCTCTCAACTTTTATGACGAGATGCCTCTCACCCTGTGGGATCCTGAGGTCTGACTTCTTTTGGAAGCACCTCAATGGGTAGCAACTCAGTTTTACCTACATTTACTGCTTTGAAGAGAGCAGGGCATTTTGGGTCTGGCAGATCCATTGGAATTTTTACTTCAAACATTTTGCAGGATAAACTCAGAGCAAAGGGTTGAGTTATATAGCTGGAAACACACTAACAGAAAAAGGTCCTACAAATATAAAACACATCCGGAGCTAATCGCTTCCTTAGGGCATCATTTTGGGGTCTGAGACAGCCTTGGAAGGAACTGAAGAGGGTCCTATCCTTCCCCAGGCCCTTTTCCACTCCAGTTATCCCTGCGAGCGAGAGCTGCCCAGGCAATTCTCTCCCCTCAGCTAAACAGCTCGAGGAAACTCTTCACATTTGTGACTTGTCTTAGGAGCAGACATCCGTGAGACTGCAGATAAAATGCTGCTCAAGCTTGTCGGGGTTTGGCGTGCTATGGGACCTTCGTGGTATGGTGATTTCTCCCATCAGACTCCTGCCAAGGAAGCTGACTGAACGGCGATGTTTCTGCCCTCTCCTTTCTCGGAGAGCATGACTTGCATTGTGAATATATTCACAGGTCCAGAGTAACTTATTATACACATATTTTTCAAGCCTTTATTTTTTCATATCTATACATTTCAATGGTCATCCTGCCTGAGAGCCTGATGGGATCCCCTAGAGGCTGCATGTGCTGGACTAGCAACACCGACAGATTTAGCACTTTGGGATCCTCAGTCCTTGTCCCCAAACTTACTCATCAAAGTTGGAAGCACAGGCTGGCACCGTGCTCCTAGTTAGACAGCAACCAATGACTTATTCAGCACTTTTCATTTCTGACCCCAAAACACTGCAGAAAAAAAAAGGACTAGCAAAATCCCAGTTTGACAGAAAAGAGAACTTTATCCTCCTGTAGGATAGAGTTACATGGTAATTTGGACATAGAAAAAACCCAGCTTTCACATCTTGAATCCTAGGGCCTTTGGCACTGTCCCATATCCCTTGTCTGTGGATCAAGCAATAAACCAAACAATAGCTTGGTCCCTCCTAACTAAATCAAAAACTTGCTGACGTTTGGCAAACGTTCACTGAGGAGGGGTGGGGGATGACATATTTTAGATGTCTTTGTCCTGTAGATCTGGCTGATCTGAGTTGAATCACCACAGTTAGCAGATGTTCTCAAAGCTTTTCAGAGCCATGTTTGAAAAACAGGCATGCTCGGAGTCTTATGGGAAAAATGCTATTCCAAATTTGAAGATTGTTTTGGGCAAGTTTGCAAGAGCAAGGTAGTGATCCGTTGGACAACTTTCTAAAAGCAACATTTGGATGCTGGAACTGACTAAGGGCTCGGCCATTCAGGGTAGCTGAAGGCAACTTGATATCAGCTTGGGATAAGGTCTGAAGCGATTCTCTTATCATTTCCATGAAACCAAGCAGGACTGACTGTGCTGCAGTTAACAGGAAGAGGGTAGAGCACCCATTTGGGTGCAACAGTGAGGTCAGAGTCAGACCTTAAACCATTGTTAGATAATGAGCCATGCTGGCTTTGTTAGTTCATTTAATGACACATGAACTATGGAGGTGTGGGAGTAGAAAATGAATATCTGAAAAAGCCAAGATTCAAATGAAAACATTTCACACAGATAAAGATTCCTTTCCTTTCTTTGAGAAAGCTAAAAAAAGAAGAGGGAAATATCCAGAATAATTAGCCTAAATAATGCCATTAATCCTAAGCAGAAAAATACACTTATTCTGCTTTCATCCCTAGAGTAGGATGAGAACATTTTATCCTATGCAGTGTAGTGATTTTCCTTGTTTACTTGTTGCACATTGTATGCTCCTCTCCTAACAAGTAGCAGCCAGTTTCAGTGCTTCAGCAGAGCCTACCCTAAGTACTCATATTGTATTCATCCCTGTTTCAGAGCCAAATGCTGTAAATAATCTAGCACTCAAACTTATTATTATCTTGACTGCCAAAGCCAGCTGCTCTTCATGCTTAGCATCCCTTTTCAAAGGAAACACATTGTTTCTTCCAGCTTTGGGTCTCCCCTCACACACTGGAGAAAGCAGGAGTAGCTTGTAGAGGTGTAAGCTTGGGGCTTGTATGAAGGAATTTATTGCTGTCGTGTTGTCTGTTTCCATAACTCTCCCAGCCCCTCAATCCAATATGTGCTCCAGTTGTGCTGGGGGCTGTACAACGTGTAATCCTTTGCAGCATCCTCAAAACAAGGCTGTTTTGTTTTCTCTCTTGTTTATTCCATTTATGTGGGCGCTCCTGTGAAGCCAGGGGCATGAATACAACGTGTGATGCTACTCAGACCTTGAGGAATTACTTGATCTTGAAAAGGACGATAAGAGCCCCACTGCCTGAAATAGGATGCTTCTTATTATCTTGTTAGCTGCTGCATGATCAATTCACCCTCGAGACAGAAGGTGAGACGATGAGATTTACCTCCTTAGAAGGTTTGGGTCTTATCCAAAGATCTCCAGTACAATATATGTTGCATATAACATCTAAATATTTCATGCACCTTGCAAAAGAGATGTAGAAATAACATGATGCAGAGAGTGGAAAATACATGACTCTACAAAGCAAACTCCTTTCCATGACATTTTTTTCACCTGCTAAGCTTTGCCTGCTTTTCACACATGACCACTGTTCACAAAACAACAGGGTCCTGGATAACAGGATTAGAAACTGGGAGCTGTGAGCTGAGCTAAGCTCCAGTGCTGCTGCAGGAAAACAGCCTGCAAGCTTGGAAGGAGAGGCTGGAGGAGGAGGAGAACTTCTGGAGAAGTGCGGGGAAGTCCTGCAGTGCCTCCACCCTGAGGAAATGCCAGATGGGGCTTTGCAGACCTGTCAAGCGGCCCTCAAGCTATTTGTGGGCATTTTGTTTTTTAGTGAAGGTCCTCACTGAACACGCCCCGGGTGACAGGCCGCAGTCAGGCTGGTTGGCACCCATGGCAGTGCTGTGCTGCCTGCCTCCCTGAGAAGAATCTGCTGGGGTACCTGCTCACACCACAAAGGCAACACGACCAGCGAGGGCAAGTGGTTGTGACTTGTGAAGAGTGGGCCTAACAAAGTGGCTCTGCTGGGCAGGAATGGAAAATGAACATGGTGCCTGAGCAAAGTCCGCCAAAAAGTCCTCACTGTCTGACCAGTCAGCATGAAACGCTCCCCCTGCTACACCCAGAGCACACGTGGTTTGGGAGGCTTGCAGAGCTCCAACAGCATTTGCACCGGGTGCTGAGAAATTAAATTCATCAAAAGAGGGAGAGGAACATTCTGGCATCCTTTCGGTCTGCCTGCCTCTCTCTGCTGCAGCGATGCTCTTTTGCAAAGCATAGGATGTCTCTCACACCTGCTGCTTAATGCACTCTCCACGTGTTCATCATGCAGATTGCCCGTTAGAAGCTTGAAAAGCAAGAATTTTTGATTTTTGATTTATTTGTCTCACTTCAGAATGCCTGGAGGTAGTTCCCTGGGTGCATGCACAACACTGTTCAGATGTGACATCTACTGGATATTCAAAAGATCCTGGGGCAGGGCAAGGAAATGAAATTTGTTCTGTAGCACCAGCTCACCTCTTCAAGCAGGCAATGAAACAAGGGGACTAAATCTTTACTACTTCAGCTCACTGCTGTTCAGACTAAAAGAGGTACTATAAGATCATAAATCAGTCACAAGCCAGATGCTAAACCCTGAATTGTTCCTAGAAATGAATGGAAGCTGATGTATAGATGATAGACAGACAGAGGTGAGGCCTGGGTTTCCCATTCTGTATACAAAAGCACAGCTGGGACACACAGATCTAGCATTAAAACCAAGAGCATCTGCAGTGGCCACTGGTAATTGTGCTCATCCCTTCTCACCTCTGTGGAAGGATACTTCTGCTCATTTAATGGCTTTTCAGCCGTGCCAGACATCTTCATCTCGGAACACAATTTAAGGCATTTAGTAGGATATAGGGGCTTAACAGAGGTTTTAGGTGAGATTTCCTGACTGTCTGTTCTCCTATTTTTTCATCATGAGCTGGCTAACACTGCAACCCTAAACACCTCGGCTAACGCATCGCAGAAGCATCCAGAGTGTTACGACAGAGCCTGGAGTCTCTTGGTTCAGATTTGGGGTGAGAGCAACCACAGCACAGCAGCAGCAGCTGAAAAACTTCTCTCCCCTGTGACCTTTTGCCACTTCTGTCTGTTCATTGCATCCTTTCATTGATCACTCTTCCCTTGTTTGTTCCTGTGCTGGCCCTGCTGTGGCTTTGGACGTACAGGCTCAGAGCTATAGCCTCCAGCCCCAGCCTCACCCTTCGCATAGGTGCCAGCAGCAGGGAGGGAAACAGCCCTGGCGCGGTGCTCCCACCCACGGAGGCAAGGTTTGGATTCACTGGAAGTCTGCTCTGCGGTATCTTCCTTGCTTTTATTATCTGCACTAACGACATCGGAGATAAGCCTAAGCCACGCTGCGGTCCCCATGGAAACAGGTGCAAAGAGCTTCGGTTGATTATTAATCAAGGTATCCAAACACCCTTTCTCCTGCAAAGGTCCCGAGGAAAGGGCTGCCACTGGGGGTCCCTGGAGCAGAGGGACTTGCAGCAGGACGTGCCCAGGAGGGTTCAGCCTGGGGCTGGTGGGGGATTTTGCTTCCTTTTCCTACAGAGGATGGAGAGGAGGAAACCTGCCTGAGTCTGCAGTGAGTCCCTACCCTGCTACCCCACGATGTGCTGCAAAGAGACCACTTAGAGACATGAAGTCACGCTTCGTCTCCTTGGTGCTTGGAGGCCAGCAGCGGCATTTCCAGGGCTGGCATTTGGGATGATAAAGTGTTTGCAAGCAGGGGTGAATCATTTCCCTGAGGACACCCTCAGACTCGCTGCAGCACATTCAGGAGGAGAAAATGTTCTGCCTTTGGCATCGACAGTCTTTTAGTGTCTTTGAAGTCCACCCATCAGACCTGCAGACACACACACGTGAGGCTGATTGTGTCTGCGTCTTTAGCTGTCACTGCTGCTCCCGCTTCTCAGCTGCTTCTAAGACTCCCTGAGCAAACACAGGCACCCTGGGAAACCTCGAGCTCCACCTTCACCAACGGGCATGGCCAACAAGGGGCGCTGGGAGCCCTGCCACTGCCCAGCTGGCCCCGCTCGCCACCTCACCTCTGCGCTACAGGAGGTTCTCCGCGCTGGGAACTGAAGATGGTAGGAGCCACCACCAGCACAGCTGGAACTGGAAGCTCTTTGCCATTTCTGCCCAATTACATCTTGGTAGAGCACAGCTTCTTTTCTGGGCCTCCTAGCACTGAAACCCCTGGTTCCCCGAGGCGGGCACTTGTCATCCGTTCAATGCTTGTGAGCCAGGGAACTATATGGCCTCTCCAACCTGCCCTTTCTAAAAATGAAACCAGTACATTTTCCTTCTCCCTTGCCCCATGTATTTTCTCACACAAAGCATGTCCTGAGGGGTGATAAGATAAATTTCTTCCCTGCCACTTTCGTGACTATCTACAATCGTTTTTGTTCACGAGATGCCACAAACCATATATACAGGCTGCCACAGAAATATGCAATTAGAGCACATCTACACCAAACATGGTTAAGAGTCCTGGGAGTTACAGGACAGGAAAGCTTTTGCACTCAGACCCAGGACATCAGCAGAAGAAACCAGTGGCCGGGGCTGCGGTCAAAATGCTGTTTGTTGTCCCCAAAGCTGCGCTGCGTGCTCTCTGCTGTGGCAGCAGGAGGGGGCATTGAATCCGTCGGAAACTTGGTGGGATCTCATTGTTAGCTCACAGTCCGTTTCTTTTGTGGCTCTGGGGACAGGCAAAATATTACAAGATGGCAAAGTCACTGATCACATCCCTCTCCTGGGAGTTTAGCAAGCTTTAAATGCTTAAAGCAAACAATACAAATAGAGCTGCAATTATGTACTAGAAGTTTCCTTTTTCGATTTGCATTAAAGAAAGCCTTTTTTCTCCTTTTTTCTTTCCTTCTGCTTTGGAAGATTCAGGATCTTGGGGCGGCACTGGAGAGAGCTGCACCCACCTGCCCACGGCCACCAAGGGGTGCAACCACGGTGGCCCAGGACCATCAGCCACTGCGAGGTCACACAAAGAACAGGACGGGGACTTTAATCCCTAAGACTTCTCTCCAAAGTCTTCCCAGCTGCCAGAATGCCTTCTCTGAGCCATTAGCTGTTTTTTAAGCAGTGACACTGAAAATAAGACTGTGACGGGAGACTCAAAGGGAAAATATCAATTAATGCCAAGGATGTTCCCTCACTTGGGTTCAGAAATGCCTGCTCAGAAGACACACGCAATTCCTGGATCTATCCTCCAACCAAACGCAAACAAACTTTCTGACCTCCAACGAGTGACTTTATTTAGCACAGTTTCTAGAAAAACTCTGAGTTAGAGGCCTTTTTACAAAGAAAGGAAAAGTCCTACCATCATCTCGTGGGCTAGAAATGGAAACCTGGGCAGTTTTGTGAGTGTGCAAAGACCAGGGTCAGAACAGGTCCGTGTGAATTTTCTATTTCTAGTCAAAAGCTTCACAGAGTAACTTTGTGCCAGCAACTCCCATAACCTTCTTTGCATGGAAAGGGCAATGACCTCCTGACATGCTGAAAAATGAAAACATCCAGGGTCCTTCTGACCTCGTTCCTTCCTCGCAGAAGAAAAAAGGCTGGGGAGAGGGAGAGGAGATGGAAATCACAGTGCCCAAGGGGCTTTCGGGATGCCCTGTCTCAGCGGCATGACCTCTTTGCAAATGACTCCTGACTTCAGCCAGGCTCCAGCTTTTCACTGCAGCTTCAGCACAGTCACAGCGAAATACAGGGGTTAGTCCTCAGAGACAGCAGCTGAAATAACTGGAGGTCAGACAGCCAGATCTTTCCTGGTACGCTTTAGCCTTTCTGAGGCTTATGAAGTTTTCCATAGAAAGAAAATGCTACATGAGTGCCTGTCTCGGCCAGAATTAAGGTGCCCTGGTCCTGCCTCACCACCCTCTGCAGGCAGCCAAAATTGAACAGGTAGGCCAAGAAATATTAAAATACTCAGATTAGTAATTCCAATTGGGCTAATAGATATGGGCTGTTAGGCATTTGCATATGCATTAGGAGCCTTGGAGTTTTTTGAAACTGGACTTAATTGAATTTTGTTTTACCCTTAATGGACCAGGAGGCACGTAGCCTCATCATGAGAACAAATCACACGGGAGCTGGCCATTTTCCACATCACTGCCCTGTCCCTTGGGCTCTTAACAACTTTGAAAATTCATGGGAAAACACACACAGAAAATCACTTTGGGCAAAAATCTCCCGTCTTAAAGAACAGACAGCAGTAAATGATGATCTCAACGTGACCTGAGAATGTTTTAAACTTTTCTTGCTACAATGATGAATTCACAGATGAACTAATACAGGCACTGGACAAATGGTTAATGTTCCCCTGCAGATGGTCACAGTTTATTACTATTATTACTATATTATTATCATAATGATCCAGAGAGTGCCAGAAAGAACCTGATTAACGGCCCAAAATCTCTTGGAGGTGAATCTCACTTTTCTGTTCCTCGAGAACTTTCTCTTCTTTAGAGCACTCTAATTGTTATTCCTGCCTGTGTCAAGAGCCCCTCCAAAAAACCTACGTGTATCATTAGCCTGCCTTGCCTTAGGGAAACACAGACTGGAACTTTGGGGTTAGGCAGTAATACAGAGCCAGTGTCTGAGTTTTACAGATGAAGGAATTGATGCACAGGGCAAAGAAGCTTTTGTGTAAAATTACCTAAGTTGTGCTCTAATTCCTTAGTCCAGCATCTCAGATGACATCTTCCCTGACTTTCCCCATTCCTTGCACAGTACCTCCTCCTAGATTTACTTACTTGACTTTGAGCAAGGCAAAAGTTCATAATACAACCAAGGAGCACCAGGAAACCTCTATGTGTTCATGGAGGTAAGCCAACCACCAGGGCACACGGGATATTTCCATTGCTGCCAGCAGCCAGAAGAGCACAAGGGATCCGCAAGCTGCAGACACACAAAGCAGCGGTGCTGCCGAGGGGGACATGGACACCCTCAAACTTCACAGCCGCAGCGTTGGACGGGACAGACCCGACCCCCAGAGCAAACCAGAAGACACCAAGCACATCAAAGCAAAGGCTCTGTGACACCACGGCCTGCATTTCTCCTGCTCCATTACCCTCCCATTAAACCCAAATCGTGCCTGATACATCTGTCTGCTAAAGATGGGCAGCCTGTGTCCCCAAACAGCTGGCCAGCCTCTGTTGCAGGCAGATGGACCATCGGCTTGCACTGCATGACCCATTCAATGACATTCAACGTATTTGCCATATTGTCCCCAGGACTCCATTTGTTACATTAAGAATAAGGAGGAAATAACATGCAAAACAATAAATAAAACAAAGCTGATTTTTAGTGCTCCAGGGATTTCAGCTTTATAGGACTGTCTACAACAACTGGCCATAAAACGTTGCATTAAAACCAGATGATATTACAAGAGGGTATGTTACAGGATAAGAGCAGGAGATAAAAAGCCAGCTGTAATTTTAGCAATCTTGTCCATAACATTAAAGCATACAACAGCACTCCTCAGACTCTGGAGGAGCACGATGCATATTTTACAGCCGTGTTTTTATTGACTATAATTTATACCCTGAAGCATTATTGCCTATGTATGAAAAAAGCAATTCTGTTTTCCAGCAAGTCACCAGCTAACCACAAGGCACCCAAGTCCTCCAGAGAGAGGTACACGCAGCAAAATGCTTAAGGCAGAGTGAAGAATTCACCGCTGGACCAACAAAGACTACGACCTCTTTTGCCAGGGATCTTTGCTAAACAATGTCAACAAGACATAAATGCTTAATGAGCGCCTGACAATCTGCTGCTTGAATGTATATTGTCTGAGGGAACAGAAAACTCGCTTTCCATGGAAAATAGGATGCATCCTCTGCAAACACCAGCTCTCCCCGGCTGCCACGTGTGATGGCAGACCTGCACAATTGCACCCGCTGCTCTTAACCAGCTGAGAAAGCCCCTGGCACACCAGGAGTGCTGCTGCTCTCCTGCTCCCCTTCATCACCCAGGGTGTCCTTCAGCCCCACCAGGAGGTCCGTCCCCTGACATTCCCATGAGCTTTGTGGAGCAAGGTGGAAAAAGATCTCCCCACATACGTAATGGCCACGGGGTGACAGGTGAGCAGCGTTAGGGGATCCTCGCCGAGTGTCTCAATTAAAAATGTTCATCTGCAGCGCTGCAAGACAAAAGAAATTTGCAGAACCCAAACCAACCACTTTTTCCCCCTAAAGCCCATGGTAAAAATGAATTTCTCTCACGCTAATTGTCCAGCCCTAATAAGCCATCTGAGCTTTTACTAATAAAGAGGTGAAAAACTTTCATTTCAAATACACCTGTTTCACAAAAATGTACCTAATTTATGTGCATTTAATTACTGCAATTGCAGAACAAAATAGCCCTTGCCTGTGCAGGCAGGGTAATTGCATTTGAACATTAGCATAAACTATGCGTTAAGGAGCATCTTAATATTTAGTGGTTAAAAATAGTGTCAGATCTGGAGATGGCATAAATGAATGGCTACAAAGCTGTCACAGTTTACTTCCAGCAGGGATTGGTCTGTAATTTTTATCCAATCAGCGCCTTTTTGGTTGACAAATGTTAACTGATATGTATCATGTTGCCTTGTGAGGCTGAAAATAGATTTTGCAAATATGTTTCTGGGTGCGGAGGTGGTTCATACAAGTGAAGCAAAAGATGAGGAGAGAAAAGACAGACACATTTTGGTTCCCGGGGCTGGATTTGAGGCTGTCTCATCTGCCCGTGTTCATTAATCAGTCCAGTAAGGAAACCGATCGTATTCACAGAGTGCACGACTTGTACTCAGAGCGGAGAATGGAGCCTGGCAGTGACAGGGATTCACATTCATACAAGAGGATACAGGAGAAACGTCTCCTAACCTGTCCTACCATGTCACACTGTCAGAGAGAGAAAAGAGCAGGCACTTGCACACAGATTCTTCCAGGCACATTGCAGATGAAGCCCATGGGATTTTCCAAATTGCATTGACCAGTGATTGAAACCTAGAGGCTAACGGGAAAATAGCTAGAAGAAAATTTGAAAACAATCCCTTTTGTTTGCACTTACATTCTGCACATATGAAAAAAATGGAGAAGAGCTCTGCTGAGGTTTCCCACGCGCTCACAAATGTGACTCAGTCGGACTTCTTGCCGTCTGGGTGGCCGCAATCCTTCGCCCTTCCCTCTGGCTCTGGGCACTGGGTCCTGGAGAAAGTGAGCACGGAGCCAGGGGCGATGTGGCATTTGTACACGTGGAGGAGGAGGAGGCTTTGCCTCCTGTCCTCTCCGACCCCTGAACCAGCAACACCATGGCACAGACTGTCACCGCAGGACCAATGTCCTCGGCCGGAGGGGCTGGGAAGGGTGACGACGGAGGGCTGTAATGCAGGCCACCAGCACCACCCAATTTACTGTCCAGCTGCAGCCCTAAGTGCTCAGAAAATCTGGTATTTAAGTTGTACGTATCTCAAACCTACAGTTCTTGAAACTTAATTTTCAAGGTAATTCTAATGTTCACCCAACCTAAATGGAAGGTGCAGGTTTGATTGGTTTTTAAGTGAAAGACAGTTTGAGGACGTAAATCTCCATTACCACTTAATATTTTTGTCATTCTCTGTCTTTTCAGTTCTTCTAAGGAAAAAGAGACACTTCACTGACTTGCTCATTCATTGTAGAAAGAACAATATTTGAGATCTCTGAGAAGTGTTCAAGAGCAACTTATCTGAAGAGCTGTAACAGCTGGAGGGGAACCATTACTTGTCCAAAACTACAATTTGCTACAACCATATGATTTTTTGTCTGGCAAAATAGAGTAAAATCATTGCATAATAAATTACTTACAACTGACCTATTTTTATTTAGAGCAAGCAGACAAAAAGTGTCTGCAGATCAGCTGGGGGAGGAGGGGCTTTTGAAGAAGAGCTGCAAGGAAAACAACGGCCGGTCTGTGCCTCAGGGGCAGAGGTGGCCTTCGTTCTCAGGAGAATGAGGATGGGCACTTGAGGGTGCCTGCAGCATGCCAAGTCCAGGTGAACCAGGGACGGGGGGAGATGCTGCTTGCGTTAAACATTCAGCTCACAAGACTGGCATGAGTACAGCTGTTTCAGGCTTTTCATTCCCTGCCTGTTTTTTTAACCTTTAGATTTTGTATCTTTAGGCCTTTTTCATCATTCATGAGGACCTGAGACCTTCTTTTCTTCTTTTAAACAAAGCTGAGACCTCCATATACTCCCAGTTTTGGCAGGGGAAGCTTTAACAAGAGCACAACCAAGCCACCGGACAACATGCACTGAAGTCCTCAGTCTGTTTATACAGTCACTATAATGTGTTTGGCTTGCTGTAGTTTGACAGGTTGTTCCTTAGCTGCAAAGTGCCCACCTTCTTGCTGCCAATATGCAGAGAGAAGAGAGCTGAAATACATTCTGGAGTTATCTGCCAGGGATATCCGTGCATGTTTTAAGTTTTTATCTTAAGCAACCACATACTGTTCTGTCCCTAAAGGACATCTACACAATGAATCACAGTATATGTTCTCAAAGAAAGCAGCAATTTTCTCCCTTTCTCCTGTTACTCAGACTAATATGGAATCTAAATGAACGTTTGTAAAATATATTAAAATTGCCCTGTTATTCTCCAGCATCCACCTCTGCCTTTTAGCTTGGCTTTCCTCAAGATCAAAGACGATCTTAATCCCATTGAAGTCAAGACAAAATTCCTATTTCAAAGGCTGGCATTACATCCTTTTTGCTTCCTCTGCCAATGTGATAGGAGCAGATACAATACAAGAGGAGGGAGGATATGTTATGCCAGGAACTATTCTGATGGGAAATAAGTCTTTTCAAATACAAAAAATGTTAAAGAACGTAAAATTTTACCCAAACATCATCCGCTGAAAAAAGCTCCTGTCCATTTTATTTCCAACAAAGCCCAGTGCTCCCATTCACTCGGACTGCTGCAGAGTCACGCCATGGTATACCAAGCGATAAACTCCCACAACAAGAAGCAGTAACACAAAGCAAGCTGTTGTATCTGACACAAGATGACACAGGTTGTCACAAAAGTGCTACATCAAAAAGCTGGGGAAAGGAAATACCAAGAGACGCTTTGCAGATGTCTGGACTGAGGTTTGGAGGCATAGCTGTTTAGGTATCGCAGGGGCAAAAACTCTTAATCAGGTCTTGTACAGAGTGCATATCCTTCTCCTTCTATTAATGGCAATAATCTACCAGAATTAGATGTGTTCCTCTCCATGGCTTCTTTCTTCTCCTGTGTATTTATAGCCCCTTTCAATGCAGATAACGTGGCTGACGAAGCAGGATTGATTTGATTAGCATGTAAATAAAGCCTCGTTGCTGCTCCTGGCTTGTCTGTCATGGTTATGTTTTGATGGGATTTCTGTCTTTCCTATTTACATCTGCTGCTTGCTTGCTGTGTTTTGGAGCCCACGTGTTCGGAGGGCTCAGGCCTCCGGGAGCTCCAGACAGAGCCTGCTTGGCCAGCAGCTCCACCGGGGGTTTGGGATGCCATCGGAGGGAGATCCACAGCCCATTCCCACTGGGCCATGAGCAGCACCAAGGGCACGGTGGTGCTCAGCACTTCCCCACATCAGCCTTTACCGGTTTGGTGGGGAATGAGCAGGGATCGGCCAAGCCAAGACAAGTGCATATGAAATGGAGAACTCCAGGACATGGCCAAGTCTGGGAATCACCTAGAAGGATGCTAAAGCCCTTGGGGTGTTTTACCCAGGTGCCTATGGACACTTAGGCACCACAGAGGCAGGAGGCACGTACAGATGTATATAACCACGCTGGTCTCAGGAAGCAAGGAGTGACTGAGGAAATGTCTTACACCAAGACAGACCTCGGCTTTCAGCCCACAAGACCACAAAAACCAGTATTGTTTCTTGCCTACTAGCCATGAAGCTGGTTTGGTACTATCCGTGTGCAGCAGCTGGTGTGGGAACAGCCTGGAAAACAGCTGGACCCCAGCTCAGCCACTCCTGTTCTCCTGGTGTCCCAGCAAAAGGCTGGTGAGCACTGTGCTCCAGCGGGTCATGCCCAGCTCACACTGGGGACACGCGATGGCTTCTGGCCATGCCTTCCCTTACGCTGCCATGCAGGATCCCACTGTTTTTCTTTGGGGCTTCTCCGCCTTGATTCGGAGCAGAAGTCCCCATCGAAGAATGAAGGACTGCATCCTGAGCACATGGTACTTGCTCCTGACATGGTGGCAGGAGCGGGATCGCATCAAACCCATTCTGCATCTCCCTCCTCATCAGGGAGCAGCAAATATCTGTATAATCTCATCTAATTTTCTCAAGCAAAGCAGATCTGGACAGCTTATGGGAGAAAGAAGGAATTCCAGCATGCTCCACTGAAGCCTGGGCCACGTAACTGTGCACAGCTCCAGGAACAGAGCAGGAGTCGCGGATGGAGAGGCTCCAGATTGAACGGTTCAAGTAATGGTTAAATTTGTGTTCCACAGAACCAAACAAACACATCCCAGGTCCAAATAAATTCTACCACTCCCCTGTCACTTAACAAGAGGTGGCTGTTTTCAGTCACTCTAGCAAGGAGAGATAAATCTGCAGAATTTTGTGCTAAAGGTAACAGCTACAGGACTGGGTTCTGACAATGAAAGATGTGCTGCAGTAACACGCTAACAGGAGGCATCATCCCAATAAATGAAAGTGCCAGAAATTCACAATACAAAGTAACAGACTGCAAGCTAAAATTGATCACCAGATAAATCACTACCATCAAAACAGGGCTTAAATAAACATAGAAATCCCCTTGCACAGCTAACCAAAGAGCTGCCAGGTGAAGGATGGGGGCACACATGTAGGCACATATATATAAGGTGACGTGCACAAAAGCCTGGGTGCCTACATATCCACGTGTGCAAGAGCACAGGTGTGCATATACGTATTTATGGATTATAGATCTGGTGCTTTCCTCAGGGCACCAACATCCCAGGGCTGCTCTGGGGATGCTCAGAATCTATGATTCTATGATTCTACACACCTCCTGCAGCACAGAGCCACCAGGCCCAGCCCTACACTGAACTGACGGTGTCACACCATGTCCCCAGCATGAGGGACAAGGTTGCCCTCTGCCAGGAGAAGCCCTGCTTTCCCCAGAGTGCAGGCAGCAATCAAAGGAGGATTGCTTTGCCTTCCCCTGAGCAGACCAGACCAGAGTTTTGCCATGACACAAGGCTGCTCATAGGATGTTCCCTATGCTTCTCAAGATGAAAACCTGTCTCTGTTGCACGTAACGAGCACAGGGAACACAGATGGCTTGTCTGAGGCCAAAACGCCTGTTCAGATCTCAGGCGTGGAAGGCTCGGCCCTGACAAAGTGGTGTGCCTCTCTGATCTCCCCAGGCTGCCATCAGAGAGGAGCGGTTCTACTGATACTCAGATTTTGATCTTCTAACAGTCCCGGAGCACTGCAAGTACATTTGGTCATTCGTGGCAGACAAGGAGAATAATTAAAACTGAGCACCATTGTCTAAGACAGGCCTGTCTCCAGTGATGGGCGCCTGGAACTAGGCCTGCGGACAGCCATCAGGGGAGCAAGGCTGGCCAGCAACCTGAGAAAAATGAGAAAAAGACGTTTTTGAAGTTCACCACAGACCAGAAATAAAGAAAAGTTTTGCTAGAGCAATGCCATGTGGGTTTGTTTCGCTGTGCTGAAGCAGCCGAGGAACCAGCGTGCCGCAGCACCACGCTGCCAGCACCTGCACACTGCGCCTTCCGCCTCCCGGACGCGTTTCGTCAGCACGCGAACAAGAGAAGCGCGAAAAATTAATTGAATTGATGTCTCACTGCATTAATTCAACAAAGCTGTGCCTTCAGATGGAGGACTATTCTGAGAACATTTTTGCTGTGTGTTCAAAACGCCTCCCTTGCCACCAGGCAGGAGGCAGAGGGGGAACCTCCGGCCCCTTGCCGGTTGCCTCCGGCAGCATCGCAAAGCAGGCGTGGGGACCGTGGTCCCCCCTGAGGTGGGATCGTGGTGTTCCTGCAGGGAAATCAGTTCAGTCGTGGACAGCACGCAGTAAGCACGCTGCTGGCCAAGGGCTGAGGAACCTCGGGCCTCTCCTCCCTCCCCTGAGCTGCTGTTAGTGGTGGCTGGGCTGCCTGCCGTCCCGCTCACCTTGCTTCGGGGATCTTCTCCTTTATTACTATTATCAATGCACTTTAGAAGCTTTCACTTTTGTCCACACTCTGGGGCTGAGGAAATTAATGGTATTTTTTTATTTCAGAAGCAGAAGCATCCCCAGCAGGGCGCTCCCTGCCCAGGTGCAGGATCAGTGCCATGCCTGTTGCTCCTGACACAGGGTTAACGTCCCTTGTGCCACAGCAGCTTTCAGCTCTGCCGTATGAGCCCTCAGAAACTCTGGATGTTGATCCATTTTATTATGAGATAAATGCCAATATATCAGATGAATCTCTCCATTCGTGACAGTGGGGATAGACTGCGGGCTGACAGGCTGCACAGTTGGATTATATTATCCAAAGGAAGCACCATCCAAATGCTGTCTAATTTAATTTTCCCACATTAGGAGCTTATTAGTTGTCCCACTTACAGGGCTGTACCATGCACGACACCCTGACACTCAGCAGTATTTCAGGGGAGGGTATTTACTCCTTGAATTTATGGGAAAAAGGAAAAGATAAAGCTCATGATCACAAATGCAACCTGTGGTTTTTGGCAGAGAAGGATTCTTCCATACATTTTTCCACAGCCCTTTAATCTAGGTTTCATGGGCATCCAATGGCATGGCTTTATCAAGAAGCACGTCCCTAGTATGGGGGTGGGACTGAATCACGTGCCTGCATTTTCAGGAAATAAACTACTACTGTGTCCACATGGGATGCACAGCTCTGTGTGAACCCACTGAGCCACAGGTGATAATATTCTTACTGTAGGAAATGGTGTGGTAGGGCATGAACCCTACACATTCAGGACCAGGTCCTATTTGCCCCACTCTGGTGCGCTGGGTGGCTCCAGCAGTGCTGTTGCTGCAGAAATAGCACCCGGGGCATGGCTGCACCAGTTTTCTATCGAGCCATGTGGGCAGGAACCAGAATTTCCATCGGCAGGAAATCCCAGTTATTATAGGTTTTTGCAACACAATCCTTCTGCCTTGCAAGAAAAAAGCCTCAAATCTTGAAATGTGCTATGGAATGGAATTCAGGGAAAAGCGACTCACTGAAATGCTGTGCTTTAACGAGATCAGTACACTTGATAGGAATATTAACTATAATAGAGAAATTATAGCTGAATATACTATCTGTATTTAACAAAGTTAAACAAAACAAGACCATGCATTCATTTGGGCTGTTCCTGTGGGGGATTCAGACAAAATTAACATGGCCCACAAGGCATTTTAATTCGAGCATAACTGAAATGTTGTGGTTCTGCTGGGAGGTTTCTGAACAAAACCCAAGTTTTTAGCTTTGTGAAGTGGCTTTAATGGTAAAACCCCTTTTCCCGGGGCACAGTCCTGCCCTAGCAAAAACCCTGATGAGACGTGAACATCTCCAAAGCCTGGGGCTGTTCCCGGCTGGTGAGGGCATGGCCCCTGCTGCTGTTTTGCTGCCCTGCAGCCTCCTGGGTGCTCACTGAGCTTGCAGACACTCAGCAAACCACCATCTTTAAGCAAACATTCTCCAGTTCCTCTCCAGAATCTCTTCTGCTCTCCTCTCAAGGGACTGGCACCACTAATCACTTCCACGTTTTGAAGCCCTCCTTTAAAGAGCCGAATCTTCCTCCCCTCAGCAGCCGTCTGTCAGAGGCACTGCTCTCAGAAGGAGCAGGACACAAACCAGGACACCAATTCTTTGGGCAGGCACGGCTCCGTCTCTCTTGTAACTTATCAGCTATTTTTACCCGTTACAGAGATCTAAAAAAAGATATATGTATATATATTTTTTTTTTCCTCAAAAAGTACTTCAGGGAAACAGAGGATCTGCCCTGAATCCTGCAGTAACCCCCAGCAGCTTGGCCCCCTGGATGCCCCCAGCCCCTTCCCGTGCTCAGCGGGGCTGCCTGCGGGCTGCCCCAGTGCTCGTGTGCCCAGCACCGGGCACTGCTGCTCCTCTGCAGACCGTGCTATCAGCACGCCCCAGTGCTGCTTGCCATTTTTGGCAGTCGAGCCCAGAAATATGCACGAGACATAAATAATTCCTTTTTAGAAGCTGGCCAAGGGGATGCAGCGCCGAGCCCTGCCAGCAGCACGCCGCGGGCTGGGGTGCGCCTGCGCCAGCTGGAGAGGGGCTGGTGCACGTCCCCCTGCTGCAGGACAGCCACAGCACCCTGCTCCCCCCAAAATGAGGGGCTAGCCCCCCTTTTCGTGGGTGATGGGAAGGAGAGGAAAACAGAGATCTGGTGGCAGCCCTCAGGGTGCAAGGCAGGACGGGTTTTTAGTGCTACTTATTGCAAGGAGCGCAGGGGGAGCACAGCAGAGTGCTGATCCAAGGGCTCTGCAGGCACCGGATTGCAAATGTTCCTTACCCCGAGGAGCTTCCAGCTCGGGTTTTGGGGTAACTGTGCCCTTCTCCCTGCTGCCAGCCTGTTTTATATGGGGGCGGATGGAGCCCAGGGCAGCCCACGGCACTCTGCGGGCAGCAGTGAGCTGGGGGCTCAGCCCAGCAGCAATAAAATACACAATCAGACCTGTTCATTCCTTACAGAAAACCCAGGCGAAGATGTGGTTGGGGTGGTCCTGAGCAGAGCAGCATCCTGCGGGGCAGGACAGGAGCTCCCGAGCTGCCTGCTTGTCTCCTGCGCTCTGCCCAGGCTGCAGAGGTGCTGCATCGCCCCTTGGCTGCTCACTGGGAAATTCCCCCTACAGCAAGCGTTCTGTACCTGGATGCTGCCATCCTTTCGGTCCTCAGCGTCCTCCCTCCTGCTGCCAGCCAAGAGCCCACAGACCACAGGCAGCCTTATAGTTAAGACCCACTTATCAGGGAAACAACCATTTCTCAGGCACATTACAACGGGGCTGAGTCTCACAGCGATATTCAAAAGTGCTGCCGGGCTCATTAGAGTTTGGGAGCTGCATTCCGGCTTTCCGAGGCCGCTGACACCACCACCCAAAGAGGAGCCCTGCAGGCCAGACAGAACCACTGCTGCAGGGCTCAGGACGAGGTTTCAGCCCTGAGGAGGAGGAGCGGAGGCCCTGGCAGAGGCCAGGTTGGGCAGGAGGCCCTCTCCCCACCGCGGGGGTCCTCTGCCCGGTGGGGCTGTGCTCCCCCTGTGGAAACCGGCGCTGGTGTTAGAGCTCATCCTGTGTCAGAAAGGTCTCGAGCTAAATATCTGAGCAGGGTCAATAAACCCAGCCTGTGAGCCCGTCTCCTACGGAGAAACACCCTGCCCCCTTGAAACACTTTGGGATTTCATCAGCTGACAAACAGCCTGCCCCGCAGAGTCCTCAGCACCAAGACAGCTGCTTTACGCCAGTAGTTACTTCAGCTCTCCAGCTGAAATTAGAATAAATAAATAAATAAAAATTTAAAAGGCTGAAAAATTCTCCCGATGCCCTGAAAACAAAACACTCCGGAGTTTTGGCACCGGAGGCCGGCCCTTGATAGGAGGGGATTTGCACAGACTCCAGCTGAGCTCTGCTCTTTGACATCAGCGCGAGAACTCGCCTGTGTCTGCAAATGCCATGCTTATGCAATGCTGCTGAATTCATCCCCACGCTGCTACTCACACCGGCCTGTAAACACAACCCGCCCCAGCCACTGGGCTTGCTTGTTTGGTCAGACAGCACCGTGTGCGCTGACAGGTGCCCAAAAGGTAGCTTCGGTCCTAAAATGTGGCCCATTCCCTGTAAAAGGCCCTGAGAGGGCTTTTCCCACCTCCTGCCTGGCAGCACGCGGTGAAGTGCCAATTCCCCCTGCCTGCGCTGAGCCTCTCCCTACCCACCAAGGGCTTACGGAGCTGCACAGAGGAAGAAATCTGAAGTCTAGTCACTGCAGGTGGAAAAATATTTGCTGGAGGGCCCAGTTTAATAAATAACAAGTGGATAAAAAGGCTCCAGCAAACCCAGTAAATCTGCTTCATGCTCAGTGCTTCCTTTTTTTCATCGCAATCTCTGCTCTTGCTGGATGCCGCCGGCACTGACAGACTGCTTTGCTTCCCGTGCAAATCGCACGTGATCGTATGCTGCCCGTGCAATGGATGGGGAGTAACTCAGAGACGCAGGAGGGGAGGGATGCTCAGGGTCCCTTTCCACCCCACGCAGACAGGGCTTTCCCCAGCCTCTTCTAAGGAAATGCTGGCCCCACAGTGCCCGCGTTGCTGGTCCTTCCTGCTCCCCTGCTGCAGGCAGCTCCCAAGGCTGCAAATGAGGGGGGTGCCCGGGTTTTCCTTCTTGTGCTTTTAGAGCATCCCCAGCCACAGCTTGCGGCTCCAACAGTGGGAATCAGCTGCCATGGAAACCTTGCAGATGCCCTTTTCGAACAGCGACTGCCTAAAGCACAGCTGAAGAGCGTTCCCCCTCCCCAGGATCACAACGCTGAAAACGCCCCTGCTAGCCCTTATGGGATCCTCTGGGCACCTGCAACGTTAAGATAAATGGTTTGGAAAGCTGTTGTGAAGCAAATGCACTGCAAATGTGGCTGGGCACATAAGCCAGAAACTCAAAGGGATTCAGAAATGCGCTGCTACAACTCAGCGGCATCCTGTGCTAATGAGATTCTGTCGATGGCATCCACCGCCACAAAGGGTATTTCCTGGCGCTGTAAGGCTTGCAAGGAAAGAAACAGTTCCGTCTCCGGCAGGTAGACCACAGCTCAGACCGTCTCCCACCCACGTCTCTTTCATTAGGGCATCGCACCTCCAATAACCCACCAGAAGCCCAGCTGGGTGAGCGGACGGAAGCACGAAGCTGTGCTCGGCAGGGCTGAGCGGCAGCGAGGCGGTGGGAGGCAGGAGCCGCTGAGCCTACAGCTCCTGTGGTGCTGGTGCCAGCGTGGGCTTGAAAGAGTTTGTGAGCACCCCGGAACACGAGCACAACAGAAACCCCACACACTGCCCTGACTCGCTGAAAATTTAAGTGGTAATGATGCAGGTTGAAAGCTACCGGCCTGGGAATGTTATTTAAGAAAAATCATTTATTTTAACCTGATGCCCGAGGCTTTGGTGCCCAGAAGCTGTTTGGACTCTGGCCTAGAGTTAGGGGCTTGGCGTGACAGGAGGCTACCGGTGGCACAGCGGCCAGCCTAGATGCCCATCTCCTGCTCTGGGCACAAAAATGCTCCCTCGAGGGGTGGAAGGGAACCCAGAAATGCAAACGCCCAAACGTTTACCTCATCCTGGAAGCCTCCTGATGGCATCCCTGCTGCCAGAGCTGAGTTCTTACACCAGCCATGCTGACTCCCAAGTTGAATTTTCCATCCTGCTATTTGTTGTTTTAATAAGTTTCACAGGGGAACGAAGGAAGAATGGCAGATAAGATCTCTGCAAGTTAACTTAAACAGCCATTAAGGGGAATTTTGACCAATAAGCAACTAAATGCAATTCTTGCAATGAGAACTATCAGACATTAAAGATTAAGCAACAGCACCAGCCCCTGGGAGAGAAGCCTCCAGAGCTGCAGGATGCTCCCAGATGACAGCGTGCCACATCCAGGGAATGCCAGACAGCAAAAACTGGGACGGAGGTGGAGAAGGTGCAGTGGCTACAAGCCCTGTACAGGTCATTCCCTGCCCAGCTCAGCTTTAGGCTTCCTCTGCTTGATATTCAGGCCATTTGACTTGCCTGCTTCCCGATGAGAGGAGGGAGGGTGTCACGAGGCACTAGACAAGATTTTGACCAAAAACACTTCAGTGCTGCCTGAGAGCATCACGGAGAGAGCCAAGGGGGCTGGAAGGGAGAGGAGAGGGCTTTGTTCACTTGCTATGCTTGGCTAATCCATCTTTACTCTCTTCCTGTTATCTGGCATTTGAGTGAGATGCCATTTATAGGCTCTAATTGCCAGGCTCCTACTAGTTTTTCTTGCTGCAAAGCCCTGGTGCTGCCAGTCAGAGATGGTGCCTTGTTGTAAGATAGCATCTCTTAATTTCACTGTATAGAAAGACAGACCTCATACAAGACTCGTATTTAATTACCAGAAAAAAAAATGCTAATATCTCTATCAAAGTACTGTTTGACATCCAGAATAACCACGGCTTAGTGCCCCCTGGCATTTCACCACATTACTACATTACAGCCCAAGTCTGCACGTCCTGGACACCAGCTCAGCTGCAAGGAGACATTTCCCACCCTGTACCTGAGAAAAACCATCACAGTCCCTGCCACCTCCTGCAGCCAGCCCTCACCCCAAAGCTCTCAGTGCTTTCTCAGAACAGAGCACATGCCTGCTTTTCCCCAGCTCTACCCCTTTTCTCTGCAGCTTGTCCCATGTGGAGCTGAAGCAGGACGCGCAGGCAGCAGTGCCCCAGCCAGCTCCAGGCACTGCCTGCAGAGGGAGGGTCAGGCTCTGCTGCAAACCTCGCTGGCCTCCCTGTCACAAACCCCAACCCAGCAAGCATCCCCTGGTCCACGTCACTTGGGAAAGACCCCCTGGAAAAGTCAGGAATTCAGGAATTCACCCCCTTTCTAACCTTCAAGTCCCACGTCTGCGTCCCAGTCAGTGCAGCTCTCCAGCCCGGGCCTGCTCGAGTGGAGATGGCCTGACCTTGCCCTCGAGGCCTCTGTGGCTTGGCAGAAAGAAAAGTGCAACAAATTCCCAGCCTGGAGCTCCTCCAGGCTTCGTTTCAGCCAGGGACTGATCTCTGCCTGCTTTGTTTGTCTTATGGAGGTGGATTTTCAGACCCTTCATTCTCGCTGCAGCTCCCCTTGGCCTGCTGACTCCCCTCCTGCCCAGGCACCTCATGGTGCCACCAGCTGGGGTGCTCCGTGCTTCTCTACCCAACACGTTTCACCTCTGCCCAGGGGACATCTTTCAGCATCTCTGGAAACTTCCAGATGTTCCTTTAACTCTTTTTTTTTCTTTTTTCTTTTTTTTTTCTTTTTGGAGCCTATGGTCTTTTATTAGAATTTGCTCTAATCACATTTTAATTCCTTTTGCAAAGACTCTAGCTGCTTTAGATCTGCTTTAATTCCTTTTGCAAGTTCTCCACCTCTTGTTCTAAGCCTTCATTTAAAGTCTTTCGGCCTAAGGTCCTGGGCTGGGTGCACAGCTGGGTTATTTGCTGTCGGACTCGGCAGCGATACCAGTGCAGAGCTTGTTCCTCTGCGGCTGGGTCCTGCTCCCGACATCCCGACTTGTCCCTGAGTGATCTGTATCAAAGTCTGGGGCACAACTACACAGCCCAGTTAATAGGAAAAACTGACAAAAGGACTTAGGCATTTCTGTGATGAAATCCTACTACTTATTTACGCATACTGAGCAGCCCTGGCTCCCTGAAACAGGAGGGAAGTTTCCTTTCATACAGCTCCCAGCACACACCAGCCAGGATTTAGCCCCCTGCTGCCCATTTGCACTCCTCTGGGACCCCCTGTCCTGGGCCAGGACACCCCTCCTGCTCTCCCCTTGCTGCCCCTGTTTCTCCAGCCTTTGCTCTCCTCTTGCACACAGAGAGGTGGAAATTCATCACAGGGCTACCGGGAGGTCCTTTCCCCAAACTGCAGCAGAGAAAGAGCAATGGGAGGAGAAGAGCGTGTTCCAGAGGCAGAAACAGAGGGCTCGGCTCCTGCTGACCCCGTGGCTGCTGCTGGCACAGCCGGGGCTGTCGTTTGTTCTCTTTGAATCACATTGTCCCATTTCTAAAATGAGGGCATGACAAAGCCATCAAGAAAAATTTTGCCCCGGCTCGGATGGAAATCACAGCCTCGGTACAGACACACCATGCCTGGCGCGGCAGCCCCGGCAGAGCCCCGCGTGAGCACACATTGCTCCCACTGCTCTGAGGAGCTCCACATTGCTTCCAAACCCAGAATCTCCTGGAAACATTCCCGGCTGCCTTTGCCCGCTGCCCTTTTTGAGCTGGAAGGGGTTGCAGGGTGAGCCCAGCCACTCCGCTGCTGCAGGAGCTTATGAAGAGGGGAGGCAGGAGCTTGGTTTTTCTGCCTGTCATCTTTTGGAAGCAAAACCAGTGGGAATAAGAATTGCGTTGGCAGACAGAAAGATAAGTTTTCACTGTTGGTAAGACCTTAAAAATCAACTGTTTATTTAAACTAAGCTGAGGTCACAGAGATGTCCAGCTAGAGAGAACAATTTTTTTTTCTCCCAAATCCTGCATCTGAAATCGCTCACAAGATGAAGGAGGACAGCATGCGCATGTGACTCCTCCTGATAGTGGGAGGGCAAAGGAGGACTGGGGAAGATGCTGGAGTCTGAAGAAAAGCAGAAACTCTCTGTGAAAGAGCACAGAGCTGGGCAGCCTGGAAAGGTCAGCGCTCCCTCCCAGCAGGAGCAAATCTGAGACAGCCAGAGGACTCCACGGTCTCTTCTAGTTCCAGAAAAAAATATCATCCTCTATCTTTTGATAAGGGAGGATTGAAACTGCATTTCCTAAGCACCAGAGCATATTGTCCCGGTTCCATTCAGTGACGGGGGGCTGGGCACTGCCATTGCTGTTACAGCTGTGGCTGTGGTGTGGCCCGGATGTGCTACGTCCCTCAGAGGTGTTCCCGAGCAGCCAAGGATCAGCGGGCAGCCAGGGACACACTGTTCTTGCGAGCCCATGGTTCACCTGAGCCTGGGGAAACCACGGCATCCCTGCATGCTGTGCCCTCCTCCTGTACCTGTGCAGGGATGTGGGGTCTCTGACAGTGGTGCCTTGGGCAGAGCTGGCTGCCTGGGGCACGGGCATGGGGCCGGCATCCAAACAATGGATAGATGGATGGATAGTGGATGGATAGAGCCTGTCCTGGTTTGCTCATGGCACCGAGCACTGTCAGCTCCTTTGCTAGCAACTCCAAACTGCATCTCAGATCCCATTTGATGCAAGAGGCTTTTGAAGGTCCGTAGAAGTGCCACATCTACAAAGCTGGCATCTCCATGGCAGGAGGGAGCAAAGTTGGAGCAGTCACCTGGCAGAGAATTTGAAGCTGTTTTATTTGAATACACTCCACCTGAAGTGTCAGAATGAGGAGGTGCCTGGAGACAGCTTTGAAATTCAAATCTTGATCATAAGCACATCCATAGAGAAGGCTTATAATATAACAGAAAAAAACAAAACTGTCAAAACTCTTGAGATTCATGGCCACTTGAAACCACCTCCTAACTATTTTCTAAATTGCTTCTCTCTGAAGCCAAAAGAAAGCTCAGTCTGCAGAGACTTTGCTGAAGAGCAAAAGCACAGTGCTTGGGGTTTAATTCTGCTTTTGTTTTCTCTGGGATTGTGTGATATTTTTCACATGGTCCAATACAACAGAAATTGATTGAAGTCAATACCATGGGAAACAGAAAAGTCCGGTTTGTAAGAACACAACATTTTTTCTCAAGCTCCTTCCAACATGTATTCATCGGCTTGTGACCACATGCTCTGCTGACCAGGGTTTAGTCACTTCTTTGAGTCTGCTCTGGGGGTAAAATACCTTTTCCATCCTGCTTTTCCATGATGCAGAAACAAAATCTCCTGACAGCTGGCATGAAGCAAACAGGCGGCTCAGTGCACAGATGAGATTCCCACCCCTGGGGACACCCCACCCACGGGCAGCGTGCTCCTGTGGTGCTCCCGGCCCCATGGCCGAGCCCTGGGGCACCTCCAAAAACACCGTTTTTGTTTTTTTTTGTTTTGAGACCTTTTTGCTCTGCTTTTATGAGGGTGTGCTTCCAATCGCGCTGCCTGTGCTGATTTTCATCGGGAAAGACATGAGCAGTCCTCGCAGCACACAAGTGCTACACGGCGCACACCAGTCAAAGGCAGAGAAGACACGTGAGAGGTTCCCAGCCATGGCAGGGCGAAGGAGAGGGATAATTAAAAGTTTTGGAGCCATCAGGTCTCTCAGAGGTGTTGCGTATGTTTTCAAGAGAAATCAAAATGATTCCAAACTGGAAATAGTGCTGCGTTCTCTTGCCAAAGACCATTTGCAGTTTTGGACCCAGCTTTCACCTACGCCTGGTCAAATATCCCTCTACGCAACAATCTGTGCTTGCAGCTCCAAGCAGCTCTGTGCAGGCACTGTAGGAAGAGCTTGTACCTTCCAGGTAGGTCTAGGGGGTGAAGAGAGCCCGTGTGCCATGGCTGGTCGCAGGCATTTGGTGCCTACGGATAGGGGCATTATACATGCACTACATGTGCTATTTTGTTCCTACGTGAAGAACTACCTCAAAGCAAGCCCCATTGTAAGAAGCTTAGGAGATGACCAAGACACCCAAATTCACATGGACAGAATTTCAAGGATGGTTGGGTTGCATGAAAGGGAATGTGTAAGCAATTTCTTCTGCAGTCATGATGCTTCAGAGCCTGCAGCCTCAGGGCGGCAGGACCTAGAGGAGAGGGGTTTGCTGTCACGCAAGTGACCAAGAGGGGGTGAACCACTAAGGGCACCTGTGGCTGCCTCAGGATCCTGCCCTGCTACCTCCAGGCAGCTTTGGAACAGAGCTGCTAGCTCAGCAAAATGATACAAAAACAAACAAACAATCAAACAAACAAAAAAACCAGCTACAGCTGGCCATTTTGGTGCAAAAACAGGAGTTTGGAAATCTTGCTGAGGACACGGGTGAGGTTTGCATCCCCGCTCTGTCCTATCCAGTGCTGTCGGAGACACTGAAACTTGTGTGTGCCATGTCCTAACTGGGAACCACAACTGCTTCAATTTCCAGTCTTGACCTCTCCCAGCCTTTTGTGCACTCCCCAGAGTCTTCTATCGAGATCACAGTGGGCTTGTGTTTTTCATCCTCATGCGATTAATAAATTATGTGCTACAGATATTTAAGCAGCTTGTGTTTATTTTTCCATCAATGGAAAGAGAATGTTTACGTGATCTGGGAATCCTATTTTCCATTGTCTGAATTTAAAGTTCAAAACAAAATTTGCAGTTATTGGGTGATTTATGTGCCTCAGGATTGGCTCTGCTCAAAATAGCTCAGCCTGCTCTTGTCAGCGAATCTCCCCTTTTGCTGGGCACCAGTATCCCAGCAAAGCAATGGGTGAGAGAGCACCAGAATTAAAGACTATGTCTAGCACGGTATAAACCAGTGTGTACTGGTAACACCAGCTACCACTGGGTTTGTCACAAATGCCTCCTGCTTTAATCTTCATTTCTGGATCACAGCTTCCAAACCAATGCATGGTTTCCTCTCCTGACAAGCCCACACAGGGAGTCACAGAGGGGTGTTCTGTCCTGGGAGCTCAGAGCAGAGGGAAGGGCCGGGATGGGAAGAACTAGACTACAACTCCCAGGAATCATTGCAAAACATTTCCAAAACATTTCAGTGGGAAAAAAAAAAAAAAAAAAAAAAAAAGCAAGTACAAATTCCAAATGGCCTGTGGGAAAATCAAAACCAAATGCTGGCAGAAAAGAAAATCATTTTGCTGAAACACAATTTTCAGTCAGAAAATGGCTTTGCTGGAAATGTTTCCAGCGCTCTCGCCGTAGCTGCAGGGTGATGTGTCCATGGGCCCTGGGGGAGGAGAGCACAGGAGCAGCCTGTGCACTGATCTCATGACACGAAGCGCGGGCACTGCAGGCACCAGCCCCTGTGCCCTCCTGGGGCACAAACTGGGGGACTTCTGCACATGGAGTCCTGCTCTCTGTGGGGCCGGAGGTAGGAACATGGGTTGTTTGGACAGGCTGACTTCTCTCACCCACCGGTAACACCCAAATGCTTCATGCTGCCCTGATTTAGGGAGCTGGAGTGAGGAACCCTCGGTTCCTCCCATGTGAAGCATCCCTCTGCTCCAGGGCAGCTTGGAGTGCTTCCCGCCTACGTACCACGGCTCCTGTGTCCCGTCATGCTGAGCACACCGGTGTTGGAGACCTAGCAGTGTGCTGCAGGGATGGCAGTGAACTGGCAGTGTGCTGCAGGAGTGGCAGCACCAGGGGAGCACCGCAGCCAGGCCCTGGCCACTAGAGGTGCGTCTGCCCATGCCGCCCTCCTGGGGAGAGGATCTACTTTCTGCTGTCCTTTCACTGCTCTAACCCCCTCCTTCGGGCAGAGGCAGGAGCTGTGAAATGACCAAACGTATGCCGTGCCCTGCTAGGGGGCAGAGGAGCGTGGGTGTGCACAGCCCGGGGCTCCCTGGGCAGCAAGAAGCAACACCCCTAGGTGCACACGCAGCTCCCCAGCACCCAGCCGGGCTCCCCAGGCCATTTTTCTGGGTAAAGAGCAAAAGGACAGCTGGTACTGACAGGGCGAGCGAGGTCTCTAAGGTTACAGCTTAGGGGATAAAGGATGAAAAGCAAATAAACCAGAGCCCGTCAGCAGAGTGGGCAGTGCCAATGCAAGAAGAACAAACCTTGGCTGTGCCATAAAACGGGCTCAGAAGGGAGGTGCTGGGATCAAAAAGGTGCTGGGAGGAAAGATCAGTTTGCTCAGGTGCTGGGACCACTGCCCACCAGCCACGGGCTGCACTTTCCTCCCATGGGGTTGCTCAACAGCTCTCGGGGGGGGGTTCAGCTCCCACCCTGCTGTCTCCAAAAATCTGCCTCCACCGATACCAGCTCCTTTTTCCTGTTGGACACCTACTGCCGTGGTGGCAGGGCTCCCATCACACCAAGCTGTTGCTCCAGGGGGGTCAGACCCTACATAGGGAGGGGGATTCGGCCGGTGCTGCCCAGGCCATCCTCCCACGAGCACCCCAAGTTCCCAGCCCTCCTCAGTGGCTCATTGCTGGAGCCCGTTGCAGAAGTATAATTAAGGAGCCCTTCCCTTCTGGTGAAAGTCTGCTTGTGTCAACAGAGAGATGGGATTATTTAGCAGACTTCTTTTTTTTCCACCCTGCTAATTTTAGCCCCTTATATAACATTTCTTTTCAATACAACCCAGTTTCCCTAGCCCACTGAAGGAACGGCACTTCTCATTTGTCTTACACCAGCGCCTAAAATACTCCAAAGAGCCTGAGGGCTCCCTGTGCGCTCACCGCCGCACACGGCTGAGCTCTGCCCGCCAGGCAGCGGGCACAAGAGGGGAGATGTCCCATGGGGGGGACAAAAGGGGACAACAGCCAGTTACCCCGTGTGACTGCAGGACCACGATTTCAGCTCCCTCGCCCACAAAGACCAGCAGAGAAGGTCACTGCCGTGCAACACACCGCCTGCCGGGGATGGAGACCCCCCTCTCCAGCTCTGCACTGATCCCAAAGCTCCTGCCAGTCCTGGAGGTGGCTGCTCCATGTGCGGGCTCCTCGGCTGTTGGCCTCTGCTGTGAAACCTGGAGCCTGCTTCCTGCCCTGCGGCCAGCCATCACCTCTGCCACAGCATCGCTTGCCTCCCTGCACAAGCCTGTTGTATTGTGAAGGCAAAGAGCGCGTCAAAAACACATCAAAATAACTCAAATTGCCAAGACCACACGAAGTTTGCAATTGGCATTTCAAAAAGGTGCTGGGAGGAAGGTGCTCCTGTCCGTCACCCAGCTGATCTGTGCCAAGGGCTGGGCGAGCTGCAGAAGCAAAAGCCTCGGCCATCCTCTGCTGCTCGGCCACCGCTGCAGTCAGTGCCTTCGCACATGTCCTGTGGTTTGAGCTCTGTATTTGCTTTGTCGCGGGAAGAGGTCGGTTATCTGGCACTGCCTGGCAGTGCATGGGAGCCTCGCAGTGCATGGGAGAAACACAGCCACAACTCAACAGGGCCCCGTCCCGTTAACTGGTTAAGGAGCAATCCGCATTCGCTGCCACGAAGGTGAAAAAGCAGGAGCTGTCTGCAGCTTACGTAGATGACACCAGCATGACAAGTGTAAAAGCGGTGTCAGCAGTTGGAGCACGGGAACCTGCAGTGATTCCCTGCATGAGAGCAAGACCTGGCACTTCCCATGCGGGGAGCGTCCATCTGTCCCATGTCCGACCCTCCCTCCGTGCAGGGAAGCTGCTGTGGTCCCTTTCCCTCAAGCTCGGCACTAAAGCAGCGGTAGCGTGGCTCTATCTGTGCGCCTCTCTGATGGCTTTGTCACTTCCTCCATCCCGTCAGGCCTATGAGCTCAGTATCCACCAAGGATTTCTAGTGAAAGTTTGAATAAATAACGAGCACCTTATTTCACTTTACAGTAATTAATCTAAGAGATAATGCACTAATTTGCCAATGCTGAGAGCATTTATCTTTTCCTCCCAAAGAATTTTTGCTGTTAAAGTTTTACTCTATGCTGAGGAAAACAGGCCCTGGTGCCCATCCCATGCTAACGGCAGGTTTGGGCACCTTGAGAGGCAACATTTTCTGTATCCCAACCCCCTGCCGAGGAAAGCAAAAACGCTTCTCTCCCTTCCAGCATCTTCTACGAAGACCTTGTAAGAGCAAGACCACTCGTGCTCTCCAATTGTTGGCTAAGGCCCCTGCCCTCACCCCTTCCCTTCTCTTTGTCCCAAAAGAGATAGGAAAGTCCGTGGTCAGGGTGTCTGCGCAGCACCCAGCACAGCAGCTCCTGGCACAGGACAAGACCTCCCAAGCACTGCTGCAGTGTAAATAAACGTGATTCATAAGCTCTAACTTTAAGTTTGGCAACTGATACTCCGAGCCAAGCTGGTGAGTAAAGCCCTGAAGAGGTGTAAGCAGCCGCAGCCTGCATGGCTGCATTAGTCAGTACGGAGGGAATCGTGTCGCTCGCTCCGACGTGTGAATTCAGCGCTGCTGATCTCAGCGTTGGCAGAAAATTATTTTCATCATAGGCTTGAACCGTTCAACCTTCTCATTGAAAATGATACCGAAGAACATTTGTTTTCAGCTACCCTGGTGCCAGATCCTGAGCTGGCACCGGTCAGCACAGATCCACCCAGCACAAGAGGACTGCAGAAACCCCTGCCCACTGGGAGGCTGCGCCACAGGTGCACGAGGACAAGCCCAGCAGGGCCAAACGTAAGCATCTCCGACACCTCGCAGGCCAGAATTAGAAAAAGTGATAAAGTAAGCGTGGCTTTTGCGGTAGCCTACCCGTTTGGGTTAAAATCATGGGTAGCGTGTTACGTATTGCTGTTAATAGCTGTAACGTAAGCATACGAACGCAGCCATCCCTGGATATTTGGCACCCGGTGGGCAGCGCTGCCCATGGACCCAAGGGGAGCGTGGCTGGTCGGGTACGAGCACAGCCATGGCTGGGCTGGCTCTGCCCATGAGGCTGCCTGGTGCTCTGCTCTCAGCCTTCCTCCCCCTGCAGCCCAGCCCTGCCATCGTTGAAAAGCTGAAAAAAAAAAGTTCATCAACCCCCCTCTTTGGCATGGTCTGCAGGCCATCTCCCCAGGAGCACAAATCTGGGAAGTGTGGGGCTTGGCCTCATCCCAGACTCTGCCAGCCCTCCCTCCTGTCCCAGGGCTCACGTAGGGCTTGGGATGCCACAGATATCAGCAGGGACACTCACTCCTAGCCAACATCAGAAACACCCCCGGGTCTCCTCTGGTACCATGCTCCTTACATTCCTTGAGATCCACGTCCTCATTTCCTTCAGGCAAAAGTACTAAAATCTCCCTTGTTCCTTGCTCCTGCAAAACCAAAGCAGACGTACCACTGCGGAGTGCCCTTCGCAGAGCAAAGCAGCCTCATGCGGGAGGCTCACAGGGATTTGCTGCTCCCAGAGGAGCCGGGACAGGCAATGGCAGGGACCTGTGCTGCTGGCGACAGGCGTCTTGAGGGCAGAGGAGCAAAAAAAGGGGAGAAATTACACCCAGGGCAGAAAGCTCAACTCGCAGCATGAAAAAGAAACAACTCTCATCTTGCAACCTGAACGGTGCAAAGTGCTTTGGTCAGGCTTCTCTCACCTTACAGCAATCCACCTCAACCTTGAACACAATCCACCTGTATTTACATTCCTAAAAGATACCAAAACCCAACCAGCTCAGCACAAGGTAGTAGAGGGAGTCTTCCCCCTTACCCAGGCCCCACAAGATGAGGGGAGGGAAGCTCTCTGTAAATTTGCGTTGCCTACATTTTATACAGCAAGAAGGAAAGAAATATATGCATTTCTCCCTACTATATATATCAATGGGAAAGGAGGGAGGGAGGGGATTTAGGAGCCTGTAACTGGGGAAAGCACGGCACAGTTTTAGCAACGCTATTTTGAACAGCCCCGTGCGGGTGTCACTGAAAGGAGGTGGCACCAGATGGGGTTACGGGAGAGCAGCCGACGTGTGAGCCAGGAGAAACCCCTCACCAGGGGGAGGTGACCGTGGCCTGGGCTTGGGCACGCCAAGATGAGGGAGATACCAGTGTGGGAGGGTGGTGAGGAGAGCCAAGGGAAAATAAAGGAGAGCACAGATAGAGGAGTTGGCAGAGGGGACGTGACACAGCACCAGGCTTGAGGCTCAGGCTAACTGTGGCCGATTTCCAATCCTAAGGGGTTCAAACAGGCATCTCAAGGGGATCCCCCTTCAGGGTGGATGTGCTGGAATCACAGCTGTCAGTACAGACACCTCTGCTGGGAAACCCCGCGGGGCCGTGCCCGCGCGAGGCAGGGCGCAGCGCCGGGAGGAAGCCGCTGCGCTTCGTGTCTCTGCCGAGGTTCCTATTGTGACAAGTGAATCATCGGGAACGAAGCTAACAAAGATAGTGTCGCAAACTTAACAGAAAAATTATATCCCTCTGGATACGTGTTATATTTGGAGAATAAACTGAAGAACAAGGCATTCTGCAGTTTAAGCCATCTCCTGTGTTTGCCTGGGGAAAAAAACAAACCCTACAAGCCTCGTCTTCTCATTTCCAGGTAACTTGCCTTTCTGAAAGCTGAAAATAAGACAGCCCTTGTTAACCTTGCTCCCTTAGAAACTTTCAGAAGCACAGTCTGGCTGTGGATCTTTTTTCTCTGCCTCCTCAAAGAGCTCTCTTGGAAGGGGTGCAAGGTCCAGACTGATGCCACAAAGCTGGTGCCATAAATCCCCACTCACCTGAGGCTCGTGACCTCAGTGACCAACACACTCCTTGCACTGCTGCAGGTCCTGTTCACTTCAGCACGTTTCTAACATTCATCCTGGGGCTGTTGGTCTCTTCTGGCCATCATACACAGGAAACCAAATCTGCTCTGCACTGGGGAGCCAGGTTTCAGCTCAGTCTGAAGGGGCAGGAGAAGAACCCCCAGTGCCCTCAGACCTGGGTGAGCACTGTCACGTCCTCCGTTCCCCATTGAAAAGGAGCTCCAAAACCCGGGGCTTTGTGTGCCGGGATGCCACAAATTGCCTGTGGGAAAACAGTTGGCTTACTCACAGGGACTGAAGAATAGGATTGCAGGGGGCAGAGCAGGAAGAGCCCAGTTCCGTGGTGAGTGTTTCTGATTTCCCAGCCGTGTAGCTCACCACGTGCATGTGCGCGGTGTGCCAGGCAGTCCTACGATGTGATGGAGGCAGGCACAACCACAGACCCAATGTTTCCATACTCTAGGAGCTATATGGGAGCTGACTTCAAGCCTCACGGCTCCTTAAAGCTCCTTTAGCCCCTCCTTTAATATTTATGTGGCTCAATATCTGTACTCAGTTCTGCGCAAGGGGAGGACAAATAAGCACCAGGTCCAGAGGGAGCGGGGGGCAGGGGGCAGCTCTTTCCCCAGGCAGCAGGGCACCCATGGGGCTGCCCCCATAAACACACAGGCTGAGAGCACAGGAGGCAAAATTTCAGCCCTGGGCATTTAATTTGGGCTCTGTGTACAAGTACATTGGCATAACGAGATGGCAGGCGGGATAAACCTCTGGGCACAGCGGCTGAGCTGCCAAAACAGCTAAACACTGCCACATTGTTAATACCAAAATACTGGAGAACAAGCCAAGAAAGTGGACTTCAGGGAAAGATCAAAGGATAAGTACATCTCCTGTTTCCTTTTCATTTTTTTGAAATTCTGATCAGATTTGCCAGGGTGGAAATGTGTTTCCAAGCAGAGAACAGGCTGCCCCTCCAGAGGACTCTGCCCTGCTCCAGAGCAGCATTAGCCACGTCTAAAAGAAGGAGCCGTGGCGTGACTCATACTTTCCAGTCCCCATAATCCCTCTCAGTAGGTTTCAGACTTAAGAGTTTTCCTCTCTCTGACTTCACTTTCGCTATAATTTATGCACCTGCTTTGAAGAAGCCTTTGAAAACTCTGACAGTGGAGGAAAAAAGAGCCCTGTTTATCTATCTGATGGACAGGCTGCAAGGAGAAAAAAAGAAACAACACCACCACAGCTGAATTGTGTTACCAGGAAAATAACATCTGCATGTATAACTTTCTACCAGGCTGTGAGCAATCAAAAATAAACTACTAGAAACCCTTTGTCAGAACAAGGGCAGGGCTTAAGTGAAAGAATAAGCAGTTCAGCAGTCAGAAGTGCGCGGCTGACATAAGACAGAGCAAATGTCATCTTAAAAAACAACAACACGCTAATGAATTATGTATGAACGCACACCCGAGGGCCGGGATCTCGTGCCCGGCTCCCGGGGACAGAGCGGTGGCCGTGCTATGTGCCCGCACTGCCTGAGCCCCCAGAGTCAGGTGTGAAGCTTGGCTCTCCTGCAAAGGATTTTTTATGGAGTTTTGGAAAGGTCAATAAATAAAATATACGCTTTGACATGCCTATTATTTTAGAAAATGTGGTTTTGTCCCTGGGTCTGCTGCTTTGGAGCTGCAGTTTCACACACAACCACAGACTGTGTCTCAGGGCACCTGAAGCCCTGCAGTGCCCCAGCTGCAAGCCCTGCCCCGTCCCTCCCCAGCCCTGTGCCCTGTGGGTTCTGCCCCTGGCTCTCCGTGCCTGTCCCGCACACTGCCAGCCCCTGTCTATGTCCCCACCAGCCACCCTCTTTGCCTGCCTGCCTCAGCTGGCATCCAGCACTGGCGCTTTCAGAAGTTAAAAACCTCTTCCTGGGCTCACATGTCTCCTTCCTGCTCTCCTTTCTGCCCTGCACGTTGCTGCAGCAGGGAAGATACAAACTGAACCTCCTTGCTGGTTTCCACAAGAGCTGAGCTCCTGCAGAGGACAGATTTCTGTGCTCCCATCCCACAACACAGAGCCACGGGGGCAAACGGAGCAGCCTTGGACCTGCAGAGCCAAGAGGTGATGCCTGGCTCTTTCTGTAGGACCTCCAGACCCATCACTGTGCCGTGCATAGCTCCCTGCTCAAAGGTTGGTAAGAAAAGCAAAATCAGAGGAAAAAAAATGTCAGGTTTTCACCAGGAGCTGCCTGGGTGTGTTCCCACCTGGCCTGCATTTGGTGTCCTGGCTGCAAAGAGAGATTCGGAGCTTGTGCAACGCTGCCCAGCACACACCCTCACATAAAATCCTTCCCTACAACCTTTTCTCCCTCACACCTAGGACACAGCTGTAAACTAGGAAGATTTCCTTGGATTACTTTTTTTTTTTTTCAGTGTTGTTTTACAGCTCTGATGATCTAAGTCGTGTATTTTTTTTAGCTTCTCCTAGATTGCTTCCTCCAGAGAGATGGCGACGAGTGCATGGCGTATGCTGGAAAAACAAACACTTTTACTGCTGGCTTTCGGGAAGCTTTTGGTAAATAGCTGCATCTGTTTCTAAGTTGACTTTGTTCTAAAGTGGTGATAGTATCTACCTGCCTGAGCTGGTGCTTCTGAGGCTGTTAATTAACAACACTGAGTTTTATTGGTGTTTGCGTTTGTGGCTGCATTTTGGGTGTATAAATGAATGGTGCCCCTGGGGAAAATTATTATTTCTGCTGGCATGCAAAGCTTAGAAATATGTGAATAATAGAGACAGACCCTCTTAAAACAGCTCAGTTTATCTGATGCATTTCTAGAAAGTCATATTAGCTAGCTGAGAGTATAAAGGATGCAAAATTGCCAGGACGTTGAGCTATCTCAGGATATTCCAAACCCCAGTGATAATATCTCGGTACTCCTGTGATGGATTTATCTGCTGGCAGTCCTTCTGCATCCCACCTTATTCTGCAGTCAATGACAAGCTCTGCTCAGGAAAGCTCAGGAGCCTTTACCATCCATCATCTTGATGACTGCAAATATCTCTTTAATGGTGTGAGCAACAGGCGTGATCTGCACCTCTATGAGCATGAAATTTTAAGAATGGTCCTTTCCCTGGAGCTGCCCTGAATGTCAATAGTGGGAAGGGGAGGCCCGGGCTGTGAGAAGAGATTTAGAAGGTGGTTGGTCTACATTTAAGATGAGTCTCATGAGTTACAACTCCAGGTTACCTGTCAGCTTCACCATTTGTAGTGCTGCTAATACAAACACCTTACTCCATGCAAATCTTTTATCATTGAACAAATTAAAAAGGAGCAAATTTGATCTGTCTGCACTTTTAAACCTCCTCAGCAGTGGGGGGAAGCATTCACCTGGAAATCGCAATTATAACGCAGCTGTCAGCTCTATAATTAGAGCAGTTGGGTCATTCTGAGCGTAGTGTGCGCTACTCGCCTCCAGTGACAAATAACCTGCCACCCCACCCACACCTTGTGCACCTTTACAAAGGACTAGAAATACACAGATGGTCCAGCTGCCTGCGTGCTGCCATAAAACGAACCCCTGCTGCTCTGACAGTCCTGGGGTGGGGAGCTAGCTGTGGGTCCTGCATGGACAGAATTTGCTCTTACCCCTCTTACCACCTCACATGAAACCTCACAAACCACCAGAGAGCTCTGTAAATGGCAGTGAGAATACAAACAAGGCCAAATCACATGCCTTAGCCTTATGCTGGTATATCCTTGACTTCTGAACACCCCTTCTCCTCTCCCCATAAATCCCTTTTGGAGGTACGAGACAATCCCACAGCAACCAGCCTTTCTGGCTGACTGGCATTTGGCTGATACAGATGAAGGTGTCAATCAGAAAACCAGGTCCTGTGGCCTAATTTCTTTAAAAAGAAATAATTTGGGCCCTACATATGCTGTGGAACTGCCACATGGCCAAGTTGTTTGGGGATATTGTGCAGGAGGGTCAGAGAACACCGGTGATGCACTCATTTGCTACAAAATCCTTTCCTCCAGCCACCGGTGACTAACCCCAATGACAAACACGAGGCAGCCTTTGCCATCTGCAGTCTCCATGGCTTCAAACACACAAATCAAGAAGTAAACTCGCTTACACGTAGTGCCCACGAAAGCGCCACGGTGGGGAGTTAGTGCAAAGCTGGTGTTTGTTAAACTCGAGCCCTGGCTTGCAGCAACCCAACGTCCGCACCCAGGCAAGCAGCAGCAAGCTCCCAGCTAAGCCTTCCCTGTGCCCGAGCTAATACAGCCGCTTGCTGTTGAGAAAATAACATAATTGCATGCCAAGCACTAAGCCTAATGAAACCGTATTGATTTTGTTGTTAAAGCCTATGTTTCTAGGATTGCTGGGCTACCAAAATGTGTTTTCCGAGTGGTACAGAAACAGAAAAGTGCAGAGAAATCCCATTAATGACATAACAAATAACCCAGCCAAGCAACAGTCCTCATTTCACATTCAAATCCTAAAAGTGATAGGTTTTAATGTGCTCAGTATCTTGCCTTCTGCTTGATGATGGGTAGTTTCATATGGCACTAGGTCACTGGGCATTAATCAGATAAATCCTTCATAACATAACCTTTACCTACAGCAGAGGGAGGGGGCTCACAACACCAAAACTCCTCTGTAAATGAACGAATGCTGTGACCGAATGCACAGAAAGGGGGAGGACAGTGAAGAGGGAACAGCTGGCATGTCAGAAGGAGGAAAAATGTGGTGCTGTGAGAAGTCTCTTGCTAGAGCTGGATGATGCTGAGCGGGGATTTCCTAGGTGGGCGGATGCCCAGGTTGAAAGCCTGTGCCCAATGCCAGGATCACAGCCCCCAGGACAATGAAAAATAAGTTTCTCTCCCATTTCTGTTTTTTCTCTTTAATTTATTAATTATTTCTCAAACTTTTCAAGTGCAGAGTTGTAAAGAAACGTGCAGAGCTGTTGCAAAAAGGAGAAGACCTGAGTGTGAACAACAAAAAAAGACAAGTCTGAGTGTGTGGGCAGCAGCTCCAGGGGGGGCAACTCCTGCGCTCACCTCTGGGTGCAAACACCTGGAGGAGGACAACGAAGGACACCAGTGTCCTTCCAAGAAAAGTCCTCAAGAGGAGGAAATAAAACGGGGGCTTTAGCCAGCACTTGAGGACAGAAGGCGAATGGAGGCAGCACGATTTATCCCCATCTGGTCCCTTGCTTCTCCAGGGCACAACAGGATCCTGCTGCCTGCCCTGTTCCTAGGAGGCTTTTCTGGTAATAAATCTCATGTCCTCACTCCTCTGTGTCACCGCAGCACTCCAGATTGCCTAAATAGACACCTGGCTGTCCCATGGCACCGATCTGCTTCAAGAGAGCACAAGCACACCCGCAGCCAGCTTTGGTGGGACGCAAGCAAGTTATGAAAGCACATGCTGAAAGCAGAGCCTACATTTAGATGCTTTGCTGAATGAGACTAGAATAAATTAGCAGTAGAGAAATTGCACTGAGAGGTTTGGTGTGGGTATTTGTACCTATGGGAAACAGCTGTCGTGTCTAAAACTCCCACAGCGGGGCAGGGAACTGGAGAGCACCTTCCAGTGTCAGCAGGCAGCACGAGGTCTCTCCAGTGACCTCTTAATCTCAGTGTAGGCAGAAAATATGGCAAACACTGACTGTCCTTGTGATAACCACTGCCCAAAGACTCATTGCCAGCTACCTGGAGGCTTTAAGCGTGCTGGGGAAGTGCTGCTCTCCCAAATTTGGCCATTCACCATCACTTCCATGCAATCTGCAGGGCATTAGCTTTCCAGCACAGCCTCCCCAGGACAGTCTCTTCCCTCAGAGGATGGCAGACTTTCATGCTTGCAGCTTAAAACATAAGCATGCAAGAGTACACTGTCCAGAAGGAAAACAGAGCCCAGGATGCATATTAATTACTGGTGGCATAAAGCCCAGGCAAGGTTGCTGCTCCATAGTCAAGCCATAAATCTGTCCAAATAGGATTCTGACTACGTCTGCCGTGTTTATATTACAGAGTTTTATGGCCATGTGATTCTTCACCTGGAGAGGAATAGTGTCGCTGTGCAGCCAGTTAACGAGGGAGATTTATTAGCTGGTGATGAAGACCTGGCTGCTGTCTGCACGCCCTGCTCTGCGTGGCCTGGAGGTGTGTGCCCCCAGCACCAGCTCAGTGGGGAGGGCTGGGCACTGCCTGCACAGCCAATGTGGTTTGGGAAACATCTGCCTGTGCTTCAGACCTGGCCTGGAAAGCTGTTATTGTCTCAGCCTGCCTCAGTTCCCCTGTGGGTGAGGAGGGCTGGAGGGGAACCTCGCGGAGTGCTCTGTGATGCCCTCAGGAGGAGCCCGATCAGAGCAGTGGGCTGTTTTCCTGTAGGTCTGAAGGAACTGATTTCTGAGAGTAGAAGGGAGAAAGAGTCCAAACTGACAGCGAAATAAAATGCAGATTGTTGAACATCTGTTCCACAGAAACAATCTCTCCAGGCCTCCCAGATGCTGCAGATGACACATTAACCTTAAGCACCAAGGAATTCCAACCGAAGGAGGAAAATGTCCTTATTTTCATGGAAACTTAGCTAGCAGGTGCTCCCAGCCTTTTTGGTGAAATGGGGCTTTTAATTGCACAACAACTCACTCCCTCTTTGCTATGAGCTTCGTGTTAAGCAGATGCTTATGGCTTGTTGACTTGAGTGAGACTGCTCGCATGCTGGAAGCATGCACGTGCTGAAGCCTTCCACCCGCAGCAGGTTTTCCCCTTGCCTCTAGCCAGACCCAGCGGGAGGCTCTGGCTGGATGTGTGCACCGTGTACGCCCCAAGGCAGCGAGGGAGGATCAGCTATCTGTTTTGATACTCACCCTTAAGAGAGAAATTTTTAAAAAGGCAGGGGAAGGCATCTCCCGTTCCTCGTTCATGCACCTACATATAGCTCCCCAAATCTCCATCCTCTACTTGGTCCCAGAGGAAAATGTTTGAAATAATCCATATTCATTAGAGTTTTTAATCCCTCACATGCCAGAATTCAGCAGGCTGCTAATGAAGAAGACAATTATACAGCACTTCAGAAAAAAAAAAAAAAAAGCAAATCAGAACAGGTGCAAAGGCTGGAGCTTTGCCATATTCGCGCTCTGTTCTTTGGCATGGCGCATCATTATTTTACTTAAAATGTATTGAAACATCCTAACAGTTTAAGGCATCAGTATGAAAGGGAAAGAGGTGACATTTAAGATTAATCATTAGCTGTTGACCACCTAAGACACTAAATCAAAAAGAAGACAGCTGGCCAAACTGAGCTTTATCTGTGTTCCTTCTGAAGAACACAAGCTCCAGCGACGGTGCAGCAGCAGAGCGGTAAAAAGGCAGATTGTGTTTGTTTTGCCCCTTGAATTAGGGCTTCAATGTACAAGTACAGAGCAAAAAAGTGGTGCCTGAAGGATTTATGTCCTGCCAAGACCAGCACAGGCAAAGCAAATAAAGATTTTCTGCCTTTTGCAGATGTGGGCCGGAGGCACAGGAGAGAAAATGACCTTCATGAGTCTGCGCAGAAATCTGGGGGCAAAGCCATGCCCCCGATGTGCCGATACCACCCACGTCACTGCCAACAGACTGCCAGCTCTCAGCTTGGTGTTTTCCTGCCCAGTTTTGGGGGTGGGAGCACACACACCAGAGCGGGACAATGCCACCGGGCTGAATTCAGGAAAATCAAGCTAAATTCAGGCTCATCGGATGCACCAGAAACACTTTTGGAAAGACTGCATTGAGGAGGTCAGTAGTGAAGGATGTTTACTGAAAGAACTGGTCTTTTAAAGAGGGTTTTGTAGTGTCCTTTTGGTGTAAAAGATCATTCTGTGGGCAGGAAGGCGGAGCCCATTACCATGGCTATGGCTCATTCCCCAAAAAATGATAAGGAAAAGAAAAATCCCAGCAGGTAGGTGATAATGTGGGGAACAAGGGATGAAATGACAGCAGAGATTTAAGTGGAGCTCAACTGTCTAAGGACTTGGTGGAAAATGAAAAAATAAAATAAAATTAGGAGGAGACTCACTATTTCATTTCCTTTAGGATATAAATTCATTAATTACCAATAGAAAGAATCTGACCTGCTGACCATGTAGACACACAGCCACACCACTTGCGATGACACATCTAATTTGCACACGATTATCCTGTTTTTCCACATGCAGATTGAGTAATTGCTTGTATCAACTGCAAGATCCATTTGCATATTCCATCTGCCTGCTTTGCATGCTAAATTGCAGCAAATGCGTGCACAAAATTGAACTGCTCGCCCTGCTCTGTGCACACACATCTGCCTGAGTCTGCTCAAACCAAACCCACGGATTACGTCCATGTGGAAAGTATCAGCAACAAACTCACGTACCGAAACTGGCACAGGGCACCCAGGGGCTTGGGTCTGTGTTGCTTTAGGATTAGTTTATAGCAACAAAACCCATGATGCAACCAGCTTAGGTAAGTCAAACAGGGGCAGCCAAAGCAATAACTTTCTCTCCATGCCTGCTCCGCTTACTGCTTTGGAGAGTGCTGCCTCTGCGGGGAGGGACGAGCAGGCTGGGCCTCAGATCCCCGCTGCTCCTCACTGCTTGCAGCCCTACCGCAGACTGGGATCCCAGGGAGTGCTGGGGAGGTGAGCAGAGCAGTCACAGAGCAGGCAAAGGCAGTTGTGCTTGCTTCACTCTGCTTTACTGAGCAACCTAGCTTGCACCTAGACCAAGTATCGTGAATCCAGGTTGACCCAAACCAATAACGATGTTTCCTTGCCAAAGGGAGAGAAACGTGTCCGGTTTCTCGCTCTTTCCCTAAGCATCCATTGCTGCTTACCGTCAGAGACAGGATACTCTGCTCAGAGGGATGCTTGGTCATACTGATTTGCACTGACCCATCAAGAAAAAGGCCAATCTGGGAAAGTGATTAACGGTTACGGAAACTAAACTCCACACCTTTCAAGAGCAGTTTTTGTGTTCTCTGTGAAACGTATTTATGGCTTGTTTTGGGGTAGCATACATGAGCCGTGAGTCAGGGCAGTATTGCACTTAGTGGTATATAAACACACAACAAAAAGATGGAACTTCCTACAAAGAGTTTATGAATTCAATAAATTACACCTATAACTCCTGGAAGTGGCATTCTCCATGCCCAAGTTTTCTGGACCATGGAGCAAGTTTCCCAGAAGTTAGTGCAAACGAAGAAGTATTTCACAGCCGCTTTACAAGAAGCTCTTAAGAGCATCTTTAAAAATAACCACTAAGTCAGGAGGGTTTCATTCACGGCCATTCATAGCCAGAAATTTTAACAAGTTTGTTCTGTAGCTTAACAGGCATGCAAAAATAATGGAATTACACCTGCCCCTGTGTTGAGCAGAGACAAAAGAGAGGCCAGGCATCACTAGAGTGAGCCCTTATGCATTTGCCTGGCACGATGAAAGTCTCATATTTCAGCAGGCAGATTTCATATGCCGAAGCTGGCTTTGGCCAGGGCTGCAGGTGTTGAATGAGATCATTCCCTGGGGTTGCCGGAGCTCTACAGTTACTCCTATAGAGTAACATTGTGTGCAAACACAGGCAGAAAGCACTAACGTGTCAATTAGCAAAATGAACTCTGATACCCGATGTGATCTAGAACGCAGAACAGCTCGTGTTTGGTGGAAACATCTTCATACCAGGACAGCAGAAAAGCTCCCTGTGGTGTTCTGCTGAACTACACACAGGAACCTGGAGTCAAGAAGGGGTCAAAGTACACACAGAGAGGGTTGGGTCTGCTCGTGCCTTGAGAAGCGTGAAGGTCTTGATCCCGAAGCGCTCCCATTGAGATCTGCTTCAGTCGAGGCAGGTCTAGCAGGCCCAGGGCACTGGGAATTAACCACACATGCTATGCCTCATCTACTTTAAATTTAACTTGAAGAAATAAAATAGCAATAAATAGGACCCAATATACCTGGAGACAGTTTCCAAGCCCACAACAAAATGAACCGAAAGTGCCAGCAGTCATGCCCTCGGGTGTCTCCTGCTGAAGGCACAACTGGGGGCTGACCCATCTGGGAGCTCTCATGGTGCCAGAGGGGTGTCAGCACTGCTGGGAAAGCGGAGCCGCACCACCTTCATATGGGGCACCTCCCGACACTGGCGTAACCTGTCCTAATGCACTGCAAACACCGGCAGGTGCTCAACAGCAAACCCCCAGACTGCAGCTGTGTGAGCCTTCCGTCCTCGTAGTAACGGGTAACACATTCAAAAGGCTTGGCTTTTCTTGGCTGAATGCTGCAAAACCTGCTGAGATCAATCAGACTTTTACCTGAGAAGGATTAGAGGCTAAGAATAACTGCACGTTGACTGAGTTTAATTCTGCTTGCTGGCAAAAAGTGCGAGGTACGGCTGTAAAGGCAGGGGATGTTTGCTGCCACAACTTTGGCATTTATTTATTTCTAATCTCCGTCCTACCCTAACAAAAGCTATTCTTTCTGAGAACAAATTCATTCCTGAGTGAAGCCAGTCAAGATAATAAGACACAGATGCTCGTGCAACACTTGGTCCAAGGGCTGAGAGGGAAGAACTAAGGTGAGCTTTGCCATCCACCCTGCCCAGGACTTCCTAAAGCCTTGTGCATGGAGGGATGTTTGGATGGGCAAGGGCTGCTCTAGGTGGGGACACCACAGAATCCCCTTCCCCAGCCTGAGGGCAGCTCTGCAGAGGCTTGCTGTGGAAGAGGAGAGCAGGGGAGCCAGCAGAGAAGAAAGGTCCCTGCACGGTGACACCCCGGTGGGACTGGGTGTGCCGTGCTGGCAATGCTCTGCCCCTTACACCTGCCTGGGGCAGGCATCGGAGGAGACCCCACCACTGTGAGAGCTGGGACAGCCAGTGGGGTGTGCTGAGGGCTGGAAAGACTTCCTGGGACACTTAGTAAGCTTCATGGCCTGCACCTTGGGGATTGCCTCCTAACCAAAAACAGACGAAGGCTCTCTAGAAGCAAAGATCACTAAATTCCATCCCTGAGAATAGTTCAGAGCAAGCTCCCTGCTGTCAGCTCCTCTGCTTTCAACCAGGGACGTGAGCTCTGCTGCCAACCTCAGCCTTCCTCCTGCCAGCACAGATAATTCCACTCTGGTCTAGAAAATCGCCTACCCACTGTCCTTGCTCTGTGCCCAGCATCAGTCAACCCCAAATATAGCAGCACCTACATATTGACAGGCAGGCAGGTGGCTTCCCTTGCACAAAATAGCGCTGCAGAATTACGATCTCTGCTCCAGCTTGCCTTACCTTGCTAGGCTAGGCTTGCTCTTGGCTGTATCTTGGGGATTTTCTTGTTTACGATTTCTTCTGCATTGTTATATTTAAGTGTAGATTGATAATAATAGTTACTGCACCAGGCAGTCTTGAGGATTACTTAATTAATGTTTGTGAAGCACTTTAAGATCCTCAGATGAAAGAAGCTAAGAAATGCAAAGTATAATTATTATGTATTATTAATAAACTTCTGGCACATTGACAGGAGAGGAGACAACACTTTTTTTTTCTTTTCTAAGAAGACTTAACTTTTATGCTACAAAAGACAGGTTTACCAAAAAAAAATCACAAATAAGTAAACAAGGAGCGACAGCTCCTTATTCCACCACCAAGGCTGGGTTCTTCTGACGGCAGAGGGCAAAGAGCCTCTGAAAGTGAGCTACGCTCCTCCATCCAGCCACGTGGAGCTTTGTGAATGGCCAGATATGGAGAAGTACAGAGATGTTACAGCAATTTCAGATAGTGGAAGTGCTCAGATGCACCAGTAATGAGTAACAGGAGAGAGTTTTGAGCATGATCACTACAATTAGTAAAAGCACAGGATACAAAAGAAATTATGCATGCAGAGCAATGGAAGGACATTTGGAAACGAACATTACAGCTGTACGAATAAACTTTTTCAGATCTGAGAATGGGCCAGATACAAATGAGATTCCCAGAAACCTGAATAAAGCCCTGATCTGAGATGGGCTCCTAGGCATTTTCACAGAATTGTTAAACCCTCGTGTGCACCACAGCTGCCTCCTGGACACTCTAGGCTGGGATCCAGCCGCACCAGAGAAAAAAGCAGTGCCGGGATTAGGGCTGTCTTAGGGCTCCCGTCTTTGATGCATCACAGACCCTGAGGAGCCAGGCAGCCCCTCTGTACCTCCCCGTGTAACTCGGGAGAATCGCACTGCTCTCCTTCACAGCACAACCGGGAGGACAAACACATTGCGAGGCACTCGGATGCCATGGCAGAGAAAGCTGGCGACTGACAGCTGACAAATTGCTGTAGATAAGGACGCAGTCCCATTAAAGAGGCTCCTCAGAAAGCCAAGGAGCTGCTCCCGGTGCTTTGTGCAACAACACATTCCCAGTCCCGCTTTACACTAGCAACAGCCTGAGAGTAAACCCAGCAGGACGTGGAGCACGCGTCCAGCACCTCTTCTGTAAAGCAGCCAAGGACAGTGCTTCCCGCGAGCTCCCAGCGCAACAGCAGCATGTTGGCTGCAGGTGGGTACGAGGGGCTTGGTCGTGCTTATGGCCATTCCTCAGCAATTTGGGGAACAGAGCATTGCTAGCAGAGGAAACGTGAGAGCCTGACTAGAACTGAGTGTGCTGGATACAGCCAGAGCAGGAAAAAAAATCAAGAAAAAGAAAAAGATCAAAGAAGAGAAGAGAAGAGAAGAGAAGAGAAGAGAAGAGAAGAGAAGAGAATCAGATATCACTGAAGCCAGCCAAAGAAAGCATATACAGCACGTGGAGAAGAATTCACATGTCACGGAAAATATGCTTACTATAGATAATACTACACAAGATTTTAAGTACTGAGACTGCGAGACGTACCTCGCTGCTCACATCTTCAATTTGTTCTTTTAACAACATGAGGTTTTTTTTTTTAACAAATACCCACAAGGAATCCTAGGTCTGTAATAGAGTTTGGTAAGGATAATCATGTCATAGAAACGTTTCATCCATCAGTACCAATCAGAGAGTATTTCTGGCTTTAATGCTATTTATGTAATGCAAATGAGATTTAAAGCTTCATTTTGTTCAAAAATGAGCAAGAGCAAATGGACTTAAAACTAATCTGAGCTTTTGGCTAGAGACTCTGCATGAATCCTAGTCCAAACAGGTCTGAATAAGTTGAACTCATAACTGGAAATGATGGTGTACCACAGGAAAAATGAATTTTAAAATATTTTTTTCTGTGTTTTTTCGTGACTGTTCACCCTACTTTATTGACACAAATTTCTGGTTGCATTAGGTGGATGCCCAATGGATGTTGTGTTTCATCAGCAGGATATCCAGGCACAGACAAGCACTTTTGTTTGTATTCTTTGCTACTGACCTCTCTTGTCCAAACCCAGGTCTGAGATGCAGTCGAGAAGCAGGGTGGTGACCTAAGGAACCTTCCCCACGCCACACCTCGGGGGAGAAGTCACAAAACGGTCACAGATGGAATGTTATTAGACCAGACTGGCTGCAAACTTCAGCAGGCAGCAGAAACGCTCACAGAGGTTATGAAATGTCTGGAGGAGACTTGTGAATGGGAAAAGGGGCAACATTCGTAATGGTGCTGGTGAGTCCTTGAGGCCGGGCAGAGGCTGAATGCCAGGGGAGGGCTGGATGCCATCGTGTCACCTGGAGGTGGCATGGGATGAGTGGCAGGGCAGGGAGGGGGCAGTGGTGCAACTTTGTGCTCCCAGAGAGGAGCAAACCACGGGGCCTCCCCTCTCCGAAAATCCACATGAAGCTGCAGGGGCTGGAGCCCTGGGTTTGGAAGACACAATCAGGGCAGACTTTGAGGTTCAGTGTGGAAAGTGGCTGCTGTTCCCCTGAAGACCCCTGTCCTTGCAAACCACACAGGAGCTTTCCTGCTGCTGCCTAAAATATGTTGAAGGAAGCTCCCAAAGCAACAAAAAGCCCATGCTCTGACCAGCATGTCTGTCCCTTGTGTTTATGTGAATATTGTTAACGTAAAAGGCAGCACTTGCTTTGTCTGAGGAGATATTATTCCTGTTGAGTAATGTTTGAGTAGCTCACTACGTTTGCTGTGTTTGTTGAAGAGAGGAGCTGGTTGTTAGGACTAGGAGTTCTTAGCTGCAAACAAATGCCTTCCTTCTATGGGGTAATTTTGCTACAAAGGAATTTCCATACTTATATGTACATACATATAGATATATAATGCATTGCATATTTGGTATGATGATACCATTTCACAGTATAATTATATGTATTGCCTAATATTTTCACTCTCTTGCTTTTCAGTACAGTTTACCAGGATCCCCTTCCCACAGTCAGAACTGCATCAGAAATTGCCCCAGGACAGACTTTGTGCTTTTAGAACTTACAGAGAAAACCTTTCCACTTTTCTGTAACCATTCATTCCTCTAACACAACAGAGCTCTCTAGGACCTTCCCACGCAGACAGGGATCATCAAACAGAGTACCCCTGCTGAAACAAAGTTTGGTTTCTCACCCCAACCACCTCAATAAACTGCCAAAGAACTGCCAGCCCCCTTCCCTCTGTGATGGGATGTTACAGGGGAGCAGGTGAGGGCAGCTGGAAGCTCATCTCCAGCACGGGAACACACCGGTGACTTGGACAAGCCAGGGTCATCCCCCCCAGCTCTGCCCTGGCCTCCCTCACCGACCTTGGGCAATTATCACCTCTTCACTTTAAGATGGGGATAATACATATACCGCAGGTTTGTCCCGGCCTTAAGTAATCCATCTTTTCAAAGCACTTTGAGAGCTTTGCTTGATGAGTACAGACGTTATAATACTCGTCTGTTCCCATTACATTCCACGGGAGTTTTGCCCTCCACAGAGGCAGGGCTGGGGCTGCCAGCGTTATTGTGGGACATAGAAAAAAAAATGTGCTTGGGATATTTGAGTGCCAGCATTTTGGTAGGGGGCTAAAGCAGGTATGAAGTCACAGCGCTTGTGTAGGGATGTTTGCAAATATTCAGGATTTGCTGTAGAGTGAGTAGATTTTTTCCATTAAAAATCAGGAGACCTCACTGACTCCTGCTGGTAAACATGCTCAGCTCGTGCCAGATAAAGGAGACAGGAGAGGCCAAGAAGAGCTAGGACAGGCTAGGACAGCAGAGAGAAATCAGAAACCAGTCAAACCCAGAGGGGAAGCTTACCTCCAAGGTTTGCCCCTGCTATACCAAGTGGGAGAGTCAGGAGGTGTGTGCAGATATCTCCCCAGGGACTAACCTTAGGGCAAGGTCATCCTAAGGATAAAGGGTGCCAGAGCTAAAGCGGCTCAGGTCCCCAGCCCTAAGCGATGGGGCAGGGATGCCGGGGCTGTTGCCAGCTTGTAGGTGCACAACCCAGAGCAAGGTGAAGCCGCTCTGCCCTTGAAGCAGCTCAGCACCATCAGGCCAGTGAGCTCCGTGCTGCTGCTCCCGGGAAGCCAACCCAGCCCGTGCAGGGAGCAACGTGGACAACTCTTGTGGGAACACGATCTCTCTGATCCCTGTCTGCCTCCGTGTAGTAGAAGCAGGGACAACGTATAGCTTCTTCAGGGAAAGCTAATATTAGTGCCTTGCTCACATTCACTGGCCCCACCGTCTTTTCTCTTGCTGCCAGATATCTCCATGGAGTAAATCATATTGACTGTGTTTATTATAAGAACTAAGTGATCGGCTGTGAACTTTCTTTGACATAAATATTTTGCCATTAGTAGTGAAAAATAGCAACGCTCGTGTTGTAAAAGTAGCATTGGATTATTTCTCTCCGTGGGGGCTTCACGTTGAAAGAAATCAGAAGGAAATTGTGAACTGCAGGATCAAGAGGAACAGACAGAAGGAGGAACCAAGAGCTAAACACCCCATTCCCTCCCACAGGTTGATGGCCAGGACACTTATCCCACTGTATAAAAACAGTTAAATGAAGAAAGTATTAAAAAAATGAAAGAATTGATTTTTCACAAGGCTCTGGAGCATCTCTGCGTAGCTAGCTCTGGCTGCTGCTGCAGTCGACGCACCCCAGTTGGGGACAACGTGCCTGATGCTGGCTTTGTTTGCACATGTACCAGCTGAAGCTGCACTCACGCTTTGTGAGCATCGCACCATGCCTGCATTTCCTGCATGGATCAGGCCCAGCACTTGTCTTCTGAATCATTATTCCTAAGCTTCTGCAGTTACAGCTGAAAAAAAACAGGGATTTTCCGTTCTTGCACCATTTCCTATATTTTTGACTGGTGATGTTGGCACCTTAAATCATATCTGTTCACAGGCTGAGCAACTGAGAGGAGGGGAGAACACTGAGCAGCAAGGGGAATGAATCTCAGACAGATTTTTCAAAGGTACAAATGAGAGCTGGTGCTTTAAAAATAGCATCGACTGCACTTCTATAGCACACATCCTCCATGGAATTCATCCCGAGCACAGTAGCTCGTCGCTTCCCTCCTGAGGCAGGCACTGTCATACAGATGTGGACACCTGCCCTCAAGGAAGACCACAAACATGGTCCAGGCTCTCCTAGCAAAGTTACAGATAAGTTAAAAATGCAGGGATACGTACATGTATGTATGTATATGTTTATGCACACCATACAGTCCGTGAAGCATAGTATGTACATCAAGAGGACTACTAAGCTTAACAATTTTAACTTTCCTTTTTTAAAAATGCTTTAAGAGACTGCATGCCCGCAGGTTCGTGTTGTAAGCTGCTGAACCCAAAACATTATGGCAGCAAATGCCAGGCAGCTGTCTGCCTGGATCCCGAGGGTGCTCAGTGATGCAGTAATAGGTCTGGAGAAAGGATCACCTTTGACGGGTGAGGATCCCACCTGGAGAGCTCACAATAAGCTTGCTGTTGGCAGATGTACACCAGAAAATAACAGGAGATGTTGCATTAGGGATGCAGGAGGCTGAGAAGCCGATGCCGTGGCACCTCCTATGCTAGGAGGATCACTGGTAAGATTCTTTAAAGCCAACAAAGAACCAAAGGACACAGCTACTGACCTGGCAGCACTATTGTTTTTTTGCCCTAAACTGGGGGCTTAGGGAGGCTGTCATGCGGGGGAGTTTTGGGAACTGGTGGCACAGCAATACATTGCAGAAAGGTCATCAGCGAGACAGAAGCAAAGGACACACTGCAGGGAATGGCTGGAGGAATTAGGGCTCCCCAGGCAAAAGGTATTATAAACTCACTGGAAGGATAGGCACCCAGAAAGGAGCTGCAGGATGAAATGAGACTGATACAGAACAGCAATTGTTTGTGTATCCACAGGACAGTGCTGTGCTAGAAACCCAGTGATAAGCTATAAACCAAAGTGGCAAATCCCTGAGCCCATGGGAAAGGCTTTGGTATGAGGTTCTGCTTTTGATGTTCTCCAAAGGCAGAAGTTTACTTTGGATGAAGGGGAATATTCTCCTATATATAGCAGGAAAGCCAAGGCAGTAGTTGCATCAGAAAAAAAAAAAAAAGACACAGCTGCCAGCAAAATGTGGGCAATCTAGCTGTAACTGTCAAAGTCAACACCTGCCTAGAGATGGAAGCCTGAGAGACAGAAGACACGGCTGAGATGAGACCCCGACAATTAGGGAGAGGGGTTCCCTCTGCTGAATGCAGGCACTGCCTTGGAGATGAATGAAAACGGCACGCCATAAGGGAGGGACAGGAATAGAACGCCCACGTGGGGGAAGAACGCTCTAGATGTAGCAAATGCATCTCCAAGAGGCTTTATCATTCTTATTTTGTCCCTACTATCAATAATAATAAGGAGAGAGCTTACAGAGCAACCTCTTCAATCCCTAAGCAATGCACCCAGAGATTAGCAGCAGAGAGCAGCGGGCAGCTCGAGAAAAGCTGTTCAACAAATGTAGAGGCATGCATAATAAGATTACTGAATTGGAGTTGCATGTTTTCAAGGATAAATGTGATATTATTGCACTGGCAAAGGCATCGTAGGAACGAGGCAAAAAGATGAGAAGTAGCCTGCCAGAACAGAGGGACTGCTGCAGCTGAGCTCCCAATGAGACAGGAACAAGCGAGAAGTGGAAGCAGCCCTCCGTGAGCAGAGAGGAAGTGCATAGCCTACTTGACATGCAGATATGCAGAGCAGCTTTTTGCAAAGTGGGTGATGTCATCCTGTTTTTCTCAGCCTTCGGGACAGCAAGAGAAAAATAGATGAACCCAGCGCACGCACAGGAGTCTATAGGACAAGTAGGCTTTTCCCCTCTTGTCCCCCACTGTGCAACACTAATTGCTCAGATATTGATCAGGAAAATAATTTGTAAGAACTCAGAGTAGGAAGGATTTCTTTGCTCCCTAAGATGCAAAAAGGGTGATGCTGGATCTTTCCAGCAGTTCTGCAAGTGATCAGAGGATTTCCAATACCATATAAGCTAATTAAGGTGTTGAGCGGCTCTGATTTGTTTTGTGTTTATACTGGAAAGCAGGAAACAACTGCAGCCTGTGATTTTTCAGGATGCTCTGAAGTCTACTTGGATTTACAGCTAGGCTGGCTGCCCCAAGGGACATGAATGCCTCTCCAGGCGGACAGACCCACAAATCCTAACTAGTTTCATTAGTAAAAACAACAGCTATGGGAGGGACTTGTGCTCTGGAAATCCAGGGCTGCTAACTGGGCTGCAGCTGGCAGAAACAAGCTGCTCAGGCTTAGCCTTGGTGAGGGAAAGGCCAATTCAGATAAATCCCCAAACCAGAGTGCTGGAGAACTGCTAGCCACTGCTGCCCTCGTGCTTACACCTAGTCCCGAGGAAAAGCAGCAGCAGTTTGGCTTCTGGAGAGCTGGATTTCTTCCCTAAGGGAACTACAAGGGAAAACCACCACACAACAAAATGCAATAACTATCCCAGAAAATATCCATACTTGTCTTCTTCTGGAGTAAATCCAGACAGAAGTGAGCATCAGAGTCCCTCACGGTCAAAAATGGATTTTGTGAGTACAAAGTACAGGGGAAGTGCTATTAAAAACAAACATACTAAAGCAGACTGGGAGAATGATAGAAATAAGCAGGAACACACAGAGACAGTGATCACAGGAAGAGTAGGGAAGGAAGCATCCACAAAGATTGCAGTGGGTATTTCGCAGGGATATACAGCAAGTAAAGTCACAGGAAGCAAGAGAAATTGATCCTTTGGCTTGTGAGGTTAGAAAGGGAGAGATGAGAAGTTTAATTAAATAAATGTCTACTATTAAATACTACTATTAAATAATTGTCTACTCAATATTTTTTCATTTGGTACGGAGTGTCCCTCCTAGTGCTGAGTTTTGCCACTGGGAGAAGTGAACCCAGCAGTGCAGCAGAGCCTGAGTCAAGCAGCCCGGTGGGTTAGAGGGCTCGTGTGCCTGTTGCACTGCCTGATGCCAGGGAAGGGCACTCCACGTGCAGGGATGATCAGCCAGAGTACTGCCATGCAGACCTTCAGCCCCTCTCACGAGGACAGTGCAGCTTTGTTTACAGCCACGAGGGACCGAAGTGTTACAGGGAAGGAGCAAACACCCCTGTGCTAGCACTGGGTGGTGACAAGGCAGTAACCCTGGGGCTTCAACAGCCATCTAATTCCTCATCTGGGAGATCTGGAGGCTCTCAAGGAGTGGGTAATACAGGATCTAACAGTGTTCTTTCTGGTCACGTACAGGGTGTAGCATCGGACATAATAAGTCAGTGCTTGCCATGAGGTGGTTAGTTTAAAAGCCAGACAGATTAGTCAAAAGATACGGGCAAATCCCCACTGGATAATGGAGCAATAAAAACAAAGGGCTGGGGGATTATTCTTCCCTTATTTTAAGGCTGTTTTCCACCCTGAGGTACATCACCTATAATTCCTTTTTAAAACAAACAAGACGACGACTCGCCCTGTCAGAATTTAGTTCATCCCAGTATCACCACAAGAAGTTCTGCAGCAAGCTATTATGGAGGAATCTGGTTAGGTGTTGTGCAGAAAGTGTTAAAATACAAACAACGGCGACAGCCGGCAAGAAAACCCACCTTGTCAGAGCAGGAGTTAGATGATGGTGCATGGCTTACTAGGACACTGTGTTGGGTTTAGGGAGAACATGCATTTGTAGCCATTTTCTAGATTCCTTACAGAGAACATGAAGGGGGCCTGTACATGTTATATTTAAACAGAGAAGGAAAAAAACAACAACAAACTTTTGCATTGAGTTGTACAAGTCTGAAGAAAAAGAATAAGTGAAAGGAAAATAATTTGGGGGAAAATTGATACTAGGTCATTCAGTGACAGTCATTAGACCTCTGAAAGGGGACAAAGCACGCTATTCTGTAGGAACAGTTGGAGCGCCCAGACCTGGCAAAGCAGGTCGAATCTGGCTTTAGTAAAGATGACAGAAGTTCCTTGAGACCTGTAGTCTCAGCAAAAGTGCTCCACTGAACAGACAGCTTCTGGCCAGCTTTTCTCAGCTATCAGGCTCAGATTTAGAGAACGCAGCCTGAAGTGGAGCCTGGGCACAGCTGGTTAGGTCAGATAACGGGTCAGGCTGCCAAGTCCCTATCCCCACGCCCGTCTATCAGAAGATGAAGATTGGGCCCAGCCTATTCAATAAGTAGAATGAATTCTCATGAAGGTGATCAAAGCAAAGGGCACACACTGGCAGGAGAGAAAAGCTATCCACCAGCAGGGAGAAAAACGGATAAAGAATAGGCTTACCAGCTCTCCCGTCCCTGCCTGGTAAGCTAATTGTTCATCATGCCCATTTTTCTTGCTACATTCGAAACGAATCGAAATCAGTGCTTGAGAACTGCTGAAATATTTGAGGTCTGAGAACATACAGCAACCATTTTCATTGCAGTAACGAAGCCATGGAATGGGAGCTTTAAATGGGAAGGATAATAATGCATTACGGTTCACTCTCAATTAATCCAGAGCCTGCAATGCCGAATGCACTTACTCCATGAATTTTCTCAGAAAATGAAGCTAGAGTGTATTTCATTTATAAATCACAAAAGACACTTATTTGGCAAGGATGACCCCCTGCTCATATACAATAAATCATGAACATCAACAGTCTCTAATGGATTTTGAGTCAGTGCCACAGACAGCGAAGCCTGGGGCCTGTGTTTCAGGATTCCAGGACTGTGCCAAAGGAGCCTTATAAATGATTAATGCATTCAGTGTCATCTGTGCCATTGGAGAGAAAAAGACGTTCTGGGGCTCCGTTTGTCATTAAAAAAAGTGATAATCGGTTCAGTAGCAGACCATGCCTTTCCCTTCCCCTGCCAGAATGAGCCATTTAGCTCCACACTTAATAAAACCCCTTCCCAAAACTTCACACATGCTCTCCATTCGTGGTGTGCAAAATTTCTGGGAGACGAGACAGGGAATGGAAAAGCTTATTTTCTTAAGTAGCCCTCCAAAGCCAGGCTTCCTGAGGGATGGAGCTAGGGTTTGCAGTTGCAAATGCATGTACAAAAGAGATAGGCCTCAGCCACCTCTGTAATGTTGCTTTCTACTTCTTCGCCATACTGTGAGGATGCCGGTACATTGAAAATGCAAGTTTTGGTCCCTGCTGCTCAGTCTCTCATGCTTTCCAGTTATCCATCCTACAGTTTTCAACCTCTCCCCCTTTACTTTTGTCCCCATGGTTACAGAATCACTGTGTTCACAGAGATTTTCCTCAGTGAAGAATATATGACTAACATGAGACAGCTAAATTATCAGAGCCAACTCTGACATTGGTTTCTCCTAACGAGGATCTTATCTTCCAAATGCTTTCAAATAGATCTGTTGCACTGGCACCAACTTCAGAGTTGCAGCACTTCAACTATTGACGGAGACAGAGCTGCAGCAGCTTTGTACAGGGAGACTTAAAATAGTCTGGAATCAGGTAAAGGAAGAAATTCAGATGCTAGCTTTAGCAGACCTGCAGCCTAGGAGTACGTGATACACATATCTAGGAGATGCATTTCACAAAATTTTGAAGTCATCCTAAAAGGGAATGCATTATTTCTGAACTGGACCTGGGTCTGGGAGTTCAAGTAGATTTCCTCTTTTAAAGAAAACAGTTCAGCTAAGCGGTAGGATACACACATGTTTTGGGCCCAAAGCAATCTCTGTTACACAATGCATCAAGACAGACCACAGAATAACAAACCTACCAATCTCCAGCCCCAGCAATCAGCATATGCTGACCCAGGGCTCTGTGGAGCTGCTCCCACACTGACCAACCTAGGTGGCCCTCAGAGAAGCACAAACCAGACACCTTCCAAACCACCCAAAAAACATATGTTAAGCCTCATTCACATCTGGGAGGTCTTTCTCCCCTTCTCTCACAGCATCTATTGAGCCACAATTGCCCAGACACTAAAGCAAGAGCAGGAGGGCAACACCTTGTGTAACCATCTCTGCAGTCATGAGCCAACATACACAAGACTTGAGAAGACGTGGAGATCTTACCTTGGCCGCTACGGAGGAGTTGGGCTTCTCCAGGAGGTCCCAGAGCTTTTTCCTTTTGTCAGCGCAGCAAGTGTTATCAAATTCCTCCCCTTCCCTTTCCCTCAGTGTCTCAGCTTCTCTCTTCAGCTCCTCATTCATCTGTTCCTTCTTCTGGTGGTAGCGGGCCTGGCAGCAGGACTCCAGGTAGATCTCGTCCACCCCCCAGTAGTCCAGCTCCTGGCTGAAGGACAAGGCGCACATCTCCTCCATCATGTGCAGCTTGCCAGTACGGTAGAAGTTCAAGATTGAGGTGAATGCCCCGGGATGCCTGTCGAAGAAGTACTCGTTCTCCTCCAGGTTGTAGTCATCGCAGATCTCCATGAGGGAGTCGTGCGTGTTGCAGTCTCTGAGCTTACCCAGCCTGGTCCGCGGCAACCTGTCCAAGGTCCGCCAGAGAACCTCGTGGGCCAACCCCCCCACGTTGAGCTTGACCCTGCGGGAGCAGGCCTTGCTCCTGACGATCTCCGTGGGGTCCGGAGGCAAAGAGGTAGTAGAGCGAGATCCATGCTTATTCATCCCCAGAGGCATCTCTGGTCCCCCTCAGGCTGGCTGCTCCAAGGCGCGGCGCGGGGCGAGGGCTGGCGGGGGAGGGAAGGGGAGGGGGGGGCCGGCTTCTCCTCACCTCTCCTTCCCCTCCATGCCCCGGAGCTGTAAGAGAAGCCAACCATGGGGCCCGAGGCCGGCCTTATCCCCGCGGGGCAGCGCCCGGCCCCGTTAATCAGCTCAGGGGGCGCGGCGGGCGCTGTCCGCCCCCGTGGTGCTGAACCGCGCTCGGCGCCCCGGCGGGCGGCCGCGGGCAGGCGCTGTCCGCGCCCGTGGTGCTGAACGCGGCGCCCGCGCCCACGTGGCCGCCGGAGGAGCCGCCGCTGAGCTCCCCCGGGTGGCGGATGGGTGATGCCCCCCCCCCCCCGAAATCGGTGGCTCTGACCCCCCCCACACCACCCACCACCTTGGGACCTAGGAGCTGTGCGGGAGGGTCGGCTGCACGCGCGGTGCTGGGGGAGAGGAGGTTGGGCACGGCACCGGTGCGGTTAATTTTTTATTTTTTTTTTTTGCTTCTGGAAGAATGGCTGGGAATTGGTGGATTCAAGGGCTCTGCACGGTGCTGCGAGGGGAAGCGGCCCGAAAGGAGCCGGGCCGACAGCCACCGGGGGTACTGCCGCCTTGGCCCCCATCCCGGAGAGAAGCGGCCCCACCACCGCCGGCCCCCGGCCGCCCCTGCGACCCTCCCGAGGCAACTCCCCTCCGCGTAAGAGCCAGGGAGAAGCAGAGGCTTTTTATAACTCCAGCCCCGCAGATTTCCCCGAGGAGAGCGCCGGGGAAGGGAACGGGGGAGTATTTCCAGCCACTCTACCTCTCCGGGCTACCCAGGGACGCCCACCCCCCACCCCACGCAGCCCTCTGCATAAGAGGGAAACCAACGAAAACGGGAGTAAGAACCACCCCCGAGCCTTCCTCGCAAAGCCGGGCGGCTTAGAACAGCCCCGAGCACTGTTGCTTACACAAGATGGCACGAAGAGAAACCCCGGCGCAGGAAGGAACGGCTTCTCCCTGCCCAGCCGCGCAGCTCCGGGGGGGCTCGGCCCCTCTCCCCGCCGAGCTAGGTGCCCCCCACCCCGGCAGCGAAACGCGGCCGCTGCTCCCCGGCCAGGGGAAGGCTCCCCTCCTCCGGGCCGAGCCCGGCCCGCACCTACCTCCTCCTGCGGGCTCCCAGCGAGGCGGTGCGGGGCTGTGCGGGGCCGAGGGCGGCTACATGGTGCGGCGGGGCGGGCAGCCGGGGCGGCCCCGCTCGCATCCCCCCGCGGGCAGCCTCGAGGCGCAGGGATGGCGGCCGCGCTCCCGTCTGTCCGCGGAGCCCAGGGGGAGGGGAAGCGAAAGGAGGTAAATCGGATCCCTCGGCAGGAAGCTTTTCCGAGGCCTTCCCTCGGCTGCAGCTCCTCGCTCCCGCCCGCCGTCAACGCCGAAGCCGCATCTGCCCCCCTTCCCCCGCCCCTCTCCCGTCGAGGACACAAAGGAAAGCTCCGGTGCTTCCTTCTGCTGCCTCGTAAACGGAGATCAACAAGTCGAGGCTGAACCTCCAGCTTTTCCCTGCAATTCTGTCCCGGAGTTGTTTGGAGTGAATTGGAAGTTGGGGGTGGAAGAGAGGAAGGCAGCTCCACCGTGAGCTGGGATGCAGCATTGCAGGGAAGGTTAACGCTTTCCTGGCCTGGCCCCACCGCCCCCGGGCCGATTTGCAGCGGGAGAAGGCGCCCGGAGCAGACCTAGCACCGAGGGGAGAGCCGCAGCATCCCTTCGCAGCGGGACGGGGTTATCCCCGCCGTGCTCCGGCTCCCAGTGGCACCATCCGTGAAAGCGGGAGCAGGGATGGGAGCCAGGAGAAGAAGGATGAGCAGAGTACTGATGAGCCCAGCAGGCCCCTCAGTGCTTTCTAGGCCTTCTTGCTGAGCTAGGAGCAGCTGAGCTCAACGAGGCCACGCATCAATCCGGCTGTTGGGGGTGAGCTGGGTCCTCATCCTCGCCCCAGCAGTCTCTCATCAAAGGCAAGAGCTTGTTCTCAGAACTGTTGCATGCATTTGCAGATACAGATGGGAGGAATAATAATGGATCTCTGTTGTTGATTAGGGATCTATATGTAATAAAAAAGACCATCTTCTAACCGGAAAAACATAGCAAAAACAAAGAAAAGGCAACACTGCAACATTCAAAGTATCCCTCTACCACTTCCCTCCTTCCCTCCTGACAGAAGAAAATGGACCTCACCAGCAGCCCGTAGCTCCATTAACGCTGTTTAATGGCTACATTAGCACCACTTAATGCAGCTCACCTGCTTAGGCTGGGGTAGCAGAGGTGCACAGCTGTGCTCGTTAGCCCTTTCTCCTCGTTACATTGATTGACCATGGCTCCTGGGCTCCTTAGTGACAATTCCCACTTCAGGGTTTTTAAAACAGGAGCCTGGTGTCTGGCTTTGTGTGATTAACTTGGGAAAGACTCCCAGTGCTGCTGCTCCTTGCTTTCCATGCTTCTCCCTTTACCCAGCTCCCGTTTCCTAGTGTACACAGTATCGATGTTACGCTGCTATCTTTGGCATTTGAATGTCCATGTCTTCTTAAGAGATGACCTTCTGAAATCCCAAACAGTATTTTTCTGGCAGGGCCCTATTCTCCAGTACCTCCCACAACAGCACATATCATCTGTATATTTCAGAAGTTCTTACAAGAAGTGGGTCAGTACCTTCCTTCTGCAGATGGGGAAGTAAAGGCATGGAGAAGCACTCCTCAGTAGGGAGGTGGGAGGAAGAGTTGGGAGCAAAGATTGTTGACCAGCTTAATCCCAGCCCAGTGCCCGTCCACTGAAGTAGCTCCCCCACATCATGAAAACCTACAGTCAGTACTCAGAGCAATTCAATTCTCCTCTTGCTTTCCCATCATTTCACCTCCAGACCCTCCTCTACCCCTCTCACAATAGAGATGAAAATTCCTGATCAGGGCTGCAAAGCTAAATCTGTTAATGATTACAAAGAGCCTTGAAACTTCCAGCTGGCAGGCGCTGCATGAGAGCAGGTTATTTGTTTGTTAGCACTGGCATCCAGGGCGCATTATCTCCTGTTGTGACAAATGCAGGACGCTCTTCTGCGGAAAGAGAATGGCGGGAGGGAAAATGACAAGTAGCATAATACAGGGACATGCATCAGATTCGGTACAGTTAAATCACTGGGAGAGAAGCAACTCAGTTTTATTAGCAGGGCGTTTGTATCTTTCTACGTCGCTCTTGATACACTGCCCATGTCATGCACATGGTCTGGCAAGAGACCAGAGATCCAGCCGTGGGTGGGGGGACACGAAAGGGCAGCATGGAGGCGCAGGCTCCTGCACTGCTGCGTGTTCATCCTTCCACAAAAGCTGGGGATGAAAAATCATACTCAAGCCTCAGGTGGAAGCAGCAGGAGGGAGCCCTACAGCCCCTCCAGCTGGCTGTGCCTGGGGTGATCCAGCAGCCTGGGCGGGAGGGGAGGATGTTCCCCCCCGGATGTCCGTTCTGTGCAACACTTCTTGTTCCACGGCTGGCAAGTTTGTCAGCAAGGGGCAGTGCAGGCCTGAGGATGCAGGAATGTACAGCTTGCTCTCTCTTCCCCAAGGTTATCTAACCCGCTCTTGCTTTGGATATTCCTTTTGATTGATATTTTTTGTACCCTGAGCTTCTGCATGCTTAATTTGTGGTTTGTTATTTCCACAGCCTACGGAGCCAGCCAAATGCCTGAATGCAGTCTGTTGCAAACCCTCTTCCTTCCCAGCTATTACAGCACTTATTGACAAGGAAATACCTTCAACCTCAAGTACTTAAGAGGAAACGCACAGAGTATGGCATAAATGTGTTCTCCTGGGCCTGCAGTCAGTGGTATACACCGATCTGGATTTCACCTGCCAGCCAGAAAAGGTGTGGAAGACAGCATTTGTCGGGCTGCAGTGTGAGAGCGTAACGGGCTGAGCCTGGATGTGGAACTATCGCTCTGCTGGTCCGCAGTGACTCCTCTGCCTGCATAAGGAAAAGTATCACAGCTTCACAAACACCCACGCCCGTACAACAGTCTGGCATCTTCCGTCCGTCCTGCGAAGCAAGAGGGGAGGCTGATTTACATCGCTTTACTGGTCACAGCAAACAAACGGCTGGGAGGAAGAGAGGATCCTCGCACACAAACAAGCCTGCGGCCCCGTCACAGCAATGGCATTCAGAACAATGGGTTTCCAGCAGAGAGCGGCACGGCAGCTCTGGTGGCCCACGAGTTTTGGCTGGTTCCCGATGCTGAGGGGATGCTGGTTTTCATGTTCTAAAAGGAGCTAGAAGCTGTCACAATAACCCATATTGTTCTCGCAGCCCCGGGGCCCTGTACTTGTACTTGTGAGCGGGAATGACAGCCGCACACGGTGAGCTGTCTCAGTTACGGCGTGTTTCCTATTATGTCCCTTTCAGGATTCCCTTAGTTTTCAGGGATTTTCTTTCCAGCCACGTTGGATGTAATGGACATTTTCTTTTATAGTCTCAGATCCTTTCCCTTAAAAGGGGAAAAAAAATTATCAGGTTTCTTGGCAGAGGTCTGTAACAAGTGCTGAAAAGCGCAGAAAGAACTGAGATGCGTGGTGCAGAGTGCTTGTGCTACCGAGAGCCCAGGAGCATGAAAATATTGGAATACCAGGGAAAATTGCTGGAAGCAGATAGCAAAATGCGGTCCAAAAATGAACCTTAAAGAGCCATGCCCTCCCTGGAAAACCCAAGGAGAGCTTGGACGGCAGTGTCAGGAACAGCTGGGCTCCATCACCATTACATTCTCCACTGCTGAAAGCCCTTTTAGGAGGGTTTTGGCTGTAGCTGCAAGCCTGCGGTGCTGCGGGGGGGAGCAGGCTCTGCCTGCTCCAGGAAGGTTTGGTAGCAAGGTTCTCCTGTCTCCCCAGCACACTTCGCCTTGCCTTCTACCACCCCAGCTTCTCCTCGCACCATGGTACAAGGAAGCCTTTCCCGAATTGTTTGTTTATATTTGTAAGTCCACAGCAGTAGGTCCAAAAAGCAGGGTCTCAGCTCTGCCAGCTCTCTGCGGTCCTCAGAGAAGCACTGAAGGTTCTGGGAGGGCTGAGCTGCTGGGCTGGGTGTCTGTAAAAGCTGGAGGTGGAGGGAAGAAGGGCAGACAGGTCTCAGCAGGGACCAGGAGCAGAGGGAAAACACTTCTTGGCAGAAGGCAAAGTCTCTGCAGACTCAGATATGGAAGAGAGAGGTGAGAGCAGACCGCTCACGTCTGGGAAAGCAGTAGCCACACGGGGACCCTGTCCTGCAAGGATGTGACGTGTTCAAGCTAATCCAAACTTCTCAGACACAGTGTGAAGTCCCAGGGGTGCCCAAAGTCACCGCACAGACCCCAGGTGCCAGGCAGGCTTCCCCTCACCCCACCGTGAACAGGGCTCAGGCAGAGCTCTGCCCCTGCCTTCCTGGGGCCAGCCAGGCTCTGTTGGCAGGAAACACACCAGTACAAACGGGGGGGCAGAGAACTTTCTGGTTTAGGTTCCCAAAAGTGCATTTGGAGCTATCCCCGTTGGCTCCAGTTTCCTGCCCCTCCCAGGACGTGCATTCCCTCCCTTGCAGCTCTTAAGCAGCCTCTCTGTGCTCTCTGACCACAAGCACACAGCACTGCTCCTCTCCCCAAGGATGGCTCCAGCAGACCCCCTCTGTGCCAAAGACAATTATTTCAGGGAGGAAAAATGCCCAGGCTTTTCTGCTGGTTGAGGAATAAACGCCCCCAGCGGGGCAATTTGTCCCTGTCACCTCTCTGCTAGGGACTTTGCTAAATGATCTGAGAAAGTAATTTTCTCCTAGCTGTCAGCACCACGGACTGAATCCTGGGGCCCTGCAGCAGTGCTCGGTCCTGGGGCAGGTGGCACAGGGATGCTGCTGCCCCCTGCACCCCATGTTGGGGCCAGGGGGGACCCTTTATCCTCCCTGCTTGTGCTGTGCAGGCAGGGCTGGCGCAGAGGGAAAGCAGCCGCCTGTAATAAGTCACCTAACACTCAGCTTTAAGCACCGAATTCTGTAAGGCAATTTGACCTGCTGTATTATTCAGCAGCTGGGGATTTATTAGGCCCTGGGGGGCTGGAGGTTCCTATTTGTCAACCCAGCACCCATCAGGAGAGAGGGCAGCAGAGCCAGGGCCTTTGGCCGGTCCTTGCCGTGGTGGAGCAGTGACCCCTTGGAGGGGTGACCAAGCACCAGTCCCTCCCAGGCACTCAGCACCCAGCTGCTGGGGAGTACACGTGGCCCTGTGGCTATTTACACCCCTGAGCAGTGCACACTTACAGACCTGGGGGCTGAGCTGTGCCAGCCCACGCTGTCTGCAGGCAGAGCCAGGGCTCCGAGGCAGCGAGGCTGCTGCTGAGGCCAGGCAGCTCTGCGGAGCTCCAGTGCTGAGCAGAAGACACAGCTGGGGGGGACTGGGACTAGATAGACATTGCAAACACAGCGGTGTTTGTCACCAGAGGTCACGGGTGATGCTCCTCGCTCCGGCTTGGAGGCAGCCTGAGTGCTCCAGGCAGTTTGGAGAAGCAGCCTGCCAGCAGGCAGCGGGGAGCCCTCGTCTGCTCCGGGGGCAGCGGTGCTGGGAAAGAGCAGTAGGGGGAACGGGGAGCCCAGCTCCGCTACAAGAGACTGTGCTGGCACGGCTGCTTCAGGAAAGGCTTTTGGCAACAAGAGGCTCGGCAGCACAGCTAGCAGCCGGGGCTGCTCACGAGCTCCCTGTTCCAGTCCCTGGCAGCATCTTCCCTGCGTGGCCAAAGCAAACACAGACAGCGCTGCAAGGGAGCTCCAGACGGGTCCCTTGGGGGCTCCCTGCATGCTCGGGGGGGCTTTGTGGGTCAGCAAGGGGGGCCTCTGGGTCTGTGCTTTCCAGCCATTGCCCTTCCAGCAGCAGATCAGGGTGGGCACAGCTGTTGCAGACCCAAAACATGCTCCTGCTGGGATTCACCTGCCCCTTCCCCGTGACCTCATCACTGCCCAGTTTCCATCCATACACACAGCTCAGCCCACAGCTACAATCTCCTTTGGGGTCTAATGCCGGAAGAAAGCCATCCTGAAGCGTGGCTGGTTTTGTCAGGATAATGAGAGTAAGAACAGCTCTGCTCTTCAATCGGTGAGCCTGAAAGGACTCTGCAGCCAGCCAGCAGTTTCGGATGATTCCTGGGAGGCAAATACCACAATACCCCCTTTTGTACCGAGGGAAATTGAGACAGAAGAGGATTAAAGCAACCTGCCAAAAGCTGCGTGGGGTGGGGGATGAATGAGCAGCTAAATGTACTCTAAATCCTAGGAGAGATCCCTCAGTGATCATGGCCAAGATGCTTTGCCTCCTCGCTGCCACTTGCAGCTGATGGGGGGGCACACTGCTCAGCAGAGCTTTTGTGCGACTCAGGCACCTCAGTGAGAATAAAGCTGATGGTATTACCCAACATTTTAAGCTTTTTCTTGCTCATCTTTTACGAGGAACTTGCAGCAAATGGGCAAGTTTTGCATGCTTGATTGCATGCTTGCCCTGCATGATGCCAGCCCTTCTTGGCCATCCCCTGCTCTCATTTGTCCTCTTCCTTCCTGTTGTGCCACCCGACAGCAATAAATGCTGGAGCTGCAAGGGGGTCGGAAAGCCCCATGTCAGTGGCTGCAAAGTAACACAAGGGGCAGCCCTCACATCTGATTTCAAGCAAGTATTTAATGTTATGGCTTGTGCCAGGGGGGACAGGCTGCCCTGGGCACGTCCCCCAGACAAGGCTGGGCATCTCCTGCCACCGAGGGCTGGCTCCCTGGAGGGCCGAGAGCTGTCGTTTCAGTGACAGCCAGTTGCAGCTGCAGGAGTACCATGAATTGCCTGTGGGGAGGGTCACTTCCAGCCTTTCTTGGGTTATTTGGCATCTGTAACGCATATTTAATAAAATACAATGTAATTCTCAGGATTATGAAGATCATTTAAAAGCAGCTTATCTAACACTGTTCTCCTTCCCTGTTTTTCCCTACAGTGTTTGTGGGTGATGCAGAAGGCTGCAATAAGCCATTCTCGAAGGCTGGCTTGGATTAAACTTCTTCACATGGGACTGCACCACTCCCCGTGAATTTCAATGAGCTCTTCTAAACCTTCCCTTCTGCTGTAGGCACGGGTGCTGCAGGGGAATAACACCCAACGCTCCCTACCAAACAGAACAGATCGGATGTAAGCTTACAAAATGAAAACGCTGCGATAACATACCGAAAGTGCAGCTCTGCTCCCCGGGACTCAGCTGGAGAGGAGGGTGCTGAGCAGAGCTGGTATCGCCATGGTGCTCGATGGAGGGTACTGCAGGTCCATGTTTTGGTGCTGGCCACAGGCCGGGGAAGTGCCAGCAGTGCAGCAAGGCATTATCCAGACCTGACAAGGAGAAAATGCTGAGGATGGAGCTCTTAAGATCACCTTTCCTGATGCTCGCATGGCCCTCACCGAGGGTGCAGGGACCTTTCTCCTCCTCCTTGGGGTTTGCAGCCTCAGGCCCTTTCTTAAAGGCAATTCTTGTGCTGTTTCTTTTGGTGCTTTGTTCGCTGTTCAAGTTGTTTTTCAGCTGGAAAAAAAGAGAGAGAAAAGCAGACTCGTATAAATTTTATTTTTTAAATACCCCAGCAATGACAATTTGTCCAGAGAGAGAGAGACCCCTGCTCAACACCTTCAGCATGAAGAGGCTCTGATCCACCCTCCCCTTCTACCCACAGCTGCTTCAAATTTAGGCACCAGCACTCCTCAAAGCCTTGCAACAAAACCTTTAATACCACATCCCTGCTCTTTTGAGACAGTCATTTTCCAGGGTGATTAAATACCTAAAAGGTGCAATGACTTAGAAATGGAGATTTACTGTCATCTCTGAACTCCTAGCAATGGAGTGCTGTGAAAAGCATTTTGCTGTCCAATCTCCTCACGATAACGCAGAATTAAGAGTTTTGGTGAATGCTTTATTTTCTGCAAATAACAATCGCAGTGCAGCTTTCCCACAAAACCCATTAGCTTCCTTCTGCGAGGAGGGCAGAGGATCCGGCTGGAAGTCACCACCTGTATTCTCACCAGGCCTGGAGGGATGTTCAGCAGGACTCAGCTGCACCTGTGGAGGACAAATTAACGTCACCTGTCTGTAAGATGATGCCCTGTTTGACCTAGGTCACAGCCATCACCAGCTGGGGACAGTCACTGTGCTCGGAGCACTTCTGCACCAGGGCCACTCCTGCCCCCACATCCTTCATCCTCCTCCTCCTCCTTTCAGACTGCAAGCTTCTGACCCTCCCCTTCCTCTGGCACCTGGCAAATGAGGCTGCCCTCCCTGCTCCTTGCATTTATGTTAGGCCACTGCAGCAAGTGAAGTGATAACAATAACAGACCTGCTTCGAGATTACCATAATAGAGATTTCTGTTTCAAGAGAGGTGTCAGCTACCCTCCTTTGCCTTTTTCTGTACATTAAATATTAAATATCCAGCCTGTGTAATGCAAAACTTAAAAGGCCCTGAGTTCAAGCCGTTATGCCCCAGTAAATCAGAAATTCCCAGCAAACTCCCAAGCTTCTCACCCACTGTCAGGTTTGAAGAGCGAGCAGCCATCGCCCGTGGGTGCTTGCTGGAAGTTTCTCCAGCCCTCGCTCACCTTCTGTATCATCCTGCGTGCTGGGGGATGCCAGGAAGGTGGAGATACTCTCACCAGTTTCTTTGGGCTCCTTCATCCTGCCTCAGTTCCCTGGCGTGCTCACAAAGGTCAGCCCCCATCCTGCCCTGGGAAACCGGAGGGGAGCGCACCGAGCCCGCCCTGGTGCTCGCTTGGCCATCTTGCAGAAGGCTGCTCTTCAGATGGTCTTTTTTCCACTCACACATGAAAAGAGAAGGTGGTTCTCCATCCAAATCGATAGAGGAGGTTAATTAAATTCCTCTGCTCAGCAGCACACCGCAACCTCCTCCCCAGTCCCTGTGTGTGCATGCGATCTTTGCTTGCCTTGCCCAGACCTGTCTCTGGTTAAAAGTGCACTGGTTTTTGGGGTGCCACGTGTGGTTGCACAGTCCTTCCCTGCCCCGTGCTTCACTGCCATGTCCTGACAGCCACGGATGGCAGCAGCTCCGGGAGCTGAGTGAGTCCCCAGGGCTTGTGCTGCCTCTGAGAGGAAACGCCCAGGCTGCCAGCAGCTGCTGTCCCACTTAGAGAAGCTAATAGCCCCCAGGAACGCTGCAGACAGGGGATTCAAATAAAGATGCCTCATAAAAAGCACGATTTTCAAACCTGCATTTATTACCCAGAAGGAAGTATGCAACTGTTGTACTCGGTAATAAAAACTAAATTAGCTTAAAACTTGTGTAACGATGGCTTGCAGATAGCTCGGCTCTCCTGCTGCCCCAGCACTGGCTGCTGGCAGCTCTCCCCTGTCTCTGGCTCCCCTTGGCCACCAAAACATCCCCAGAAAGCCATGTGAAGGTACCCCTGGGATGTGGATCCCTCCTCAGCCGTGCAAAGAACCCAAGTAAGGTTGCATGGGGACAATACGTCCCGACAGTTCCAGACACTGAGCAGGTGACAGTGGGGACACTGCCCTTGGGGTCACTTACCAAGCCTGCCACTTGCACCTGTGCGTGCCCAGAGGGGGTGCTGCATTTTTCGGTGTGCACCAGACTTCTTGCTGCAGAGTCAGAATCAGCACTGTGAATAGCAGCTCTTGCCGTCTGTTCTTAAAGCATCAATCTTCCTGGATTTTAATTTAGTAAACCAAGACAGACTGGTTAAATTTTGTAAGAAAACAGCTAAAAAAGTGTTCCTGGTGGGAAAAAAATAATTAGGGTAGGAACAAGCACAAACAAGCAGCAACATCTAGGGAACCATCCCAGGAACTTCAGTACAGAGCTTTACAAGTCTGTGCAGTGCGGTCTCCCAGCCACCTCCTTGATCTGGGAAATGTGGTGCTCCAGCGTTAATAATGGACAAAAGCACATTTTTCATCCAGCCACAGGGACTGACTTTGTAGACACAAGCAAATCCGTCGGCCTGCTTTATGCCATGGTGCTCACAGTTTCCATGTTTAAACGCAGCCTTTCCAGACCCTGAAGGAGCACCCCAAAAGAGCGAGGTGCCAGCAGGAACGCTGCAGCCCAGAGATGTGCAGGTCCAGCACAAGGGGGCTGGGAGCTCAAAGTCCAACAGGACAATTTTTCCAGCAGGTAAATACTGCAACAATATTCATACACACAGTGGTGATGCTGGGTCACCCCAGAGCATCTTGCCCCCAGTCCCCCTGCGACGTTGCCATCAAGGAACACCACCCCTTTGCCTGGGTGAGTGTGCAAACCTACCTGACAGCTACATTTTCCCCCGAAATGTGTCTCCGTGATGCAGCTCACTTTGGCACACCCGGTGTTCAGTTACTGAAAAGGATCCTGGAGCCCCCAGGCACCCACTGCCACGCAGCACTAAAGCTGCAGCCTCACAGCTACAGTATTTTGAGTGCCATTTTCTGCTGCCAGTTCTCCACCCCAGTGGACTGATCTTGGACTGTTCTCCACCCCAATGGGTTGATCACTTGCTGGGTTTAAAGCCAGCCCTGTAGCAATCCTGAGCGACCTTACAGAGAAGCAGAAGACAACCAGCTAATGGAAGACAAGTCCTTGCTGTTCAACTGAGCTTTCAATTCATGTTGAGCCACGATACCCTTTTCTGGCTGTAACATCTCAAAGCCAAATCTTTCCTTGTTATAACCTAGGATTTGTAACCTCAAATCTTTCAGCTCCAAATCAGAAGAGGTCAACAGGAGGAAAATAAATCTGAAACCAGAAAACAGCTGGTTCGCAAGAGCAGCCTCCTATGGCTGCATTTAACAGGTGCATCTGATGCTTGATGCACCAGAGTTCTTTTGTATTCAGGTTTTGCCAAAATTAACACTGCTCAGGTTGGAATTTTCCATGCTGATTATTGGGCTCTAGTAGGAATCAAAGACAATCTCAGGAAAATTAGCCATTTTCAGTGACTAGATCAAGAGCAAAGTACCCAATATTAACAGAGACAGGACTGTTATTAAGAGGGAGAAAAAAAAAAAAAAAAGAAAAGAAACTTGATCCAGATTGCACTTCTCCACAGAGGAACAAGGGAGAAGAACTAGGATTTTATGGGAAAACCTTAAATTCGGCAAATCAGATCAATCAGTTGCTTGGTTTTGCAGTCCGAATACCCTTCTAATATAATAAGCTAACAATGAAATTACAACAATTTAGCTAACAGAATGAAACTATGCTACAGTGAAGTCAGGAACCTGGGAGCTTTCCCACTGTATTGCACCAGTAAATAATTCCTGTAGTTTGGGGACTCTTCCTAATCCGTGGTGTAAAACCCCATATTTAATTAAAAAGTTAAGTGGGAATTTTTAAAAGAACCTGTGCAGATCACCGAGGAATGAACAACCTTAACAGGCGGGTTTGGTGCGTAGTCACACGCTGGAGATACCAAGGGCATTCGGTGAGTTTTACACGCAGTGATTTTTCCCAGGCTAAGGGGTTTCAGCACTGCGGGGAGGGCTAAGGGGCTTCGGGTGGGCGCACAGGAGTTGTCCCTGGGCTGGGAGCACACAAATTGCAGCAGGGTGAGGGCAGCGCTCTGCAGGCTCGCTGCACACTGCGGGATGCTCCTGCCTGCCTGCGCCTCTGCAGCACGCACGCTCGCTCCTGCTTCCCACGGCACGCTGCGGTACTGAGCCGCTCCTCTCACCCAGAAATCTGCTTTCCCTGCACCGTTTGCACCGAGGAATCCGTCGGCTTTAAATTCCTGACTGCCAGCGATGTCCTGGCCCAGCTGTTCGGTCCGGTGCTGGTGCAGCCAGCTCCAGCACACAGCGTGCGTTCGTTGACCCTTTGCACTCTGCTGGTGCTCAGGGAGATGGGACTGCAGCAGGGTGTCACGGGGAGGAAGACCCCAGAGGGGACAGTCCTCCACATAGCATTTACAAAGGGAAAAAAAAGCTGGAAACCAGTAAAAACAATGGGGATGTGCCCCAGCAAAGAGCAGGTGGAGCTCTCCCGGCAGCAGAGTGGGACCCGGCGCACAAGCAGAGCTGCTGCAGGGAGCAGCCTGGTAGCAGGGAGCAGCTGCTGTCCTTTCTATCCCCTGTAATAACTTGGACTTCACAGTAACACCAGTGTTCTCAGTTCACCAATCAAGTGGTTAATGAGGCTGTTAACAATGGACATTTAGTGCTGGTCTCATTTTGTATAGCTTCAGCTTCCAAGAGCTGGATCTCAGTCCCTCCTTACTGCTAAATACAGTGCCATCTCCTCCCAGAAACCTCTTCGGGTGTGTACTTAGAGCCTGTGAAAGACCACAAAGCCCCTAAAACGTTTCTCATCAGCACAGCACCATCAGGAGAGAACCCATTTCGTGCTGGGAGAGTCAGGAGCTCTGGTTCACAGCCACAGAAGGAAGTCACAGACCTCAACACCAGGGGCAGCAGCGGCTGGCAGCCCTGGTAAGAGACATCTCTGCCCCGCAGAAACAGACTGGAAAGCACGAGCACGACCTTCCTGCACGGCTCTGTCACCCGTGCCAGGACGGGGAGGCTGGTCGGGGCCACGCAGCAGCCAGAATGCTCACTCCATCCCTAGCCTTTGCCATAAAATGGGGCAGCTCCTTCAGGATGTGATTTCCAGCCTTGCTAGTGGATTCTTTATTTCAGTCAAACCCGTCTGAGGATTTTCACCGAGCTCAACCAGTACTTGGAGCCCACACACGGAGCTGTGAATGGAGCAGGACCAAACCCACTATCAGTGGGTCTCTGCCTCAAACACTGCACGTAGCAGGGCTTATAAAAGCATAAAGCTGGCACATTTCTGACCTTCGGGGCTCCATCGGGTTGCATGCAGAAGGAAGCTGAGCCCATTTGTTGCTCTGTTACAGACAAAAGGACAGTGAGGGTTCGGGGAAGAACCCCATCTATATTTAAGGACTGCCTCCGGTCGCTATGGTGACAGGGATTCCAGCCACCACCAGGATGCTCCGCTCGCCTCCTGCCGTCTCCTCTGCAGAGCCCAACTCTGCGTAAGTTACTGGCCTCTTGCCTGACACTTGGGCTGAAGGGGAGACAAAAAACACAACTCATCTTTTCACAGAAAGCTTTTCCCTCCAGAGGTGGGAAGCAACTGAGAAGAACAGCCTGAATCAGCATGCCCACAGGTGCAGGCACTGAAAGCCGAGCCAAGCAGCAGGAAGGCTCAGACCCTCTCAGCTCGTGGGCTGCTCGGAGCCCCCAGGGGTTGGGAGCCACCAGCAAGACCAACCACCCACGGCACGTCCCCAGAGGAAATGGCCACGTGGCTCGCACGCACGCCAGCAGCAGTCTGCTCCTGGTGCTGCTCACCCCAGCTCACTTTCCTTTGTCTGACTGGTGAAAGCCTGCATTTCATCCATGCCTCTGTCTGTGTACTTACATGGTCCTCATCTCCACGGTGTCCAAATCTCAAGGGTCACCGGGACACTGTATTTGCCTTTTATTTTTTGTCCAGCTGTCTTGCTGGAATTTATAAACAGCAAAGTTGTATGTGAGACATATGAAGTAAACCTTCCCTCTCCTGTTGCTAAAGGGTCAGCTGTTATCCTGCATCCAATTTTAGGCACTGGTCATCAAGAAAGATGGGGCCCAGCTGGTGAGAGCCCAGAGGGCCACAACAGGAGTGACCAGAGATGTAGAAACAGCCTCTGAGGAGAGATGGAGGGAAGTGGGTTGATTCACTCATGAAAATGGAAAAGAGTAGAAATGAGGGTGACAGTTGTCAGTTCCAAAAAGGCTCCTGTAGAGGAGTAAGGACTTGCTTTCCTTGTCTGCTGGGAATCGGACAAAAATAGCAGGACAGGAGAATTAGGATGGCCATTAGGAGATATTCCTCTTCAAGGCGCCTCTGCTGCCCTCAGGGGCTGCTGCTTCATGCCCCGATGGTGCAGTGCAGGCTGCAGCCCGAGCAGTCCCATTCGCAGTCCCATTCGCAGCCCTCGCTCAGCCACGGTGCTCAGCCGGGGACAGCATGGGTGGGAGCAAGGGCCCCAACCACCCCATGGGGAGCCCACCGCTGCCCCATCGTCTGGGAACCATCTCCTCCCCTTTTGTACTGGTGGCGATTATGAGGGTGACCACTAGGGAGCTGTGTACTGTGATGCGTGTCAAGGAAAACAGAGCTGCTATTTTTAATCCTAAGGCCTTCAGGTGAAAACTGCAGATTTCAAATGACTCCCAGCACCAGCTGGGTGCTTCCTGTTGTGAAGAAACATTGACAAGTGTCCCCACACCGCTGCAGTCAGGTTAGGAAGAAAACAGGTTTTCTAGTTCAGAAAGTGATTTGAATTGCAAATACATCAAAAAAAAAAATGTTAGCTAAACCAGAAAATTAAATAGATTTAAAAATCAAAATATTTTAAAATTATCACACAAAAAAGGAATGCCTTTGTCTGAAATAGCCTTTCTATGTTATTGGCTCACAACCTTTACTGGTTTGGGTCACTTCCAATTCCAAGTCCAAATGAGAAGGAAAAGAAGTCAAAGCCACAAGAGTTTGCATCTACCCAACTCTGTCCAAAACCTTGCTCCTGACTGTGCCCAATCTTGGGGGCTGCGATTTCTTCCAGGAGGTGGCTCAGCATAGAGCAATGCTGACCATGTTGTAGCGCAACAACTACAGACTTGAACGGTCTCCTAAGCTGTCCAAAAGGTTTCATTCCTGGTAAATCCGATTATAGTAAATAAAGGCACAGAGGACTGCACTACTAGGAACTGAAGGGCACTAAGAGCTGCCCCAGCCCAGAACAGCCAAACTGCCCGGCTTCTCCTGGCCACATCCCTGTCTCTGCCTTGCAGCTTCTCCTGCCCATCTCCAGCTGCTTCCTGACTCACCTTGAGCTGCTGCCACAGCTGCAGGACACTTTAGGAGAAAGAGGAGAAGCCAAAAAGCTGCAGGGATTACCCTAAAAATAAACTCCCAAAAGGAATCAGGGCTAATAAGAGAAGTTGGAACCAGCAGAACCCCCACACAGTGCAGATGCCAAAACACAAATCAGCATCAACACTGTTGGCATGACAAATGCCACTGCTCTAGTGCACAAGCAGCAGGGTGGCCGTGAAGTTCATTAATTTCAATTTTGAGGCAGGCTGTTTGAATATTTGGGACTGGCTATACCAAGATCCCTGAGCACAAGCAGCGCTTGGTTTTTAGGAGTTTGGACCAGTAGCACCCTGCCCTGTGACCTTTAGGAACTGCTGGTTGTGGTTGCAGTGCCAAGTACTGCTGAGGTCCACAGATCAGCCTCTTCAGAGCAAAAACCCAATTATTGCAGTGTAAAAGCATGAACATGGGTGGGGACACACAGTCCAACAACAGCACCAGCATCTGATCAGCCAGCTCTGGGTATTTCTGTTCTTGTTAATAAAGAAATGAAATTGTGATGATTAAGTGGAAGCACAGTAGCATTGTTATCAATACAGAGTGCCTATGCAGTACATTAAACCCAAGTAATTTAAATAGCAGAGCATATCGTATAAATAATTCATCCTCTTTTGGAAAGCACAATGCCACCTTAGCTGCCTAAATTTTCAAGGAGGGGGATGCTTTTTTAGTTAAAATATAGGCTTATATAGATGCATGTGGGCCTTTAATTATTCATGCTTCAAGCAAGCAGACTCAGTCATGCATTAGAAAGAAAACATATCTTTCTGTAGATTACACCCGAACTGCTGGAGATGTGAAACAACTGAGCGAGTTTGTCCTGGGATGAGAGTCAGTCCCCACGCAGCACAATGTTACCTGGGAAGGTGCATTTGCTGAGGTCAGGCCAAAAAAAGAACAAAGTGGTAGGGAGTCAACTCGATGCCGAATCAATCTCCTCCAGTGACTGTCCTGAAGCAGACTCTCCCCAGCAGGGAGGTTACTACAGGGTTATTACAAAGGTGGATAACGAGTGCAGACAGTTCAAAAGAGTTACTTGCTCTCTTCCTCCTGACCCTGCAGGCTACAGCCCTCTCCCTCCTCCCCTGATCTTCGGATCAATGGGAGAAGCCTTCACCACATCACGGTGGATTTTTGCTTGGCCCTTCATGCATAACATAAGGTTATCACCAGGCTTGTATATACTCCGTGAGGAAGTAAAAAACAGTTTAAATATTCTGGAGCTTTGCAGCTGAAGAAATCAAAGCAGAAAGAGCAAGAGCAATGCCCAGGCTGCAGCGTGCACAGGTCTGGGGGCAGTGGGTGCTGTCCTCTCCCCGACGCCCGCTGCACCCAGCCAGGAACTGGCCCTGGGAAGACTCCAGGCAGGGCTTGGACATCTCCTCCCCAGCAGCTGCCACCAGCACGGGGCCAGGCCCTGGCCATGTGTGGGGAACGTGGGAATCCTGCACCAGGGTGAAGGGCTGCACTGGTCAAGAGTGGGAGGCAGAAGCGCTGCCTGTGCAAATGTCTCAGCAGCATCTCGTGGGCTGGCAAGCGAACCCTGCCAGGATGCCGGACTGCAAGGAGATGGCTGCTCTGAGGTGGAGGTCTCTGCTTGGGAAGCCAGAGAGGAACCCCCTGCCACACCACTGAGCACTGAGCAGTGCTTCTCTGTTACCACATAAACAGAAAACATTGGTAAATTTAAGCACTGTGTGTCAGGGGAGAGAAAAGGTTAAGCAGCCTTCAGCTCACAAGATCATGCCACTTGCTGACGGACACTGTGGACCATGAAGGTGTTTCTGCCTGGGCTTTGCAGTTTTCACAGCCAGACACACACATCAGCGAGCACATCAGTAAACCGTGGGAAGCTGTTGATCTGAAGTAGAGCATCGCCCTGAGAGCTCTGCAGTTTTAGATTCATCTGAAGCGAAGTATCCAGAACCTCACTTTGCAACAAATATCTCCTAAAGAAGAAGTCAATCAATCAAACAAAGAAACAAAGCAGAACAAAAGACAAACCAGACTGAGTGTCAGAAGGGCTCTACCACCACTCGGTGCTGCATGTTGTTTGAAGTCAGCCTTCATACTTCTCCCAAAACAACTTGAAGCTGGGGCAGGCAGCTGCTGACGGACCTTCCCGGCCTGCCAGAGCAGGACTGTTGTAATCCACTGAGCAAAGAACAAAATACCAGTTTTTGACCTGACTTTAGTCATGGGAAACAAACATTTCAACAGATTGCTTGAAGTGTTGGGGAAAAGAAAATCTTTTGTCATCATAAATTTTCTCTGGTTTATATTAACTAAAAACCTCTCTCAGTCAATATCTAGTTTGAAAAAATTTGGCACTAAGGATTCATTCAAAGGAGATTTATACCCACAGACTGCTCTGGTGGGAGTTTCCCCAAACATTAACCTAAGTTTACCAAATAAGAACACGAAAAACCCAAAGAACAGATGCACATCTAACTTGCATAAGATGGATACGTGAAGGCAGCAGGACTCTGCCAACATAAACCACTGTCAGGCTTCGTGATGCTGCTGTATGCTTACGAAAAACATGAACTGCAATGTCTCAGGAGGAGACAGTACTTGAAAGGCCTCCAGCATCAAGTTAAAAATCTGCAGCATCCTGACCTGCACCTGCTCTGACAAAGTGCTCCTGGGAGGCGGGCAGGAGCCCCAGCCACCAGCTCTTGTAGGGTTCAGGAACGCTGCAGGGACGTGCGAGTTAGGCCTTTGTGACACCTGGGTTTTCCAAGGGACGCTTTCTTCCTTATGAACTTCCCCCAAGGGAGGAGGCTCTCCAGATACACCCAGGGGACTTGCGGAAACACCCACCTCCTTTTCTAAATGCCCAGCTGCCCCTGCAAGTTGTCCCAAGCCGGCTGCCAACCTCTTCCTGCGCAGCCGGGCTGTCAGAAGGAGCCCACGCAGCTGCCGAGGATGCAGCTCCCCGCTCCCTCCCTCCCTCCCCCAGTTTGTCCAAACAGTGTCAGAGCACCGTGAGCCTCCAGCTGCAGAACCTTTCCCTAACACCCAGCCTGACCCTCCCCTGTCCCAGCTCCATGCCGTTCCCTCGGGTCCTGTCGCTGTCCCCAAAGAGCAGAGCTCAGTGCCTGCCCCTCCGCTCCCCTCGTGAGGGAGCTGCAGGCCGCCATGAGGCCTCCCCTCGGCCTGCTGTGCCCTGGGCTGAAAAAAACAGGGGACCTCAGCCGCTCCTCATGCATCTTCCCCTCCAGACCTTTCCCCATCTTTATAGCCCTCCTTGGGGCACTCTCCACTAGCTTCATGTCCTTTTTATACTGTGGTACCCAACCATGCACACCGTGCTGGAGGTGAGGCTGCACCAGGATGGCGCCCTGAGGAACCCCGCTAGTGACTGGCTGCCAGCCTGATGCAACCCCATTTACCACAACCCTTTGAGCCTGACCGTCAGCCGATTTTATTAGGTTTTTAAACACAGACGTAAGTTTTTGTGCTCTCACCAGCACTCTCAGCTCAGATCTCAGAGGCTTTGCAGCTCCTTGCCTTCCTACAGCAGACCCTGAAGCAGGGACATTTCCTACCTGCTTGCCTGTTCCCAGCACACATACGGCATAGCAGTACTAGAGAAATACAGTGGGGTCCCGTGGTCTCAAAAGGCCTGGCAGCATTGCTGACGTAAAAGCTTCAGATCCTGTCAAAACAAACCAAACATACAAAAACAACCACCTCTCCAGTGGTTACGGGCTACTGGGAAACACAGTGACACCAGCCTTCCCCTAAGCTGACAGCACCAGAGCTAGGCAAGTTTATCTGGTGTTTCTATAGAACAATATTTTTCATGAAAAATAGACTGTAGCTAGGGCCAAAACAAGCAGGGGAGGAGGAGGAAAGGGGGACCTGAAAGATTTCCAAGCTTTGAAAAATGTTTTTCTCCTTTAAAGCAAAACTTTGACTTTGTTTAAAAGAAGAAAAATGTTATGTTGATAAATATTAATAGAGAAAAGGATTAAACAGAAGGGTAAAATAGCATGAACATGAAGCCTCACATCAGAGTCTGCGAACATATGTTTCTCTTCAGCTCAGAGCTTTCCCTGGTTTAAGTCATGGGACAAGGAAATCCACAACAGGCTCAGTTTTGCTCAGCGAAGGGGCAGCAAGCGGGAGATCCCTACTGGGCGTTTCCATCGCTGGCACCCCACATATGAAAGCAATTAAGCAGCCAAGAAGCAGCTACTATGACTTCTTCTCAGTAGCAAGCGGCAGCTGCAAGCCTGGGAACAACTCACCAGAGGTCTCAGGGGAACAACACGGGGATGTCTGGGAGCATCTTCAAGCATCTTCAAGGCCAGGCTCTCATGCTAAGGAAGAAAACCCGACAGCTACTCGCCCACCAGGCGCGCAGCATCCCTGGGCACCTTGAGACACATGTGGCTTTCACTGGCATTTTTTAATGTATCCGAAAAATTGGTAATTTCTCTCTCCCTTTGCAGGAACCGGGTATAGTTTTACCCAGACCAGCGTCCTCTGAGCAATTTGGTCTTTTTATTTTTATTTTCTCCCCTTCACATCACAGTGCCCAGCCAGGGACAGCCGGAGCCTGCCACCAGGGGGGGCTTTCGCACCGCTCTCCGCCGGAGCTGCCCGGGGTACCCGGGCCCTGGGGACCAGGAGAGGGGCCACAGCCCCCCGGGCACAAGCAGGAGCCCACCCTGGGGTGGGCAGGGCCCCTCCAAGAAGAAAACCCGAGGCAGCAGATACAGCCACCCCGGGAACAGCTGCAGGTGCAGAGCAGAGCAAAGCAATTGTTTCTGTTGGGAGTAAGCAAAGCAGAGAGAGCAGCTCGGCAGGAACACAGGCAAAAAAGCTGATTTGCATTTAGGGACCCACCAGCCCCCCCGGGAGCTATGGGGTCCCCCCACGGCCGGTGAAAGGCACAGTTGCTGACCCCTTCAGCTGCTGTGAGCCCTGTCTCTGGTTAACGTGACCCTCCTCTAAATGAGCTCTAATCACAACAGAAATAGGCCCTGTCTAAGCCTGTGCCACTCCTCAGTCCTGCTGTTAGCTGCAGGGGTCTATGGCACCTCCAGGCAGCTCAATCGCCCATGAAAAGTTTCCAGATACAGAAGAAGCTCTAAATTATGAATGAATTTCCTTTGTCAAACGAAGATCTCAGCTCAGGCGAAGGGATTAGGTCTCAGCCATGGGCTGAAGATGCTGTTACTGATAACAAAGACACCAGCACACACAAGCCTGTGATAGATCCCAGGCCATCACCCCGATAACGAGATTAGCTGCTTTAATGCAATCAAGGGGAGAGGAGCATGGGATGAGATATGGGGCAGCCAGGAGCCTTGGCGTCTGGGGGTGACCCTGGGCAGCAGGAGGAGGGTTACGTTATCCCCCACCAACCCTGGTCCCCAGGCTGTCGTCTGTCTCATGGGTGAATGCAAGCTGCAGCGGAGCCGTCGGTTTTGCTCGGGTGCACCGGGGAGGCATTGCCCGTCCCTGACACCTCCGGGGCAGGACCGGCCCCACCTCGCTGGCAAGTGGCCCCACACCTGACACTTCTTGCACGGTGACTCACGGCTTTATGGCCGCAGAGAGCAGCTCCACGCCTGCCTGCCTGGGAACAGCCGCGCTGCCGAGCACGCAGGCGGGCTGACGTGGGCGGTTGTGCAAGAGATTCCCGAGTGTGTGACGCCGCCTTTGTGGCTGCTGGGAACTGCCTTCCTCGAGACCGCCTGCTGTCCCCACGGCTCGAACCGGTGTGTAAGGAGCTGGTTTCTCACTGCTCTCCTTAGCTCTACCCAGCTGACCAGCACTGCCTGTATAGCCCAGCCACCACCGTGCAAACCAAACGCCCTGCTTCACCCAGCACAGCGCTGTCCCTTGTCCCCACACCAGTGGCACCGCGGTGTCCACAGGGTAAAGGAACAGCCCAAGCCTGCCACGGCTGGGAGGTGTTTGCTTTTCCTTCGCCCAGGTGATACACATGAGTTTTGCCCTTTTTGTGTTTTTCTTATCCAAAAGCAATTAGGGCGGTATGCAAAGCCTTTGTGGTGCTGGAGAGCCCGAGAGCAATGACGTGGACCAGCCACCATGGCCCTGCTTATTGCTCTTTAAACAGTATAGCCCGAAACCCCAGATAAACGTTATCAAGCCCAGCCTGACTCCTTTAAGCCATGAAGCTGCTGAGGGCCAGAGACTTTCCTCGCCCCTCCACCAGTGCAACAAAAGCCCCAGCAACCTCCCCTCACCCCACCACTCCTATGCACTTCTCCTCCCACCTCTTAACTACCAAGAGCAGCCCTTAAATAACAGTCAATATCGTCATGTGGCTCGCCCGAGGGAAGAACAAATACCTGGGGACACCCTGTCCTTCCCAGGGGCAGTGCGGGCGGCAAAGCCATGGGGCTGGGGAGCCCATGGCCGGGGCAGCTCCTCTGCAGGTTGGGGACGGAGAAACCCTGCAGCTGGGGCAAAATCAGCACAGCCCGTCCTGCTGGGGCTGATGCTGTCAGCACTAACTAACCCCATTAAGATACAGCTGGGAGTAGCTCATCTCCATCTACCTGGCAAGAGGGGCCGCATCGTTGTTTTTGCCCTGTCTTCAGTTACATGGACGCAGTCACCAGCTGGCTCTGCTGCCTCTAGCAGGAAAAGGTGACACTGCACAGGTCTTTGGGGGAAAAAAACATCCTTAAGGTTTCCGTGGTATTTATCAGATGTTCCAAAAAAGCCTGATTTCTTGTGTGGGTGCTCCGAAGTGCGGTGACTAGATGCAGAACATGAGTAGCCCAGCACTGCTCTTTGGGGACGAGCTTCAGCCCACGTTGGGTCTCTGCAAGGGCTGCGCCCAGCTCCAAACCTGCCCAGGCTGGAGAAATACATCAGAGGAGGGTAGAAACCAGCACCAATTCCTGCCCCAGCCATCCTGGCAGCTCTCCTGGAGGACATCCTTGTGGGGCCGGGATCCTGGGCAGCTCGGGGCTGGCAGGGACACGGCCCAGAAGCGCTCCCAGCACACATCCGTGACTCAGGCTGCGGGACGAGGCCATCCCGGGCAGGTTGGCTGTGCCAGAAGCAGAGGGTGGATGTGGGAGGAAACGCTCTGCTTTAGTTGTGTGGGTTTTTCTAGCTCTCTGCAGCAAAGCGGGAGGACTGCGCAGCACAGAAGGCTGAGCCGCTCGGTGGGAGCAGGGGGAGCTCTCCCACACGGCGTGGGCAGCTCCAGGAAAGCCGGGGCTCTGCGGCGGTGGCTGTGCCAGAGCTGCTGCGAGCCGGCCCCTCGCTGTGCTTGGCTCTTCAACCCCTGCAAAATGGGGTTTTGCTTCCAGCTCTGCTTTCTGCAGCTGGACAGGATCTCACGCCAAGGGCTGGCTGTGTCCCTGGGGGGGACCAAGCGCTGCAGGGCCCCACGAGGGGTCCCGGTGACACACACAGCCAGGTCTGCAGCAATGCTGCTGGAGCCACAGCGCTGCCAGGCACCTGAGCTCCTTCCAAGCAAGCAGCCAGGACGGCCCACAGGCTTTCCCTATGGATTTGGGTTTTCCTATATAAGGCCAACCCCCGATTTCTATCAGTGCCAAGGCATTTTCTCCAGTGGCTTTCCTGGCTGGTGCCTTCTGGTAGCCCAGCAGGCACTGGCTCAGGCCAACAACAATTCTGGGGTTTAGCAAGGCAGAAACTCTCCTCTTGGTGTGGTCAAGCAGGGTCTGTGTGCCCCCCACGGATCCCCCCAGCCCCAGGCAGGCAGCAGTGCAGGAAGCAGCCTGCCACCCTGCAGGCTCCAGCCCAGCGCCGTGGGTGGGAGGCAGCTTCCCAGAAGATGGAGAGCTAAATAAAGGCAAGGCCTGGGACAAACCGAGGCTGCCAGCTATTTATTCTAGCGTGCCTGCGCGCTGCAGAGCAGGAGGAAGATATTTTAAAGCTGCTGTAAGGAAGCTTGCCTGGCCTGATCAAAAATCTAATTACAAACGCTCTCTGCCAGCTTTCTCCGCAGCCAAATAACTTCCTAAACTCACCTCCCCTGAGGCTGCCGGCCTCTCCGCCAGCACCACACCAGATCAGATGCTTGGAAGACACGGCTGTGGCACGCACAAAGCAGTACACCCATGGCTACAGCATGCACAAAGCAGTACACCCATGGGGCTCCTACGCCCCCTTCATTCCAGGCAGCAGCTCTAGCCCAGCACCAGGGCTGGGGGCTCCCCAGAGCAGCTCCCGGCCGGCTGTCAGCACGCAGACCTCGCTCCTGGCTGCTGCAGCCCCTGCCCAGGGACCCCCACCCTCCCTCCCTCCCTCCCTGCTCACCCTCAGGGCTTGCAGATTTCACCTCCCACACAGAGGTCACGCAAACACCCCCATCCGCACACCCAAAGCGCCCCCCCAGCTCCGAGAGAAAAAGCAACCGCTGCACTCTTTGTTCTTGAATATGTATTTTTTACTGAAAAAATCATTCATAAATTAACAAATACAAAAATGTACAAACACATGGGTAAATAAATGTAATGACACAAAGGATTGCTTTGCTGAGAAGTGTGTGTGTGTGTTTTAAAACACTAGTCTTCAGTGCAAAAATGTCCCCCTGGCACCTCTTAAAAACATAACAGTAAGCTCAAAAGCCGTGGTGATGGAAAGATACGTTGTAGTTTAAAGCCACTCCTGATGGCGAGTGAATAGAAGTGTGTGGCTGTTGCTCAGACAGTACCTCCCTTAGAGAAGCAGAGCTTTACAAATAATGAACTGAAAATAAATACTTTAGCAAATAAAACCCACATGGCTCATTAAAAAAAAGAAGTCAGCATTGAACATGACCTGCCCTCCAGCAGGGCTGAGAGACGGTGTTGATGTGGAAGGGGTGAACAAGTGGCCTTGTTGAGTTTCAGCTGCCAGAATATGTACAAGTTCTCCTTAATACGAGAATTTTTACACCATAACAGCACATGCGCTTGACAGTATGTTTTTAACAGTTACATTTACTATACAGTATTTGACATAGCTGATAAGATTAACAGTGCACATTTTAAGATATTCCACATTTTAAAAAGGGAAAAAATTCAACGTGATTAGAACAAAGGAACTATGAACAGGGATGCTGCTTGGGGGGGGGGGGGGTGGAAATGGACCCTTTTATGCCAACCGCAGAGTGCATTTCTGAGCAGAGGTAACATCTTTCTTTGTTCAACACAAGGTGCAATGGATGTCAGGTACACGTCAAAGGCTGAGGATTCAAACAACGGTAGTTTAACACCTACTCACACACACATGCATGATTCCTGCGGTAGTGAACGTCGACTAGTTGAAATACATTCCTTGTTTGAAGCACCATTAAACAAAGACAGATTTCTAGCAAGGGATCAAGATTAAAGAAAAGAGGGGCAGGGCAACACGGGTTTAGCATCTGAAAAGGGTCCACGTGAATCGGAGATCAAGATTCAGTAGCGAAAGTCTTTATTGCTATATGCGCCATAAAAAGCAAATCCTCACCTCTGCCTGCGAATAACCACGGTGAATTCCCTCGGGAAGCAATTTTAAAGCACATGTAAATTCAAAGACTTTAAACCTAAGTTACAAACTTATCAGCGCTTTTCAAGGGCAGACTCGCTGTCCTCTCATGCCGGCTGATAAGATCTACACGAGAACTGTTTTCTAAACTGACGTTTTCTGGATACAGGTTAGGAATGCCCTGGGCAGTCACACCCACAACAGATGCGTATGGGGATCATACGTCCACGGAACCAAGAAAACAATATAAACCATGAGCAGTTACGGAAACCGAAGGCAAACAATGCAATAAAAAGAAAGTTAAGTACTTCTGAGGTTAAGTACTCACAAGTGTTGTATAAATACAAATTAAAACACAACCCCCAACGTATTTACTTTTAAGTCAGAGAGGTCCAGTAAAAATGACTGTGTACACGCTGTGTAACCGACGGGCTGGCTTTCGGTGAGGAAGAGATTGGAAAGCACAGCCCAGCCTCCCCCTGCCTGCCGCGGAGAAGGAGAGGATGGGAAGACGGGACGGGAGGGGAAGGGACGACTCAAATTCGGGCGACTGGTTGGGGTGTCAGACCAAGCTCTAAAGTTCCTGGTACTCACGTTTGCATGAATGTAATTCATGTGTCCTTCATTTATCCCATACCGGAACCCTTCGGACAGCCTGCCCACTACCTGCACTCCTGCCAGCACTTTCAGGTGGCCAACAGGGACAAGCAAGCGCGCCACTCAGCTCTAACCTCCATCGCGGCAGCGTACCGCTGGATTTACGCAATAAACCCCAAATCCTCCTCCGCAGAACCACCCCAAACCGTACTGCCCCCCCTTGAGGAGCGAGGGCACAGCCCTGCTCGCAGGGGGCATGTTGGGGCGGGTACAGCAGGGGCAGGATGAGCGGCTTGCCCGCGTGGCCCCCCGGGAGCTCTGGGGCAACCTGCTGAGCTGCGCTTACCATCAGGGTGGGAGACAGGGCGACAGGCGATGGATTTTATCCCATATGGCTTTCAGACTGATTTGTACAGTATGTTGTGAACACGATAGAAATGGGAGTTTCTCCATAAATATTCCCACTTCTTCACCCTTCCTGGAAGAAGCCACCTACATGATTCCTGTAAGGAGTGATGACATGGCTGTATTTCTCATCCGCTACATTTTGAAGTTTAGGGCCCTGTCCCACAAATATTTATGCATATGCATAGCTTAAATCATGCAAGCAGTCTCACTGGCTGAAAAGGGAACAACTTGCACAAGTACAGTGATGCACACACAAGTGTTTACAGAATTCAGGACTAAGATGAGTGACCTTATGTAAACCTCTAGCTTGGATTCAAACCATAGAAGAAAATAAAAAGGGGCAATTTACAAAGCATATTTACACTTACACTTCTTTAAGAAGCGATTCTGTTGTATATACTTCAAGCAGGTCATTTAAAAAACCACACAAATGTAGAAGAACGGTATCAGAAGCCGTCTGATCTCCCACTGGGGCAGTTGCCGACTGAATTGCTTCCGACGTTCACCGCCGGGAAGCCAGAGTCCCTCGGCTGAGCTGGTTCCTGGAGGAGAAAGCACGTCCGAGGCGAGTCTGGTGCTGGAGATTGCTGGAGGAATGTGGAGACGAGAGCAGCAGTTCAAACTGTCGTCCTGAAACCCAGAAAGCAAGTGGCGGGGAAAGAAAATGACTGCTGAGCTCGCTGCACGAGTACTGGGTCGGATTGGAACAGCCAGGACAATTTGTGCGTGCACTTTCAGCCTTATTCTCCAAAATACTGTGATCCTTCATTAGACAAAGTATTTCGTCCTCGATAACCCTTGGAAAAGAAAGTCTGGCGTGGTGCTTTCTTGGTGAAGGGCAGAGCAGTTATTTTTTCCTCTTAATATTCGGTCACCAGAGCCAGCTCCGGTGTCAGGTTAACAGTGATGTTCTTATACAAGGCGTCATACGTGACGTTAGGAAAGTAGTTCAAGTTATTGAGGCCATCCAGGGCTTGCCTTTCTTTCGACTTCCTCAGCAAGGCGTACCTGTTCAGGGAGAACCAGAGGCCCATGGAGGCACTGTTATATCACACGGAGCCGTGCAGAGCCCATCCCCTTAGACCAGACAGCCCCACCAGCAAAACAGAATTTCTGAGTCCTCAGTAAAGAGGACCGTCACCTTTTGTACATTCCTGGCACGTGAGCAGCCCCAGTGTCACAAAATGACACAAAATTCTACCACCTGACACAGATCAAGACGCTACCTGTGCTCCCTGGGCACCGAGCAGGCGCTGAGCTCTCAGACAAGCAGCGGTTCTTGCCCAAAGCCTTCCCGGGCTGAGGGAGGGCTCCTGCCCTGCTCCAGCCAAAACATCCCATAGAAAAGCAGCTGATAGGTGATGTGGTCCTCTCCATTTTTAGGAAACAGGACGCCACACAAGAACAGAACTAATGGTTTTAGTGTGAGTGACGGGGGAGGAAGAAGTAAACCTAGAAGAACTGTGTTTTGGGGAAGGAAACTGCAGCTGGTGCACAAGAGCAGCCTCAAGCAAATTTAAGGGCAGCGTGATGAAATTTAAGGCCTAAGGTGGGAGGGTGTGTGTGGGGGGGCAGGGGGTAAGGAGAAAAAAAGCAGAAGCATCATGGCAGGACAGGACGCCCTGCCCTGCAGCACCCAGTGCCAGCACCTGGCAGCACCCAGCACCGCTGCATGGGGCGAGGGGAAGCCGGGGCTGGGACCTGGGCACAGGAAAAGCAGCAGGGAACGGACGTGCCAGGAGGAAAAGGAAGGCTCCGGGTCAGACCGAAGGCTGAAGAGCCTAAACTGACTTCAAAGAGGTTGCAACAGCAGGACGGTGGCAGGAAACGGCATCTTGACAAATAATTTCCCTGAGAAAACTGTCAGGTTCCCTGCTTGGGTGGGAAAAGCTGCGGCAGAGAAGAGAAGCAGAAGGGGGGCTCTTGTAGGAGGTGAAATGGAGTGAAAGCACACGGCTGTCAGCCTGGCTCCTGGGCAGGGGCTGCCCCTGACCCACAGCTCGTGCCCAGATCGAACCGGGGCTCCCTGCTGGAGCCGGGGGGAGGCCAGAGAAGCGCCAGGAACAAGTGCTCCAGCCCACTGCGCTCCTGTCCTTACACGCTTCAAGGGCTTGACTAAATATGGCTTTTTAAAGCCAGAATTGACTTCCTCGATTCCTCTTTTCAAGAGTGAAATGAGAGAAGCATCTCTCGCTTGCTGCATTCCGTCTGACACAGCAATGAAAACTAGGGCTAACGATTATATATAACCTCAAATGGAACCCCCCCCCAAAACAAATCCTCTGTAGATGACTGACAACCAGCATGCAAGTTCATTTCTCCTCTGAATCTGCAGCGAATTCAAGTGGTGTTTTGCAGAACAAAGCCCCCTTGCTGCTCCCTTCTTCTGCCAGCAGCAGCCAGCAGCCCCTTTCCAGAACAGAGCTAGCACCATGCAGCAGCTCGCACCCTGCAAGTCTTAATTCCTGCCGTTGATTGCAAAAAAAGGTATTTCTCTGGTTTCCTATTGCATAGCTTGCAGAAGACTCAAATTCCACCCATGGCCCCCAGCAGCAGCAGTCCTTCCTTGAGCGGTCGTACCCTCTGAAACAACTCTGGCTCACGGATGTCTGACAGCCCTACCTTTTGGGTAGCACCCAAGGAGCTGCAAGCACACCACAAGGACCCCTTGCCTTAGGCACGAAACATCCTGGATGCCCAGCAGTGCTCCGCCTCCCTCTTCTCCCCACAGTTTGTTTCCTTTGCAACTTGTGGCTGTTATTGCCTTCTGACAGCTGCAGGGAGCCTTGTACATGGCATAGACTTTGTGAAGGCCTCTGGGACCTTTAAAAATAAAATAAAAAACACATCACTTGCCTTCCTAGGAACTGCACTTCTCCCCGATGATGGTGGGGAATTGATTTGTATTTCCCTGTGTCTCCTTCCGGCCGAGTCACCGAATAGCCTGCGTACTGCACTCTGCGTTGGAAAGGGAAGAAAAGTAAGAAGTAAAATAAACAGCTGCCCTTGTTGTGCCACCAGCTCGCACAGTTAGGGCACTTGTGACCCCTATCGTAGCTTTGCCTTTCCACCGAGCGGATAAGCTATGCAAACTCCCCACCTCAGCCTAAGCTGCACCATGCTCAGCACCTCCAGGTACCTGAGGTTCAGCTGAGGATCGGTTTGACATGGTCACGCACCCACACCACGTCACCTCCAGCCAGGCTGGCTCTGCCCAGCCCAGGTGAGCATGGCACAGCAAGGGGCTAAACATCGACAGGGGGCTGAGGCTGCTCCCAGCACTCGGGACCATGGCACTGTGCTCAGGAATTCCTCGAGTTCCTGGAATTTCTGTGCTCCGCGGAGCTGGCAGCAGCACCACGCCACAGGGAGCCCTGCCCATCGCAGGGACGCGGGCTGAGCCCGTACCTGTTCCAGAGGTCGTCGTCTTCGCCACCCCAGCCCCAGAAGGCGTTGGGAAAACCATTGATCTTCTGGAACTGCTCCACAGTCAGGCCACTCACCCCGCCGAAGAACTCGTTGTAGGGGAGCCTGAGGGGGAGAGAAGGGTCAGTGCGGGGACCGCGGCACCAACTGCGGCTTTCCCACGTGCAGCGGGGGACACTGAGCTGTGAGGATGCTCTCCTCCATGCCCGTTTGTGCTTTACTTTGGGCTTCTGCCTTTCAGAAGAAAATGTAACACTTGCTTCTTATTTATTATCATAGCGAAGAGGAAGAGCGGTGCTTACAGGTACATGTACTTGTCCAGCTTGGCTGCGAAGTGTCTCGGCATCTGGCCGCACCCGTAATAGTTGCGGTCGTTTTCTGGTATGTGGTCCACATCGTGGAAGATGAGACAGTCCCAGTCCAAGTCCTTCATTGCTTCCCGAAAGCCGACGTTGAAGAGCATGGCACGGTTAAAGGGTTGGTTACCAGCCTAGGAGAGAGAGCGCCTTCAAGGGAAGCCCCGCACAAGTTCACGCTGTGTGCGCGCACTCTCGGCCCTATTTAGGGAACCGCAGAGCAGTCAGCTCCCAGATCCACTGCTCAAAGGGAAACGATGTGGTGGAACAGACAGACTAGTGAGATTAACCCAAACTTACATACCAAGACTGCAGAAGCAAAAATAAAGCTGCAAAAAGTATCATTAGCCAGATAGTTGAACAAAAAGCAAAACAATTTCAATCAATCTCTACTGGCTGCTGCCCAGAACAGCAAGGGCACCTAAATATGGAGGCATGTTTACGGGGTGGATGAAACCAGATAGCTTAAGTGACAGGTTAGCATACACATCAAATTACAGTCTTAGGTTCTACACTGATGGAAGGCTTCCAGACACTGCGCAGACAAGAAGCGCGTGCATCCACCCCGTCAGGCCCAAGGGATGCTCCCTGAAGCCACTACAAATACACACCGCGATAATGCAGCATTATTTCAACTGCAAATACCTGCTTCGAAGCTGCAGTTTGTTTTGTTTAAAATCTCTTTCATTTTTTTTTTTTTTTTAAAACAAGTCTACTGGATTTTTTTAGATTAAAAAAGTCATTTTTGGGCACGCCTCTCAGCTGTGCCGCTTTTCAGCGGGATGGGACAATTTGAACATTGCAACATTAACCCCAGACCTTCAGAAGCTGAAGGGATGCGATCTGTCGGGTAAACCCCTCGGGACACAAAGCACTGCTGCCCTGGCAGGCTGCGATGTCAGCCCCCAGCACCGCCCGCCCGGCGCAGCACCGCGACCCACTTACTTGTTCCACGACATAAAACGCGAACTGTAAACGTTGACGCTGCAGCATTGGAATAAGGTGCCTGAAGAGGACCGGAAGATGCTCATAGCGATTGCGGAATGGGATCAGGATTGCCACCTGGGGATGAAAGGACACAGCTCTGCGCCTCGAAAGCAGCTCCTGCGGCCTACAGACCCCGACCCAGGGAGGAGGCTGCTGGCACGGTGTCAGTGCTGCTCTCCCTGTATAAATGGTACAAATCTGGGCACAGGTCCCCAGCAGTGCCACCTCGCCTCCTGAGCGAATCCCCCCCCAAACAGGGTGGGGGTGAGCTGAATGCTTGTCAGGGGGAAGCAGCCAGGCAAGATCGCTGCCTGTCCCCTCAGCAGTCCTTGCAGAAACCCAGAGCTGACTCGTGTGTCGCTAACAGCCCTCAGCTTCAGCATTTCTCCCAGTGCTGCAGTCCCACATCGCGGGGATCCTCACACCACTGCCCTGCAGCCGCAGCACACCAGAGGTAGATCCCAGTGCTCCCAGTAACGTGCCCCCACTGCCCCCCCAGGCGCTCCAAGCCTCCCGCTCACCTTCCAGCGAGGCAGGCAGTCGCTCGGCTTCCAGTGGCCTCCCAGCTTGATGGAAGGGTCTTTTGAGAAGAACTGGTGGACGTCCTCCATGGTGATCTCGCTCATATTTACATCGATGGGGCCCTCTGGGGAGACAGCAGGAGCAGCAGGTCAGGAGCCACGCTCCTGGGGTGGCTTGCTGCCTGCTCCCCCTTGCCCTCTGTTCCCAGTACCGAATGCAAGTGGCTTCTTCTGTCCCCAGACACCTAAAAAGATGACTAGGGAATGCTACTGGTGTGCCTTGTCGCTCCTCAGCCCTGCTCAGCCGTCACGGCTGTTGCTGGACACAGCTCTCTATCAGAGACCCACCACCGTTGGGGCACACAGCAGCTCCGGCATCCAGCACCCCCTTCCCCATGGAGGTTTCAGGCAGACAAAAACCCCACGCCTCCATACTGAGCCATCTTCCCCTTTTCAGAAGGATTTACCCTGGAAAGCCCAGTTTCCCATGGAAGCAATGCCTAGGCAGGAGCATTTCTCCTAGCTGCAGCAGAGGTCCTGCCTGCACCCCGCACCCTCCCGTCCCCCCATGGCTCATGCCCAGCTCGGGGCGAGGGAGCGACCCCACTGCCCCTGGAAAAGGGCTGGCCCGGCCTCTCCACGGGCTGGCAGCGCACAATTCCCCTTTTGTTCATGTTTGCCACGGGCAAGCTTGAGGAGGGAGACGTGCCTCCGACGTAGCAGGAATTAATTCAGGCAATCGGGTAAACAACGGCTTCCCAGGAGGGGACAGCTCCGAACAGCGCTGCCATTCATCCCTGGCCTCGGTGCTCCGTGGGAGAGGTGGGACGCGGGTGAAATGGGGTGCTGCCACGTGCTGTGCCACTGCCACGTGCTGTGCCACTGCCACCCAGGCCAGGCAGGAGGTGACGAGGGGCACACGGAGCCGCCGGGAAGGCGGGGGTGGCTCTGCACCCGCTGGTACTCACTCATAGAAGGGAGCCTCTCGGGACAGGTGTGGTTGGGGAAGTAGGTGAAGTCTTCGGGAAGAAAAGTTGTGGCTTGCAGAAAGGTTTCGTTGTGATTCAGGTCAAGAGGATAATCTGGGGAGGGATAAAAAAAAAGGAGGAGTCTACAGCTGAGCTGCAGGTCTCCGGTTTGTGCAGCCACCGTGAGCAAACTCCAGAAGCCGCCCATGCCTGGGAGCATCCCCAGCACCACGGGGGTGCCCCCACCCAACGCAAGCCCCCGACTTGCAGCCGAGACCCAGCCAGGGGCTCGTCCCCACCCTCAGGTGGGCAGCCGCAGGACAGGGGGGGCAGCCCGGCCACATTGCGTGAGGCCGCACCAGAGAAACCTTCAGCCTTCTGCTCAGAGCATCACCGCCAGGTATCACAGACAGGTCAAACAGAGGAGCACAAGGAGCATGGCAGGAGAAGCTACTGAACACCTCGTCCCTGAAATCTGCGGACCAAGGGGACCACAGGCTCACAAGCGGCCTGCCTGGGCTTGCACAGAGGAAACTCTGTGCCCCAGCAGGTTGCGGCACGTTTCTCCAGCGCCCTGGTTCCTCTGCTTCCTTTCACCTTCTGGGTAAAAGCCCCTGGCGTGCTGCACCTCCAGCCGCTTTAAGGAAGTTTTTGTGCAGCTACGAACTTCTGCTTTCTGCAGTCGCCCACAGCCACCACAGCTCCGGCCAACTGCAACCTATATTTTAGGTAGCAGAAAAGTTTCCTTTCTGTAGTAACGCCCCAGCTGCTACGGGAAGATGCTGCCTCTCCACTTTCTCAGAGCATCAAGTGCACAGCGGGGCATTAGCCTCTTGGTCTCAGGACACCACCAGCACCCACCTCAAACCACCTCACCCCCCAGAGGTGCTGGAAAGCAACTATTTAGCACTGTGGCCACCCAGCCACATCTCAGACAGCCCCGTGCTCCTGACCCACTGGGACAGAAAGGACTTGTCCCCTCCAGCTCCCTCCCCATGTGAGGGCATCGCTGCCGAAGCCGACTGCATCGCCTCGCGATGGGCACAGCTCCCAGCACGCTCAAGCCTAGTGGTCCTGGTGTCCCACCAGCATGCTACAAACCGGCTCTTTGGAGACAAAGGCTCCAGGGGGTCTTTCTGCCCCAGAGGTGCCCAAGCAACTCAGCAGGGCCTTGGACACAAGGGCTGCAGGTGACACAGCAGCAAACAGCAGATTTACAGGAGCGGAGCCCACCATCGTGCTGTGAGCACCGCTCGTCTGCTCCAGTGGGCACCCAGAGCATCCCAGGCAGGCTTCTGATGGACTTGCAGACAGAACCCAGGGGCTTGTCAGCTTTGATAGATGCTCGACAGATGCTTTTGGAGGCTTGATACTGCTCTAAATTTTAATAACCAGATTCCCATTAAGCTGGTATCACCAGAACACGCTCTCGATGCTGGGTTTGTCTGACAACACAGGGCGATGCTCAGCGCGCCCTTTTGCATGAAGCGCTGCCATTCTGGGCTGCGGAAGCGCAGACCGGACGCCTCCCAGCTCGCTGAATAGGAAACCTATTTTTGCATCTATTATCAAATGCTTAAAAAGTAACTTCCTCATTTGAATAACAGAAGAAAAATAAAGCAGAGACGAAGCACAAACATAGAAGGTGAGGCAGAAGCGCACGGTGCTCGCGGCACACCACCCCGCGCTGTGTCCCCCTGCCATTCAGGACTGGACGACGTCACTTTTCTAAGCAATCTCCCTAGGAATCAAAGCCACAGGTGCTGGAGGACACACACACGAGCCTGTTTGTAATAAAAGACCTGCTGCCTTCTGGGGCCCAGGTGAGAGGCAGGCAAGGCTGCAGCTTGGAGAGCATCAGCAGCCTCCCGCCTGCAAGGTGCTGGGGCAGGGACAGCCAGCGAGGAGCCACGGGGTCTTCTCGTGCCATCGGGCCTGTGGTGGTCCTGCCGGCAGCTGTCCCACGCTGCCTGCACGTGTGGATTTGCTCTCCCGGCTTCCGCACAGCCAGCAGTGGCGTGGGGAGGACGCACATCACCGGGCTGGATCCACAGCGTGCCCACGGAGATCACAGCAAGGGCCCTGCAGACGCTCAGGGAGGAAGCTGCCCATCCGAGCGATAATGCCATCCTGGTGGCCACAGCGCCGTGCCCGGCAGATGCCACCTCTGCCCGTCCCGTGCGCGCTCCAACCTTGTGCCAGGGGAAGGTCACCCAAGGCTGGCGCACGGTCTGCGCTGCCGCAGGCTGCCGGAGCAGGGAGGTTATCCGCCCGGGTCTGGGCAGAGCCGAGGGCTGTGCAGAGCTGGTTATTCCCACAGCAGGATTCTGCTGCCCACCGCACACAGGAGGAGTTCACGGCAGGTTTCGGAGGGCTCACATCCCCGCAGGCTGCCAGCTGGGAGGCTTGCATCACCGCCAGCCGCAGAGGCGAAGCATCCAGCCCTCCTCCTCTCAAGTCGGGAGCGTGAGCTCCATCCTCACCGTGCATCTGCTTCAGCTGACGTCTCCAGCCTTAAAATAGCCCAGGCTGGCAGCCCGGCTGACCTCAGTGCACAGGTCACTGGTGCGATCCAAACCCCCTGTGCAGAGCACAGTGGCTGCAGCACCCGCTCTGCACATGGGAGCCGACGCTCCTGGGGGCGAGCAGGGCAGTGGCATCATCACGCATTTAAATTGCGAAGCAATCTTGCCCTTTTTAACTCGTTCAGCCCTGGTGATGAACCCAGCCCAGCGCTGGAGCCGGCACCGATGTGCCCGCAGGTGACACGGGAACACCAGAGCCACGCTCAGTGTCACACCTGCTCGCCCAGCCCCAGCGGGGTGCCCCACGCCGAGCTGTACACAGACACACACGTTTATGTTTTCACTGTGCTATATTTACACAAACACTTGTAAACCTTTTATCAGCTTGATGGTACGGATGGTAAAGAGCCTTGAAGTCCGAGCCTGCCTCTCGGATCCCTGCAGCCTGCCCAGAGCTCAGTATGTGATCTGTGGCACATCTCCAGCCGAGTCATTTCAGTTCAGCCCTGAATGGGAAGAGTGAAGCTGATACGCACAGGCTCCACCACGTGCGTGATGCCATGGCTCTGGGAGCATGCGTGAGCCTGAGAAGCTTTTTTTTTTTTCTTAAATACGAAACCTGATCCTTGCACTGAATTTGAAAGTGTTTATCCTCAGATTGGTGGAAGCTAACAAGCTGAATTTCCTGGAAAGCAGTTTTCCAGCTCAATATCCAGTCAGTTTAGACCTATCAGGATTTCCACCCCTTATTTAAGTGAGAAGCATCTGAATTAAAAAACCTTCACATAGAAGAAACCAGTGAAGCAAAATCCCCACCCTGCGTTTACCACCATAAATCATTTCCAAGATAAATTATTTATGAACCGAGAGCAGTTCAGGTCAACTTGATTTCCACCGGAAATGAAGACTTTAATCAAAATGACAATTATTAAGGAAATACCTGAGTCATTCACACTGCTGTTCCTCTTGGCATAGGCACTGCGGACCACCTGCTCGTACACCTGAGCTCCTATTGTTCTCATGTTCTCACGAATAATGATGCCTTGGGCTTGCATCATGAAGAGGTAGGTGTTCACTGCAAGGAGAGAAAAAAAAAAAAGAAAAAAGATTTCCGTGAGCAGCAGCTCTCGGAGGAAAGAGGAACACGAGTCTTTTGGAAGCATTCCCAGCACCCTGCTGCGCTGCAGCTCCCTGCTGCCAGGAGCTTCCCTGGGTCACCCGACGGGAGCTGCGAAGGGCGCGCGGTCGGAGCGTGGGGGGAAGGCACCTTTGCAACCCCGGCCGATCAACAAGGGGAGCTCACAGCTGCTCCTGACAGCGCAGACTGTCACTTGGCTTTACAGGTTAAACACCTTTTGTTGTGCAAGTACGGACGTACAGTTCGGAAGTATCATTAGAACAGGAAACTGAGCAGCACGACCGGACACAGAAACTCATCCCTAGACCGCAGCGCAAGGGCTGGGCTGGTACCTGGGCACAGGGCACGTTACCCATGGCACCGAAACGCACGCTCCTCCTGCTGTCCCTCAGCAAAACCCTCCTCACCATCACCCTCCTGCGCCCTGGGCAGTGCGTGCACCAGGTCGCCTGCCAGCCCCTCTACAGAACACCTTGATCTGAAACCAGGGAGGAGAAAAAACAGAGGGCCGACCATACTAACAGCGGGAACGGCAGCTGATGGTGCCAGGAAGCCCGAGCCCCGATTAGATAGGGACCCGTATCAGGGCGCGAGGCTGCTCCGCCAGCGCTGCCCAGTTGGTACACACAGCCACAGCCGCTCCTCTGCTTTCCCCTTCTGACCACAGCACTCACGGCAGCCTCCGGAGCAGCTGCTGCCTGCTATTTCCTAATTATAACTCTATTATTTTTTTTCCACGCAGGTAAGTAAATATTTGGAAGGGCATCTAAGCTCCGGAGCCAGCAGCCGTGCTGCCTGCACCCCGCCTGCCCCGAGCCGCGCGGCCTCACCGCCTGCAGCAGGGGCTTAGCAGCTAAACCGCTGCAAAAGCAACGTTGAATGCTCATTTCTAGTCCCTCCTCTGCCAGGGATGGATGTCACAAGAGCAACACAAGTGCCAAGGCACCCAAAAGGAGGAACTGGCCCCAGATTTTGTCGGGGCACCTTCCCCAGCCCAGCCTCTGCCTGAACACTGGCTTACGCCAGCACAGCAGCGAGCAGGAGCTGCCTTGGCCAAAGCTGCACCTAAACCCTGCAGGGCACACGGCTCCTAAGGACGCGTTTGCAGCACCTTGCCCTCACAGACGGACACCATCCACGCGAAGATGCAGCGAAGCATCAGGAGGCTCTACCAGGAGGCTCTACCAGGAGGCAGCACGGACCAGCACGAGGCAGGAGCTGCGTGCCCCAGAGCACAGCAGAGCAAGGGCAGGCGGGGCACAGCCTCACCTCGCCCGTCGTAAAGCAGCCAGGATTAAAGTCTGCCCACTGCCCTTCCCAACCGCCCAAAAGGCGAATCACGGGACAGGGCACAGCTCCTCTCGTTTGCACAGAGCAGCCAGAGGGGAGCCAGAACCGCTGGAGATGTTTCCCAGGACCGGGCTGCGATAAGGGCGAGCAGGGGCCCCAGCAGGCTCCCAGTGCCCAGCTCGCCCGGGCTTTGAGTCAGCGGCGAGGCACGACTTGCTGATGCTGAACAAGTAATTTAGCTTTCTACTTCATTATGCCTTCTGCTCGCTGGGTAAAGCGGAATCAGGTTTGGTGAAGCATGAAAGAATGAAAGAGACACAAATCAGCATCCAATCCCTGCTTAATTTCAGGAACAGGGAGGTCTGTCCAGCGCGCTGAATGCGACGTTTGTTCCCCCGTTCTCCAACAGGGCAGACGAAGCACGGCCTCGCAGAGGCGCACGACATGACTTGCTCATTTCCACTTTGATGAAATTGCAGCGGGAATCCTTAACAGACTGTCACAGCCGTTACCATCCCCAGGGGAGCTCGAGCAAAAACAAGAGCAGCTTTGTTTTAGGCAGCAGTGCCTTTTCCCACATTAACCCCTTTACTAAAAGGGTCGCAGGGGTACCTGGCTGCGGCGGTGCCGTGCCACCAAGCACAGACCCCTGTGTCCGTGCTGCCCCAGCCAACGCTGTGCTCCCCTGCCGTGACCCAGCACCATCACACATCCCTAGTGTCCCAGGAAATTAGGTTTAAAATGCATTATTTAAAACATTTCACTCCCTTTATCTGCCCAGTGCTTAACTCAGCTCGGTGCAGCTGCCAGGGCTGGGCCCGAGCCTGCACGGGCTGGGCCGGACCCCAGCTCGCTCCTCCATTTCCTGGGCTTTTGATGAGCAGAGGGGCCAGCCTGTAATTGCATTAAGCACAACCCAGCTGCCCCCAGAGGTCAGGGCCACGACGGTGGCGTGGCGGTGCTGCCGCCAGCGCTGGCTGTGACACGGGGTGCCGGGACACGGCCCCGGCTCGGAGCAGCGCCGTGCACGTGCGGCTCACACCGGCTGAGCTGGGGTTCAGCCGGAAAGCAATTCTCCGTGTTGCGAGATAGGGCTAATCTAACCACGTAGGATGGTCTAGAAAATTACATTAGCCTTCTGCCTTTCCTCTGCCTGACCACAAGGCACTTGAGAGCACATCCGTGGAGCGATAACAGCCCCGCTACGGCAGCCGAGCGGCGGCACAAGGACAGGAGAGGGATTTTGGCCTCTGTCAGCAGGGGGAGATGCCTCTTTTTGGAGGAATTTCCAGCAGACCCTCATTATCCACACGGAAAATGAGCAAAATTTAAAGACCTGTCCGCCCAGATGACCGCGGTAAGATTATTCCCTTTGGTTTACGGGACAAGTCAGCCCTGCTGGGATTTAAGCACGTGGGAGCCGTGCTATGGTTCTGTAAGCGCAGCGCCAAGCCTCCGGCTGCCCAGCAGCAGCAGCGGGGCTCCCCGCAGCACCCCGAGCTGTGCACCTTCACATCTGCACCCCGGCACCCCCACGAGCAAGGTGGGGGGACGCCAGCACTCACCAAAGCCTGGGCACGGGCAGCAGCTTGAACTGGGGAGGTGAAGTCCAATTACATAAATGAGCACTGAAAGCTTCCTGTAATCATTTCTCAGCTGGTATTTTCAGAGCACTTCTAATTAAGAAACAGCTGACTCTCTCATGGAAAATTAATTTCACGGCCATGATATGTACGAGAAGAGGCAGCGGAGCGATTTCCACTTCGGGAGTTTGTTTGGGAGAGCTCTGAGCACGATTCACGCCGGCTGCCGACACCGGAGGGGCTCAGACCCACCGCATCCTGCTCACGACCCCAGCAGGACGCAGAAGGACGGTCCCCAGCACGGGGGACAGCGGGGTGTCCCGCCACGCGGCTGGGGCCGGGAAGAGAGGCCAGGTGGGTGGCAGCAGCCCTGCCCTGCCAGCGTTATCAGCGCCCCGCACAGCGGCCAGGCTTTCCGGAGGAAGGACCGCGTCTTCCTCTGCGCGGAGATTTAGGGCTTTCTGTCCCATTCAGGGCTTTCCCAGGCCATCTGTCTGGATGCAGAAGCACATAGGGGCTGCTCGGGGTTTAAGCATGGCCTTTTCCTCCCGACACACCAAAGCGGTGCTGGGGCACAGCGTGCGGCTGGCCCGAGCCCCTGCCCTGCCCCGCCCCGGGTGCAGGCGTTGGAATAACAAACCAATAAATCCTAAACCAACACGCAGCTTCATCAGGCGCTCGGAGAGAGCACGAAGCGTTGAGCTTGTGGGATGTTTGCACGCTGGAGATGTGTGGGGCAGCGCCAGCGAGAGCGGTGCTGGCCCTCAATGCACAGCACCTCCGCACCAAGCCTTTTACGGGGCTCTTCCAGCAGATCCCCAGCACCAAGTCAGCGTTAGCAGCACAAGGCTTTTACTCACCCTCGCCCTACACTAACCCTCCGAGGAAAATATAGACAGTACGACAGCCTGAACGTGTAAGCAAGGTGATGAGGGAGCGTAGCAGCGCAGCGTCCCACCGCTGGTATGCCAGGAGACCTCTGCCTCCATTAGCCTCACGCGTTCGGCAGCACCGTATTCCCCTGCTGTACAGAGTGCCAGAACAATTAAATAAGAGGTTACAATTAGGTTTAGAGAATTTAATATTAATGCCAACACTGTTACTTAGCCCTTTGCCTATAAATAGCACAGGAAGGAATAATTTGATACGTTAAGTGGCCTAAGAATTAGCAGTGCCGCAGCACTGAGCTGGTAATTACCAAGCACCCGCTCCCAAACTCAGCCCGCACGTGCACCCGGCAAGGGGGGAGGATCAGAGACTGCAGCGATGTTCGACCAAGTCCTGACTGTTGGGAATCTGCATCTGAAAATGGGAAGGAAAAAGAAAAAAAAAAAAAAGAAGCTGGGAAGGTTTCAGCAGGGGGCGGGGTGGAAATCTGGTTACGCGACTAGTTCCCGAGTTCTTTATCGTGATGTGAAGAGAGCCGCTATCAGCGCCCATCTCAGCAATCCCAGCGCTGCCCGGGCTGGGGGGTTGTGCAACTTCCTCCGAGCACCCCTGCACTGACTTCAGGACAGGCAGCGAGAGGAGCGCCCCAGCCACGTGCAACAATTCGGAAGCCCAGGGGAACCCCGAGCACCCCCAGCCCTGCAGCGCCCACCTGGGTGAGCTCCGTGCCCACCACCGAGCACCCAGCGCCCGGCCGGGCGCAGTGACGTGCATGGGCCAGCACGTAGAGCACGACAAGCGCTCGCCCGAGTTAAATATTACCCTTCCTAGTGAGATTGGTGCTCTCCTACTTTAACCGCAGCTCGGGAGATGCAATTGCACGGGACTGCATCTCCTGTTTGGTCGCCATCCCTGCCCCTTCGCGGCCAGGCCGCCCTCCCTGCCAGGGTCGGCACAGCCGCTGCCGAGGAGCGGGAGAGCGAGGGCTGCCAGCAGATTTCTGGGCACGCAGAGCACAAAAGCACAGCGCTCGGCCTGCTCTCGTGGGCACCGCGCGGTTAAGAGCACAATAAAAGGGCCCTTCAGCAAGCAGAAGGGCCTGGCTGCTGCCCTCTTCAGCTGGCAGCGCTCGCACGCCGCTGCCGGCCCCGGACAGCAAACACGGACAGCTCGGCGTTTGTGCCTCGGCCCCTCGGGAGACAAAGCGGGGGGAATTCCTGCGTCCCGGGCACCAGCTCCAAGCGGCAGGAATCCCGATGCTCACGTAGGATCGGGACGAGGAAACGGAGGGAGAGCTTCAGTGAGAAAACCGACACAAATCAAGCAAACCTGGGCGAGCCAGGGGAGGCAGAGCAGCCCTCTCCTCCTTTGCTTCCTGGCCACGGGAACCGATGCAGCTGCAGGAGGGAGGAAATCCCTGGTCAGGACATCGCACACATCGAGCAAGAAGCTTTAAGACAGGCAGGAAAAAGGCTATGTTTGTGGTGCTTCTTCCCAGGAAACGCATTAAATTGAGAGCTCTAATCTACGCTGTCCTTCGGCCACCTAGCGCATAGCCAGGTCACAAAGGCAGGCTGGGTTTGGATTTGCAGTTTCTGTATAACCACGCACCACTTACATAGGTAAATTTTGAAATCACTCATTTGTTAATCTGCCAGATTAGGAGATTACCTACACCCACTGGGGATTATCCAAGCGTCAAGATAAAAACAATTTAACGGAGCCACAGAGTTAGCAACTCGGTCCACGCGGTACAATCGCCACTGAAGTTCTAGCATCTCGACTTCTATGAACTAAAGGACAATCTGACAGTTGTTTAGGATATTCCAACGGAAACAAACCAAGACCTGATTTTCCAACTGCGTTTCGCAAGCTCAGCACGGCTGAACAAAAAGGGCCGTCACACGCCCAGCCTCACGTTTGCTGCAACGGAGTTGTTCCAAATTGGGGGCCAAAATTTTGTTTCTGGTCACCGGTTAGCGCCTTCAGCCAGGTAGGACTACGTGAGTTACCGCGTGTGAAACCAAACCGCCTCCCAGCTGTCACACTAAAACACAAGTGCAGGATGTGTGGTTGTAGCACCCAGCACCGCATTCATCCTTCCTTCGGTTCTGCAAGACCCGGGGCATGCCTCACGCTGCCATTTATGGCTAAAGAATGGTCCGGCTCTTATTTACAGGGTTTTTGCCTCCAAAAAAAGCCTTGTGCGGGGGGAGCTTTGCTCCCTGCCTCGCTTGCCAGTGATGCCCATGCCCCATGGGACCCATTCCTTGCCGCCAGCGCGTCCCCAGAGGGGCCGGAGGGATGCTCCCCGCACACACGGAGCGCCCTGCCGCAGGTGCAGAGCGGGGCCAGGCCCTCATCCTGCACCACGCCGTACCCTGCTCTGCTGCTGCTTTCCTCAGCACAGCAACATCCCGCCCACAGAAGCCCCAGGCTCATTTCTGATGTGGCTGAGGGGGTTTCGGCTCCATGCTGGGGCTGAAAGAGCCCAGACCCTGAAGCAGCACAAACTGCAGTGCCGGTACCTGCTAGTGCAGAGGGTCGTGCAACTGCTCCAGCCTGGGAAGTACACGAGGGGCTTTGCAGTAAGCGTGACTCTCACTGTGCAGACTGCAGCTAACAAGATCCATTCGCAGCAATAGCCCAAGACATCCCCTTTGTGGCTTCTTTGTCAAGGCCAGATAAAAGGAGAACAGCAGTTTCAGCGTACGGGGAAGGAGCACTGTCACACCCCCACACCACACATCAGCCCGGTGTGCCTGCCAGTCCTCCCAACTCCTAAAAGAATTCCCTAGACTGAGATTCTGGAATCACGTGGGCTGATTGCCATCCGAGATTTAAGAAGGCAACAGCTCAGAGCTCCCAGCCAAGAAGGCTCCTTCCACAGTTCAGCACCATCAGGAGACGCAGCAGCTTGGCCTCCGCAGCGAGATTTCCGAGTTGTTCTTGTCTGCGATAATTAAAGACCACAGCACTAACGAAGTGAGTACAGCTGCTGCACTTCTGTAGGACAAAAAAAGCTGTCAGAAAGAGGATGCAACTTGAAGGCTCCGGCATCCAGTGCGCTACCCCCGTGATTTTGTAAGAACACCGATGTCCTAAGTAAGACACTTATTAGCTTACCGTGGACGATGTAGCCTTGGAATACCTAACATGTTTGAAATTGTTTTCTTCCACCCGGCAAGCAAAATGCTAGTCCAGCTGCTGTAAATAAATTCACCGATTCCATTACCAGAGAATGACCTCACTGCAGATCATTCACCCCGCTCTCTGTTAACTTATCGAACACCTGATGTCACATCACAGCCTGCGCGATGCCTTCCTGGGAGTCAGCAGAGAAGCAGGTAGCAGGGCAAAGAGCGCTGGTTCGGGGTGTCCTGAGCAGGAGGGAATGAAGGACAACCTCCGCGCCCTTGCCCCGTGACAGACGCCCGCCGGACGTGCCAGGGTAAGCAGCCTGCTCGTGGGCTGCCCCCGGATCGTGCCCGAAGCGCCGCGCCGTGCTGCTGCTCTCCCACGCTGGCTGGTGCCTCCCTCCTGGGAACAGCAGGCGCTCGCCAGCAGCAACGCTGCCCGGCCACGCTGGCGGCGTCCCAAGGAAGCCCCAGACCTTATCGCAGTAAGGGTGGGAATAAAGCGCCCTGGCTTCAGAATCCAGCTCCGTACCACCCGTCACCACAGGCACCGTGCTCCCCGGGTTGTGAGTAACGCTCTGTAATTAAGTTACGCATTAATCCCAGATAAGCGGCAGCGAGGCTGTGCAATGAGTAAGCTCGGCGAGGGATAAGAGGGCCCGGTTCAGGATCTAGCAAGGAGGCAATGGGAACATCACCCACCTGCAAAATCCCAGCCTGCGAGGGCCGGGGAGCTCGCAGCTGCCAGGCTCCCAGCCTGCCAGGGTTGCTGTTTTATACCAACAGGAAACAAATCCAGCCCAGGGCACAGGCTGCACGTCAGCTCCGGGCAGCCCGGCGATGCTGCCCTGCCCCGTGGCTGCTCCTCATCGCCTGGTGGCTGCTAAATTGGCAGGGACTGTCCTCAATTACCAGGGACTAGCAGGTTACAGCTCCGCACATCACCCCTGCCCCGCAGCCCCGGGGAAGTACACGCACCCGAAGGTGCGCACCGGGGGGGGGGGGGGGGGGGGGGGGGGCAAACTCCCTCTTGCCCCACAGACGCTTCTTTAGGACGTTGTACACAGCAGCAGGCGTTTCAGCGAGCGGCTTGTCTGTTTACCCAGGGATCTGAACGCTCGTTAGCCGATATGAGAAACAGAGCAGCAAAAAAAAAAAAAAAAAAATTAGTTCCAGACTGACTGCGCCCAGAATGCAAGCTTGGCAAACAAGTCGGGAGTCAGATGCTTCCCTGGAAAAGACAAACGCACCGGGGAGGGCAGGCGGTGCTCGGAGGGGCGAGCAGCCCTCCCGCGCAGGCACGGCCCCTGCGGCCGGCTGCACACCCTGCTGCATCATCCCGCCTATTGCACAAGCAGCTCTGGATACGGAAAAGGCACTTGGCAGACGAGCAGGGAAATTAATTTATAACAGGTGGGCACATCCCCACGTTCGATGCCCGGAGCAGATTGTAACCGAGGCGGCTGCAAGAAGCTTCCCCGGGCAGCGGGCACGAGGGCTGGCAGCGCCGGTGCGGGCTCCGTGCTCTGCCCCCGTGGCACGGGGGTCACCCCTCGGGGAGCTGGGGCCTCCTGCAAAGCCAAGCCCCACGAGTGCTGCGGTGCTGAGCAGAGGCAGGGAGAGATCCCGCAGCCCATGGGGATTTGGGGTCGGAAACGGCAGCCTGCGGTGCGTGCCCCTGCTCACGTCCTGCTCCCACTCCTCAGCAGTGCTGCGGTCAAAGGCTTCAGCCTGCAGCACGGCACGGCAAGGTGACCCGTGGGACCCTGCCACGCACCAGGCACGCACCTACCCGCAGTGCTGCGGCACCCCTCCTCTTCTTCCTTGTCCTCCTCCTCCTCCTGGCCGAGGCACCAGCCCTTCCCTCCATGGCAGATAACGAGATTTTAGATTACACCGATTTATCCACTCAACTTATCCGACTTGTCCAGGTCGAGTTCGCTCCTCCAACGTATTACAGCTAAACACAATCCTCCTCCTCCTCTCACCCCTTCCTCCACGCAGACAAGCCCTTGCCAGCACTTTGCAACCACGGCCCTACAAATGCCACGTTTCCCTTCATCCTCCTCCTCCTCCTGCAATTTGCTTGGGGTTTTTTCAGCCTGCTCCCAAGCCAGGTGGGGACGCAGTGCCCCCACTGCCCACTGAAGGCCACGAGCACCCACGGAGCCTCTCTCAGGCGAGCAGCAGGAGCCCCAGTGCCTCCAGGAGCCCCCAGTGCCCTCAGCAGCCCCCTGGGGACACGGGGACCCCCGGCGCCACAGCTCCCAGCGCAGGGCAGGAGGTAGCAGCTGGAGGTTTGGTGTCAGCACCGCTCGAGGAAGCCGTGCCTCGCTATCAGCTTGCTCTAGCGCAACAGCAAAGAAGCCCATTACCACGCCAACTAGCATTTTGGCTTTTTTAACCAGGTGAAAGCAGAGCAGCTGAAGCACGGCGCAGGGCAGCCTCCCCAGCACACTCCTGCATCGTGCGCTCCCTCTGCAGCCCTGCCGTGCTCGGTGCTGTGACGGAGCCATCCCGGGGCTGCCCAACGGGGCCAGGTATCAACAGATACCTCATGCTGGAGGCTAAAAATGCTGAAAACCATTCGATGCAACACAAGAAACCGGAAAGCAGGTGCTGTTGGGCTGACTTGCCAGCCAGCAAGCCTGCTGAGGGCTGGAAACACCAAAAGGTGCCTGACCAGCGTTTGCCCGGAGTTACAGACGCAGGACAGGGCAGGAGGACGTGCAACAGGCTGCAGGAAGAGCGAGGCAGCGGGGAGCGCAGGCACCTGCTGCCACGTTATAATTGCGCAGGTCGGTTCACCTCAAAGCAGAATCGAGTTTTATCTTCTTCCTCCAGCCCAGCGGAGGTTTACCTCCACACTGGCCGTTTTCCGTCTCTCAGGCTGTGCCGACAGCCACATGCACAGAGCTGGGGAGCCCGGTGCCCACAGCTGCTCCCTCCTGCACAGCGGCAGCGAGGGGAAAGGAGGTTACCAGAATAGCTTTTTTTAAAAAAATAAGAGGGAAAGTGATCCGAATAGCTGGTGCATTCTAAATAGCTTGCTCAACTAAGCCGGGACAACTCTCCCCACGGTGAAGGGTGTGCTCGCAGCACGCTGGTGGCACACACAGGCACGAGGCAGCACTGACGTGCCTCTTGTGACAACAGCGAAGAGTTAACCCTGCAAGGAAGGGACGTGCACCCTCCCCTGCTGCTTCAGGGAGACCCTGGCAAGCGCAAGAGCTCCCAGCCGAGGATGAAAAAAATCACTTTAAACACGCCTCTATGCCTGCTCATAGCAATCTTTCCGCCCTCCTGAGCGCGCACAGGACTAAACGCTACACGACAGGCTGGGTGCTAGCGTCACGTCCCACACGGCGCCTCTGCGGGGCAGCGGGACAGGGGCAGACAGCTCTGGTGACAAGCAGCAACTCTTGTGGGCTCCGGCGCTCTCAGCCAGCGGTGTCTGCAGCTCGTAGCATGTGGGTTTGGTGAGGCTTCCTGTGAGAGCCCTGGAGAATCTTATCTGCTGCAGAAACGCGGAAAGCTCACAAATATCAGCTGCTGTTGTAGAAGGTGGAAGCCTGACAGCCGACAGCCAGGGCATCTTCCGTACCTGCAGGCACGCAGCTTCGTGTATGGGGAAACACTTTCAAACCGACAGCGAGAGAACGAAGACTTTGAGGGAGAAAGTTCTCCAGGATGCTGAACTACAGCATCATCTACGTGCCCCGGCAGCCCCAGCACTGAGAACTCCTCCTGTCTGCTTCTGCGTTTGACCAGCCCAGCTCCCGAAGCGTGCCTGCGGAGCCACCAGGCTCTGAAGCACAGCGCCCTTCTGCCCGACCCACACCCGAGTGACGTTCTCGCTCAAGAGCTGGTCTCCAGACTGGCACGTTCAAGGGCTTTGATCCATTTCAAATAAGGCAATGAGCTTAGCCCTTGATTAAATACGTAGTGTAATCCACCTAAATCTTGTTAGCCGAGAAGCCAGCGGCTCGTCTCTCCAGTGGCAGGCGGCGTTTCGTTCCACTGCTGGGCAAGCACAGAGTACGGGAGCGGTGGAGGCACGGCACCCGTCCCTGCTGCTCCAGCACCTCCGGATGGAATCGAGGCTCAGAAATTCACAGGCTCCTTTTGCAAAGCTTCCCCCTGTAACGGGGGAACGTGTCTCTGAAAGGAGTCCGTACCAGTCCTGCTGCAGGGCACCTCGCAGCTCACTGGGCAGCCAGCAAAGTCTCGAAACCCCAGCACTGCCCGGCAGGAGAAGTCACCGACCCTGACCAGAGCCACCGCAGGGCAAAATTGTCATGCTAGGATGTGGGTTAGGGGACATCTGCTCCCACGAATATAGCACGTTTATTCGAGCCTTCAGAAGGCCAACACTGTGAGAAAAGGTACTGCTGCTGTTTCTCTCCGGGGTCCCACGCAGGTGCATAGGACACGCGGGGCATGCAGCAGGGAAGAGGCTGCACCAGGGCCAAACCCTGCAAATCCCCGCTGCCCCCTGCATTAGCGGCTCCTGAGCCCCCTGCAGCAGCCAGCAGGCTCCAGTGGCCACCGACGGGCTGCTGGTTAATTCACCCCTGCTAGCACATTGTGGGGCTGCTATCACCTCTGTTACCTTAAAAAGCCCAGGCACAGGACTTGGGGGAATGCAAGGCGGAGAAGAAAATAAGTTTAAGAATTTTTGAGGTGGGGGAAAGAAAAAGAAAAAAGGAAAACACAGTTTTAGGCACAATCCCAAAGCACGTTCTCAGGCAGGTTGGAAAAAAAACTTCACAGGATTTCTAAAACAGAAAAAGCAGCAAATATAGGAGATATTTCCTTTAATCAAATACTACAAAGAAAGGCTCAGCAGAAAAAATCTGCTCCCAAGTGCACAGGGCTCGCCAGTTACCAGCTGGTGCAACAGAAATCATCCTTTTGGCATCTGTATCCTCAACCAGAGTTAGGAAAGGGAAAGGGCTGCCCGCAGAGTAACCGTGCATGATAAATGACAGCAGTTGAGCATTGCAGGGGCATTTCACTGCTTCAGAGGCTACTGCTATAACAATCTTCTCTGACTCAGCAGCTGAAAGGGACGCCGGGAAGGAAGCACCATAAAAAAAAAAAAAGTCATGCATTATTAATATGGATGCTGGCAGCAAGACATGAGTTGGAAAAACACTGAGGGGAAAAAATATGACTGCAGAATAAGAGACGGAGCCGCGTGTGTCAGAGCACTTCACACTACCCTAAAAGTGGGCTGCGGTCAGGCCAGTGGCTGCTGCTGCCTACACGTGCTGCTGGGGCAGGGGCTGCCTCCCCCTCATCCCCCCAGCTCTATCGGGACGTGCATTTGTGGAGAGGAACCTGATGTGAACGATCCCCCCCCCAAGATAGGTTGCTGCAGTCCCAGCTGAAGTACAGCAAACACAGCAAGTCTCGGGCACGGCCCACGCTAGCCGACGTTTTGGTTTAGGGTTTTCCTGCCCTGGCATGCAGCCATTTAGCCATTTTATCTCCCTGTGGGCTGTGCATCAATCAGCTGTCTGCCGACGAGCCCACCAGCCCCTACACCCCGTGCTGCACCGCGCAGCTCGTGCCCGGTGCTGCCCCAGCGCCACCAAGGGCACAGAGCGCAGGAGTGGCACCGAAACGCTCCCCTGCTCCCACTGGGTAGGCAAGGAAAAACCATCAGTCGGAGCTCGCCTACCTGCTGCACTGCAGTATTTCATTTCCTGTTTTATTCTGCACACTTCATGGATTTATTTATTTCTTTTTTTTTTTTTTTAAGAGGCCAGAGATACCTTGCCAACATTTAGCATCCGTGTGGCTGTCTTCATCACTTCCCATCCAAAATCCTCATGTCAAAGCCTCCACCGCTGGAAGGAGGCACTGTACAGTAGCAGCGTGTGCTCTCCCAGCTCAGACGTCCCAGCACAGACCTCTGCGAGCCGCCTGCCCTGTTTGCAGCCAACCCACCGATCCCTTACCAGGAGCACTGTGGCAGCACATCAGTGTATTTATAATTTTGGTGCAGCTTGGTGCTCAGCCTCTGTAAAGCAAAGGAGGTGGGTAGTACAGCACCACGATTTGAAAGGTCCTTCTGATCATTTGTATGGGGATAGCATGCAAGTAAAACCGATCAGGTGGTTTCCCATGAAATTCCTTGGTTTGTAAACAAGCCCTGGCTGACTAACACCTCATGCACCACAGCCCAACAGCTGAGCAAAGGATTTTTCTCCCCCCAAACTCTGTTTACTTTCTCTCATTTTCAAACGCACAGAGACACCCTCCATGCAGAAATACTTCCCAATCTTTACATCTCGGACCAGGAAGGCAGAGGGAGAGGACAACACTGCGGGCACAGCCCAGCACGCAGCACTGGCACGGGGAGCTCACCGGCCTCACCGAGCAGGGGTTCGGCACCGTGCGGCCATATCCCTGCTCGGACACATGCTTCCACCTGAAATCCACTCAAAGCAGCCATTGATCTCCTCCCTGTGTACCTGGGGTTTCCATGTCGGGGCTCAAGCCCAGGCTCTCACGCAGCTGCAGTACTATTTATATGCCTTGGAAAACCGGAGCGCCGCGTCAGGTGCACCACAGCATTGACTTCTTCCAAAATGCCCGCAGTCACTACAAAACACAACCCGACTCCCCAACCCGCCTGCCGCAGCTCGCTCATTCACTACAGGTTTAAACAAAACCAGAAAGCCCTAGAAAATTCCTTCTGTGAGTGAACGCAGGGCAGTGTTTCTCTCCCCGCCACGCCACGCGCCGTGCCGTGCCTGCGCCCACAAGGCCGCTTCCCAGCCAGGCCGCGGCTACACGTGCTGTCCTTGTGCTGCCCCTGGGACCGGGCCAGGCAGCAGATTAGGATGGCTGGAGAGAGACATTCTCCTGCCGGGCACTTACATCACCCTCCAGGTTTTTGGTCTACCTTTCCTTTCAAAATAATAGTGGCTCTGAAGCGATACTAAGAGTCCTGGCATTTTTAGAAGTGCTAAGATTTAACGGCCACGATTTAATGTCCTCCATAAAACGCATCTGCAAACAGAACTCAAACATTTATTTATTTTTTTTAAGAACAGGTGCAAAAAAGCCTTAAAATACATACTAACCATACTAATGCACTGATGCTCGCCATGCTGCCAGAGAAAAACAGTCAGAACAACCCAAATGCAAACAAGAAGGAAAAGCCAGCATGGAAATAAACTTCACTAAAATAACCCAGCAAAGGTTTTGTCAAAGTAAACATGTTTTATGGTAACATTGCTGCTTTAAAAACAAAGCTGGTGAGGGGAAGATTTCCTCACTCTACAGAGTTTTCCTTCTGGATTCCCAGTGCTGCCACAGCAGGGGCTCTGCAGACCTATTCCCCCCAGCCTCGGGTCATGGTATCCACCCCTGCGAGGCTGCCCAGAAGTTTCAGTGTAATTAAGCACGTAAAGACTCCATGCATTAAAATGAGCCAACACCGAGAGCATTCAACCAGGGGCAAGTGGGACACACACAGCTCCCCGCGCTCCTCAGCTCCGGTCCCTGCAGCTGTCCCCGGGGCGCTCATCACCCCCTGACGGAGCAGACGTTGCCCGAGTTAATACAATTAATGAGCCCAGCCAGAGAAGAGGCAAACCATCACAAACCATCGGCTCAGGGAACAAAGCAGCAGGGCCGCAGCCCTCATCGCCACCAGCAGCTCCCTGAGGAGACTAGCGGCCTGCTGAAGCCACGGCCATCCACGGTTTCCCGAGCCTACAAAGATCAGGTTTCCTGGAGACCTGGGCTGGCGGCACTGATGTTTTTGCTGTAAGGTTCGGTCTGTTGCATATCGCTGAAGTTTTGATGCAATTAATTTGCAGGAATGAACCTGGAAGGCTTTGTGGCTTTCACGAGTCATGCTCATGGAGACAGACCGCTGAAACGTGAACTACTCACATGCTCCCTGCGCTTGCAACACCAAACGAGCCACCAGCAAAATAACCCAAACCAGAAGTGCCTGACAGACGACACGGACCACTGTCACGGGTGCTTAACAGCAAAGAAAAGCCAGTAATTCACCTGCCCCCTGAGAAACCCTGCAATTCCCAGCCTTGACCTGTGAGCCCTGAGCTGCGGTAGCCTCCTGGTCGCACGTGCGTTTCAAAAAGCTCTGTCCTGAACATGGCAGAAGCAGGGGCTATTTCCCCACGCTGCTGCCAGCTTCCTTCACGCTGAAGGCAGGAAACACTGAGTTCAAGACCCGGTATCAAGCAGCATTTATCACTACCATCAGTCATTGTCGTGCCTGACGCCTGTGAAAAGCTCGGAGGAACACCCCAAGAAATGCATCGTTACTACTTTGGGCTGTACAATTCTGCAGCACAGACTTTTTAGGGTTGGAAAGTAAGCGAGGGCAGCACTGCCGGTGAGTTTGCGGCAGGCCACCACACAGCAGAAGGAAGGCCTAGGAGGTGACAGACGGAGCTGCCACAGCACAAACCTCACCGCCTGCAGAGCTGCGCCCTGTCCTCACCTGAGTGGGGCCCGGTCCCACAGTTGCCACCACACCAAACCCCAGCCACCGGCACCCACAGGGCCCTGCCTCCTGGCTGGAGCTGCAGGCGAAACCCAAGAGTGAAGAGAAACAAAACCCCTCCTGCTTCTTCCTCCACCAGCCATCGGGCCTGACCACAGCTCCTTCTGCTGGCATCCCCATGAAAAATGCATAGCAGGCAAAACGAGCAGCTCTCCGTCCCCATGTCACCTCTTGGCGTCACCGCCACAGATGTCCCAGCCCCGGGCAGGGCTGTCCCCTCAGAGCCACCTGCCCAGCCCTGGGGACCCACCTGCTGTCTCTTCTCCCTGCCGAGGGCAGCTCCACAGCTGGGTCCAGCACCACACTCCTCCCCAGCTCGGAGAAGCTGGTGGCATCAAAATATTCACCCTGTCCACACCCGGAGCTACCCCGTATTGCAGTTTGCCAGGAGGATGCACTGAATAGCCAATTTGGATCGGTCACACACAGCAGTGTGGTATTTCTACAAGGGATCAAAGCAGTAAGTGAGACGTACAAAAACGCCGTGCCTTTGGTCTCCATAGTATCGCCCGGCTGGCCACCGAAATGCAGCGTGAAGGAATGGTGTTTCAAAGCATTCTGACCGATCATAAATCAAGCCCTTGCGTCACAGATTTAATCCGGGCCTAATGCTGCTGACTCGTGCCCTCTACAACAGGTCTGAAGCAATTTCTGATAAGCTTTGAGGAAGTAAAGCTTGAGTGAATTACAGCTCTCTTCACGCAGGTAACAATCTTTCACCCAATAATTTAAATTCTCTGTGTTATTTTCCCACATCAGATTCAGACAAGAAAGACTCCTGTACAGACCTAAGCTTAAAAATATAGAAAAAATAGGCTCCAACATCTGAAGGAAAAAAAACAAAAGAAAAAAAAAATAGAAGCAGGCACCTGAGCATCAGGGGAGGCCTTGGACCCTCCTCCTTCCAGGGACCTGGTAACAACCCACGGAGAGGACCAAGGGCACGGTTTGAGAAGTTTCTGCTGGTGAAGCGAGAGTTATCAAGGTGAAACTGCAGCATGCAGCGCAAGCAACTTGTAAAAGTATTACTACTTCCAGATGCAAGATGGAATTTCCCTGGTTTCCTGGTCCCTGTTATAAAAGCAGGAAGCCAGCAAGGAAAGACACCTTCAGGAAAGCCATGAGTCCCCACGATGTGCAAAGGCATGACGGCCAGGGATTCTTACCACAGCCCCTTGAAGCACCAGCAACCCTCTCGGTATATTTAGGAAGCACAGGCTTCCCAGAGGCAATCAACCAGCAGCAGTTTCTGGAGGTGCAATGCCTGTGAGGCAGCTCACTCACCCCATGGCCTCCGGGTCCTGCCTGGGCATGGGGCAGAGTTTTCTGGGCAGGCTGATCCCTGTGGCACCTCTGGGGACAGCTGCGGGCCCCCAGCACCTCTGGGCGATAAAAGCCTCAATGTGAGCAAGGAGACTGGACAGGCTTTCAGTTCTGTCTCGTAAAAAAAACAAACCAAGCGACCTGTTGGACTCTGAGCCCCATAGAGAGTGGCCACGGCTCACCAGACTTCCACATCAGACGGGCCAGAGGCAGCAGCACCAGGAACCTGCTCCCACGAGCACAGCTCAGCACCCACTTTCATTGAGCTCAGGGGCAATGGGACACAGGCACAGGTGTGCCAGCAGCTCCTCGGCCGCTGCATCTTTAACGGCCCTGCCAGGCTCTCGCCACGCAGCTCAGCACGGAGCGGAACAATCGGCCGCCTCACGGAGCGCACAATGGCAGCGATGAGACAGACCCACATAATAACCCCATCCGCACCAGGAACAAAAGCCAGCAGACGCTGGGGAACAGCATGGAGTAAAAGGGAACCCTGCTGCATCCGTGCGAGCAGCTCAGCGCCTGATGATCTGCTCTCCGAGGTGGATTTGCAAGCCCAGGCCCGAGGACATGAGTTGTTGTTGTGCAGTTTGGAGGAGGCCACGCATTTTAGTAGAGTGCTGCAAAGGAAGAGATGCTGGCTGATTGTCAGATTGCTCTGTAAGAACTTGAGGCTCCAAGAAGATATCAGTTTTGTAGGTGAAGTGTTGTTTAAGAACATAAGCAAGGGGTTACCCCAGGGACAACACAAACAGAAGTCCCAAAGGCCCTGGGCTCCCTGTAGGTGCCAGGCGTGGCTGCTGCCCACGCCGGCTGAGCTCTCCCACCTGCATCCTTGCTGGCACTAAACACAAAATTCTTCCTCACATTTCCATCACGAGCAGCACAGTCTGAGCAGATGGAGGGCAGGCTGTTGTCACCTGGCCTGGAGTACAGGACAGCACTGTGTAGGGCTTGGCGAGGGGAGGTGACCCTGAGCGGTCCCCAGCACCTGGGCGAGGCTCTGCTCTCCCTGAGGGGCACCAGGAGCCTTTTTCTTGCCTTTCCAGCCCATCAAGAGAGCTGTCAAGCACCAGCTCCACGCCAATATGCTGAGACAGCACCCAGAAGCGCAACTGTCCCAGTTTCCTCCTGGCACTGGGACACAACTGCTTGAACACAACAAGCCTCAGCAGCTCCACAGCATTTTCCCTCAAATCGGCACCCGCTCCCCATCCAGGGCCTGCACCAGGCACCGGGGACAGGGCACAGCCAGGGCGCTGCCTTCTGCCAAAGCGATGGCACACCCTGCCACAGGGGTGCCCCATGCAGCATCTGTGGCCACAGGTCCCTATGGTGGCCCCCAGCCACCTCGGACAGGCTGCCTTCACCCACCAAAGGGACACGGGTCACCCTGCCCCTCCACAGACCAAGGTTTGCTGTAGCAGCACATTTTCATCAGTATTAAACATCGAACAGATTAAAGCCTTTTAAGGCTGGTTCAAAGTCACACACACAGCTTCCTCAACTTCAGGTCCCGTTCATTTGATTTTTTTTTTCTTTTAATTGAGGCATGACCAAGGAATAGGATTAATCACTCTTCCACCTGTGTTTTAGCCGAGAGCCACAAGTCGCTCTTCAGTCTCTTCGCCAGCAAGCCCTGCGAAGGATGGTTTTGCAGCTGAGGCCTCACACCGTGTCGAGCATTTCCCCTTCACACACCGTTTGCTCAATTTAGCGAGGGCTGCAGCATTGCTCACATCCTACCGGGAAAACTCACTTTTCTTCCAACTTTCTCCTTACCTCTTTGGCCTAAAAACAAACTGCTTCCAAGTGCCGGGATGATGAGCCCAGCCGCCACGGGAATACTGGGCTGGGTTTTCATGACGGAACATTTTTGGCTGAAAATGGTGGAAAAAAAAAAAAAAAACAGGAACCAGATCTTCTGTCACCTGATGGGGAGATGAGTCAGAACATCACTAACATCCACAGGCGTGTGGGGACAGGGACCATCTTCACGTCTTTGCTTCCTCTTCCAGCACCTCAGATAGGAGAGCAGAGGCTGGGACCTGTGGTCCACACGGGCAAAAGGCCTGGGCAACGAGCTGCTTTTACATGGGGATTTGTGTCTTGCAGCACCTCTGATACCTGCGTGACCGTTGGCCACCCACAGCAGTGCAAAGCAAATGAGACAACGTAGCGCAACTCTAGAGGAAGAACAAAACCATCCCTGCAAGAAAAGTTTCCCCCTGAAGCTGTACAGCAATTCCCTCTCCAAGCCCAGCCACAGCCCTCGCAGCAGGCCGGGAGCACACCACGGAGCTGCTCCTTGCCCCGGCCCGAAGCCGTGCCCCCACCAGCAGCCACGCTCTGCCAGGGGTCCAGCAGCTGAACAGTGCCATTTCCCCAGCAGGAAACCAGCCGTTTATTTCCAAAGCAGCTCACCCCTGCACCGCAGCTCTCTGAAGGGACGTTCCCCGTGCCTGCCCTGCACAGGGCCACGGGACGCATCTGACAAGGTCACTGCCGGCAGAGCTGGTACAAAGCTGTCCTCAAACGGATGCTGAGGAGCTCTTGGCCACCCCAAGGCCAACATGCAGGACAGTGGCCAGGGGCTCAGTGCTCAGCCCGTGGGGACAGCAAAGCCCTGGGCCACCCAGCCAGGCAGGGTACAGGCACCTAGGACCTCACGCAGGCCGTCCCCAGGATGCGTGCCCCCACGTGCAGGGCTTTGCACACCAGCAGCATCCCACTTTGCCCCGCACAAGGCTCCCAATGCCCAGAGGCAGCGATGGGATGGGATCTGTAAATAAAAACTTGCAGAAGTCACTTCGAGGAGCACGCTTGGGTCTCCCTGGGATGTCTGAGCTCGGGACAGCACGAACGATACCAATGACATTTCAAGGAGAAACTATCATTGGCGAGATTTTTGGTTTTATTGAAAAACCAAAACCACAATCCTTTCAAAAGAATGGGTACTATAGCTAGGTTGAAGGCCAAGCTGACTGTGAGCCTTGGCTTCTTGCAGAAACGCGATACACAGAGCGAAGACAACAGTTGTTTCCCGGGCCACAAGCCTGCCTGCCGCTCTGGGAGATGGGTGCTCAGTCCCACGAGCACTGGGCGCCCAAGGCACTGGCCATTCGGGCGCACGGCCACCCTCAAAGCACGCCGTTAGGACAAACGCCACCGAACACTCCCTCCTTCTAAAATACGCACTTCTCATCTTTCTACTTTACCAAAGGAAAAAAAAAAAAAAAAAAAGGACTAGGATTTCCGCCAGGGAGAGTTCAGACCACAAACACTCAGCCAACACTCCGCTTCTTCAAAAACAAACTCCGGCGGCCGGCCGAGCCGGGGCTGTGCTTCGCGGGCCCGCGGGGAGGCACGGCTCGGTATAGCACGGCTCGGTATAGCACGGCTCGGTATAGCACGGCTCGGCTCGGTATAGCACGGCTCGGCTCGGTATAGCACGGCTCGGTATAGCACGGCTCGGCACCCACAGGCGGCCCCACGACCAACAGCAAGACCCCGCTCCCATGCACACACCCGGGGGGCCACCCCCCCGACACCCCCCTACCCCAAATCCGCGCTTTTTTTTTTTTTTTTTAATTTCCCCCCCCCTTTTCTCCCCCCCTTCCCCCGCCCCACCTCCAGCACCCAGCGGAGCGGCCGGGCAGCACCGCGCCCCCCCCGGCGCCCCTCTCCGTCCCCCCGGCGATGCTGCGGCCGCCCCCCCCCCCCGCCCCATTACTCAGCGTTTCCCCTCGGAGCGGCGCCGTGCCCGCGGCCCGCCGCTTACCGATGCCCGGCGCCACATAGACGAAGTAGAGGAAGGAGGAGGAGAGCGAGAAAAGGAAGAGCGCGGCCAGCAGCGAGCGCCGGGGCAGCAGCCGCCAGGCGCCGCGGGGGCCGCGGGGCCACCGCATGGCCGCCGTTGCCGCAGCCCTGCCGCACCGCCACCGGCACCGCCACCGCCACCGGCACCGCCCCGCCGCCCCGGGCCCGCTCGCATGCGCCGAGGCCCGGCGGGAGCGTGCAGCCGGGGCCGCTCCGAGCCGCCGCCGCCGCCGCCGCGTGAATGAGCCGGGGCGGGGCGGCGCGGGGCGGCCCCGGCTGCTCGCTCCCGCCCCCGCCGAGCCGAGCCGGGCTCCTCCCGCAGCCACGGGGGGCGTGGGGAGGGCAGGGGAAGGGAGGGGATGGGGGGAGAGGCGGGGGTGTGGGGTTAGGGGGCGCGGGGGGGGGGGAGGTGCTGGGGTGCGGGGGTATGGTGCTGGGGGACGGGGTGATGGCCCCAGGACAGCCGGTGATGGCACCGGGATACCAAAAGTGGCCTTGGAACAGCCGGTGATGGCTCCAGGACACCCGGGTATGGTCCTGGGGCACCCGGTGATGGCCCCAGGACACCCAGTGATGGTCCTGAGACACTCGGTGGTGGCCCCAGGACACCCGCTGATGGCACCAAGACACCCGGGTATGGTCCTGGGGCACCCGGTGATGGTCCTGGCACACCAGAGGTGGCCTTGGGACACTCAGTGATGGCCTTAGGACACCCAGCTATGGTTCTGGGACACCCAGTGATGGCCCCAGGACACCAGAGGTGGCCTTGGTACATCTGGTGATGGTCCTGAGGCACCCGGTGATGGCCCAAGGACACCCTGGTATGGGCCTAGGGCACCCACTGATGTCCCCAGGACCCCCAGGTATGGTCCTGGAACACTCGGTGATGGCCCCAGGACACCCAGGCATGGTCCTAGGACACGCAATGATGTCCCCAGGACACAAGAGGTGGCCTTGGAACACCCAAGTATGGTCCCAGACCATCCACCAGTAGCCTCGGGACACACAGCAATGGCCTGGGAAACACAGCAATGGTCTCAGACATCCGGCCGTGGCCCTGGGACACCCAGCAATGGCCCTACAATACCCGGCAATGAAACCCAGGGCATCCAGCAGCGGGCAAGCAAGGGCTGAACCCCCCAGCCCGCCACACACAGGGGTGTGTTTGCCACCACCCCAGGTGCCATGCACACACCACCACCGGACGCGGTGCCTCCAAAGCCTGCAGCCCGGGCAGGTGATGGGCACAGATGGGCAGAGGAGAAGAGGGGGCGAAGTCGGCGTGGTCAGTGCGGCGATCAGCACCCGCTGCAAGCGGCAGCGCAGCCGGCTCGAGAGTAATTAAGTAGTTTTGCACATGTTTGTGGGCAGTTCCTCCGCTGTGTGTGGGAGGAGTTGGAAGGAGACACGGAGATGCCTGAAAATGAAAAACTGGGGAAGAAGAGCTTCCATCCCCATCGGGGGGGGCAGCAGAAGGAGCTGCCAGGGCCCAGCACAGCCCACATTGCAGCTTGGGCAGTGCTGCATTTCTGGCCTTGTTTGTGACTGCAGGAGCCGTGCAGCTCACGCTGGGGCCGGGGCAACAGACGGAGAGGTAATTTCTCATTTCACCCATGGGTAAAGCAGAAAAAGCCAAAGCTGGGCTCCAAGGGAGGGCAGTGGGGTGTGGGCCAAGCTGCCTCCATCCAGGGCAGACTCCTCAAGAATGATGGGCTGGGGGTGGGAGATGGGGAGAGCCGCCACTGCCAGGACATGCCCGCTGTGTCCCCGACTGCCTCCGCACCCTGGTTGTTAGCCTCTCCCTGGCAGGAAGCGAGGCATTGCTTAATCCAAACTTCTGACTTTCCAGCCTGACTGTGACTTCATGGCTCGAGCAGGCCCCCAGGCCAGTTTGGGGACGGATGCTGGAATAAAGGGTACTGCAGGTGAGGCTGTGTATCGCGGTAACCCAGGGAAGGATCAGCCTCCCTCCCAGCCTCCGTGCTGCAAAGGCAAATAAAGAGAACAGTTCCCATGTGAGACAACTGTGAGAGAAATACTGCTGTGTTGGATACATGGATTCACTGAGGAGGGATGAGATAAAAAGGAAAATAAAGAAAAAATGAGCTGGGATTAGCAGAAAAGTGGAAATCTCTTTAAAAGGTGAGGCAGTCCTTTTCATAACACGACAAGGCCCAGAAGGATCTCGAGGATGAAGGATCCTCCAGAGAAGGGAGCCTGAGGAGGTGAGCAGGGGTTTCCCTAGAGAGGCTGCGTGAGCTGCGATAACTTCAGGAACAGGGAAACTTGCACTCTTTGTGTTCCACTGCACCGCCACCTTCACTGAGGGAAATTAAACCCCGAGCCCTGTTAATTTGTAGTAGCCCAAAATATTGCAGCAGAACCGCGTGGTGCTGGCTGGATCTGCTGTTAACACAGCTCCTATCCAACACCTAACAGCACGCCTTGGGCAAGGAAACCCAAAAAGATTCCTTGGCTGGCTTTTGGTTTGTCTGATGCAGACGTGGTCAAAGGTGAGACATCACCACAACCGATAATCTAACCTTTAGAGCGTATTTAATTAGCAATGACACCGCCGGAGGAGCCACCCAGAAACTGGCTCCCAGGCCCAGCTGCCACAACAGGGACTGGCACGGAGGGGCGAGGGCAGCAGAGCCCCGCAGCCCTGCCCGGGCTCTGCCTCGCTCCCCTCTCGCAGCCTGCCAGGGCCCAGCTCACCCCAGCCCACCCAGCCCACTTTCCCCCTTTTTTACCCTCCTCTCTCGTCCCTTCCTCTCCGGTTAAGCCCCCTCTGCTAAGTGCCAGCTCTGTGGTTCCAACCAGCCAATGCCATTCTCCCCACCTTATCCCCACTGCCAACAGGACCAAACGGAACAGGAGGAGGGTTTTTAACCTGGATTGTCCCACGGGGACAGCCCAGGACCAAGCCAGGGCTGGGGAAGGAGCTATGTGGTGGAAGGGGGGCCGGCAGGGAGCAGCCAGCAGTGCCCCGCGTAACCCCGCTGGCGGGCAGGGGCTGTCTGCTGGTGCGTGGCCATCAGCAGGACCGGAGGGACAGGTCCTGCCAGCACCCAGACCCGCGCTAAGGTGTAGGGGCACCCTGGGTGCACATCTCCACGCAAAGGCCTTTGCACCACCCGAGGGGGGCTCTCCTTCCGCAGCTCGGGGGGGCGAGCGCGGTGCTCGGAGGGAGGGCACGGACATGGGCGCACCAGGCGCCGTCTGGAAGGGTTGGGGCCGCGTTTGCACAGCAGCACCAGCACGTTGCACAAGTGCTGTGTGTGGGAGACCGACCTGGCAGCTATCTGCCCGCTCGCGATAAACGCTGGCGTGGCCGGGCTGGGCGTCTGGCAGGCCAGGTCCTGCACACAGACACGGGGCAACTGAGGTGGCCGTGGGAGGCAGCAGCAGGGGCTGCCCCGTGCCTTGCTGTTAGCAAACCCTGACAAGGAAGCACCACAAAGCCTCGGCCCCGCAGTGCCACCCAGTCCCAAGGGCCACTGGTGACCAGGCAGGTGGCCTCTGCCTCATTTTGGGGTTAGAAATTCTCAATAAAGGGCTGCTCCGCCCTGACAGCACATCCATTCTTGTCAGCTGCCAACTTCTGGTGTAGAGAATAACCGATCTGGGCAATAATCTTCGCTCTGCCTCTTCTGCACGGGATAGATTGCAGCAGGGGCGTTGCAGCTCTCCTCGTGTTTAGCAGGCTTTGTCACTGTCGCTGTAGCTTCTGGCTCCTTCAGCCCAAATGGTAGAGACGTTCCAGAATAAAAACTCAATCCTGCAGTTAGGAAAGTGTCTCCATTTATAATGTCCAGCTGCGCGGCAACGCTCAGTCTGCCTGGGATTTTCCCTGGAGTTTCTGCAGCCAGTCAGTCTGTGAGTAAAGGGGGATCCTGAGCCGTGCCACTCAGGCTGACCAAGATGCTGGGTGCACTGGGTGCTGACCAGCTCTCAGATCTGCACGCCCTGGGTGACAGAAGTGTCTTCCCTCTACTTTTACTAAAGGTCTGCTTGCAACACCCGGCTTGCTGCAGCTCCACTTAAAGCCAACACGGGGCCATCGCTGGCTGTGAGCAGGCAAAAGACCGAGAGGATGCAGGTACAGTAGGAATGCACACCCACAGACTCCGTGTATGCAATAAATATTCATCCAGAATCTTTCGCTGTTTGCCAGATCATTGACATAATTATTGATGCAGCAGCTTTTCCAAAAGACACAACAGGGTGTGTACTTAATTTGGTAATGAGAGCACACCTAAGTGGCCCTGGCTCTTTAGGCTAGGCATCAGACCACTGCCACCCACGTGTGTTGCTATTTTATCTAGCATCGGTGTGTTGGCAGTAACAGAAAGGAAACTGAAGGCAGATATTTGTTTATTAAAATGGGAGAACTCCACCGAATGCTGCAAGGTGCTCCTGGCAAGCTGGAGTGCTGTAGACCAGCTCCTGGATTATGCCACCCACTAAACTTTCTAACAAGGCTATTAGGGCTCTGATCTTACGAGCACTCGTGCACATGCTTAACCGTAGGGATGTCTCATTCTACCAAAGTCAACAGATGTGTCATACCTCCCAAAAGGAGGCAACACCAACAGAAATGGTTTTGCAGAGCTCCGTATTCACTTGGAAGGTCGCTATCATCAGGATCATAGGCTAAAATATTAAGCTCGTCATTGCACTTTTCAGAGGTCCAACTGATTTCGTTACCCCCGAGTCAGCTCATCTCTGAATGCTGATGATCTCTCCCTATCAACGTGGACTTACCCAAACACACATAAAATGCCTTTGAAATTTAATATTTTGGCTGGGGAATACACCAGGCTGTACTTTCCAAAATTTCCCAGGGAAGGAAACCTTAGTGGACAACAGTAAAAGTATTGCGTAATTTAGCGTGAGTGAACTTATCCAGATTTTAAAATATCACTTGACAGAGTGCTTGGCAAAAAAGCTATGACAATAGTTGAGCTAAAATACCACCAAACAGCCCAAACTGTCTGAGGGTCAGCAAATAAACAGGACATATCGGAGCACCGTGGGGCTAGGCCTGGGATGCCAGGAAATTCTCCATGGGAGACAGTTTTTTGGGGGGATGCTGTAGAAGAGCGCTGCTCTCTCCCTGGTCCAGGAGGGTCTGCATGGACGTCTGCAAAGCCAGACATCAGAGCAGCGCAGATATGGGTGAGATCCAGCCTCTAGCTCCTAGGAGGTGACATGGATGGGAAGGAAACAAACATTTGGACTGTTCAGACACATCGCTGTGTCTCAAAACGAACAGTGTAGGCAAGAAGGTGGGATGAAATTCTGCCTCTGCTGAAGCCACTGGTGGAAGAGACTCCAGGATTTTCACCGTGCAGAAATGTGACTGCCTCCTGAAACCTGGGGACAAGGACAACCAGGAACAAAAGAGCATTTCAGAGGAAATTGCTTTCTATTAACTCATAATTACATAACGCAAAATTAACTCGTGAAGGCCAACTGCTTAATTGGATTCCCAAGTGGGGAAGACATTTGCATGGTGAATGAGAACCTTCCCCAGTACACTGAATTGGGTGTTTCAAGTACAGAACATAAATTCCTCTGCTGTGTGGCAGAACTTACCCCTCACCTTCAACAGCTAAACTGAGGGGGTTTTGAGCATTTATTCTCAACCACCCATCAGCACCAAACACTAACCAGGGGACCCTACAGAAACCGCTCAGTTCTGGAAGCCTCCATTTGCTCTTTTCCACACAGCCGCATTCTAATAATTTTGTGAATATATTCAGATATTTTGCTGGAGTAAAATATCAACGCTTTCTGCAGTCTTAGCCTTCCTCTCAGCTTGGATTTTGATTAATTGGAGTAAGTATTTAATTAGGAAGGCGAATAGCTGAACCTCTTGAGCAGCCAGGCATCACCTCTGTAGTCACCACCCTTTGATGTACGTGGAAAGTGCTTGCAGGAGTTTCTTGAACACGCACAGACTTTCGTTTCTCTTAACACCTTAGCAAGATTTGGCTCTGCTTTGGGTTTTCAGCATGGTGGGGGAGCTGCCCAAAGGGAATTCCTGCTCCTCTTGGCCTGACGCTGGCCGGGGCAGGGAGCAGGACCGGGCAGCAGCCGGGCCCCAGCAGCGCCGTGACCTCTGCAGACGAACGGCCCCTCTCGGCACGGGGCCGTGGGCGGCTTTTGCTGAGCCACAGGCTGGGTTTCACTGCCCCGTTTTGGTTGTATTTCTCATCACTCTAGGGGTGGGCCCCGCTCTCTGCTTACTCTGAGTAAACGCAGTAAAGCACGGCTACTGAAGTGCGGAACATTTACGTTGGGTCCGTTTCATTAGGTGTTTATCAAGCATCTTCCCACATGCAGAGGCACAGCTGCGGGCACGCATGCCCCGTGCAGCGCCATGCACGCATCCTTGCAGGCTGCTGGCTCCTGCAGCAGACCCCGAGCAGTGCTCGTGACCACCTGGCCACACGTGTGCTGGGATCAGCTGGGACCGGCTCCTGGCTGCGGGGCTGCCAGCACAGCGTGGCTGTGGCCCGTGGCAGTGGCACTGGGTGGGATGGCGCCCTGAGTGTCTCCTTCCTGCGCAGAGCACGGCTGCTGCACCGACACGGGCTGGGTGGCAGCACCGGGTGACAGCCACCTGTTCCAGCGGTGTCCACTTTCCCTGCGGCTGGACAGAGCACTTAGGGAGCTGCTGAAGAGCTGAAGGCTGCCCGATGCCTTCGGCGGGCCTTAGGCATGTGCTGAATCAAGGGTTAGGAGCCGCGCACCCACCAGAGCAAGCTGCCAGAACCACCAGCGCTGCCTGTTTGGGTTCTCTCTCCTCCAGGCTTAATCACCGCCTGCTTCTGGCCCTGACGCCGTTTGTGTTGCGTGCTTTTATTTTTCCCAAAAGGAGCGTTTGCACCTCTACTACATTTATTTTATCCTGAGGAAACCGTAATGATTTACTTCTGTGCTCGATTTTTTTCCTGTTTGCAGTGGGACTCCTGCTGTCGTTCTATAAATATCCCATCCTCAAGTCTTTGCAGGAGCAAGCATGACTGAGAGCAGGGAAGGTGAAGCCAAGCTAAAGAGGCCTTTACCAGTGCTAAAAACAGCTGCTGCCGCGGCTGCTGCAATTGATTTATACCTCATCTGGAGAACAACAGTTCAGAGCCTGGAATTGTTGCCTCCAATGATTTATTTGGCTGTGCTTGGGTTTGGCGACGTGCTGTATAATGTTTTTTGCACGGAAGTGTCACTCTGAGGAAGGTTTAATTGCTTTTACCGTGGATGGTGATGAGAACGCCTTGGAAAAGCTATTTGCATACATTTTCTAGAACACCAAATGTGTAACTTCCTCCAAGCTCAGGCAGTCTGAGGCTGCTTCGCTGCATTAGTCAGCTGTGCTGAATGCCTCTGAAAAATTAACAACCAGAAATTCCCCAGCACGGAGCAGAAAGTAAAACTCAGGGCCGGCTGGCTCAAGTGCGGGGTTATCTGTAGCAGATAAAGCGGCAGGGCTCTGAATACGAGGTTGCAAGCCACAGGCACAGGCAGCCCCAGCCCCAGCACTGCTTGCAGCCTCGCAGAAGCCCGGGGGGAAGAAAGGGTCCCCAGCTGCTGGCACGGCTTGCTGCGTACAGGAAAGCAAAGGAGAGATTTCAGCAATATGGGGCTGATGTCAAAAAGCTGACCCGCTGCCAAAGGCAGGGCACGCACCTGCTCCTCGCAGCACCACCGCTCACACGCCGCCGGCTCGGTGCTGCTCCCGGAGCACGCTCCCAGGGTTATCGCTGCAGCGCCCTTCATGCAAGGCCGTGCACAAATCCCTTTTCCTGCTTCCTCCACAGGCTTCAAGGGCAGAGTATCTCTTGAGTGGCCTCGGATATTTCCCCAGCATCAGCCACAACTATCTGGTCTAAACAGCTCCTTACACCAGCACGTAACTCACTCTAGAGGGAAGTTCATTTTTGTGATTATTTAACGCTTTGAAGCATCAGACATTGACATAAGCAGGACCCTGCCTATACCAGTGTATTGATTTAATGCCTCTCAGTGCAAGGGGATCCTAAAGCACCTCTAAGTGACTTATTTTGGAGCCGCAGCCACCCGTCTACGTGAGTTTACTCTGCATTTCCCCAGAGACTTGTGCTTTTTCTGCCTGGCTGCTTTACCTGGGGAGAAGAGAAGGGTGATTTGCGGCAGGCACACAGCAGGCTGGGTGGCACGGCAGCCCCAGCCCCGCCGCCCTGCACAGCAAGCATCGGGAGGAAAAAGCACAGTGGTTTTCTGCCCGTCACGCAGTGAACGTGCTGCAGGACCAAGGCCTTCTGGAAGCATCAGATTTGTTGTGGAGGTGCTGAGCAGTTGTGTATGTGCGTGTGATGGATCAGCACCTTTCAAGCACAGGGGATTTGCTGAGCGTGTACAAACCATCTGCCCAGGAAAACCACAGAAAAAGGCACCAGTCGTGGTCCCCACAGCGTGTGGCAGTGGTCCTGCTCGCCCACGGGGAAGGACAGCAATCGTGTCAGGCAGAGCGTTTCCTGCTGGAGACCACGTTTCTGGTGTGAGCGGGGTTGTTTGTGCAAACCCCCGACCCTTCTGCCTGTTGGGATAGTGCACTGTGGCACTGACTGTGCTGCCAACACACCTAGGGGTCAAGGCAGGGCTCAGGGGTGCTTTTTGGGTCACACAAAGCAAGGGGCTCGGTCCCTGACCAGGCTGAGCCCGCTCTGACACCTCCACTCAGCGGCTCGGGAGCTCAGCCCCAGCGCAGGGCTGCGGCTCGTGGTGCGAGGCAGGGCAGGAGAGGCTGAGTGTCAGCGGAAACTGTAGTAAAGCACAATACAGTCATCCAAAGTGGAATCCAAACAAGATGCCAGGGCTCGTATTTGCTAGTTACGAACAACCAGGGTGACTACATGACATAACTGTAGCCAGAAATACTCTCCAGTTAGAAATCAGGCTGAATTTTGTAATAGCAAGCGTGGAAGTGACAAATTCTTTATCTCTTGATGTCACCCAGCTAAAGCAGTAGAGTTTTCTGGGGGTTATGCGTCAGCCACACACCCACCCTTCTGAAGCACGGGCTCTGGGTTCAACACCAGGTTTTACAGACAGCTCTCTGTGGCCTGTGACACACAAGCGGCCAGCTTCGATGACCTCATGGGCTCTGCTGGCCCGGCTGCTCTTTGTCCCCGAACAGTCACCACCTCATGATTCAGAGGGGAGAGATGCACTCTCTGCGTTACAAGCACCACAGCCTGTTTCAGTCAGGTTCGCAGAGTTTCTGATCTTATGCAACCCCCAGCAGTTACCGCAGCAGCTGAGCACAGCTAAGAGGCAGGCTGGCCAGGAGCGGTGCCTGGTTACAGCAACAAACCCGGCCTCGCTCTGCCACGGGCATATTTCCCTCTGATAAACTTAGAAAATTACCGTAGTGTGCTGTTCATTGTACACAACCTGGATTTAAGCTGTTTAGTTTATAAGGGTATTTTAAACAAACAGCTTTTTGTTTACATTCTCACCAGCACTGCAGATTTCTGGGTTTAGAGCAGCTCCGATCGCTTTACGCCAGCACCCTTCGAGAACAGAGGGAAGGGACATTGTAATCACTTCCTAAACCCCGAGACTCTGCAGCCACTTTCCTGGCAGTGTCCCTGAGATTATCTGGAGCCACTACAAGCTAAAGGGCTGACCCTCAGGCTTCCCTTATCCCTCGGGGCAGGGCAGCCGCTGGTTGCAGCCTCGTCTCCACCCAGAGCTGGGAGGAACCGGGACACCAGCAGGATGAATGGCCAAAGCACCCCTTGCTTGTTGTGTCCCTTGGTGTGCTCAGCTTGCTGGACATGACAGGGAAAAGGAGCGGCTGGGTCTGCTGGGAGAGTCATCACAGAGGTGCAGGGAGGCTGCCAGAGCTGATTTCTTCTTGGAGGGAGGGGAAGATCCAAGGAGCACGGCCTTGCCAAGTAAAGAACTAATCCCCTTGCCCTTGGCTCTTGCTCTCCTAACCAGCCTCTCCCTGAGCGCTGTCAGCTCGAGCACTTCGCTCTTGGGCTGGGTCTGGCTGGCACGGGGTGAGTTTTTCTTCATGCTGTGTTCTAGGTTTGTGCCTAAAACAGAGCTGATAACACGGCAGTGTTTTAGCTGCTGCTTAGCAGTGCCTGCACAGCAACGAGCCGCTCCTTTTCCCACTCTGCCGCCACGAGCAGGCTGGCGGGGTGCACAGCCAAGACAGCAGACCCCAGCTGGCCCAGGGGACAGTCCGTGCCACAAGACCTTGTGCTCGGCTGTGAAAGGGGAAGGGGAATGCCTGGGGAATGCAGGAGGAAGGGGAGCATTCGGGGTTGTGGCATTTGTCTTCCCAAATATCCACTGTGCGTGTTGGGCCCTGCTTCTCTGCAGATGGCTGAGCTCCTGGTGGGAAGTGAACGAATTCGTTATTTCGCTTCGCTTGTGCGTGAGACTTCGCTTCCCTCATCGATCTGTATTCATCTCAACCCACAAGCTGCTTCTCACTTTTGCCCTTCTGATTCTCTCCCGTCCCACTGGAGGGGAGTGAGCAAGCAGCTGGGGGGCCAGCAGGGGTCAACCCACCACAGCTGGGGGGTTTATATGCTGCTCTTTTGTTACCTATCCCCTCCGTCCTATGAGGTAGTTACTGTTCGCGTAATGCCACATCATTATTATTGTTACTTCTTCACTTTTCCTCTCTTAGCTCCGTGCCTCTCCCCTTACGGCGCTGCCGGCCGCAGGAGCAGCGCTGCTCCATCGAGGTGGCGGCTGCGGGAGGGGATGCCCCTCTGCAAAGTGGGGCCTGGGTGCTGTGTGTCAAAAGTGATTTGTGGAGAAGGTGTGAACAGGAGCTGTGTTTTATCAACAGGGCAATTGCCGTCCTGATGACGGATTACAGAGATAACAGAAGCAGCAGAGCTCTTCTATGGAGACGCTTCAGAGGAATGCCTACAAAACCACCACCAGCTGCCTCCGAGGGAGAGGAGCTACGAGAGAAAGTGTGGTCTAGCAGTCAGAGCACGAGTCAGCACATTTAAATTAGTATTTGTCTTTCTGCTGTGTACTTTGCTGGGTACTGAACTGGATACCTACTTCATCTCAGCTGCGAAACGTCTCTCCCCCAGCAGAGGTGCCGTGGGGAGGGTAATGGGGTGTACCCCCAAATCCACGTCCTACAGACCCCGAAGGTCTGCGGGCAAAGGCCTCCTCCTTCCTGGCAGCACCAGGAGCAGGGGCAGGCTGGGGAATGGGGCTGGCTTGTCACCAGAGAGCCTGCAAGGGTCCCAGCTGGTAGGAGGCCGGCGTGCACATCACCTCTAGATCGCACTAAGGAGTGCCTACCCCCGGTGCCTCACCGTGTCCCAGCTGCCTTTGTGTGCCACCGCCCTGCTGCAGCCAAAACCGGCATCCTTCTTGCAGAGGCCCTGCCATCACCTTCTTCAAGGGCTGGCAGGTTTTGGAGGCAGCTCGAGAGCATGAGAGCATGAGGCGACAGGTCCTGGGAGTGCCCAGCAGCTCCAGGCTACATCCGTGAGCGAGAAATGCAGTTGTTTGTACAGTTGTTCTCCCTTCCCATTGCCATTTGTTTGTAGACATGCCACAGCAGATGCTTCCCCCCAGTACAACGGATACTTGGACTCATCTGGGGCTGGTACCCGTAACTGTAATCCGGCTAACAAAACACTCTGTCTGTCACAGGGCTGTCACAAAGATTTGTTAATTCCCATTGACAGGAGGCCTTTCGGGTTACTCTGTAATCAGGAAAGAGGAAGAACTTAGGTGCCAGGAAGAATGCAACCCACAGAATACCTACGCACTGTCCTCAACAACAGAAAAGCATTTAGGAGTAAAAGCAACCCCCCCCGGAGGGGCAGGCAGAGGCAGACTGCTGCAGGAGGGAGAAAAGCAGGGCCAGGCCAGGCCAGGCTTCCTGCAGCTGGCGTTCGGGTTTCACCTCACGGGTGATGAATGGCCCCTGTACGGGGAACAGCTGCTGCCTGGCACCAGGGTGAATTCGGACACATCACCTGCGGTCTCTCTGAGCACACGATGGGTTTCCAACAGCAGCCGGGTCCAGAGCAGAGAGCAGGGGGTGGCTCTGTGCATGGCGGGGGGTGAAGATGCAGGTGCTGAAAGCTTCCACGATCTGTGTGCTGAGCAGTTCTGGAGAGGCTGCCGGGGAGCAGGACTGCATGGGCTCACCCTGCTCTTTGTCTCTCAGGATGTCTGCTGAAGGCCTCTGTTGGTTTGAACTCACAAGGCTTATATAAAACCAAGCAGTGAACAGTCCTCTGTGGAAGAAACTAGAATGCCTTGAAGACATTCAGGAAAAAATGGAAGAGGACAGTATTTTGTCACCACTGCCTTCTGTTGCCTCATTTTCTGAGCATGCAGAAGCACTTGGAGGCCTCTGCTGGGAAGAAGAGAGGTGGCCTGCACGACTCGCTGGCCCGACGCAGTGTGGCTGCGTCCCCGGGCCTGGCAGATGACACGGCTGTGGGATTGCATCACACGGGGCTCCAGCCCATGTGGCCAGAAAGTTTGGATAACAAAGTGATGTCAGTGAGAGCTGTCTGTGCCAGCAGCCAAATGGAAACGTGTACTGGGAGCCTAGGGTGAATAGGTGGGAGCACAAGCTATCCCCAGTCCTTGGCTGAAGTTGCAGGTCTCCAGACAAAGTGCTCTTCAGAGGGTAGGTCCCTCTCAGCCAGCGCAAGATTTTCTTCCCAGCTCACCCATGTGCTCGCTGTGTGTTTCAGGGGCGTTTCTCCAGCCTCTCCGAGCCTCAGTTCGGCCATCTGTAAAATAGGAACTGCCTCCTGCCGAAGCCTGTCACTAAGCATAACCTGTCTGTGTTGTGAGAGTCACGTCCTGAGACCGACAGCCCATCTAGCTGCTGCTAGGGCGGCCCGCGTGAGTCACAGCGCACGAGCGCAGCACCAGCTCTGGAACGCACAGAGTGCCTGAGAGCTCGACGCGGAAATATTCACTGCTTAAGAGCAAAACTGAGTGAGGACAGTCCCTCCGTGTCCTGTCTCTGAGCAGAGAGGGTGGTGGTGCCCACAGGGTGCAAGCCAGCCTGAGCGAGCAGCCGGTGCTGCAGTCGGAGTAGGGAAGCGAGGCTGGGGACAGGTGGGCTGCATTTCCCTGGAGGGCAAGCAGGGCTGGAGAAGTCAGCTGCCACCTCTTGATAAGGTGGTCCCCACCCCATCTCCCCACCCCATCTCCGTGTCCAAGCGAGGGAAGAGCTCAGCCTCCCTGGCCCACTTGACTAGCATTGCCAGCAGCTGATAAGACGGGGTCCTTAGGAATATTCCCCCCTGAGGCCCTCTGGGGCCCTCTTTCCAAGGGTTGATCCCTCCCACTTGTTCATATTTCAGGCTGATCTCAACCTCTGGCCATCAGCTATGACAACACTTCTTGCTGGGTGCTGACTACCACCAGGACACACAACGTACTTCCCCCTGTCACTGCTTCTTCCTGGATAAAGTTGGGACTTATCACGTCAAAAACAGAAAAGATATGAAATGAAAAGCAAACAAAGCACTGGGCTCAAACATCCAATAGTTTCAGGCAACAAATACCAAAGGAACAGGAAAGACATTACCTGCTGCAAACTCCTGGCTGGAATTTGCCTAGGTGTATAGTTACTTATATTTAAATGTGTAAGTGTATATACGCATGTATTCACGCATGCATACGCCTACTGTGTATACCTAGAGAACAAAAGAGTAAGACACCATGTATGCTAAGGCACATCAAGAAGACGCAAAAATCTATACAGGGAAGGGTTTAAAAAAAAATCAGCATTTCATCAGTCAGTTTAAGAGAATCTTTCCCACCTGCCCAAAAGCAATAAAACAAATACATTAAATGGCTGACTCTTTTCCTACCTGCTCAGTGGCATGCTTAACCTTTGCCTGTATATTAAATAGATGTCCTGGGTTTGATAATGAAGGTTATCATGCCTTTTAAAGCACTATCTTTTCTTACTTTCTCCATCTCATACCAGAGTGCAAGAAAACAGAGAGAAGGAAGAGGGAGGAGATGATCTTTTTGCACAGGGGTTGTGTTCAGGCCACATCTCCCCAGCGTTCGTATCTGCTGGCATCAGCCTGCCAATACCTTCAGAAGCTGCAATGAGACTGATCCTGAGGGATGATGATGAAGCCCCCAAAAGCAGGTCTTTTGTAAGCAGTAAGTGCCCTGCTGGCACTGGTACTGTGGCCATAGGCATTTCCTCACATGTAAGCTACAGACCCTGACAATTTCTTCTTTCTTCTTTCTTCTGCCTTTTTTGGTGTTGGCATTGCTGATTTTGCCTGATGTCCCTGAAACCCCAGGCTCCTCTCGGTGTTTGGCCTATACCATGTTCCACGCCAGAATCAGAACCTGGCTTCAGGTGAACTTAGAGCTGAACCCCTCTCTACTTCCTGGTAAGTATTTTATTTTTACTCTAAAGCCAAGCTATAAAGGCAATGGCACATACAGGTATTTGTGGAGTAGTGCTATAGTAAAGCTGGGTAAAGCGCAGCTACTTCCCCTCCAGCACCTGGCAGTCCCTTGCTGTGCAGCCTCAGCACGGCAGGAGGAAGCTCAGTGCTCTCTGTTTCAGGGAAAGGGGCTGAATTAAAGGTGACTGACCTGCCTGGGAGCACATTGTTTGCCGATAATCTAAAAGGCAAACCCAGATCTCCCCAAGGACAAAGACTACCTCAACTGCTAAAGCAACTCCCTAATGTAAATCTGTCATATCCCCGTTCTTTATTGCTGACAACCTCCATGTACCACAGCACAAGAGAGAACAAAGTCCTGTGCCCGTAAATAGAGTCCTGTGCTTGTAAATTAGAGCCTTCCCCTACGTTCCCAGCACGAGGTTACAGCTGGTCACTTCCTCATCTGTGTCCGCCCTCAGTGTTCCACGTAGCTATCTATTTAGGCTACTCTGTATAATTTAAGAATTAAAACTAAACACTGTGTTACCTACAGCCACATCATCTTAGATGAGCTTAAACAACTGTGAAATTCCTGGGATCTATTAAAAGAAACATTCAGCACACGCATTAATCAACAGATGCTCCATAGCTGTGCATCAGAACACCACAAGTGAGGAGCAGGCTGAAAGGCCTCCTGCCAAAATGATTGCTTTCTGTTGTGACCACGCTCTCAGCCCACGGGAAGCTATCTGCACAACAATGCCAGAGCAGCGTTTGGTTCAGCAGTTATCTCTGTCACAGGGAGTCTCACTGACCCCTTTTCAGAAGCCACAACAGGACAAGCAAGCGGTGGTATTTCCTGCAGACGAGTCAGCAAGAAGACACGAAAATCACCATCTCTGAATACAGAACATTTTATATATTATAATTTGATATCAACTATGGTTATTTCACCCATAGTGTGCTGCTCTGAGCGGTGACATTTGCTTTCCATGGAAATGGAAGAGTTGTCAGAAGCTGAGTGATGGTGCCTCTGGGTACCTTGGACTCCCTGCTCCCACACAGTCCCAAGGAGCCCTTGATGCCCGCAGCCACCCTGATGGTCCCTTCTGCAGGTGTTCCTGGGATCTTTGTCCTCCTTTCATCTTTTTCCTCTTTTTTTCCCCCCCCTTCAGATCCTGGCTTTTGTGAGGCTCAGCCCCACGTGTGTGTCTCTGTAGGCTCCCAGGCCTCTATTGCTCTGACTCCTTCCTTCCACGTCCCTTCCTGAATCCTTCACATGGCTCCCGGCACTCATCTGTGGTCCACCTTTGGCCTAGGCCGGCAAGCAAAGTGAAGAGGTCAGTTCACATCCTGAAGAGTTACGTCTGCATTGATCCCTTTCCTACATCAATCTCTCATGATTCAAAGCACATGACAGCTACAAGGCCAGTAAAACAAAACAAGTGTGGAGTTTCCTGGCTATGCCAGTTGAGAGATTTAAGGAACAAAAACAACCGAAAAAAAAAAAAAAAAGAGAGAAAGCAAAACAGAGCTATAATTTCTGGCCTTCGTTCTTAGGCCAGATGACCCACTCTTCACGCCAAGCAAAACTCAAGAGAATGACTAGTAAAGATAGTTTTAAGTTTTTCTCTGTTCTGCTCCAGCCTTGTACAGAGTTGAATATCACTCTGGTGACTCTGGTGACAACTGCAAGAGGCCATTTCAACAGGTGAAGATTACACGGGACTCAAGCCATGCCCTCATTTACACTGCTGTGATGACCCCACATCTTCCATCATTCGCTAATTTGCTGACAAGGACTGGGAGAAGAGGACAGGAAATAAAGGGAAATAAAGACAATTCACCTTTCAGTAAACACCTACTGTCAGCCACCTAGAGTGACTTGCACTGATGAAACAATCCATACCCCTCTGGTGTTTTGACACTGCACGTTTGGAGCACTTCACTAATACTGGTGAATTTTGAATTTTAACTCTTGTGTAAAAAAGGAAGACAATATTCACCAGGAAATTTCCTGTGTTTCATCAGCTTAAGTGTAATTCATTCTGGATCAAGCTTCATTATTTATGGATGAAACATTTTTCCGAATGTCCGCTGTCCACTCCAAAGCATTGTAAAAACTGAGATCAAAAAGAGGAAGCATCCCAGCTCCTGATGTGCTTAAGGCCCACAGACCTCCAGTTTCGAAATGGAGTGGGACGTGCGCATCACCTCTGGAAATCAGCTTGCACCAACTTGCAAAGTGGCATCCTCCTTTTTCACTGGCATCAGCGGGCTTTATGTGCTCCACACCACATATCCCTACGCTAAAGTCAGGCACACCAGACTGCCCCAACCACACTCAATGGAGAGAGTGAGTTAAAGCCAGTGGCATTTAGCAAACTGCAAATTGTAGGTAATTAGCCAGTGTAAGGAAAAAAAAAAAAAGGTTTTGGTTGTAACTCTGGTAAGAATATCTAAGTAGGTCACCACAAAACTACATTACAAGATGCCTTACACATGAAGACAGAGGTGTGGATTTAGTCTCACCACAGTAAAACACATATTCTCCAGCTCTGCCCCACCTGAGACAAACAGCTGTAACCAAAACCTTAGTGTGTTTTTCTTTTTTTTTTAAGCTCACTCATGCTCATACTTCTTTGAAGGCATTCACTTTCACATACACAGATCACATGAGTATCAGCCTGTTTGTGAAACGAAACTACAATTTCATTTTGAGTGAAGTGTGTGGCGGGAGTTCTAAAGGGCCTTCAGAATGACCCGAGGTTTACAAACCAATGTGCCTATTTGTACAAACCCTACGCTTTCCTTGAGAATGTCAAACCAAAAATGCACAGAAATGCACACAATGCTACCATACTGTTTGCTTGCACAGTGCCTGTCACCCCAGCATCCCCAACATTCACTGACTAGATAGATGTTCACGACTGGCTCTGTAAGCTGGGCAGTGTTCATAGGCCTAGCTACCTAGGCATCCAGGTAGGAAAGGATGTGCAGGTGTCCTGCTTTCAGCTGGGATAGAGTTGTTTTTTCTCCTAGTGGTTGTGCGTTTAGGATTTAGGGTGAGAATAACGCTGATAACACACCAGTGTTTTAGCGGTTGCAGAGCAGCGCTTTCGCTAAGCCGAGGACCTTCCAGCTTCTCACATGGCCCTGCCAGCAAGGAGGCTGGGGGTGTGCAGGAGCTGGGGGGGGGGGACAGAACCAGGACCCTGGCCCCAGGGGATGTCCCACAGCACACAGCATCGTGCTGAGCACAACACCGGGGGGGCTGCTGCTGCTCAGGGACATCAGTCGGCAGGTGGTGAGCAGCTGTAATCTGCATCACTTGCTCTTTTATCACTATTTTCCTTCCCTTTTCTGTCCCATTAAACTGCCTTTATCTCAACCCACAAGCTTTATCTGTTTCCCAATCCTCTCCCCATCCCATTGCAGGGGGCCGCGTGGTGCTGCGCTGCCTGCCGGGCAGTGACCACAGTGGGACGGCTCCCAGGGACGCCTGCCTCGGGGCCGCCGTCCGTGGGGGAGAGCAGCCCAAATTTAGGCCGAGCAAGGCTGACAACCACGTTTAATACGTTTTACTAAATATATTTTAATTCACAACCACGTGATATTTTAATTCACCACATGAGATTGTAATTCACGACCACGTGACATTTTAATTCACGGTATTTCAATTCACGACCACCACACGACATTTTATTCACAGGATATTTTAATTCACAGGATATTTTAACTCGTGTTTTGACGCCAGCCCGGCGCTGTGCTTGCTGCCGGCGGGCCGCGCTGGGCCCCGCTGGCGGCTGAGGGAGGCGGTGAGCGGGGGGAAAATGGCGGCGGGTGCTATGGGGGGGGGGGCACGATGACGTCACGCCACAGCTCCGGGCCGTGACGTCACCTCGTTGCTACGCGACGGACCCACAGCTCTCGCGCGACAACGCCCCCTCCCTCCCCGCTCCTACACGCATGCGCGCCCTCCCACCCCGCAGCCCCCTCTCTTTTCCCACCATAGAGTCGGCGGAGGCTCCGGCTAGAGCGGCCACGCCGCTCCCGGAAGTGACGCGGTTTGAGCCGGCGGGCGGCAAGATGGCGGAGTGAGTGCGGCGGCGGCGGGCCGCGGGGGGGGCGGGGGCCGTTCCCCTCAGCGGGAGCCTCCCCGCGCCCGGCTCGGGCCTTTGGGGCAGCCCGGGCGGCTGCCGGGCCTCGGGGCTGGGCTCTGCGGCGGGGGGCTGCGGGGCGGTGTGAGGAGCTGCGAGGAGCAGCCCGGGGGGAGGCCGGGCCCTTGGGTGGCCCTGAGTGGCCGAGGGTGGTCGCTGAGTGGCCCCCGGTGGCCGTGGGCCCGGGACGCTGTCAGGCCGGGTGTCGCTGCGTCAGGCTCTCGCTGCCCCCCGCCCTCCCCCCCCGGCTGCAGTGCAGGGTGTTTGGTGCCGGCACCACACGAAGACACTGGGCAATAAAAACCTCAGTGAATCCGAAGCTCCGCTGTTTGTCCGGGGTCAGAGAGCGCTTCTGGAAGCAGCCGGGATGTGCTGGTCGTTGGCACAAATCGGTGTGGTGTGGGGTTTCTTGGCTAATTCTTTATCGTGCTGCTCCCGGCTGGTGTAACCACATGTTGTATCGTCCTGACAGGTTTGCAAATGTCACCCATGAAGCCATCAATGTCACCCTCCGCACCACGCTGGCTGCTACCACCAAGCTGGTGGTACCTACACCTGCTAAACCTATCCTTCCAGTTCAGACTGGAGTCCAAGCACAGCAAGAGGAGCAATCTAGTGGCATGACAATTTTTTTTAGTCTTCTTGTATTAGGTGAATGATGAACTGAAAGTCTCTTAATCGCTCTTAAGCGTACTCTGCATGTGAGGATGTTGGCTGACTTTCAGAATCATGCTGTTTTATGTCTCCTCTGGTTTTCTGTCTGTGGAGTATTGTACAGGCATAAGGATTTAGAATAGTTGAGTGTACGCACACAAAATTAATGACCTGACCTCCCCCAGACCCATGGAAACTGAGGCCCATTGCAGACCTTTTCACATTGATCTCAAAGTGCAAACAACATGTTTAATTGGCTTCACGTTCCTAATCAAGCACATGGCATGTGTGCATGTATGAGAGAGATGTTGTCAGAATGCCCTGCGGTGCTTGGATCTCTCTCTGAGGAGAGCATACTGGATAGATTTCAATTTTGATTGGTTCTAGCACTTCCAGACATCACTCAAGAAACTTTGTTATATAGGGCGGTATCAGAGGGTTGGATTTACCTGCCCAAGTACTAAAGTACAGTATCTATTTGTCTGTCAGGTTTCTAACATTCTTACCAGCGCAAGAGCTACATGCAGATTGCCATAGTTATGTTAACGTTGTTACACAGACACAGGCATTTTGAATGGCAGATGCACACCCAATTTTCTGTAGTCTAGGCTGTCATCTTTCCTTTAGTAGAATATAGCTGTCTCCTACCATCTGCTTAGAGCAATGCTGTAGTCAAAACTGTAACAATAACAAAACTTTCACAGAGGATTGCTTGTCTGTTTTCTTTTGTGCGCGTGTGTGCTTGGTTTCTCCACAGCAAGCTATGCTGAGAGAACCTTTTCTCTGCCAGACAGGTCAGCCAGTCTTCTAAGTAGTCACTCCTGGAGCAAATGGAGGAAATAATAGCTATGGAGGTGACAGCAGTGCAGAAACTTCCGCAAATCATTTGGATTTAAAGAGAGAAAAAAAAAATTACTTATTTCTACAGTACCAATTTGTCTTCAAAGAGGGCTGATGTTTTCCCAGTGGTCAGTGGCGTAGTAGAATTTGAACAGAAACGAAAGACCAAAGCGAAATGCAGTAGTTCAGAAAACTTGTAAGACTAAAGTAAAATTTCTGAATATGCGTGTCTCGTGGATTTTAAAAGGTCAGAAGAACATTAAGAACAGAGCTATGATTTTTTGACTGTGTTCCAGCCTGTTTATGCCAGTACGATAGCTTAATGCATCTTGAAAGCATCACCCTCAGGACAGAGGAGTTCCATGAACAAAGTAAAACTGGTATAAAAGCTTACTGTTTGTAGTTATTCCCATTCACAGTAATCTCATTTAAGAGTGTAGTAAGGACAAACGTGAATGTGCCTACAATACTCTTAAATCTGGATGTTAGGTGCTGTAAAATGGCCTTTAAAATGTTCTAAACTGGGACGGACTCAGAAGCAGATCTGTCCTGAGCTGCCTGTGTCAAATTCAAGCCCCAGATGTAAAGTCTCTGAAGTGCTGTGAGTTAGTTTCCAATCCCAAATTTCCCATGGCTCTTTCATCTGTTCAAACGCTACTTCATTTGCAATAGCCCATTGAGCCAAAAAGTCATACCTGTCTTCTGCTGCATCCCTGGGATCCTGATTGTTTTACTCCTGATACGCGCAAGTGCCTGGAGGAGATGACACGCTGCCAAATACAAACTGAGCAGTCCTACACAAGGAATAGGTGACAAGCAGCTAAGGAATCTACTGGGCTGCCGCACAGTATTTCTGGTGGTGGGAGTCACTTCTTAGGCCATGGTTGCTTTTTATTTTATCGTCAAAGCAAAGTGAAAAGTAGAAAGAAGCTGGCACTTAGATCTGCTAAATGGAAAGCGTATTTGTGCTTGCATTGGAGTTTGCTGGAAATCTGTAGGGTACAGATACTCTACGGATCTGTCCCAGGCAGTAGCAGTATGGAATGCTTTAAACAGAGTAATCCTAAATGTCTTTGGACGCGTATTATTCGTGCTTAACGGACAGGAAATTGATACAAAACTCAGTAGTACTGGTGGACAAGTGTACAAAAACTGCTTGGGATACGTGATGAGGTTACTGCTCCAACAGTTTGGCAGCTGGTAGTCAAATGTCTGAGTTGCCTGTTAGCTCCTGAACTGCTGCAGTTCCTAGTACAGCATCTAAAGTAAGCAGTTTCAGTCTGCATTAAAGTATTGTTCTGTAAACACCAGTGTTTGAAAACTTACGGATCGATATTGTAAAGATTGGTGGTGTGGAAGTGGAGTAAATGTAGGGAAATGAGTCCTGCCGGTCTTCCTGAATGGAGCTGTCCCTGCTTGTCACTCAGCACCCACGGTTTTGGCCACGAACAATTTGTATGCCAGTGACAGAGCAAATATTATGGTGTATTTCTTGAGACCTTGCTCAGTTTGTAAGCCCATCCTTCCATCCATTCCTATGCACATAAATAAAATGCTACGCTTGTATATGAGCAGGGCGTATGAGATAACAAGGGGGAGAATGCAGGCATCAGTGTGATTCCAATTCCCTAGCGCAGGAGAGGAGGACAAAGAAAAGTGACATTTATGAGCTTTGTACTTTGTGATGCTGTGCAGTGAATGCAGATCATGACGGAGACGCCAGTAGTTCGTAGGTGGTGTGAGCCAGCAAGCCACGCCAGTGCTCCGAGTTTCTTGTGGAACGTGTCGCACCTTTCAGACTGTCAGTTAAAAGCAGTGTTCTGAACCAGCTGCAGAGTTTTTTTGTTGTGGTTGTTAACTAGAAGGGGCGGTTAAACTGAATCACTAAGAGCGGTTCACAGCAGCTAGGTCACTGCAGTTACGGCTAGGTTTGTAAACTGCACAGTTTGACAGAGGCTCTGCTGCATTTAGCAAGCCACAGTTTGATTCCGCCTATGAAACGCTGTTGACTCTGCTTGAGCTTCGGTTGCTTTCTGACAAAATGCGAGCAGTAATAGTTTATATCCTAGGCCGGTGCTGAAAGATTCTGTAGTGAATAGAGTGAAATGCATGTGTTGCAGAAATGCAAGCCAGATGTTGCTTCTTTGTCTAACTCTTTGTTGAGCTAGATTAACATGGGGGAAGAATTGCAGTTCCAACATGCAGAATGTTCAAATAAAAACTGGTAGGAATTTAATAATCCAGGTTTATGCGAGTCAGGATATTTAAGCAGTTATCCATCCTGCAGCCTCATAGCAACACTAAACATGAGTAGTAGACTCTTGTCAGCTTCCCAAAACAAGAAGGAAGCAGCCATGAGACTGTTACTGGAACTAGGTTTTGGAGGGGTGGTGATAGCTTCGCTTTTGAAGATTTCCAAACTTGACTGGATAAGGCCATGAACAACTTCTTTGACTTTGAAGTTATCCCTGCTTTGAGTAGGAGGTTGGACTAGATGACATCAAGAGATCCCTTCCAGTGTAAACTTTTCTGGTTCTGTGATTATCCATTTACGTAAAGCCCAGCTCCTCAAAGAGAGTCAGGTGTGAAAGAGTGTAGCGCTGAAATTTTATTTGAGGCTATGTGTATGTGTACTTACAGGTTTTACTTCAAAAATATGGAAATGTTAAAAAAAAAAAAGACATTAAAACAGTGTGTTCAGTATGACTGTCACTTTTCACAGCTAGTGTTCAGAGAAAATTTTCTTGTAAGCCGAATCAGCCTCTAAAGGCAGTAATATTAGTATTTTTAGAAGATAATTTTAAGTGCTAAAATTTGCCTTAGTTATTTTCTGTCGTTTGTAGATTAATTTAAGTATTTCGTTGAGAATTAGGAGCCTAAAATTTGGTTATTTTCATTAGTGGTATTCTACTAAATCATTAGGAAAAGATTTCCTGCATGCATTTTAGAAATACTACTTAAAAGCGTATTTTATTCTCTGCCAACACTTCTAAGTTTTCTACTATTTTTTTCCTTCACAGCTATCTGCATCATATTGGTGCATTTACTGATAAAATACCGACTTCATTTTTTACCAGAGAGTGTAGCTGTTGTTTCTTTAGGTGAGTAACCATGGCTTTTTTATATCAGATTTGTGTTAATTCAGGGACTCAGTAGTCTGTGCTTGAAATTCTGTGCTTTTGTGTGTTAGCCATCACTAGAAAGATGTGGCAAAGTGGATGCAGTGAACAAAACAACTAATTCAAAGAATTAAATTGATGAAAAAATTCAAGAAATAAGCATATGTACAGAGAGAGGCCCAGCAAAATGACAGGTGGGCACTGTGGGGATGTTGCTACCTGGGTACTTTGGCAACAAACCTCTGTTCTTGAATCCAGACTTGGATTTAGTCAAGCTGTGGATATAATTGTATCTTGAAAACTTGCCCTGGACTTTCAGATACTTAGTTATCCCTGTGCTAGATACCTAACTTTCCCTGTAATACCATGACAAGAGCTATTCCTATGACCTGAGGTAAAAGAACGCCGCTCTTAATGATAATCACATCCTTACCTAATTTGAACCAAATCTGGAGTATTCCTAAGCCTACAGTTTTACGTTATGGTAGTTTTACTTATTTGTGTGCTGTTGCTTCTGATTTATAAATGTGTAAATGAGAAGGAAATCAGGCCAAATACATTTATTATTTTCTGTACATAATGTCTAACAATGTTTAAAGAACTTGGTTTAACTAACCCCGGGAAACAGTTTTTCCACCTGTCTCTGAAACTTGCTTACCAGCATCTGTGTGATATTTTTGCTTCTACTAGGAGTGACACTTTCACTGACAGCCATTCTAAAACTACAGCATGAAGGGAAAGATGCTTAACGGTAATCCTAACACAGCGTGGAGGAATGTAGTGCTTGTTGGGCGGGTAGATTTTTTGTCTTTCTCCTGGGCTTTGCCTGCTGCAATTTCTGGTACCTTCTTCTGTCATACCTCTTCACTGTATTTTCACACCGTTTCACAATGGGAGGAAATAAGCTTTCTGGTCCTTGTCAGTACCCCGCACTTTCTGGAGAACAGGAATCTTCTGGCATCTTTTTGGTGCTAGATTGAGAAAATCTTAGAGCTGTTACTTAGAAGAAAAACATATTTTCCCCAAGGCGTAACACCCTGAATTTTTGGTTGTCTCTATTTGATGCGTGCCACATCACGTTACCAGCATAGTAGAAGGTGTTGAAATTCAAGGAGAGATTGTCTTACAAGGTCATATTTGAATTTTGACGTTTCTGTGCAGCTGAAAAACAGATAGACCTCTAAGAAACCTGTCATGGTGATGGTGTGGATTTCCTGTGTATTGCATGCACACCTCATCTTTATAGTAGCAGCACCCCTCACCCATCAGACTTCTGGTGTGGTTAGGCTTCTATCTACATGGAAAGATCGGAGCTGCTGTAGATCATCCTGACTTCTTCATCCTCATGGAAACCACGTCTTGATTCCCTATTAACACACTTCTCTTTCCTCTCCTTACACATTGCCATTGACGGGTGAGATGATTTGTTTGGTATATCTTCCAGCGTCTTGAAAGGTTTCAGAAGGACTTTACTCTCTTCGCTATCTTTTGTCTTTGTACAGAATTCCCCCATTTAAAGTGCAGCAGTATATTGCTTGCTCTTGCTGGCGTAGTTTTGGATTTTCTTTGCTGTCATTGCCATTATTCTGCCGCAGGCCAACTACTGGGCAGCACTGAGGTGTTAGGCACGTTTGTGTCACTGCTCCTGCTGAGGGTTGCAGGGAGCAGCAGAGGCACAGACATTCTTCTCTTTCCGTTTCTTGTTCTTGGCATCTCAGCAGCAGGGCAGGGATTTTAGCTGTGCTGGTACGTTCTGTGCTCCCGTCACTGCCAACAAAAGCCTGTTCATGAAACTGCTGAGTTTTCCTGCTATGGCTGTCACTATTACTCAAGATCAGTAAGGAGTATCAGTGCGTCATTTGTGTTTTCACACAGAAGCCGCGTAAGAAACTCGCACAGTTCAGTTTTCAGTGTGCAAACCATTGCGTAGCTGTAGGCTGCCTCCCAAAGCAGACTAGATGATACCAGCAAATGCAATCCCACTAAGTCAGGAGAATGTTATACCCAGTAGCAACCAGGCTAACAGATGTCCGGTGTCACTTAAGCCTTATTTATTTAGTTTATTGACTCAGTCATATTTAAACTACTGTGAGCTCTGCTGACAGGCCATGGCATCTGTATAATCATTGGAATCGCCAGCTAATTGCTGGTCGGTGAACCTCTGTTACTGGTAACGATCTACACAGCTGCAAGAGCACAGTTTGAGTTTCAAGTATCCAGTTTTGCTAGCAGTGCCAGAAGTGAGATGTGTCCTATTTTAACTTGTAAATTAAACAAATGTTCTCGGGCAGTTACTGAGGACTAATAAATATGGCAGCTGAGCAGATAAGTAAGGTTTTCACAACTGTTTATCCTGCCATTGTCTAAGCTGCTCAGAAGATTGTTTTACCGTTTCTAGTGCATATTAGTCTCCTGGTGAACAGGGCAGGAGTGCATTCTCTAAGGGTAGATTTTGATCTTCATCCTTAAAAGGTACTGGAATTTTGTTGGTAAAAATAATTGCCAGAAATTTTTTTCTCTCAGATTTGTTCCTGAAGTTGTTTGTACTAAGAAACTTTGTGTAATGTTGTCTAAGGAATGAGGTTAACTTTTATGGACTTAACTTTCCAATTAGCCCCCTGACAAAAACACTGAACTGATCTTGCTGATGTAATAGATGGAACCATCTGAAAGAAGGCTGCTTTCATCCACCTAGTGATAGCAGAGGAGTAATTTGTAAAGATGTGTGGGACAGGTTGTACAAACCATCATCAAAGTTTCATTCTGCTGCTCTTAAGCCATCGTGGTGATGCGTTATTTTGTGCAGCCCTCTTCCATGACTTTGCTGAGTGTAATCTTAGTTTAATAGTACAGGTGTGCATAACAGGCAGCCAGAACTAGCCTGTCTTACAGAAAGATGTAAGTTGTGTAGTTCCGGCTCATCCTGTTCCCTTAACCTCCGCTCTTGCCTTGCACTTACATTGCTGGTCATTTAACTTTTTGATATCATGAAAGAATCTTCTCTTTTTGTGACACTGTTGTTAGGATCAGCTTATGATTAGCTCTTCTTCCAAAACAGATTGGGACTGGCCATTTACTTGAGCATCATGAGCTCACAGGATACCGATGCCCAGCCCAGAGCCTGCAGACCGGTTTTGCCTTCTCCCAGTGGTCCCATTTCTCACAGTTGTGCTGGAGCCCTTTCACTTCTGCAGAAGTGATTTAAGGGATTCTCATTTCCGTTAAATCCCCTCAAAACACAGTTTTATGCAAGGTTTATCAATGCTAATTCATAAAATACTGAAAGTTTCTTGGGAAGGGCACTTCTTGGAGTCTGTGTCCTCAGATGTATAGGGTCTGGTTGTTGGTTTGTTTGGTTTTTTTTTTCCACATAAAGTTGTTAAGTGATACAAGTGCTGTCTGTGCCAGTTGAAGACAGTGTTGCTACTCTGCAAAAATCAGAAACGTTATAGTTTGACTTCTACATTGTGACTTCTGACTTGACTTCTGACATTGTTTCCATCCCAGAATAGAAAGCCTGACTGTTAGTACTGAAACCTGTGTTTATCTGGCGTGAGTGGCTGTATCTGCATTCTACCCTCCTTCAAAGGACGCCAGACCTTTGATGTTCCTTCATTAACGTTTTGCTCTTCCTTTCCATACAAAGCATTTAATGGAACAAGTATTTCTATCCTCTGGAACCAATGCCTTCACATATTTTTGTATGAAAGAAGGCTTAAGCCTCATGGCTTTCTGTGTATGACACATCCATCAGCCGTAATCCATGTGATGCTATTTGTAAGACTCTTTTGATAGCTATGGTATGAGGGAATGAAAAACACATGGGTTACAGGAAAGCACACTTAACACTTCTTAGCCACTTCTTACCTTTTATTCAGTGTATTTCACTTCTGCATCTCAGCGTTTGATTATTAAGCCTTCATTCTCTGAATAATAAAAAGAAATATACAGAAACACAGATCTGGAATCTGACCAAAGACAAATTCCTCTTAACTCCTTGGATGCAAGTAACGACAGGCTAAGAATTATCTAAACCTCCAAACAAAATCTTGTTAATTTGGAGTCTTCTGACTTATCCGTTTGAAAATGTGTGGGAGGAAAGAGCACAAAAATCTCTAACCAATGAGTTTGCAGCACCCTTGATAACATTCTTTTATACCTAAATTAGTATTTCTGCATGACTTAAAATCCATGTAATCCATTTGGGAAATAGTTGTGACGGTATCCCCGCCCTGATCAGAATTTGTTGTCTACTCCGTTGCCAGTAAGTGCTATGATTTCATTGAGACAAAATTCACCTCTGTGGAGAAGTCTTTGATTTCACTTAAGCTGTGTTAATGCTGCAAATAGCATTGAAATGACATGGCTGTTTGGTGCTGTTGCACAGTTATCTAACTAACAGCTTCCTGATTCTTTAGGAAGACAGGACAAATTTCATTTGAATGCATTTTAGATGAAAAGCCTTTCTGAGTAGTTAAACCACTTACCTTTAGGAACAGCGAACAGAGTACTGTCAATATGCGTGCTGACTGTTTAGATATCCTAAGCAACAATCTTTTGTGTACGGAAGCTATGTAATTATGTAACATATCGGAAGCTATCTTATATCAGACCCCAACATTTTTTAGGAATTTAGGAATGAAAGACCTGCTGCTTTATGTTTTGCCTTGTTTATACTTTTAAAACTTTGTTGACTGACAGTCTATAACAGTTAATGGAAACAGTGGTGTGTTTTGTGAATTTTTAATAATATTATCTCATTGTCTCCTAGGTATCCTTATGGGAGCTTTTATAAAAATCATAGAGGCTCAAAAGCTGGCCAACTGGAAGGTATATTTGAAGCAATTAATTTTTAATTACAGAACAAGCTCTAAATGTTTGAAATAAGACTTAGTAATATTGGTTTCTTTAGAGGTAATTTCCAATAATTTAGTATTTTATACTCTATGCCAAATATTTTATTTATTTTTTAGTAATAATAACACCAAATATTTGATGTCATGATCCTGCTATTCATTTTCTACACAATATTTATCCCCAAAAAGAGGGTACTATGCATCTTGCACTGCGGGACCAGTTACAGTTAAAAGTACAGCAATTCAATTATTTCTCTTATATAGTTTTTGGCTAGATTTAGTCCTTTTCTTCTTTTTAGAGTTAATTTTGTAGGTGTTTAAAAAAGTGTTTTGATACACTGTAAAGTTACATGTTTTACCTGGAGATGCTAATGTAGGTTTCACAGAGGAAGAAAGGAGCACCTCTCCAGAATAGCTGTGCTAAAAATTAAGTTATTTACTTATTTTATTTGCACATACTTAAAACTGTAACATATTATGAGGTTGAGAACAGACACTTCACAGAGCAATCCATTCAGCATGGCATGTTTCTTGGTACTCCAGAGCTTCTTAGGGAAAGACTGCCAACACCAGTGTGCTTGAAGCAGCAGGATTTCTCACACTGAGACAATGCAAATGTGATTTGAGCTTTACTTCCAGCAGAAAATGTAAGCAAAGCTGCTGTGCAGAAGGATGTCCTTGTCCTGGAACTCCGTGATTTACGTTATGCAAGGAAGTAAATGTTAACAGAGATGATAACCAAACACATGTGACTAGAGAGGTTGTGGGAATCTCCATCCACAACAATATTCAACACTTGGCTAGATAAAGCCGGGGGCAACCTAAGTTGCTCTGAGTTGGCCTTGCTTAAAGTAGGGGCTTGGATCAGAGACCTCCAGAGGTCCCTTCCAACCTGAATGTGTGATGCCATGAGATCTTATGTGTTTCTTCATGGAGCTACAGAGACTTTGCCAGGGAGGGAGAATCCTGGTAGAAGTGTCCCCAAGAGGTGAAGTCTACAGTGAAGCGAGGGTTTTGCCTCCTGCAGTTTATCCACATAATCAAAGCAATGGACTCTTTGTTATTCCTGCAATAATAATTAATGCAGTATTTAAATTGTGATTTTGTTTAATAGGATCAAACAGTTTATTCAGATTAGATCAGTGAACTGATTGAAATCACAGTGAATTGAATTGCCAGTTTTAAACAGGATTTATATTACTAAAGTGAAAAATCTTGATCTGAGTAGTGAATTTTAATCCTAGCTTGAGGCTTAGTATTTCTTGGCAGTTATTTTCCTAAAGGAAGGCTTTCTTTCTGCTCAGTTGAAATACATTAAAATGTATAGATTTTCAATCAGATGTAGCTTTTTAAATGAAATGTGATACTTCCATTTTTTTCATTGTTATTTTTTAATAATTTCCTTTGGGAAGGTTCAGTGTTATTTCAATAATCATGATATCCTTCAAATTATGCTTCATTTTTGTTTTGCAGGAAGAAGAAATGTTTCGCCCAAATATGTTTTTTCTGCTTTTGCTTCCACCTATTATATTTGAATCTGGATATTCATTGCATAAGGTTAGCCAATGTCAGACACTCATTTTAAATGCTGAGGTTTTGTTTGGAGTAGATTCTGCTTTAAGTTATTGTAGTGAAATCTAGAATAATTGCACTAAATTACACCATATTCATTCTCAGGCAACTGAGAGTGCAAAAATAATAAGCTCCTTCAACCCAGAATGCAAGGAATTTAGTTTGTTATTGTTAACTGAATGTTGGCAAGGTAGTGGGTGCAGCACAGACGTCATTTTCCGTGGTTGAAGAGGTTTCTTACCTCATTGGAGCCCTACAAGGGTTGATGTGAAGGAGGCAAAATGGGAAGGAGTAGGAACAGAAGTGGGAAAGGTGGGGTTGCTCCTTATGTAAAGAAGGGGAAGGGCAAAAAAGATTGCAAGGGTTTTCACTGTTTGCCTGAGAGGCTGTTTCCATGGACAGTTCTCACAGTGCTAGTTCTGGCAGAAGCAGTTCTCATCCACCCTGTGTGCTGCCTTTCTGTTTAAACTGTACCACGGAAGAGAGAGCGAGCAGTGGGAGACAGTAATACTGTGAGTGGTACCATTGCTGAAGACTTTTCTATTCAAAATTGCAACCTAAAGAAATGGACTAGCAGTTGGGTTGTTTAGAAGTCTTTTTCACATGCCCTTTCTACAACAGATGGATTCATTTACAGTTTCATCAGGTTGGTCCAAGTGCTTCTGAAAATTAAATTGCTCATCTGAGGATTGGTTTGTTGTTATAGTACCAAACTGACATCCCGACCTGGATATCACAGGGTTTTGCTGTTGTCCTCAAGAGAGCAAGCTCCTCAGGCAGATTGTGTGGATATATGCCCTAAGATACCTGGAATAAAACTAGTGAAGCCTTATTATTTCTGGAACACAGCTGTGAATCAGAATTTAATTTAGATGCAAACCTGAACCATGACTTTTCCCTCTGTCCATTTTCACTGATTTATTTAATGTGTTATTGTGTTCCAGGGCAATTTTTTTCAGAACATAGGCTCCATCACGCTATTTTCTGTATTTGGCACAGCAATATCAGCTTTCATTGTAGGTGGAGGAATTTATTTCCTGGGCCAGGTAAGAATAACTGCTTTGAAGCACTTACATTTATGCCGCTTGCTCTTTGAAAGTCCATTTTTCAAGAACGGACAAACATAGTGAAAGTGAATTCCTGGGTCACAAAGTCCAGTTCTCTGCTATCATGCTTCCTCAGAGGCAATGTAATATAATCCCTTACATGCTTCATGTTAAAAGCAATTAAGACTTGAGCTGAGTTTTATTTTCTTTTGCTTACTTGATCTTCCCACTGGAAGATTGTTCCAAAACCTGCCTTCTGTAAGAGCCATCTTCGTATTTCCAGTGTTAAATTTACTTGTCCTTCAGTTGACAGCTTTCTTTCACTTCTCTGCTTTGGTGTTTCCTCTTAGATCAGTTAACCCAATACATAGACATAGATGATTACGTCTTATTTGAGACTTCATTCTGTTAGGCCAAACAGTTGACGCTTTTTGTCTTTGCCTCTCACATTTCCATTCCTTTGACTGCCTTGGTTACTTTACTTACTTGTATCTGTTCCAGTCTGGTCTGGTCTTTCCTGCTTTGGGGTGACCAGAATTGTAGCAGGGTAATGTTAGGTTGGGTAACATCATTACTATGTTTTTTATTATTATCATTTCTGATATTATTATGGTGTGTTTTTTCATGATAATGAGCTTAAGATTTGATTAATGCTTTTATTTGTAAAAATAGCAGCAAAATACGATTGATTGTGATTCTTTTATGTTTTGCCTATTTCAGGCTGATGTAATTTATAAACTCAACATGACAGACAGGTAAGCTCTTGGGGAAATGGAGTAGTACATGCAATGGAGCACTCGTCAAGATAACACTGTATATGGGAAATGCCCTGTAGTTGGCAAGCTTTTCTGGTTACTCTTTGGATTGCTTAGATTCAATATTGTGTATTACACCAAGAAATTGATCTAATGCTTCTAAAACCTATTACGATGCTCTTATTTCCAAATAGTATCCTGTGCTCAGTTGTTTTGCCAGCCAGGAAATACACTGATGTTTGTTTTCTTTAAACAACCTTTTAAGTTAAAATATGTAAACTTTGATTAGTTGACATGATTAATATATATGAAAAAGGCATGGCTTCCTCGTCCAAATAGAGTCTTAAAAGACATAACGAGCTTTTCAGTATCAGTAATGTAGATTTTTCAAGAACTTGGCAAAGAATCTAATCAGGTTCTTAGGAGGACACCAGCCCAGAGTTCATTTCTGCATTATTTTTGGATTTTGTTTGCTTGTTCATTGTGTAGCAAAATACAGCAGTTTTCTGTTAAAATCCATAAATAAGTCAAGTGGCAAGCAGGAAACATAACAAGTAAAACATGCATGAACAGCAAAAATCTTCCTTATTTGTTACAGTGTTTGATTTTACACAGCTGAGCAGTCTCATTGCCTCTGTATTGTCCATCTTTGGATTCCAAAGTAATGAAATTTTAGCTGTTCCTTTTAGATGTTGCTTTTTAGTGCTCCTAAACAGGTAACACTACGCATATATGACACATGGTTTAGGCAGTATCTGTAAAATTGTTTGTTTTTTTCTTACTTAGTTGGAGTGAGACATCGGTACTGTTGCTGAGAGCTGGGAGCTATGTATTTCTCAAACTTCTCTTCCAGCTACACAACAACTTTTCTCTTTGAAAAACAAAACCATCCCTTTTGTCACTTCAAGGTCTTGTTAATGGGAGGAGAGCATAACGTTTTACTATGTATAAACACTGTAAGACATAACATCTTTGTTACTAGTTTTTAATAGAAGTTTAATAGGTACATATTTTTCTTTCATCTAGTTCTCTTTTTTTTGTTTTGTGTTCTCCCAGTTTTGCATTCGGCTCTTTAATATCTGCGGTTGACCCTGTGGCTACTATTGCCATTTTCAATGCCCTCAATGTGGATCCTGTACTTAACATGTTGGTTTTTGGAGAAAGCATTCTCAATGATGCAGTCTCTATCGTCTTGACCAAGTAAGTGCATTTGAACAATACGTGTAGGGAAACAGCAGCCACACTTTTTTCTGTTGATTGGTTATTCAGATATACAGGAATTCTTCAATCTGCTTTTGGAACAAATCATGTATTTCTGGTACAATGCTGAATTTTGTACTATTAAAAGCAATTCAGAGCATAAACCTGCATAGGCAGGAGACATTAAATGGTTGTCTTTTTGCAGCTCCCTCAGTGCCTCATCAAATTGACCCCCGGTTGTTATATAAGTCTGCAAGTTTATCAGATCTCTTTCCATCTTAGGATCCTGGCAACAGCAAACCAACATGCATCCTTTCAGGCTTGCACAAAAATATTTATCTTGCCAATTTTGCAGCTGTATCTCCTGTATCATTGGCTTATACCTGGAATCACATTTCAGTCTGTGGGGGATACATTAACATCTATGCAATAGGAACTTATTTTGGGGCTATCACAAGGAACGAGAGCATCCAATATCTTTATCATTTATCCATGATAGTTCTTTGTGGCTGAAAGAGTAAAAAATAGAGATATATAGCCGTATTTTCATATTATTGCTAAAATCAATAGATATCACTGTGCATGCATACAAGTAGTAGATCAACTAAGAAGGTAGAGAAGTTAGAGTAATTTTCCTGTAAACTAATAGCTTTTTAATACAGTCATGGTCCCTTTATGGAAGACCGTGAAGACTAAGAGTATTCAAATAGAAAATTAGTTAGAATCCATACCTTTTTGCATGGAATTCTGTGAAAGATATTCCTGAAATGCAAAGAGATTTATTCTCTTTCCTCTTAAGAACGTCTTTGTTTTTCTCCAGTGACCTTCTTGTCTCTCATTCACACCTAAATATTTGATGAGACGTGTCCTTGTTCGTTTGTTTTTCTCTGAGGATCACATGATCTGACTTTTCTCTTTCATGCCCAGAGTTTTTACCACAGCAAAATGTGTTTTCCTTTCAAAGTTTGAAAATTGTTTTGTAATATTGGGCATTATCATAGCCTATTTACACCATTCTGAGAAGCTTCAGAAGACCAATGCTGGATTTCCAGATTTTTGGCAGAATTAGGTTTCCCTTTGGGGATTACACTAAGACTTGATTTAACATCTTTTGACATTCCTCTTGTTATATATATCACAGTAAAAGCCTTTTAAAAGTACTAGCAACAAAGAAATACAAGTCTTTTTTGTTGTTGTTCTCAAAAGCTGTCTTGTCTTTTTTGGATCCAGGCTTAGAATTTGTAACTGTTTCTTTTTTTATTATTATTTTTTATTTATCCAGCACTGCGGAAGGTTTGACAAGAGAAAATATGTCAGATGTAAGTGGATGGCAAACCTTTCTACAGGCACTGGGATACTTTCTTAAGATGTTCTTTGGCTCTGCAGCACTTGGCACACTTACCGGCCTTATTTCTGCATTAATATCCTTTTTTAATTTTGGTGATACACAGATAGAAATTGGTGAACTTCAACACTCTAACAGTATTTCCTCTCCCATATTCTTCAGCGTTTCTTAGGGGATGTTTCTTAACAGAGATCATTTTGTTGGCTGAGGATTTTCATATGCTTATTTTGTTTTTGTATTAGTGTGCATGGTTGTATATGAAAAAGTTGCATCAAATTTTTATGAACATAATTAAGGTCTGAAATGCTGTATAGTAGCTTATATTATGTGCACTGGAGTGTTATAAAATATGGTAATTGTTTTGTAAATTCAAAATGCATTAATTCCATTTCAATACTGATCCGTTTTTACAAATACATAGCTCATTTTCTACATATGTAAAACAGTTAATTTAAAAGAAAAAAAAGCTCCTTTTCCCAAGGGCTTTTGAGTCAGACCACCTCATCTGCCCCTGTGTATTCAGCCAGCTGAATGCAGATACTGTTCTATTTGTTTTTACGTGGAGTTATATTTTGCCTTTTCCACTTGCATGCATTGGTTGCTAAACAACCCAGAAGCTTCTCTGCTGAGATAAGGAAGGATGTTTAAGTCAGGTACCTTTGTTGAGAGCTTGCTTTAATGTTAACATTGAATTCACCATAGGTAGCTTTTCTGTTCTAGGCTCATGCAACAGTTATTCATATCATCTGGGACGTACTGTTAAGTATTTTGTTTGTAAATAACAAGAACAGATTGATTAAATACTGACATGGTTTCTCTTTTGGTTCATTAGCCTGATTCCATGAACTTTAAAATTATTCCATACATCACAATAAAAGAGGGAGACAGATGTTTAACGTTTCTTTGACTGATACCTAAGTGATACCAAGAGAAAAGCTGCTTAGTTGCCCAGTTACAGTTATTTGTGCCCCAGAGTTAGATTTCCCCCAAACATGCAAAATTTCAGTGTAGCAAAGGAAATTTCTTAATAGTTTCCAGCATTAGTATGATTGAAGGTTGTTGCTGTTTCCTGACTCAGGAGGAATGTGAACTTCCATGTCACGGGCCTTTTATCCTCTGAATTTTATCAGAGATGGTAAGTTCAAAGTTGAGACAAGGATGTGATTCAAGGAATAAATGAACGTGTCTCCTCACTGTTAATATTACTGCAGATCTGTCACATCCATTTGAAAGTAACTAGAAGTCTAGTGACTGACCAGAAAAGTTTATTTGCATGCTTAGTGTGGCAAATAACTAAACAAAATCTGAGGCAAAATCTACTTCTTGTATTTAGCAGCTGTGCTGCAGAACCACGCATGAGATGCAAAGCTGAATTTGCAGCCCTTGACAAATGCCCACACTTTTGACTTACAAATGTGAAGTAAGTTTTAAGTATCTTAAATATTTAAGACAAAAATACATTATTTTTGTTAAAAGAGAACTGAAAACTGTTTTATTTTTACTTTGCTGTGTCATAACTCTCTCCTGTTTTTTAGGAAAGCCTTTACTATTTAACAATTTGTTGTGGCTTATTTACAGTAGTTTTGGAGAAGAAATTTCGAAGACTGAGTGTGTAGGGAGATGGCCCTTGTAGATACAAACAATTTAGCATGCTGTTGTCAGTATTGTGTAGGTACATCAGCAGAACTTTTCTGTCTCTAAGTCTGTCCATTCTGACAGGGTTCTACCAGTGGTAGGTTCTATAAGAAACACTCCTCGTAAGAAATTACTAATCTTTCTACACTTGAGTCATGGGACAATTTGTAGACTTTATTAGCTATCCAGTAAGTACGTACTGATCAAGATTAAGCATAATCATTGTTTTGTAACGGAATGGTAACAATTTAATTTTTTCTTTGGATTTTTTTGACTTACCTTTTCCATAACGTTTTCGTGTGTACGTGCTAAAGCACATTGATTTAAGGAAGACACCCTCCCTAGAGTTTGGGATGATGATTATCTTTGCTTACCTTCCTTACGGACTTGCAGAAGGTATCTCGCTCTCAGGTGAGTAGCAAAATGAGTATGTGCAAGTTTCTTTGATAAATTTGAGTAGGTATTTTTGTGTGTCTAAGAGGGCCCCTGTTTTTGTTTTACATGTTTTCTCATTTAACCTGTGCTGTTACTTTTGACCTTGCCTTACTTTAGGGGAACACTTATTCTCTACTAAATGTTATAAAGGTATAGAAAAGATAATCACAGTTTTCATAAGCATTAGCTAGCCAATGCAAACAGTATTCTCCCAGTTACCTCTGCCTAACACAGAGGTAGGATTTCAGCTGCATGCTGTAGAGCTTAGCTGTGTTAGCTAACTTAGATAATGGCTGTCCTACTACCCAGTAGCTGTTTTTTTGCACATCCTTCAGTGAAGTTAGCTGAGACCAATGAATATTTTATGTATCTATCTCTGGACACCAGGTAGCAGTTCTTCTGAGGGCCAGGAGAAGAGGCTTGCAGGTGAACTTTTTCCATCGTCCTGCAGAATCGAGTACAAAGACCAGGGTCCAGTTCTGCTGGATACCTGGATACCCAACATCCCTGACCTCTGCTGATTTAAGTGGTTTTTGAAGGCAATCAGCTTCCTGTCTCTTTCTCAAAGGAAAGTGGAAAGAGATGCAGCAGTTAGTTTGATTCATACATCTAGGGAATCTGCTTGGTTCTTTTTTTTTTTTGGTATTGTTCTATTTTTAATTTCATTAAGATCTTGGTGTATATGATAAGAATGTAAGGTAGATGATGTCAGTTGCTCTTCCCATATCCGCCAATGCTGTAACTCCATCATAGAAAGCCACCATGTTGCAACTGATTTCTTCTGGGTTATGTTGTCAATTTTGGTCAGTTTTGTCACAAGGAGTACAGTAGTCATTCTTGAAGCGTGCTACTAAATTCTTCCACAGTCCTAGCCATCATCTCAAATGACATCCTTCTCCGGTGTAAGTCTATGCAGCAGCTGTGGAAATGCTTAAAACTTCCTTTAAGATATCTAGCTCCCTATGAACAGTGAACAACTGACAGCTTCTGTGATATGTCTTGAGCAGTTAGAGAAATAGGTTGAATTTCAGATTCTTCTTTCCCATAAATAACCAAGAGCTGTTAAGCAAGGTAGATGGAAAAATCCCAAAGATGCAAGAATACAGTGAAATCTGAGACATCTGTTCTGGCCTATGATATCAGCTGCTGTACCTCCATCCAAGCTGTGCATGTCATTAGGGGAATTGAACTCTATAATGGTAAATTAAGTGGCTATTGTTAATTTCTGAAATCACTTGTAGTAGCTGGTGTAGTGACCTGTATGCTGGAGACAAGGCACATTCTGCACAGTAGCATTCCTTACAGGCCCTACACAGTGGGCTCTGTCATCCCACAAAGGTTATTTTTGCTCTGAATTCTCAAGCCTCGCTAGCTTTCTCGTTCTCAGATTGACAGCAAATTGTAGGTAGGCAGTCTTCCTTAATTTTTATCATTTGGTACACCTTACGGGAGTGGATTCACACCCATGCCCTGTTGGTCTCATTCCGCTTCTGGTGGAGCGATTGATTGGCTGATGAGCATGTAGGAAAGAATGACACACGTTTCTGGGAGAGCTAAATCATACAGTTCTCTTGCCCCACTACTCTCAAATTGTTTTTATTACTTTTTGATCTCATCCGTCTATGTGTTAAGGAGAGTGAAAGGCAGGAAAAGCAGTCAAGAATCAGTTTATTATTTCCCTTACTTTTATGGGAAAGCATGACGTAACAGGGATTTATTCTAGGTTGCAGCTGACCTATATTGGACCTCCTAGCATTTAATATGACCAGTGTAATGAAAACAGCATGAACAGCAGTGGCAATGGAAACCCCGGTCATTGCTTCATAAGCTTTTGTGTTAATATGGGGTGTAAATACAAACAGTATTTTCAGCATGCAAACTATTCTTCTGTTGACTGCTGCATTTTCTCTACAGGTATCATGGCAATCCTCTTCTCTGGCATCGTCATGTCCCACTATACACACCATAACCTCTCCCCGGTTACACAGATATTAATGCAGCAGACACTGAGAACTGTTGCTTTCATGTGTGGTAGGTGCTACCTTTGGTATATGACTAATACAGTTTAAAAATTGATTTGCATGAAATGATGATTCCAATGGGAGCAGGAGAGATGTGAATTCTCCTCCAGATATTCATATGTCAGTGGTACATTCCTTTAAGAGACTTCCTAATAGTGCAGGCTGGGAGGCAGTCAAAAGTCACCTTTCCTGCCATCCTGGATAAAACATACAGTAAATCTTCTTCTTCTCCCATCCTGCAGGCTCCTGCTAAGATTTGCAACAAGATTGATAACCAAGTAGAGATCTCTGACTGCTCTGGTCCACTTTTAGTCACAGGAGATTGGTTCTTAGCAGTATTTTTCTGTAAATTATTTTGGATATAAAAAGCTGCTTGCAAAAACAATAGCTTCCCAGATTGAAAAGTTGGTTTTGGAAGCGGTCATACAGGCAGCGCAGTGTCCTGTAGCCTTTCCGTTGGTTTATCAAAGGAAAACTTTTGAAGAAATGACTTGATTCGGTATTATATTCCCTGTTTTTTAGGGGATGGCATGAACATGTTCTATATTGTTTGCAGAAAGATGCATTTGGAACATGGTCAGGGAGTGACATTGCTGCAGACTTAACCACTCACTACCTGAGCACCAGTAGCTCATCAGGTTTTGTCTTAATCTATTATGAATGCTAAAAACCATGCATTCACTCAAGTCACCAAAAGAGTTTATTTAAGCTACTGATAATTTCCTACACATTTACAGCAAGTTTTGGCTATGCAAATGAAAGTAGCCAGTATCCAAAGCATGAGCAATAATGCATTATGCTGCAATAACTCAGTTATCGCTACTGTCTGTTTAAAACCTTCCTGTTTGTAACAGCCTCTATGATAAGAGATCTACCTTGCTAGGACACCTACTAGAACAGTAGACTTAGGAAATAGCCTCACTGTGAGATTCTGCAATGCTAAGAAGTTGGTACCTTGGAAGTGAAATGTTCGGATGGAAGTAGTCATTGCGTGTTGGCGGTACTATTTCAGAGTTCCAAACATCACTTCTAGAGGTTACTAGAATATACAAAGGTTGGTAGATCATACAATGCAGTATTTTATTACAGCGAAAGTTGTGTAACTCCTACAGTTTATAAGAACTGAAAGTATTTATACATTGGACACTTTATAATAGTGCTCAACATGCGATATATGAGACTGTGTCTGACATCTCAGTTTTATAGAGAATCTGATTTAAAGCTGCAGAAGTTGTTAGTGGTTGCTCCTTTAAGCTTGTGTTCTACAGCTTGTCCTGTATTCTTTAAGTAAAAAAATTCCTCAGTCTTTAGAATAAAGAAAAAATTTTTAGCACAAGGTTTTGTTAGCTCATAATTATTAGTAATTTACAGCTGAAAAAAGCCTGCTACACACAGACTAAAGTGCAGTCCACCAACAGTGAGTATCTGGCTTTTTTGCATAATGGCATTCATGCTTATTTTGAGCATTCAAAGGTCAGGAAATAAATATAAATTTTATGTACCATATGTAATAACTTGTAATAGGAATAGAGAAGGTTTTACAGAATTCTTTATTTCAAATGTGATTTCTCTTTTTCAGAAACGTGTGTTTTTGCATTTCTTGGCCTGTCAATTTTTAGTTTTCCTCACAAGTTTGAAACATCCTTTGTCATCTGGTGCATAGTAAGTGTTTACTTTTTTCAAACTTGTTTAGGTACTTTTTTATGGTACTTGTGGGGAAAAATAAACCCTTGCACTTACAATATTTTAGACTATTTGTTGGGTTTTATAGGTTTTTATAAAAATATCCTTATATTTTTATATATTGCACAAAGTTAATTCTCACTAATAGCATGAAATTATTAGTTTTGTTCTCAGTGCTGTGGTGTATGTATGCATCAGCCTTCTTTAAGGAATTCCGGTTAACTGTTATTTTGGAACCTCAGCGTACCAGATTTTTACTAAGAAGGAAAAGAACCCTACTTGTTTTGAACCCTGCTAGATTTATTAAAATAAATCTCAAGAGATTTCAAGATTATTATAAATGCCAGTTTATTCCAGAATTCATTTCCCTGGAAAACAATCCTGAGTTACGTACCTTTAGCTTCATATGAAGAATTTGTGTGAGTGGGCAGTTTGTAGAAACGGCAATGCAAACTAATATAAACTCAGCTACATTTTGTCACTCCAGGACTACGGCTTTTGTGTCTTACTGTCATAGATATTTGCAGTTTGTTTATATTAAACCAATTTAGTCCACACATCACATTTTCACTCTGAGCTTGCCTTCTTTAGAAGTAGCCCTTACTCAAAACTTCTCTAATGTCTGTTCACTCTTTCACTTCATTCTTAATTCTTTTTCTTTCTTTCTTTCAGTGTAGTTTTTTGTAGTAATACTTTGGATTATGTTTCACATGGCATTTCCCTACATCTTTTGCTGTTATAATTAAGTGAAACATGAAAAGTACATTCTCTTTGCAGAGTGAAAAGAGGAAAATGGGAATCCATTTCCCGTCACGTGCCTCAATGCATACTAGTACATTTTAGTCCATGGCTAAAAGGAAGAATTGTTCTCTACAGGTTGTAGATTATGATATCAGCATGGGGAACTGCTCTTTGCTGCATTGCACATACATACCTAACTTCCTTATCTAATATATATCTAAGGTGTGAAACTTCCTTCTCTGTAGCATTGCCCTCACAGCCATAATGCAAATTGAATAATTTTAGGGTGATTCATAAAAGTAAACAGCACAGTCCTTCAAGGATCCTGCTGACTAATTCTAGGATATTTACCTTTGTAAGGTCTGTTTGTGGTGGAGCTTACAAAGCAATGCTCTTGTGAAAAGCGGCTTTTCTGAGTTAGAGTTTTCATTGTATTCATTGATTGTCTGTCATTAAAGCAATGGTACTTTTTTTTTCCCCTCACAATGTTGCTTGGATGTTTGGTGTATTTTATAACCATACCCCGCCAAGTGTTGAGGAACTGAATTACATGCCATTTGTTCGGCTTCTGGCCTTTTTCTCTGAGGAACTGGTCCATGGGGAGACAATAGAAATATCTTAGCCTCTTAGCTGCTGTGCCAAGGGAATGATTAAAGGAGCTGAACTGAGAAAAACTTTTACCCAAAGTAATTCTTGGTCTCTCTGGAATGCCTCCTGGGTTTCATTTATTTATTATAAGTAAAGTAGCGTCTGGTCTCTGTCAGTGACAAGTCTGGTTTAATTTCAGTTAAGCAGGCAAAACGTTTAAATGTTAAATTCCACATCGGCTGATGCTGAGAGATATTTTTATGCTGGTTTAGCAACACACCTGTTTATAAGACTTGTGGGTGATAAGGGTTTATTCACCTTAGCTGGTACAAGCTAAATGCAATGCAATTCAGGCCTGGGTGACTGTAACACATCAGTCAGTCTTTTGCTTTGATTTTTGTTTTTCAGGTACTTGTTCTGTTTGGTAGAGCAGTGAATATTTTTCCACTTTCGTACCTACTCAACTTTTTCCGTGATCATAAAATCACCCCCAAAATGATGTTCATCATGTGGTTTAGTGGTAAGTGAAAGCTGAAAGTATGGAGGACTGGAAAAGAATGTTTAATCTCCTTCACTTTGTGGGCTACTCTGAGATGAACTGGTTTTCCATCTGTGGAAAACTTAATGTTTGCACCGTTCTCAAACCCAAGTGCAATAGATATGTTCTCTCCCCTTTGTGCTAGGGGACCGGGCAGCATAGATTCCAAATAAAACTTTTCTGCAAGAATCTACTTTCCTAAAAGCCTAACTGCTTCAGTCTGAAAGACAATACCTGAAGGCCTCTTATTCATTTTAGGATGGTAACCAAATGATAGATAAATGGGTGTGGCATAGGATTGTAAAAATCTTTTAAAGGTGGAGGATTCCTGTTGAGTTATCGGGGTGCTAAGGACTAACAATGGTGCTGATTCACTCTTCATCGATTTACTCTTCTCTCTGAAGGTCTACGTGGTGCAATTCCCTATGCCCTCAGCCTTCATTTGGGCTTGGAACCAATCGAGAAGCGACAGCTCATTGGGACAACAACAATCATCATTGTGCTGTTCACAATTTTGCTGCTGGGAGGAGGAACCATGCCCCTCATCAGACTGATTGATATTGAGGACTCCAAAGCACGCAAGAGGAACAAGAAGGACATTAACCTTAGCAAGACAGAGAAGATGGTGTGTTGTTGTTGTCTTATTCAGAGAATTTTTTTTCATTTTCAAAGGAAAAACTAGTATTTTACTATTTACTGAAAAGTAAGATGGAAGTAATGGAAGTATGGTATGAAAAAGCCAAGCAGTATCATTTTAAAATATCCCAAAAGCAGAGCTTGGTTAGTGTTTACACAAATAACTGGACAAAGACCTGAAAGTAATTTATCTTAACTCAATCTAATTATAAATTGATCCATACAAATTAAAGTAACCTTAAAGCATAAGACAGATGAGACAGGATAGATTGAGTCATATACAGACAGAAAGTAGCTAGGGTATTATGAGTCATAAATTAATCATAAAAGGCAGATGGAAATTATTTTGAAAAAGTCAAAGCAAAGGCCATGAGAAAGTGGTAACAACAGCACCTCTGCGACTGGGTTTTATTTTAAAGTCGTTTCTGGCTAAACAGAAGCATTGAAGAAAACTAACAGCCAGGCTCAAAACTCATCTGCTAAAGGGAGGAGTATATAAAATATCCTGGGAGCATTTTCCTGTTTTGTCCCAAACCATCAAATTGATACACACAGGGTATTATTCTGTGGGGTCTGAAGAACAGCTTCTCTTGGCGTAAGGCTTTAAGAAAGTTTGCAGCCTTCAGAATTAGTTTATTCTGTTTACAAAGGTAGATGTCTATAGAAAGAGCTCAGGGGTATGGCATGTTCTGAAACAGGGCTTGTTCTCAGTGAGATGTTGACATTAAAGTGTTGCTTGCTATATAAACTCATTGTTCAGCTCACAAGAGGAATCCGTCCGTAGCAATAGCACAAAATTATGGAATATTTGAAGCCTTTCACCTTTCAGCATGAAAGGGGAAGCCAAGTGACTCTGGGAGTCAACAGCTGGACAGATTCATACAGCCATAAGTCCTGGTAGGCTGAGGTGGTAATTTCCATTTTGTCCCAGCATGGGAATTGGTTGTGAGAAGGAACAGAGCAGAGTAGGGAGGGGATAAAGCAAGCTGGAGGAAAGAACTGCAATATTTCTCAGGTTATTGCAATTTGTGATATTTCTAGGGAAATACCATAGAATCCGAACATTTGTCAGAGCTCACAGAGGAGGAATATGAAGCCCAGTACATAAAACGCCAGGACCTCAAAGGGTTTATGTGGCTTGATGCTAAGTATTTGAATCCTTTCTTCACCAGACGACTCACACAAGAAGTAAGTCTCTCTTGTTTTCTTGCAGAAAAGAAACTCCGTGGTAGAGTTGGTTGTCATTTCACTCTGCACTGTTCAAGACTCAAGTGCAGCCATGCAACTTCTACACTAGGAAAAGAGAGCCATGTAATATCTTCCTTGTGCATATGCAGAACAGCTGTAATGAAAAGCTGCACTGTAAAATTGCCGGTTGGATTAAGTGAGCACCCCTGAGGACTACCACAATTAAAGTTAAAAAGCTGCATGGATTTATTGAACTTGTCTTTAAGCTTGCAGATTACCATGAAGAGTATCAGCAATTACTACTGATTCTAGGAAAAACTACTGCCACCTGTGCAGAGCTTTTAAAGTGCTATCACACAAAGTTGCTGCCCCTTACTGTATATGGTCCTATGAATTCTTGAGCTGTGATTTTTCTGCAGAGTGCAGCTTTTCTCTTGGAACTATGAATAAGGGTTGCAGCCTTCGTGGGTTTTTTTCAGACTCCTTCACTGGGAGGTGAAGACTGTGGAGCTGTAAGTGCAAAGTGGCACCTGACCTGAACAAGTAATTTAACACTGAGTGGCTCTGAGAGGTGTAAATACTGTGCCATTTTCATTCCGGGTCTTAGAAACCTGAGATATCTTGGCCGTATCACTTTTTTTCTAATTTGCCATAGACTTAAGCATTTTTGCTGTGCAATTAAACATTTTCTGTACAGTGTGCCATCTTCCTAGCCTGCTCAAACATACAATTTTTCTTATTTTGTACCTTTATTTTCAAAAGAATGCTTTCAGCACTTTCCTGCAAGAGCCAGAGGGGTTTTTTTTGTTTGTTTTTAGTAAAACCAGAAATGAATCAAGAAACTAGGGCAAGCATCTGATTTGTAGTTGGTAGCCAAAAACACAGGCAGCCATCCAGACGGCAACCAAAGGCTAGAAAAATAAGTATGTGAATCACCAAAGCAAGCCACAAGCTTTCCCCTGTCCCTGGGAACACGTAGAGGGGAGTAAGATTCAAAGAAAGGCCATCTAGATGACTCTGACTGTTAAAATCCACAAAGCAGAACTGTCTAGAAAAAACAGGTAAAAAAAATCTCTCAAAAATATCACCCCTGGAAATAATTACTAATTGATTGAGCACTTCATGTGTTCTGGTAGGAAACAGAACGGCTTTGTACACTTAGAGACCACAAACAGATTATTTCCTGAGGAATGTGCTAAACTAGGCTTTCTCTTTCGCTCTCAGACACACAAGTAGTGTTGTAGCTCAATAACAACTGTTCTGGGTTTCTTGTGCCTTAGGACTTGCATCATGGGCGCATACAGATGAAAACCCTCACAAACAAATGGTATGAAGAAGTACGACAAGGACCCTCAGGATCTGAAGATGATGAGCAAGAGCTGCTATAGCAGACCAGGGAAGGAGTGCAATGAGTTTATCATTTGATCTTCAAAAAGTGGATTTAAGTATCAAGAGTCTGACTGCACAATAGCTGGAAAATTAATAATGAACTTTCCGATTTGGGACATATCTTGTTCTGCGTATTTAGATATCGCTAGTCAGTGACTGAACCCCTTAAGTGTCAGACACTGGGCTGAATAAAGAACTTTTCAGCTCCTATAGCATAGCAGACTCCACACAGCCTCTTAAAAAGCAGAAACATCTGCTATGAAATAATGACATTACTATGTCATTATGTTTAATGCGAGGTCTTCTTCCTATTATGAAATCTGCTGTGTGTGTGTGAAGTACAAAGCCACTGTATGACTCTGCGAAATAGGATGAGTTGCACTTTTTTAAATATATAGATGTATATATATACACACACATTCACATGGAGAGTCTTGACAGTTTATACTGTGAATTTGTTTCAGCACTAGTAAGGGAAGTTGGCTGGAATAAATCTATAACTTAGGGGATTTGCACATTATGAAACCAGAGAAGATAAGTACCTTGACAAAAAGCAGATGCTGCACACTTAAGGAAGCACCTATTAAAACTGGTATTTTTGTCATTTAAAAATTTCTTGGTTTCAATTTTATGGTTTTATTTTTTTAAACTATTCTGAGGTATCTAATCCATTACAGTACTGATTATGGCATGACTTGCGGGGGTGGGGGATTATAGGATTGTACAGAACTGCATTTGAAATTGTAGTTTTAACTTTTTTTTCCTTTACTTAAAGCCAGTTGCAGTTTGTCTGTAGTTGGTTGTTGCTCTGTGTTAGCACAGTGGCTTCAAATCTTAGAGAGCAGCAGCTTTTGTTTTACCAAATTCATGAAGTGCCCCTAATGCTCCAGAATTCACTAGTGGAATTTCTGAATTCTGGTTGAAGCAGAAGCAGCATTTTCCACATCGTTAGTTTGATGAACTAAATGTGTACATGGGGAAGGAGAGTTTATAAAAATAAAATCCAGGTACAGAAGGCTTAATATTGGACATTATGAAATCATCCTCAGTTGGGAAGTGCCAAACAACGTCCATTAAGTTGTCTTGGTAGTATAATTCTTCCTCTTATGCTGTTTCAAATTAATCAGTATTTCACTTTTTCTACATGGCATAGTTCATTTGCTCCATTTGCATACATCTGAACAGACAGCGTTCATTGCGTTTGCCATGATTACACATACAGGAATTTGCTGTCATGACTGATGCAAACTCCTCATCAGTTATTTGCATATTCATTGTTGAAATGTAAAATTGTAGTTCTGCTTGTAAGTTGGACATGCAAGCGGACATGTTTCTCAAAGCAAGATTTATTTTCGGTCTGGTTTTGTTACTGGGGTTTTTTAATCAACTGCTTACCAGCTGGGAGGAATAAAAGTTCAAGATTGTATTTGGAATCCTAAACCTGTGCTGAGCAGTTTTTCAGACTAACACATTACATGATTTGCTTCTTTTTTCTCCCTGTTAGTTCAAAGAATTTATCTCCTAATCCCGAAACTGAAACATGCACTGGTTAAAGTCTGAATGAGGCACAAACTCATTTTCTGGTATTGATTTGTTTCTGGTCAATGCTTGTTTTTCTCTTTAGGGGACTCTGCAGTTGGTGTTTTTTTGTTGTTTGTTTTTTAAAGATGAGTTTCCTCACCCTCTAGACAACAGCAGATGTAATTACATTTCAGTTACCCATCAGTCTTAAGTGTTCAAACTGAGAAACCTAGTAAGGTGCACAAACCCATTTCACTGTGCTACGAAGGGTGTGAACATGTGTTCAGATTCTGCATTATGTTTATTCAGTGCAAAGAAGGCTGTTTATTTACTAGGCTAAATTTCACTTAATGAGAATTCATCTCTGCTGCCAAAGCCAACAGACTAAGGCTGCTGACTTTTGAGACTTTCTGTAGTGTTTATGCTGTTTGTCTTGCAAGGGGCGAGCATGCATTATTTATCTTGTCCTTCTTTGTCTTGTACCAGCTAAGAATTTACACATGTGCAAGCCAGAATGGGGAAGCTGTTAAGGCTGTGCTGCCAGTGGGACCAGACTGACCTGTGTAGATCCTTACTCCTGTTCAGTCCAGAAGCTGGTTGGAAGGATGCCAGGAGCTTCTCTTGTTACCAGGAGAAGTACATTGGTTAAATGGTCTAGATGCTACGATGTCGGGCACAGCGTTATGCCATATTCCTGCTGATATGCAAAATAGGCTTTAATCTGTATTGTTATTCTGAAATTGGTCACCTGTAGAAGGAATGAGGTCTGCACCAATGGATTAGCCCTTTGGTTAACCTCCATCAAGGTAAACTGAGCGTTTCCTGCCCTCTGCTGGCAGGAAGTGATAATACCTTGACATCTAATGAGAATCATTTTCTGAGTAATTTTACACATTGAGTTGAAGCAATTAACTGATACAGCTAGAACTAATGAAATCACTTTGAAGCAATTAAGTTGAAGAAAATGTTGGGTGGTTTCATTTAAAAGCAACTGTGCTAAAGCTTAAACTATGACGTTTGTCAAAACTTGGAATTAAGAGCTTTGTTTTCTCTCAACAAAATACACACTAAATTTCATATTTTGGAACAAATACAATAAGCTTTTGCCATTATTTCAGTGTCTGATTTTCATATTTATCATCAATGTATTGACTTTGAAGTGAAGAAATCCAAACTGGGAAATGACTGTCGCACTCTAAAACACATTGCTTCATCCTTACTAAGTTGCCTTGCAGTTATTTTAGATCATTTCCTATTTTATCAGGACAATAGGAAACTCTAGTCCTATTTCCACAAGTGCTACTAACCCCATCATAACTTGGTGCAATCTACAGAATTGTGCGCGTACTGTTTCTGCTTTCTTAAATACAGAATGATCAGGAGGTAAAATACAGATGTTACTAATTATGGAGACCCTGAAGTTGTGCCAGGCCATAGCCCCAGTGGCTGTTTCTCCTGACAGCTAAGGAGTTGTGCAGAGGGTACCCAGAGCCTCCCAGAAGTTATTTCTCAACCTCTTCCAGCCCAATTCAGAGTCCTGTGTTAGCCTATGATGAGATGCTTTAGCCGCTGATTCCAAAATCCATTATCCACGTGAGGACAGCAGTTGTGCCCAGATGATCCCAGAGCCAGGGCATCTGCTGGTGCTGCTGTGCCCTCAGGGCAAGGCACGACCCCCTGCAGAGGCAGAGGCTCTCCTCCAGGCCAGCCTGGGTCTTCACCAGGTCTAACTCCACTGGCGCAGCAAGCCAGTGAGGCAGGCAGAAAGGGGATGCCCTACCTGTCCCTTCATCCCCCCATCAGGACAGCAGCACTGAGTACAAGTGTGTTGTTGGGGTTTGGGATGGCACGCTGCCACCCGCTCCATGTGACCACACTGCAACCAGCCCATCTGTAGCCAGGGAAAGCTCCCTGGCCTCACCCATAAGACACGGAGCACACAACGGGACTCTGTTTGCCCTGCTGCCAGGGAAATGAGGCTGTCATGGGAAAAGGCTCAGCATTGCTGAGGGAGGCAGGGGACCCTTTTCATCCACCCTGAAGAAAACAGGTGGGTGAAGATCACCACAGTCGATACCAACCACAGGCTGGAACATGGGGCTGTCCTGCAGACCTCCCACCACGCCTGTCCCCTGAGCAGTGAGCTGTCCTTGGCAGCTGGGTGACAGTCACAGATGGCACCACCATCACCGACGACCTGGCTTACACACCACGTACAGCCTGCGCCACCTTTGTGCCAGACCCCAGCCCTGGCAGTGAGTCACCAGCCGAGTGCGAGCAACACCTCCAGCTTTCCCTGCCATGGTTTAATCATGATGATGCTATTTTTAACTCAGACGAGCATCTCTTGGTGTGGTTATTTTAAACTTGAAAGCACCTGCAGGCTGTTTCTCCAGCCTAATCTAGAAGATGCCATAAAAGGGAAGAGAGCAATAGTAATTATCTGCAGTTCAGGAGCTTAACCTTTGGAAAGAAAAAAAGAACTGGGCTCTGAGCTATGCTTGTTAAACGCCCTTAACCTTTCCTAAGCAATTGCACAGTTTGTAACGGAGATCCCCCACCCCAAACAGGAGGCCTCCACAGGCCAAGATGCTGCAATTTGTCACAAAAAAGATACAACAAAAAAAGTCTCAGGAAGCAGGAGGTGCAAGACCAGCAGGGCACCACGCTGCCAGCAGCTGCAGCTTCCCTGTCCCCCCACAGCACCCGAAAATGCAGAACACCCCAACGTACACCACATCTCCACCCAGAGCCACCAGCTGCCCTGGCTTCACGCCTGGCTCCCTGCCACAGCCACAACCAGGGACGTCACTGTGATGCAGTTACACAGGAGGAAAGTTTGCATGGGTTTACTTCAACTGCAGCTGCACTTACAGCACACAGTTCCCAGTTTTGGTGAGAGAAAGGCAGGTCTTACTGCTCAAACTCCGCACTACCTTCCATTTTTTGGAACCAATGGAAGAAGTTTCATCATTATGGCATTGGTTTATTTTCACATTCATTGTGAATCCTGCTGGCTTTCCCCAGCAGTCACCAAATTCCCCCTTTGCCTTCCCTCAGGGGAACCAGGACACACGAGGCACCTGAGGCGAGCACCCAGCAGCTGCTGAGGAGAAGTGGGAGCAGCAGCCTGTCAGGGAGGCTGGGGCCTGCCCAAGCAGCTGCTGACAGCAGCTATAAGTGAGCAGACACGTCAGTTTTGAGGGCACAACAGGGTACGTACATTCCCCACACAGCCTTGGAGCTGAGTGTGTTATGCCCTTGCATCCAGCAATCCCATATTTTGGGAAAACACCACACAGCTTACTGAGGCCCGCGGGCACCTGGGCTGATGGGCGCTAGCTATGGGGCATCCCCAGGGGCTCAGTGTTTGTGTCAGTGGCAAAATGAAAAATAAGCAGAGCACCTGAGCAAAGCTCTGCGGTCATTTCAGTCAGAGAGACTTTGAAGGCAGCACAGCAGGCACCATCCACCTCCTCTGGAGGTGAAGCTCTCCTTGAGAGCCAAAGTACAGAAGCAGTGCTAGGAGAAACCTGACTCAAAGGGCAGATTTGTTCAGATTTTTACACAGTCCAGCCGCAGCTTCCCTTAGAAGCCTCACTGTCTAAAGAGCAGCAGGATTGGTGACAGAACAACATTTGTTCTCAGCTCCGTTTACACAAAAACCCCAGCCTGCTGTCCCTTGGCGCTGAGAAACACACCCATTGAGCCTGTGGCCCTGGGGACCCAGCCTGGGCAGGGCCCAGACATGCTGAAAGTGAGAGCCTGAAGGCTCAGACCAAGGAAGCCATTTTAGAAGCTGGGGCAGAATCAAGCCGCACACCTCCTGCCTCAGCCAGGCTGCTGGATGCTGCGTGGTGCCAGGTCCTGGGCCTGCACATGGCAGAGGTTGGTGGGACATGGAGCTGGCTCGAGGAGCACATGTACCCCTGGGATGAGCGGGAAGGCAGCATGATACCACAGCATGGGGGCTTTGCAGACACACACCAGCTGCTTGCCATCTCCCCGACACCCTCTTTCAAACCTGAACCACTGCAGGCTGCAGTTCTGCCACAAGAGGTGTAGAAACAGCAGAAGCCCGTCATCCTCACACAGCTTTCAAGGAAAGGCAGCAAAGGAAGATACCACACTTGCCTCAGCGGCTTCTACCCCACCAAGCAGCACAGGGCTCATGCTCTGCACCAGCACCAGGCTTCCACCGAGCAGCAAGGTAGTCCCCTGCACCCCAAACCCCCCAACTCTGGAGCTGGGTCTCCAGCGAGACCCCCAGTTCCCACCCATCTCAGAACCACAGACTAGCCCTCAGCTGCCCCATGAGTTAAGAAATCATTTCCCATAACCAGCAACCACCTCCCAAACCATGCCCCACACCACAGCAGCAAACACAGTCCCTACCTCAATCCCCAGAGGTGCTGCTGCCATCACCCCCACCAGAGCCATCCCAGGAGCTGCTGTTACAGAGGGTGGGGAGCACCGGTCCTTAAATAATGGCAGCAGCTGCTGCAGCACCCCAGCTGGGGACATGGACTAAATCCAGATGGGCCCCAGCTGTGTGATGCCCAGGGCCCGTCCCTGCAGGTGGCAGCACCCAGGTAGCGGGGCAGCCCCTGGCCTCGCAGGGGAACGGGACCTGCTGTTTGGTCTGGCCACGGTGCATGCTTGTAATTACAGTGATTTTATTCTGTGCCACTACCTGGACATCTCCAGAGGTAGGAGCGTCTTGTGTGAGTGTAGCTTTAAACACACTTGCTATCATGTGCTTGCAATATTATGCATTCTCGCACTAAGCTGAAGGTGAAAGTGGTGATCTGGGGTTCTGCCACAGCAATAAAGGACCTGGGGGACTTGCAGAACCATTTTTTCCTGCCTCCTTGAGGTGATTTCTAGACTGTAGTATTTTTAAACTGGCAGAGGACAGGGCAGCAGAGCAGTGGCTGCTGGGCAGAGCAGGGACTCACCACTGCTCGCACCCTGTGCTCGTCCCAGCCCCGAGCACCAGTCCTGGCCATGGGGACACGGCCTCATCCCTGCCCCACAGCAGCTGTGCCCAGAGGCTGAGAGCCCCCAGGAGATGGCAGCAGCCCCTCGTGTTCGTGTCCTCTGGTGGGAGCACAGAAGGGAGAGCTCTGGGTGCTGTGACCACCACCCCGTAGGACCACAGTGGCACGTGCACCAACGAAATTTCCATTTATTCCAGAGCACGGCTACTAAGGTGTAATCGAATCAAGTCAAACTCAAGTTTTGCACGAGTGAATTTATTTTAAAAATGCACAATTTCAGGAATGCAATGAATAGGTAACAGAGACACGGAGAGCTCAGGAGCTCCTGGCGTGACAGGGTGGCCTGGGCCCGAGGTGGGCAGCGGTGGCGTGGGGGTGCTGGTGCCCAGCTCTGCACAGGGCAGGTGGGGCTGGATGTGGCAGCTCCCTCCTAGAGGTGCACACACACGGGTCTGAAGCTTCATCCTCTTTTCACTGGCTGCCCTGATATTTCTTTGTTTGTTTGCAGCTTTTTCAAACATTGCACATCTTTTGGTCAGCTGTGTTTTTTTGCATAGCACGAGTAGGAAGCAAAGCCATGCCTTTTGGTGTGTCGGTCCCAGCACGGCCTTCCTGTTAGTCCTTGGCTCCTGCCCCAAACCACCTGCACCTGCCCCAAACCATGTGCACCTGCAGGCATCACGCATGTGCAAGGATTTCCCAGCACCTGGGAGGATGCGAGCACACCTCGAGATATCACAGACCCCTCTTGCACAGGCCCACTCCTGAAACAGGGAAACTGCTAGGGGAAAGTGGCTGCGTGGGAACGACCAAAGGACAAAAGCGAGTGCCACGACTAACACTACCGTACACTAGTTAGAGCCATGCCGCGGGATCCGATGATGATAGCACGCACAGAAAGCAGGGGCAGGCCCGCTTGTGCCCGTTGCTGCTGTGCTGTGAGCCTCTCAGCACACAGCTCTGAGCTTGTACCAGCCCCGGGCTGGGATCAGCGCTCGCAGCTGGAGGAGAGCATGGCGAGGGCACCGCACACAGCGGACGCTGCCTGTGGATGGGGCTACCTACGGAAAGCACAGCCTGCGCTGGGACTTGGCCATAACACCGAGGCCAAAAAGCCTAGCTCCTATTTCTAATGGCTGGGTTCAGCAGTACCAAGTTTGCAGCTTGAATGCGGTGGGTGTCTGCCCTCTGCTCCCCTGGGAGCGCACCCCTCTGCACACCTGCACGCCCTGGCAGCCAGCGGCTCTTTTGTGAAGTGCTCTGGGACCTCGCAACAGAGGAGGTTGCTGCATCGCCGCTAAGAAAAGGCAGTGGTGCGGTGCGGCTTGGGAAGCGACCTCTAAACCAGGAATTTCCGTATCTGGAGGCAGGAGGGCGAGCCCAGCGTGCGGTGCCAGGCCCGGCGGCTGGAAGGCAGAGCCATGGCCAGCAGCAGTTCCCCGGCGTTTGTGCAGCGAATGGCTCGCTGTCCCCATTTTGCCCAACATGATTTAACGCTGCAGCTCTGGCAATGGGTTATAGAGTGTTTTTTTCATTGACCAGTGACCCCATAAAGCTCCCCCACAAGTAACTGGCTAGCTGCTTGCAGGAGGGCAGCACGCCTGGGACAACACCTTTCCCTCCTCTGCTGCTGACTCTGCCCATCACCGTGAGCACGTCCTTCCATCGCTGCCTGTTGCAGCCCCTGTAAGGCAGCACCAGCACCCAGCATCCCAGCCAGGGGCACGTGCTGCAGCTCCGTGCTCGGGGCAGCCCACGGGGAGATTCTCCTGTGGTGGTGAATGGCTTTGCATCGTGCCCTTTCACAGCTTCTCGGTCCTTTTTGGCCCTGCCTCTTCCCTTGGGGGTGAACCGCCCGCACACTGCTCTCTGAATTACAACCACGAGCTGGCAGCTTGCCATTCCCCAGCCAGCGGTGCCGATGGTGTGAGAAGCCCTGGCTTCCCAGCGACACCTCCAGCCCCAGCCCCATCTCCAGGGGTTGCTCAGCCACAGATTTGCCATTCCCTGCCTGGAGAGCACTACCTGGGGACCGGTATTATTCACGCTGGGATTATTTGAACCCCAAATTCTTACCCTAAAGACAAGCTCCCCTTGAGATTAACCGGATGGTGGTAGGTTTGCATTGCAGCTGAGGGAGTGGGGTCACCCAGCCCGAGCAGAGAGCAGTCTCTGAGAGGTATATGAAGATATTTCCGAGCCCCGAGTGAGGTAGCTGAAGGGCACTCCGCGCGCCCTGGCAGGAGAGGACGTGGTCAGCTGCGGCTGCAGGAGCTGGGGCTGGGGGCACCTCACGACCCCCCAGCCCCCTCCTGCTGGGCCAGGCACAGTTTGTTAAGACAACCAAGTCCCTGCTTGGTCATCAGAGCACCAGGATGGAGAAACTAAGGCCCAGGGCCCAGAGAGCAAACAGCAGTAAAGCTGCAGCCTGGGGTTGCACCCTGGCCAGATTTCAGGCACTGGGGGTCTGTTATTATCATATATATATTTTGCAAGTGCAAATGCTAGGCTCAAAGTCACAAGAGCCACACCAGAAGGGGAGGCAAGGTTGGTGTCACGTCATCTGCAGAACATGCTGGGGACCCGTCGGATACAGAGATGAGAGAAATGTCGCGTTTGGGTTTTTCTTCCAACGAGGGGCTCGGGCGCAGCCGGGGCCGGGATGCCCGGGCACCGCTGGGCTCTGAGCTCTCAGAGGAGATCCTTCACCACCCCCGACGGCAGCACCTCCCCTGCCACGCTGGCAGCGCCCAGCCCTGACCTCCTCCGTGTCACCAGCACCATGACCTGCACGGCGCTCTTTAGCCCCGGCTGGCCAGCGGCCCCGTCGGCCAGGATGGCCAGGGGAGCGGGCGAGGGGCCGGGGCCCTGGGGCAGTTTGTAGCACCTGGGGTAGTTGCTGAAGCATTCAAAAGTGTCGCTGCAGCTCCTGCAGGCCCCGTGGTGGCGGCTGAAGCCCGGGGAGAAGCGGGTCCTGGTGTCTCCGGGAGGGAAGGGCTGGAGCGCGGTGCCCGGGCAGCCGCAGCAGAGGACGGCGCGGATGGCCTGGAGCAGCACGATGTCTTTGGAGAGGATCTTGTGGAAGTTGGGCTTGAAGAGCAGGTACACCAGCGGGTTGTAGAGCGTCGAGGACTTGGCAAAGACGGCCGACAGCACAAAGGCGAGCGCTGGCACCTGGCTGGCGCCTCCGCAGACTGCCCACAGGGCGACGACGGCGTAAGGGGTCCAGGCAGCCAGGAAGCCCAAGCACACAGCGATGCTCAGCTGCAAGAGGAGATGGAGATGGTCGTGCTGTGAGACTCCTACAGCATGCCTGAGGTGCCGACCCTCCCCAAAACCCAGCCCAAGGCCGACCACAGCTGCTGTGTGCGATGGGACCCGAGCTGTTGGTCGCACCCCTGGAAAAGCTCCTTGGCTCTCTGGGGCTGTCGTGCTGCACAGCAGGGTGTCAGACAGCACAGCCCCAAGCCTGCGCATCCCAGCACAAACACACAAACCTGTGTTTCAGGCGGGTTACACCCCGGCCCAGCTGGGAATGCAGGCATAGCCTCAGCCCGTCGTGGCACAGACCTGGCTGTGAACAGCCTCTGGGATCAGGCCAGCATCAGACAGCAGCAGCCTCTGGTAGCACCCAAAATCCCTTCTGTAACCTGTGCTGACCGACCAAAAGGCTCCAGACATGGGCCGTGCTCAGACCCTCTGAGGAGGCACAAACATTTCCTTCAGGGTCAGACTTGCAAGCTTTCTTTTTTTTAAAGGGTATCCACTTTTTTGACATATCCCTGGTAAATTATAGTATTAGCTCATAGTCTGGGGAGCAATGACTCATGCAAGCTCCTTTTATGATCTTTTCCAATGTGATTTAAAAGGAAAACTCCTCCACCTGATGGCTTTAAACGAGGAGAAATCTGTTATTATCCACGGATGCAAACACCAGGAGAACTCACGGGGAGCAGCAGAGCCCCACACTGCTGCTGCAGCCCCTTCCACCCCGCGAGGACAGCGCGGTGCCAGCGTGGGACATCCAGCACGGGGCCATGCGGAGCAGCTGATTGCTGCCGCACGCAACCAGTCCCACCAAGAGCTCAGCCTGCTCTTCTCTTTCCTTCCTGCATCCGCGTTTGGGAACCGGGGGGGACGGGCGACAGCCACACGCGGGTTGTTTGTTGCACATCTAACGGGAAAATCATCGATGTGCCTGATGCTGGGGGTTCTGCTTGTGTCTCCGCGCTGGGTGGCAGCAGCATCAGCCTCTCCTGTTTAATGCTCCCGGTCACACACTGGGATTTGCGCGGTGCGTGCTGCTCCCTCCTGCTGTGGGGTGCAGGAGCACGGGGCTGCCTTTGCTGCCGTTTATAAAGAACAAGCTGACTCCAGCATTCAAGACAGCGCGCTCAGGCGTTTGGGTCCCAGCTCTGGGAGCCCCCACCCTGCCCAGCAGCTCCGAGCGAGCCCCCCCGGCGCTGGGCTCCCCACAGCACCCTACCTTCACCATGGGGCCGTGCACGCCGCCGGCTCTGCGCTGGGGGGACACGTGCTGCCGCACGGCTCGGCGGGACACCTGCACCGTCCACAGGATCAGCGAGTAGGAGGCGAGGATGAGGAGGCAGGGGAGAAGGTAGCAGAAGACGAAGAGGGCGAGGATGTAGAGCGTGGCCTCTCGGCTGGAGGCTTCCCAGGCGATGCAGCAGGCGGTCCCGTAGGGCTCGGGGCCGTAGCTGCCCCACTCGGCCAGGGGGGCCGTGGCGAAGAGCAGGGCGTACGCCCAGACACACAGCAGCAGCACGCCGGCGTGGGAAGGGGAGAACTTGTTACCTGCGGAGGGGTGCGCGAGAGGCGGGCGTCGCGAGGGGCAGGGAGGCGAGGGGGAGCAGGCACGGGGCTGCCACCTGCGGCCACCCGCACCCCTGGGCTCGGGGACAGGGGCAGAGGAGCAAGGAGGCGGGAGAACCGTGAGGGTCTCCCCCAGGCTGTGCGGTGAGGGGCAGCATTGGCGGTGCTGCCCCTCAGCATCGAGAGGCATCGCTGGAAGGTCGGGTGGCCGCTGGTGGCACGTGGAGGGACGCTGCACCCACAGCCCGTGGGCGGGCAGGATGAGGATGGGAGGGTGGCACAGCCTGCCCTGGGGCAGGGGGAGCTGGCTCCGGGGCTGCCCTAAACAGCCCCAGGCACTGTCCTTTCAAGGACTTTTCCCCTCCTACAGCCTGGAGGAGGCGACTTGGTTCCTTTTTGTCCCATCCCCCTTCAAACCTAAAACCCTCTGATCCCCTCGGAGCTCAGCATAAAGTGCTAAATCTTCAGCCACCTGTAGGAATAACGTTTTCCTTTGAAACCAAGCAATTAAAAATACGTTGAGATTAGCCATTTCCTCACGATACACATGCGAGGGGAGATAAGCTCAACAAGCCACAGTGCCGAGCTCGGGAGCAGAACCTGCGCAGGGAAAGGGCGCTGGTACCTGGCTGCCTTTTAACGGCCCCCTTTAATCTTTATCTTTCCTTCCACCTTTTAGTGATCTCCTGAGACGTGCTGGCACATAACCAAGGTGACCCTGCTCCAGCATCGCCCCTGAGGCACTGGCAGGTGCCGGGCACACAGCACGATGCAGCCGGCAGCAGCCACCGGCCAGGAGCAGGTTCGGGGCGGCCGGGGCAGGGACCAGGAGAGAGGGAGGGCAGGGTGCACCTTGGGTGCTGGTCTGCAAATCACACTATTTGATTTCATTTCCAATTTTATTTCTATTCTTGGTCTTTAATCCCAAGTGGATGCTGAAGACACGTGGTAGGTGGAGGATTGGCAGCTGAAGTGAGGAAATGAAGAAGTGACTCCAAACAGGAGCTGTGAGCGGACAGGGGGGTTCTGGGTCCCCTCACTTCTCTCGGCTGCCCTCTGCATTGCTTGTCCTGAGCCAAGGGCTGGGGCTGAGCTTAGAGCTGCACTCCCCTTAGCTCTGCAGAGGGGGTCCAGGTGAGAACAGGGCTGCAAAAGTGAGCTACAGCACTGCAAACCCAGCCCTCCTGTATTAATTGTTTCAGTGAGTTAAACACATTTGCTTATGGCTCTACCACCAGGGACAAGGGGAAGTGGCATTTCCTTGCACTGACAGAGCTTGTGGTGTGGAGACTTCCATGTGGCTTCCCAGATGCTGCAGTTTGCTCTGCTCCAAGCCCACATCTGTCCGAAGCCCCACGACCTGCCTTGCACTCCCTGCACATCCCCTGTGATGCAGCGGCTGGGACTTTTCTCCATGGGAAGGACAGACCCTTGGCACTTTTTGGGATGTCGCACTGGAGCCCTGCCATGAAGCAGGCTTTGGGTGCAGGGACTGCTGGATGCATGCAGAGGGAGCAGGGTTCTGGGGCTCTGAACCTCCCCGCAGACGGAGGGGTTAACACACAAGTGATAAAAGCCCCTGGAGACCCAGCGTATCAACAGGTTGCCCTGGGGCAGAGCTTTCGCAGGAGGGGTGGATCTGACCGATAAGAGGAGGCAGAAAAAGGGTTCCGGTAACCGAGAGGGGCGTGGGCACAGATGGTGCATCCAGCACCTACCGTATGCCGGGTAGCAGACCTTCAGGCAGCACACCGCGCTGAGCACCGTCAGGCTGGTGAGGCTGCACAGCCCAAACAGCACCCCGCAGAAGGCGTAGATGGTGCACATCGCCTGGTTGAACAGCCACCTGCAAGGGAAAGCCTCCAGCTATGCCCAGCCCTTCCCCTGGGCCTAGGGCAGCTGCGTGACATCCCCAAAAACACACGTGCACCACCTCACCCCTAGTTTGGTCCCCAAATGTCCTCGCCACGGGGGCTGGGAGCACAAGCAGTGTCCACACCGTGTGGGATGAGGACCAGCAAAGCAGCCTGGTGCGGGACGAACACCTGGGGAGCTGCGGCACCCCGCTGCCGCCCAGCAGCCTTCTTGGCGTCCCAGACCGAGCCCTGGCAATCCCCGTTTCCAGACAAGGTTTGAAAACCCCACCCGGCTCCATCAGCCAGCGCAGAGCCACGTCCACGAGCTACCTGTGCGCGAAGAAGGACGGGGTGGCCAAGGGGAAGAGCGTCACGGTCATGCTCAGGTCGCTGACGGCCAGGTTGACGATGAAGAACTCGGCGGGCTTCAGCGTGGACCGCTTGCGATAGGCCACCAGCAGGAGCAGCGAGTTCCCCGAGAGAGACACGAGGCCTGCAAAAGGGGCAGGCAAACGGTGCCGCGCGTGCGGGGCAAGGGGCGTCCCCTCCCCGGCACCGCGGGGCAGGAGGCGGCCCCGGGTCCCAGGGGAGTGGGCACGGGCAGGCAGCCGGGCATCTTCGTCTTCCCCAGCCTGCCTGCCTGTTCGTGCCAGGGGACAAACCTCCAGAGGCAGGGCAGGAGCCGGGATCTCCTGGAGGGGTCTGGAAGCAAACCCCGGAGATATCCACCACGGGGGGAGAGGGCTCTGGGCTTCCCCCTCCGGAGCAGGATGAGGAGGGGATCCCGTGGGACCTGCAGAGCTCTGTGAGCACATCTGGAGCTGCTTTCCATCGAATTTGATCCCTTCCCCTTCCTGAGATCCTGCAGAGGCAATGATGGTGCAGGACCTGGCCAGACTTAGGCCTTCCAGCTGGAAGGAGCAGGGGGGCGCTTCCTTCCAGCTAGACAAATAACGGGAGCTTTGTGTCATTGCTCTTCTGATGTGAGGCCAAGGACCCAGGCCCACTCGCCTTATTAATTTCTTCCTGGCAGTGTCACTAGTGTGGGTCTGCGCTGTCCAGTATCACGGTAACAAAATAAACAAGAAGAAAGGCATTGCGAAGATCAAGGAAAATCCAGACTAAATAAAAGAAGCTCTTTGTTTGCTATTAATGTGGTTAAAACAACAGCGGCAATTAATTTTTCATAATAAGGGCTTTCTCCTCTCCTTCTCTCTCTTTTTTTTTTATACTGTGTAATGGTGCTTTCATTGAGAAGAGTTTCTGTCTCCTCTGAAGGGGAATCTTTGCTGCTCTCGGGTAGGACTGGAGTTTCTCCCTAATGGATTAGGCTGTAAATTAAATATTGTGGTTACAGCCAGCTTCCAAAGCTGCTGAGCGGCCAACACCAAAGTTCCTTTCTGAAACAGGACCTGGCCAAATCCCAGGCTTTGGAGTCCCAGGAGGGAAGCGAGGTGCCCTTGTTCCCAGCCTCACGAGGCGTTTTCCCCCACAGAGCTGCTCTGGTTCCCTGCTCGCGCCTGCACTGAGCACAGCTGGCCAGATTTACTCCAGGGAGCATTAGCACTTGGGGCACCGCTGGCATCCCAGTGGCTCCAGGAGCATCCCACGGGCTCCCCGTGCCCGCAGCGTGGGTCACCCAACCTGGCTGGTGTGGGGTGTCCCCAGGGCCTGCAGACTCTGCCGCCTGCCCATGTGCTGGGGCTGCCCGGCGAGGGGTGGTGGCTTTGCCCCCTGCGGGCTGCAATGCCTGGCCGTGGGGGGCATGGACAGCACGGGCACCAGGGGACAGGAGTCCTGGGGACCTTTCTGCCCCTTGTTGGCTGAACTGAAAACTGATGTCACACCACCCTCTGTTGGTCCTGGGCAAGAGGCATGGGGGTGAGCACAAAAGGGTGCTCCCCGATCACACCTGGGTGGTAGCCCAGTCCAGGAAGCACCAGCGCTGCACGTCCTGAAAGGTACCAGAATGTCATGGTTGGTGGAAGAGACCAAAAATTGCCCTGTGGGAACCACAGCCAGGATGGAAAAGTACTGACTGACAGTCAGTCATCTCGCGGTCCTGTAAATAGTGGTCCTAAGCAAAGAGCCCCTCGAGCTCTCCAGGGATCGCAGCGGGCTGCAGCCTCAGTCTCCCTGAGGTGCCTCTCAGGGTGACCCCTCAAGGACCACGGCTCGCCCATGGACAAACACCAACGAGGGAGAAGGGTGAGCAATTCACCAGAACAGGGAAAATCTCGTAAGTGCAACTGAGTTTAGAAACCCCATAATACCCTGCAGGGTGTCTCATGTGCATTCTTGAATCTTGAATGAAGTCGCTGTTTTGATTGTAGTAAAGTCCACTGAATTGTTATGTCAAACTGGCTGATGATTAAGTATTGTTAATCATACAGTCTGATCTTGTGATTTACTTTAAGAGTGTGAAATAAATCCTAAAGGGAAGTCGGGTAAAAATCTATTTGTGACACACCTGCGCTGCCGGCAGCAGGGGGAGAGGTGCAACAGGCTGCCTTTCCTTACCAAAGACTAAGTAGAGTGTGCCAAAAATCAGGTCTTCTCTCTCCGACAGGGTGGAGGTGAACACGGAGGCGTTGGACGCATTTCCCATCTGCAAAGCAAGGTACAGGCGGAGGTGAGAGTGCGTTTTGGGGAGCTCGGCAGCGCCCAGCACCCCGGGGTGCCCCGGGGGCTGGCTGCAGGAGGCTGCTGCGATGCTGGGCACGGCACCGAGCCAACTGGGGGGCTGGCAACAAGATCAGGCTGCTAATCCCACTTGATTACCGTTTCTTTAATTACAGATTACACCGGTAACCTGTATTATAATTATAACCTGAGCCCCACTGCTAGCAACTCAGAACTTGAAGGTGAACAAATGTAATACCAAAAAAAAAGGAAGCAAAAAGCCAGTCCCTTTCTCGGGGTGCCTGACTGAATCCCGGCGGTTTATCAGCCTAATTACTTTCCCTGCTATTTCGTGCAGCTGAGCCAAAGGCTCCCGAGTGCTCAGGAAGTTAACAGGGGGGAGTGGAGCGGAGCAGCAGATGCGTTTCAACTTATTCACTCCCTTCACTGATAACAAATAAATGGAAAAGTATTTCCTTCAGGTGGAGGAAAAAGGAAGGGGGAGAGAAAATAATGGTGTAAATAGGTGTTTCGATAGCTGTTAGCTTGCTGTCTGGGATGTTTAAGGCACGCATTAGGCCTGCCCTTCCCCCCGAGGCTGGGTGAGAACCAAGGACGCTGCCCTGCCAGGAGACCATGGGTCTGGGAGAGGGAGGCAGCTGGGGCCAGCCCGGGCTTGGCTTTGTGCTGACAAGTGGCAGTGCCCACGGGACACTCATTCCTGCCCCTATCCTGGTGTGCTGGAGCAGGGAGCTGGTCTGGCCTCGTGGGAAGGGGGTGAACAAAGGTCATACACCCAGCACAGCTCCCCGGTTAACGTCCCGGCACAGCTCAGGGACCATGCGTGGATGGTGCTTGTGAAGGTGCTGCCCCTTCACCCGGGGTTGGTGCCTGGGGGTTTGCATCCTGAGAGCAGGGCGGGGGAAACAGGGCTGGGAGAGGAGAGCGCTGTTGGCCCAGGCTCCGAAAGCACCCCGCTAGAGTGAGGGAGGAAGAAAAGAGGGAGGTGCCACGCTGCAGCCAGCAGGGACAGACGGCATGGTAGACCCAGACGGAGGCTACCCCACACTGGAAGAGGGGCTTCAAGCACGAGTCCCTGCAGCCCCAGATCCCACTTGGGCTGCAGCACAAGGGCACAGGCAGCGCTATCCCCCCCTGCCTTACCTGCCACGTCTCCATCCAGCCACAATCCTACTTGGGAGCTACGTTCCCAGGAGATGGAGCGTTTCTTTCCATCAGTACCACTGCCGTGGAGCTCACATGTAACTACAATTGTTACCTGCACCCAGGTAAAAGTGCCCACCCCACATCCCAGGCTGCATTCAGACAGATGGAGCTAATTACCTGAAGTAACGAGTAAATTAGCATGGAATGCAAATGTTGTAAATTTTAGGGCACTAATTGGTGTTAAACTGCCAGATCCTGCCGGTAGTTCCTTGCTCTGTGTATTACTGCCCTGCGCTGCCAAATGCCAACAGACCATGGTTCCTCTGGCCTGCTTCATGGTTTTGGGGGGTCAGGGGGGCACACAGCCCACGGGATGTGTACAGCTCACGTGGGCTCACTGAGGGGCAGCAGGTGGGACCATCTCAGGCCTCTGGTGCTGAGCAATCAAATATTTTTATGACTGGATCGCTCCTGCTGGACCAGTGCCTACATGCTCTACAGGATGCTGGATAATTCAGTCAATGGGAGCAGCAAACGTCCTCTGTGGTTCTCAGTCTGCTCGGATGAACTCCACGCCTCTCCGGGTGCTTCCTGCTCCCCCAGCGAGCAGAGACAGTGGGAAGCCAGGAGCTGGTCTGTGCAAAACTGTCCTGGCGAGGGTGTGCTGCGCAGGGAGCTGTGGGGCCGTGCGGGCAGAAGGAGCAACAGCAGGCTGAATTTGGGCTCGCTCTCTCGTGTAGATGTGGCCAAAGCCCTCGTGCTGCTGGCAGACTCCCACACCCTTGAGATGTGCTTTGCCCAGGTTACTGGATTGACAGCTCGATGCAAACGTGATTTTAAATTAAGCTCCTCTTACATCAGCCTGCTAAGCTCTGAGAGGCTCTCAGGAAGCTGTGTGGCATGCTTGTCTCCTTCCTCAGCTCACTTATTGGATTTGGGTGATGAGAAGGAGATACTGCCCTGCTTCAAACGCTCCGTCCTCCTGCCTGGCTCTGGAAGGCTGCCCCGTGGTGCTGGACAGACATTGTGAAGACAAGCGTGCACAGCCAGGAGGTCTGACCACTTCCCTTTTGGTTTCCCAATGCAAAACTGCTTCCTGCCACAACCTTTCACTTCGGTGAAATTACAGCCACGCCTGGGATCTTTCCAATCTTCCTCTGTGTGCAGCAAAGCATTCAGGTAACAGCAGCGTGTGCTGTATGGAGGAACGAGACCCTGGCTCTCACCTGCCAGCTCAGACGAGGCTGCTGGCCTGTGGGGTTGGACACCCAAGCACCCGTCGGTGTGACTGCGCAGGCAGACGTCAGCCACACTGACAACAAAGGGTTCCGGCAGGGCGATGTCCCAGCTGACATTAAGGTGGGAAGCTGCACGCCGGTCCTCAGCCGGAGCTGGATACCCAGGGAAGCAGTTCCTTACCTGATCTTTTTACACTTGCACCCCACTAAAGGCACCTCTGAGTACTTCAGCTAGCTCAGCTCATAGCCTGCTCCTAGGATTCAACCTGAGGGGTTAGGCTGAAGGTGACTGTCCCCTCCTGCGTCCTCAGCCCCAGGACCCTGCGGCTTCAGCGTGCTCCCTCTGCACGGGCAGCCTGCAGGAAAACCTGCCTGAACGCTGCTCTCCTGGGGGTTACGCTGCAGGGCAAGCCAGGCTTGGCATCGAGAAGGCACTGCTTGCTTTTGGGGAGGCAACAAAACCACCCGGGGGGAGCACTGGGGCCTCGGCGGGGAGATGCTTGCTGTGTCTCCCTGCAGAGCTCAACCATCGCTGGGTTCCTGGTAGCAGGACCCCGAGGTGAGCCCCCTGCAAGCACTCCCAGTGCTTTCACACCCAGCATTCAGGCCGAATCCCTCCCTTTATCGCCTGCTCAGTGCAGACTTAGGCTCTCCCTGGAGATTTTCACTGACATTCCCCATTTGCTGGACGCAGGTGCTGGAAACCCCTTGCAGGAAAATTGCAAACATTTCCCAACCTTTCTTCACCTGCTTGGTGCAAGTCTTGTCCCTGGCCTCAACTCCTTGCTGTATGGTGCTGTGACTCATAAGGGATACCAAAATCAGTGGGGCTTGTGCTCAGGTTTTGTTTAAAACCTCGTGAGTCATTTTATCTTAGGAAAAAGCAGCAATGGCAAATCTGGGCTTCAGTGGAAGACAGCTGGCTGCAAGAAAGGCAAGGAGAGAATCTAAGATTTAAACTGAAGGGAGCAGGTGGAATTGACAGGATGTTGCAGAAATTGTTAAAAATGCAAAAAAATCTGAGTGCTCTGAGCCCTCTCCCCCCTTTGAAGCCCTCCCTCCTCAGCAGCTCCTCTTCCATCCCTCCTCGTTCTTGCAGTGCTGGTGTGCCAGTTCCTGATGTTTCGGTCTCTACAATTAAAGCTTTTTATGTCCAGAAGGACAATCAGAAAAGTTCTCTGACAAGGCTTCTCCATCACAAGGAAGTAGAAAAGACTGGAGCCCAGCTTCTCCCTTTTTCAGGCCACTTCCTAAGAGCTTTGTGAAGAAATGGGAATTGCTCCTCATCTACACACGCAGGAGCAAGCAGGGCAGGGAGAGAACATCCTCCTGCCATGTATTGGTAATTATCAGGGAGAAAAAGCTGCTTCAGAATATTTAATATCACAGCTAACAGAAATCCAGTCTCAAAGTGCTTTCTGTGATGAATGTCCTGCAGAGCCCACCTCTCCCTTCCTTGCATGCCAAAGCATTTTAATTGCTGCTAAGGTTAAATTTATTAGAAAACCACCAGGTTATTGGACCCACACCGTGAACATCGAAAGGGAAGGAAGGAGGAGGCCTTGCTACATATTCCTCACCTTTCACATTTCTCTTCAGAATTTCTTGAGGAAGTGACTGTTACTTTCCCCGTAACTGTAAACACACAGAAAACGGACAGAGCTCCCGGTCACATTTTGGACGTGCCCACTGAGATGGGAGCCTTTGGGATAACTGCACACCGCGCTGGGGGTGGGTGCCCCTCTGTCTGGGGCACGGGGTTACAGCACTTGTTCACACCAGCGCCTTCAGCACCGCCGGTTGTTCCCACCGTCCCTATAAGCACCCCGTACCAGTCCCAGGCTGCCGAGTGGCACCTGGGAACAGGCCAGGAATGACCCCCCTGGAGCAGAGCTGGTGCAGGGGGAGGGAGTGCAGTGGAGGAGGTCGTGGAGGTGCTGGGTGCTGGTGGTCCCCTTGCCCTGGGGGCGACACACGAGGACTTAACGGCTGTGGTGAAAGGGGCCGGCTGGGCTCATCTCCCCGTCTGCACCCTGGACGCTCAGCGCTTCACAGCACTCACTCTCTTGCCCTCCTGTGCTCTTTAGAGAATAAAGAGTGCCCGTGGTACGGGGACGGATGATTTATGCCTCCCTGTTCCAGACTGAGTGGCTCTGGCCATGAGAATGATATCCTTTATTAACCTAATTGCAAACAACCTTTATTTGGGGCCGAGCAAGTCACTCCTGAAATTCTCATAATGCACAGTTCTCCTCTAGGCCATATTTCATGCTTCCCCAGGAGCCTGTGGGAGCAGACACGCTGAACACAGCGCATGCACACCGCCTGTCTGCGACCCTTCAGCAAAATGTACATCAAGAACGTGGGGAGGAAGGAGGGCCTGTGGTCACACAGCTGCACCGGTGACGAGACAGGGCAAGGCCCAGCACAGTCTGGAAGGAATTGTTCCTGCTCCTCACACGTGTAGCAAAGGCAGGAGAGAGCTGGCAAAGCCTGCAGGACTTCATTTCCTTCAGAGCCCTGGCAGGTCTCCATCCCGCGGTACAGCAGGGAGCTGCGGGTGTCCCGTGAGAACAGGCTGGTAAAAAGTAAATAAAATCCGGGGGACATGAACTTCTCTTTCTGATATATTACTTGGGACAGGCTTTATTTTTATGGTTGTACTTGAGCTATTTGCAAAACACACGTCGCTTGTTGTAATGCAGAAAATGATCAAACAGCATCTCCTGTACTGGTAGTACTGACAGACACGCTGATGTCATTGACACGGGGACTACAAATCAGTTTTACAGAAATACGGAAAGCTGTCATTTTGTGTCTGAAAGTAAATCACCAGCCAGCTCCTGTACACTCACCTTAGCTATGTGCAGTGCACGGACAAGTGGAGCTAGGGCCAGCACAAAAGCTACTGCACAAATCTCAGACTTCCCCATGCTGTTTCATTTGGGCCTTGTAACTCCTTTCCTCCGCAGATGAAGTTGGTGGTGGTGCACTGTCTGAGCTTACGTGTGCGGGATGCTGGGACCCAGCCCTAGTTGCTGCTTACCTGTGCCTTCACCCTTCTGGAGCAAGACAGTGTGCAGCCTGCCTCCCTGCCGATGTTACAATCCTGTGCTGGCTCAGCTTGCCTCCTGGCAGCCTGCACAAAGCCGTCCCTTGCTCTGCCAAGCTCCCTCAGGTGAGCGTGTGACAGAGGGATCTTGCAGAGCCGCTGCCTGCGCTGTCACGGTTAGTGGGGAGAATCACAAGCTGCACAGCCATCAGCGCAGGGACTAAACACATTCACACTCATTTCTGACAGAAACAGCTGCTGGAGGTTTGTTACAGCTCAAAGAGGTTCAAAAAAACAAGACTCTGCTCAATCAAGACTACATCTTTACCTCCTCTGGGAGGGCCTTCGGTCGAGAGTGTCTCTTTGTGGGCTCCCCAGCGGCACGACGCAGCCCTTTAAAATCAAACTGCCTGGCCACAGAGTCTTTGAGCATACAAAGCTGTTGCTGAATTTGATTCAAGCTCCGTTGCTCAGGCTCTGTTCTAAGAAGAGACAGACTGTGAAAGCTCCTTTCCCCTCAATTTAATCAGACTTCAAAATGAGGTGAAGTTCTCCAAACAGCTGCTGCCACAGGTACCTTAGCAGGAAGCCCTCATATTCTGCATCCAGACCCTATTCTTGTGTTCAGAGGAAGAACCGAGCCTAAACCTGCATCCCAGGTCCACATCGGGTATCTGGGCACACGGGAGGACTCTGACACGGCTGGGCTCTCCTGATCACATGCACTCCTGCTGTCTGCCTGAAAAACCCTACAGTGTATTTTGTGTGGTTGTTGGTTTTGCCCTTTCCCTCTCCAGCCTTCAACAGTTGCTTTTTTTCAGCTAATGTGCCACAAGTCAGAGCCTTTCTTGGAGAGGAGGAGGAAACCTGATGAGCCTGAAACCTCAACTGACCTCCAGCCTCTTTCAGTAGTGAATGGCAGGAATCGATCAGTGCCATTCCTAGCGCAGGGGAAGCTCAGGCGCTGCTCCCTGCCTAGCAAATACAGCGAATAAAAACTCACAGGAAAGCAAAAAAGCACAGCTGAGAGACTGCTCATATCTGAAAGGCAGACCGCAAAGATTTTACAGGAAAGGCAGCCCTCTGCGCCCCCCCCCCCCAAAACCGCTTCATAGATCGCAAAGTTGACCTGTGCCCGGGCTGCCCTTCCCCTGGGTCATACACAAACCAGCCCGCTTTCTGCCTCCCTCTGCTAGCCATCCAGGGCTTCTGCTAGCCCACTGAGAGGGGGCAGCCCCACACCCACCCGGGGGCTCTCAGAAAGCTGTGTCGCTTACACACACCCAAGTCCCTGAAGCTGCCGGACCCCATCCGATGGGGACCGCGACCCCCCCCGAACCCAGGGCAGGGGGTGCTGGGGGGGCTCCGTGTCCTGCCGGGGGGTGCTGGGGACAGCGGGACCCCCTGTCCCGGGGGGGGGGCAGGTTCCGTGCCCGCGGCTCAGCACCGGGGCTGCGGACAGCTCCGTCCCGAGCCGTCCCGAGCCGTCCCGCCCAGCTCCCACCCCGCAGGGCTGGGACCCCCCCAGCCCCAGCCCCTCCTCCCCATCCAGGCACCCCCACCGGCTGGCCCCGGAGCTGCTTTCAGAGGGAAACTGAGGCACGGGGAGCGCAGCTCAACCCCCTCCCCCCGTGGGCTCGGCATCCCCAGGCTCCCCCTTTTCCCCCCCAGCCCCAGCAGGGACGGTCCCCCCGGTGCCCGGCGATGCCCTCACCTCTCCCCGCGGGTCCAGCCCGGCCCCATGCTGCGCCTCGAGGTGCTCCAAGGACATCCTCGGAGCGACAGAGGAGGAGGTGGGGAGCGCTGCGCCGAGCCCCTTGCCGATCGGAGCTGGGGTTTGTTTTCCACCTGAACCACTCGACCTGTCTCTGCTCGGCAGAAGACGAGTCACGGCCGTCACTTAGCCGCACGCTTTGTTCATTCACTCTACATCAAGAGCTTCCCCTTGGCTGCCAGGGATAAATGGGAACGGTTTCAAAAAGCCTACTGCTCATTGTTAGAGCTCCAAGTGTCGTCAGGGCTGCCGGTCAGCTTGGAGCTGGTGCCTAAACTCGCTGCAGAAAGGAACCCCAAAGCTGGAGAAATGCACAGCATTGCCATATGTGCTCTACTTGCTTTGGCAAGAGCCTTCATGAGAAACATCTATGGACCGAACAGCTATGTAAACAGATATGTACTGAGATTAATATAAACTAAAACTTATTTGTTGTTTGTGTTCCAGACACACAAAGGCCTCGGCCAAGTTTGAGGCCCCATCACGCAGACTGCTCTGCGTGGCCACGGTTAACCCAAGGAGCCTGACATCCCCCAGGGGACGTGCCTCACCTTCCCCCTCTTATCCGGGATGGACCCGAGGCACAGGACTCAGTCAAAAGCTCAGACACAGGCAGAAGCACTTCCCACTCCATGCTGTGTGCTGGGACTGCAAACGTTACTAAACTTTGTGGGTCGGTCTGCAGAGTTGCACTACTCTTTTAGCTCATTTTCCTCGGGAAACAGACCTACATCTCGCTCTGTCTTTTCTCAGCAACACCTCTCCTTCCCCAAACATTTCATTCCATCAGCCGTTCTCACCCAGATTTGGAAGAGAGACTGAAATCTCTGACATAATTTAGTTCCTGCTGGTCTTGCGCAGGGGGGAAGGCCCAGAAGTTGCTTGGAAGAGGGATGGGGGCTCGGCTGAGATGCCACGCAGCAAGCAGCTGATCCAGCAGCACCCACAGACCCTCCTGTCTCCCTGTCTCCCTTTTTGTCTGGAAGAGATTCCTCGGAGAGATGGGGTTTACAGAGGTGATGAGACAAAATGAGACCTGCAGGAAACTGGACTTTGTTTCTGGCTGTACACAGAACAGTTTTGTGGGTTTTTTTTGTAAAACTGAAGCATGTGGTGAGCTGTGCTTTAATCCAGCCCCAGCACACTGTTTCAACGCTCTTTTTGTACAGCAACAGTCAAGGCACAGAACAAGTCTTGAGTACTTTTGATCTGGGATTTAACCAAGAGGTTGATTTCTAGAAATCAAGATTGACTAAAAGCCTATTATTTGCTGCGAATCCTAGAGACTTCAGTATAACCATTGTTATCTCAAGCATCCAATTTTGGTTTTTAAGCTCCCTCTTCCTCTTTTCCCCTTGAAATAGAAAAGGGAAAAGGAAAAGCAAAGAGAAAGGGAAAAGAAGAATATTTGAGCTATCAGCCCTCCAAAGGAACAGGAGCCCAATTGACAGAAAGTTACCAGAGATGCTGGAAGCGTTACAAAGCCAACAGGAGACGAGCTATGTCAAACCTACACAGTGTCACCTGTCCCAGAATTGATATCCTTGGCTGCCAACAAGGAGCATTTAAAGTGGAGAGGACTGGCCAGGCAGGTCACAGCCTGCGATTAGGCACATAGTTCAGAGTCCCATTCCCCTCTCAACACCCACATTAATCATAGAGCTGGAACTGTAATCCTGTTTCATTTTTCTCTGTCTCTCCTTCTCTGTCCCATTTGCCACAGACTAAGGCTAAAGAGAAGGGATTTTTAGTACTCTTCTGTCATATCCCAAAGAGAACTACCTTGTGTTAAGTCTTGAGGCTGTAGGTACTCAAGCCTTAGTTTTGCTCCTGATCCATCGGAGCCCATTTGCACCAGCTGAGAAGGCTTTGCACAGCTGATCCCACTAATTTAGGGTCTTGGTTCCAGCTACACTTCAAAAAGAGACCAGGGTTTAACTCACTAAATGCCTGTTTAATCCTCCCCTTCTATGAAAAGCAAAGAGCTTTCCTGCTGGAAGATACTTCCTCTACGTTCTTTTGTAAGCCTGTGATTATCAAAACAAACAAGCCTCTTCGAGTAATTAAACATTTATGCTTTTAAGCATACGAACACAGAATGCAGCATAATTGTAGAAAGCTCAGGGCAATGAGAGTGAGCACAGGGCCCACTGCTGAGCCAGACAGAGGTTGCAGGGCAGGCAGGATCTCTTCTGTGACACCACTGGCCTCCAGACCCAGCAGCCAGCACTGCTGATTTCACTTTTCAAACAAATAAACCTTGTGAGTCATTTTCCTTGTAAAGAACTTGAAAAGGGAAACAAACAACAGATATCAAATTACCACAGCTCTTCAAAATCTGCACTCACCTTCAGCCAAGGAAGACTGGTGGGGGAAGAAAACACCTATGCACTTGAACACCCAGGTGTGTGCATGTACCGCATTTGCCTGCCCAGAGGAAGCCAATAAGCTGTGTTACAGCCAACATACAACATGGCTCACCTCCTAAAGCTTTCAGCCAGCTCTGTCTGAGTGACAAAGTTTATGAAAGTTGCCCTGTGCTGCAGCTGCACCACTGAAATGTTATACTGACTGCTGCTTGCTCAGGCAGCCTCCTCTGGGCAGGCTGCTGCTCCCCGCATGCACCCGGCTCTCCTGCTCCCCAGCTGGCACAGCGAGGACATGGGTATCACCTTTGCACCACGTAAAGAAGTGCTGGTGCAGCCCAGCTGTTCCCATCAGAGGTTTCAGAGTGCTGTGTCCTTGCCCACCTCAGCTTTGCATTTCTGAAGTCCAGATGGGAAGCAACCTGAAGCTCATAACCCTCTTTTAACTACCAGCTCACCACCAGATACAGGACCCTTCCCTGGGAGCACCCCATCAGAATGCTGGCTGCACAACACTGATAGTGTTGGAGATAAGAAGATAAGACTTTAGGAACCACCAGTCTGTCTGCGGTCGGACTTCTTTCATTGTGGTTTCATCCCTATGTTGAAAGACACTGACTGCAAGAATTTGTAAGCATACCAGGGTGTTTAGTCATTTAAACTATATAATTCTGCACCTAATTTGTATGTGCAAATACTGCAACCTTTTCCATGCAAACTGTGACTTTTGACACACAAATATTCATTATGGAGATGTGTGTTTACAGCTAATTTACTTGTGTAATCACCATATGCAGAAAATAGACACGCAGCCATGCCTCCCTTCCGCATAACAACCCTGACTCTCAGCACTGCCCACAGTCCCTGACTGGGAACTCGTACCTGTACTGCAGCATGTGCTTTGCCACAGTGAGCTGGGAAAGCTGTTTTTAAGGAGCCAAGGACAAGAGGATACACAGCCAGTGCTGTCAGGTGCTCAGTCCTCTGTGTGTTTCTCCCATCTCTGGCCATTATTTGCATTGATGGTGTTTACATTTATTGAAAAAAACATTCCTTGGGGTATCGAAGGGACATGGCAGAGCATCTATTTTCAGAGACAAAGGAGCTCGGATTCTGCCACCCAGCAAAAGATACCAAGCCAGCTGCTCAGATCTGTAAGGACATTGAAAGATAAGATGACAAACATTGACTGGGGATAGGGAATATGCTGGGGAAACAGTGGAGGTTTCCCAGTGCCAGGAGACTCAAATGGTTTAAGGGAAAAAAGGAAAAGAAAAAGAATAAAGAATCAGATTGGTGTGGTGGAGGGTTAATTCCTTTCTTGCTTTGCCTGGAACAGGTGTCTGAGAAACCATCCAGCTTCGGAATCATTAGAAGAAAATTCCAGTGCAAAACATAAGATATTCTAATTGTTATATCTAATTATGAGGAAGAGTAAATCACCGTGAAAATACTATCTGTCAAACAGAGCACAAACATCTAACTGACAATCAAACCGGGAGCTGCCATCCATCTTCCCAGACTGCTGCTGTGTGTAAAAAGACACTGTTTGTACACAGGAAGTAGAAGAACGCTTCTGGAGTTATTGTAAGGTGCTATTAATATGATAAATATTTAAATGGTTACATAAAGTTGGTCCAAAATCCAAACTTCACTAAGCATGTATTCTCAAACTGAAGAATGGAAGGACTCTGCACTATCAGACTGGATTTTGCTAAGCAGTCGCACAGAGATGTTTGTAACAGTGCTTTGTGAAACATCTGGTATTAAATTAAATAAGAATTTTTAATAAACCATTAATTTCCTCAACAACACAAAAGTCCGGCCCACCTGCATGACCACAGACAGGTCGAACTAAACCAGCATCCCTAAGACAACAGCACGAACTGTGCACCTCGCCCCTAAAGCTCAAATTTCTATCCCCTTCCTCACAGCTTGCTCTTTGTCCATCAAAAGCCATGGACAAATGGTAAAATGGAGTAAAATGGAGTTGTCGTGACTATACAGGGTCAGAACACAGCCCCCTGTTGCAGTGCAGGAGGCACCCACTTGTAGGGCGCTTCTAGGCCTCAGGCCCAGTGCTGGCCCCTCAGGGACACCGCCTGCACCCACTCCTCATTTGGTGGCTTCCCCCCAGGCCAGCTGCACCTGCGTGCTATTTTAAGTATGCAACACAGAATAATTCTTAAAAATTTGGAAATAGACTCAGTGGGGAATTCAGCAGAGGCTCAAGATAGCCCTCGGGAGAGCGCGAGCACCCGCCATTTGGCAGCGGAGAGCCCAGCCTGCAACCCATGACATGTCGGGCTGGCAGCTGGTGGCAGGGTTGACCATAGCCAGGCAGGTTCCTTTATGCGCCGTGCTGCTCAGAGAACGAATTAAGCAGCCCATCCAGTCCGTGATGGTTGCTTTGATGGCCAAGGCTGGGATTTTGGCTTCTGCCTTTTGAACAGAAAGCTCTGTGGATGTGCTACACGCATCCGCAAGCTGCTTCAGCTATATAAAAATGCTATTAGAGTTCTCCGTGTTACTGATCCATCTCTGAAGCACCAAGTGCCAGGTTCATTGCACAGACCTCCTACACTGCCAGACTGTTATTGGTTCTTCCCATGTATTTATCTATCCTGTTTTTAAGAAGCAAAGGGGTGACCGAGTTCAGATTTCCATTTAGGACTTTTACAGCACTGTGGCTGGGAGGTAATTTGTGAATTTATTGGATTTCAGTGCTTTGGTGGTACAAATGTTTTATTTCAGAATTAGGTGAGGTTATCCAGTACTGCTCTGTGAGTGCTTGTCATTGTTAAGGCACTGGCTGGCTAAGAGGCAGGAAGGACTGTATGTCGTTGCAGTCAATCATTAGACCGAAACTATCTTGAAATCCACAGACCTCCAGGGATTACAGAATTTTTCGAGTGCTGTTACTGATTAGTAATGGCATTTAATTCATCCCTAATAATCTCCTTGGCCCCGGAGCTGAGCGCTGAGGGTTATTGCTCTGGCAGATGTAGCAGCCTGCAGGGTCACTGCAGCCCCCACCAACCGCCTGGCACAGACCACCTCTGTACCTTGCTGGGGGGGCTGCAGTCATGCTTCCATGTACTTGTTTCTATGACATTGGTCTCTGGAAGAATAACCCAGCAGTTATCCCCAAAAATGGAAGCATTGCTTTTGCATGGATCAGCTATCCATTGGAGGTGTCCAACACTCGCTACCTCTGCTTGCTTCACCTCTCCTTATTTAAGAGCAACATGTGCATCCAGGGATGTCAGAAACTGAGGGATTGAGCAGCAAATCAAATAAGGTGTTGAGCAGCAAAATCATTCCCCTTCAGCATAAAGTTGAGTTACACGTTAACATCTTTTAATGCACTGAGCACTGATGTGATGTCAGGAGTCGATAACAGTGTATAAGCACCATTTGCACGTACCCCAGCAGCAGGGCCACATCTAAGTACCCGGTGAAACATTCCATTTTCATTCCAATGACTTTTAGGTGCCAAGTCTTACAGAAAACTCCCAAATGAGAAGCCACTCGCCACAAAGCCAAGAGGGAAGAACTTCTACCACACTCGAACCATCGCACCACAAGGTTGGGTGTTTCAGCTAACAAGTTTACAACCAAACGTGAGGCTCTGTCCTGGAGGGGCCGACACACAGGAGCATGCTGCTTTCGGCAGTCTCCATTGCAGCGACGTTCAAGCCCGGCAGACGTGCTGAGCAGGCAGCTGTGGATGATTTTGCCTTCAAGCACTGCAGCTAGATTTTCCAGAGATTTTGATGAATGCCCTTGGTAACTCAGACCAGCCCCTGGCACACTCAGGTGTTACCTGGACCAGAGGGGACGAAGCCCAGTGCCCCTGTGCTGGCAGCAGAGAGAGATGCAGCAGATTTGCTCCCAGCATTGGGACTCTGCTTCCTTGGTCACCTCTAGTTGCTTCAGCTTCTCTCTCAGGAGAAATAGGGTGTTCTGAGGCTAAGTTTAAATTGGCAAAACGTGTTGGGTTCACTGCCTGGGGAGCTGTTCTGAATATTTAATTTTTATTTATCATAGCCTACACAGAAAATCAGTCAGTAACATGCAAATTAAAATTGCACCATTAGAGGAGCCTGCAAGAGAAGCGACGTTTAGTTTTTTCATTAACTAACAGTGACAGATACAGACTGGGAACATGTTCCACAGCATGAACATGGAGCCCAGCTGCAACCTAGGGGGCAGCGAAGCCTGGAAGACCCTCAGTTGTTTGCATGCAGATGGCAGAGCTGTCCTCAGAAACATGGATCAATGACAACACGTGTGCAGAGATTTGGAAGCACGTTGCTCAACGTCATACAAAGAGGATGGAAATACTTTTCTCTCTTGTACATCCAGTTTGCAGCGGGACAGGGAAAGGAGTGCTTGGAGGTGTCATCCCACAGCCGCCCGCCTGTGGGGCAGGAGCCTGGGGCAGGGTGAATGTGCCAGAGCTGGCAGCACGGAGAGGCCACTGCAGCACCTCCCAGGAGGTGGAAATTCAACCTCTGTGCGAAAGAGGAGACAGCTGCAAATCTGAGGGCGACCAGAAATAGCACAGCCTCTCGGAAAGGTCTCACGGCCAGGACACGGGCAGTCACGAGGAGCACGAGCCAGCCTGTTGTGCTGCCCAGGCCGAATGCTACACGTCTTGCATCACCAGGGAGCTGAAAGCAGCCTCGTCCTGCAGCCGGGTGAAACATTAGCCAGTGGGTGTATTCATGGGACAAGGCAGCACAGAGACAATTGTGAGGAAACTATCTCAACGTTTGCCTGGATTAATGACTCAGAGAACTGTCCAAACAGCTGTGTCTGATACTGAGGATATCTGCGAGCAGCAAAAGGCTCAGTACCAGATGCAAACACTATCTCCAGCTCGCAGGCCAGCACTGGCGGCTGCAAGAAGGGGAGTTCCCTAAGAGACAGCTCTATTTTGAGCTTGAGGAACAGCCACGGGTGGGGCAGAAGGGCCTTGATGTGCAGATAGGCACGCTTACCTGTGCTGCCAATAACGTACACAGCACAACACTGCGCAGCATCACAACCAAAGGGTGAACCTTGCAAAATGTCTCTGCTAACGACTCACTTTTGCCCTTGTTTCATGTTCTTTGTACGCAGCCATCAGCACAACTCTCCTCACTGCCACCCAAATCTGTTTGAGCTAATGGGGAGAAGCTTTATGTGGCAGCAGACGAAATAGCGATTCTTGGGAGGGCTTGCTCCTTTGTCAGCACATCATATATGCAAAAAGGCCATGTGAGACTAAATATACCACTCTAAATAATCATTTACCTACTCACATACTGTTCCTAAGGTGCAAACAAACAAAGTAAATGCCCATATTGATCAAACATGAAGAAAACAGCTGGCAATGGGCTAGTGACATAGCCAGTAGGAGAGGGTGGGTTTAGACCACCCAAAGTCCCAGCTCCTGGGTGTCTCTTCCAGTCTCTGGATTAATTGCATCCTTAAAGCATCCTGTCTCAAAGGGCAGTAAGAAGTTGTTTGCTTTTTGAGGGACAGAAGCCCACAGAGATTAGACCAGCCAAAGCCAAGGTGGAGTTTTCATTTTTGAAGCTATACAAACATAAAATCATTGCCTTGACATTGATTTCCCTCATAATTCCAGAGCTACAAGTTGCACTCCAATTCCCTCTAACATTTGCCACCTTCACAGAACTATTGGACAAACGCTTTTTCCAGCATTCTTCGTCCTGCATTGGGAACTCTTTTTCCTTGACAGAGACCTCTCTCCCAGCTGCTTTCTGTATTGTCCTGCCCATTGTACAGCAAGCTACAGATCTCATCAAACACAAGCACAGGAACAGGAGGTCTGTGAACTCCAAGCTCTGCTACTAAATTGTTTTGTAACTTCAGGCAAGTGACTGAAAGTCTGTCTTGTTACCTTCACTGTGCAGCAGTGACAGTGCTCACGGGGTGATAGGAAGCTTTGCTGGCCATTACTCAGGTGAAGAGTTAGATCAGTACAAGTCCTCACTGTGCTTCCTTGTACTAGAGATAAAACCTTTCATCGTCAGAGGTGGCCATTAGCCCCTTGTGCAAACCCTGAAATTAAACCCATTTACTGGTAAGTACCCAAAAAGATGGGTAACAGCAACAGGACTTGACTGCAGACTGCTCCAGGAACATGAAACCCTAAAGCCACCAGCACAGGGACATTTCACTCAGGTCTGCCACTGGTAATTTTAAAGAAGTGGCAAGCAAGTGGCAGGCAGAAAGTTTTAGCTTTATTATTCGGCTAGAGCAGGGACGCCCCAAAACAGCCACAGTACATCATACTATTGAAATGAACCTGGAAGGATGTACTTCCAGTTTCAGTGCTCTCACCTTTGTTAAATCATGTCATTTCACTGGGCCTGTTTCCCTGCCTGCAAATGGCATTAATAGTATTTATTATGCAGGCAGTGTGGTACAGGAGTCCACCTGTTACCTGTCCGTGCACGGCTCTGAAATCTTCACACAATGAGCTTCTCAGCATGCCAGTCACACTTTTCCCCTGGTACCTCCCAGGCATGCTGTGTACCTGCTAATCCCACCCGTCCATGCTGTGCTTGGTGTCCTGCAGCTGCCTGTGTCACCGCTGCCTGCGTGCCCCTCCTCACGGCACCGTCACAAGGCGGGGGGAGAGTCCTGCAACATTGGTTAGAAGTCAGCCAGCACGGCTAAATCTTATCAGAGCAATCTCATTCCTCCTGTTGCTTTGTGTCCTCGTCTCTCATTACTGTCACTGCGACCTCACTGAGACGCGCTGAGGTCGGACTCGCTGCCCTGTCACCTCCCCAGCCCGCCTGCGCTGAACGGGCAGCTTGGCAGCTCTGCGAGTGGGTTACGGATGGATTCGGTGGGTAACATCGTGTAAGAAACAACGCTAGGTGATGGCATTTATTTAAGATAGATCTGTGCTATGAGCTGCACACGCTGTTGCCCAACTTCCCACCATCTGCACAGCAAGCTTTTAGCTTTATGTTAAATAGACATTAATCCCTGCTTGTATACTTAGCTGGAGGCATGCGATAACACATATGTTGCTCTTGAGATGCATTTGCCCCCCTCACAAATTGTGCTTGTGCCTGTAATGGAAATATATATTAAAATATGCTTCTGTTCTTGTATTCGGCTCTTTGGTGCCACCCACAATTCCTGGTGCCTGCGTGTTCTGGCTTCTCACATCCCACTTGGCCGCTGTGCTTCGAATGCTGCCTGCTACTTAAAGTGCAGCTGCCTGGAGTTTAACCCCCAGCTTCCAAGCCCCTCTCCCCAGACCGGCCCTGCTCAGCCTCCCAGCACGGGCAGGATGCCACGGTGTCCCCAGTACACTGGGGGCTGGATCCTACCCACTGCCAACCCCGCCAGGGGAAGCAGCCGGTGCAGTAACCAGGGGGCTCCCTCCCTGTCCACCTTCCCTGGCCTCGAAGAGCTCATCTCACCCCCTGCCATTGAGGTTCTCAGCAGTTAAACAGAAGTGAAGAGGCTGAGGCAGAGGGGAGCGGTGCAGACACGTGTGGAGGAGCGTGCTGAAGGTCCTGGAGGAGACTCTGACGCGGAGCCAAGGGTCAGCACGTGCCTTGGGGCGACCTTCCTAGGATCAGGTAGCAGCCTGGAAAGCAAAGGGCACAAACTCGCAGCTAAGCAGGCAGTGCTCCGAGCAGCTCAGAACCCAAGATACACGCGCCCAGGAAGCTGCAGATAGCCCAGTCACAATGGGGATAGCTGACAGTCTTTTAAACGTAACTGAGGAAACTCCTCCAGCTCACAGCACAGCATTTCATACCATATTCCATAAGGGCTGAGCTGTGGGGGTGGCGTGAAGGGTCTGCGTTTCATGAAGTGATCTCAAAGGGAATAGATGTGCTGCGATCAAAGAGTACTTCCTAGCTCAGCGATTCCTTGTGGTCTTCGTGGTGCCTCCTTTACGCCACGCACCTGCCTGCTTTTCCTCACAGAACAGCAGAGATCAGCACACTGTAAGGCTTTAGGAATTTGCTTTGGGTCCAGGAAAGGAAAAGTGTAGTATTCAAAAATCCTCTTCGGCCTGTCACTTCACCAAACTATTCTGTAAGGCTCCCTGTTCCATTAGCAACTCCAAAGGCTCATTTTCTCAATATTTTAGCTCTTCCAGACGTCACCAGGGGGACGTGGGTCTCAGTTGCACCAGGATGCTGGATATCGTGCTCCAGTTTGCTAGCACCTCATGGCCACATGACAAACCAAGCAAACAGCACCACATGCAAATGGAAGCACGTGGAGATCTACGTTCCATGGGTTTGTAAGAGAGTCTACATGCGTGAAATGACCTGGCAAGAAACGCAACCTCTGTAGTGGCAATGAGGTGGTAAATATCCTTAGCTGGCATAAATCAAACAGAGCTCTAAGTGACACTGGAGGAACAACAAATAGCAGCTGACAAAAGCTGCTACATAACACGAAATCCAAGCATGAGGCAGACATGTAACCAGAAAAATGGTTATTGTTGTCTTCCTCCTTCCCAGCCACATATCACACACGGATACCCCCACCACCTTCTCCCCTCTCCTTTGAGGGCCACAAAGGCTGGGCAGCGGCACAGCCTGGACATTTCACGCTCTGGAGTTGAGTTCCTTTGATTATTTTTTTTTTCTGATGTTCAAAGGCTACTTTGAACACACCCAAACTCAGCGCTTTACCAAGTTATTTTATTTTAGGAAAACACATGACAGATGAATTTCCAGCAGAAATGCTTCAATTTAAATAGATCTTTGGCCAGACTTCCAAATTGTTCTTAATTAATATTCCCTTTGAAATCTATCAACAGCCTTTGTTATTACCTTGCCTTCTGCATTAGAATCTGAAACTGTATTATTTCAAAGGAAAAGTCACTTTTGCATGTGGAGCCATTAGATACCACTTTGTTATCTGGTTCAGTTTTTAAACCAATTTTTTCTGCTTCTCTCTAAAGGCCTGCCAGGGCAATAACTTTCTCCCCTTATCTCACTATTCCTACAGCTCTTTGACTTTGGTGTTCTTTCTTTCCCACGTTTCCTTACACTATGGGTTGATAGGTTTTAATGAGCCTTTCACACCTGGGTTTTTATCTAGTATTAATTCCGTACCCTCGGTTCCTACCCCTGTTGGACAAATCAGGTTTAAACACATTGCAGGTAAAGGTGCTCCACTAGCATAAAACCAGCATGAAGATTCTGGTGCTGGTTTTGTTTTCAATATAAAACCTTTTCCACCGTGATTAAAACATAGTAAATATAGTGCCTCGGCGATGAGTGCATAAGCTAGTTTGGTGTCTCAGTTCGGTTTCTAGCCAACAACTTTCCCTAATCACAAAACCACTCAAAGTGCTTTGCCTGCTGAGGATGGGAGATGTAGTCTGAACAGACCGGGAAGCACGTCTCCCCTTCCTGAAGCCTCTTCTGGGGTAGAGCTGCTGGGTGTCACGACGTTTGTGCAGCAGGAGAAGCCTTTCAGCTGCAGCCCCTGGGGGAGGCGGATGAAATCTGGCCATCCCCGGCAGCGAGGCTGGTGCTTTGCAGAAGCACCACGTTCCACAGAGTACGAACAGAGAAACTGGGACATGACTTTCAGTGACAGGGAAGGTGTCTGTTGATGATGAATAAACCTCTCTTTGACTCTGAGCTTTGTTGTGGGGAAAAAAAAAAAAGACAAATTTTAAGTGCTGTGGAAATAAAAATACCCTGTATCTTCATTTTCTCCTGTCACTGAACAAATGCAGTGCTTGTTTTTAAGACTACTTTTCAGATGGCCATACAATTTCTGAAGAGAAAATCCACAGTGCCAAGCAGTGACAGAAAAAAATCACTGCCTCTAGCTCTTAGCTAGTCATATGGAAAATATTTGACTGAAGAAATAAAGTCCTTCACTGGAGAGTTTGAGTGATAAGCTGCAGGCAGGAAAAACAGGATCAAATCAGCATCAAACCGGCATTCGCTCCCAAGATGTAAGCAGCTTCACCCTACTTGAGCTCAGCAAGTCATTTTGCCGAGAGGCTTTGGGCCTGTTGAAAAGCAGCATGAAGTACAATGAAAAGAAAAAGAGGATTTTTAAATCAAGCACTGAAAACTGCCCATATCCTGCCCTGAGACTACAAACTGAGGAAGAGGCAAGGAACAAAATACAGTAATCATACCCTGCAGCTGTACTAAAACAAGAAACGCTTGGTCTGATCGTTCCTAGCAGAAAGAGTTCCTGGTGGCGAAGTCCCGATTTTGCATCTCTGCAGCTACAGGCTGTACCGTGGGCACTGGAGGGCACCGTGCTCCCAGTACCTGTCCTTAGGGCCTGGAAAGCCTTGGCAGACAGCAAGTAAACATCCCCTGGAAGGAGGTATGAACGGTTTCCTTAAAACCTAATCAACACAAACCACCCACGTTAAAGCACTGGCTGTAAAAGCCTCTGTAGCAGAGAACAGAATTCCTGTGACATTGAACTTCGTTTCTGCCCTCACCTGCTGCTCAGGGTGCATTCGTTGCAGAAGCCATTACAGATACAAATGGGCTCTGCTCCCCTGGGTCGGGCTCGGCGGTGCAATGCCCTCGGTGGCAGCAGGGCCGGGCACCGTCCGTCCCCAGTCCCGGAGTGCCACCTATGGCTGCTCCTCGCCGCTTGGCAGCAGAGCGGAGCACAGCAGGCACGCACGCTCGCTTCCCCTCCTGGCACCAGGAACACCCCTCGGGGAGTCTTCTGTGATTAAGGTCTGGAGAGTAAGAGAATTAATCACATGAAAGACGTAACGGTAGCTGGCCTAAGAGGGACTTGGTTTCTCCTGGACGGGAGGCGCAGCGCGGGGAACAAAGCCCCTCTCCCCGCTCTCCCCTGAATAGCAGAGGCAGAGCATATGCAGGCAGCCCACTGCTTTCTGCTGAGATGGCCCAAAGCCAGCTCGTAAACCAGGCTTGTAACAGACAGAAGGATGTATCTTCTCATCTAACACTGTGCGAAAAGATGCCAGAACAGGTCTGTATTTCAGGCCCAGGACCCATGCACACAGCAAAGTGCTGGGTATGGCGTTCTCCCCTCATTGCCTGCCCCAGGGCCGGGGAACGAGCCACCTCCAGCGGCTTTTCCCCACGGAGCCCGAGCTCTCCAGGAGGTGTTTCGCAGCAGAGCCGAGCTGCCTGCTCAGGACAGAAAGGGCTACGGCTAACCCCAGCAACACAGCCTGACGAGACGGGGTTTGGACAGGTGACGTGGCAGATGGCATCCTTGTCCCCTTCTGCTTCTGCCACCGAATCAAGCCGTGGCCGGTAAGTCTGTACAGCCACCCTCCTGCTTCGGCGTGCCAGGCACAGAGAGCGGCCAGCAGCTCTCTGCAGATTCCCTCCAGCACTCTTCGGGGTCACAACACACCCTCCCCATGTAATTGCAACAGACAGTGCTGCACAACCAAATACTCGTCCAAAACCCCTAGCCAAACAAACACCCCATGCTTCAGAGGTAGACAACCCAGCCTACACATCCCAGCCACGCAGGCAAAGCACTGTCAGGAAGTGCTGAGGAATAGTTACATATCCTTCTCCAAGGGTTGCATTCAGCATCCCCACCCAGCTATGCTCCACCGAGGAAAGCAGAGGAGACCTGATGCGGGTGCCCAGCAAGTTTCCCCTCTACCCTTTAAGGGACCACACAGATTCGCATCGTCACTAAGTTCCTACGTGCTCCTGTGGCCCCGCTCTGGGACCACACACCCCTGGCTCTCGGGGTGCTGGGGACGGCCACACAGGAGCAGAAGGGGCCTCCCCCCTCCATCACAGAGCCGCCTTGTGGGCAGGCTCACCACGAATACACCAATTTGTACAACCGCACCAAGGCATGCAAACAGGCAGCTCCTTTTTAGACTTGCCGGTTGGTAGCCTCTGTTCTGATTACCAGTTAATTTATTAGGGTTTGGGGTTTGCACAGGCTGCTGGCAGGGATCCACAACGAGGTCACTACAGAAGCTCAGTCTTGCCTAATTGGAAGGCAAACAGCAGGGCAGGATTTCCACGCGTGCAGCGATGGGGAGACATGCAACAATCACTGCCTAGGTGACAGCAGCTCACCAGCATGGGCTAGGCTTTAGAGATAAATTGCTGGTCTCCGAAAATTTTGGGTAAAGCGGTTTAATTAGAGCGTGTTGCACATAAAGCTACAAAGCAGATTCTACGCACTCTGGGGGAAAGCAGTATTTTTCGCTAAGGAGTTGATGAGCAGTTGTGGGTTGGTTTTTCTTTTTCTTTTTTTAAAGCAGGTTGATGATGAAAAATCTCAGAGCAGTATGACTATCATGAGAATGATTTCTAAAGCAGGAAGCATGACAGCCCCACACCCACAACAGCACAAGCAGCTGCCACAGGCAAGTTGTCAGCCACACACTACTGCAGGTCTGATCCTACATTGCTTGGAGCTTCGACGTTGTCTTCAAGGCAAGGAATTGCTCGGCGTGGAATTAACTAAAAGCCCTGTGTAAGAGAAGAAAAACACACGGGTGGTATTTACCCAGGTCAGAAAGCAGTTCACATCCTCATCTCAAAGCGTGAACCACTATGAAGCGAAGCACCACGACCATCGCCACCCGCATTCGGGATCTGCAGCATTAAGAAAGGATCCCACCAAAAAGAAATATTAGTAACTAAACCCACCTTTAACCTCATCTCAAGTTCCCTGCAAAATGACTTCAGTGCTGCCCAGATTCTGCAAGTTGGAAGAGAAATTTCTTCTTGATACTGAGGCGGGGGGGGGGGGAAGAAATCAGAGCAGGTTGCTTCATTTTTTTCTGGAACATTTCCACCTGCCCACCTCTTTCTGCACCAAGCCTTCCCGAGTTCAGTACAAGTCCACGCCTGGCTTTAAGCACAGGCAACTTTGGGAGATGCTTAGCGGCAGGAGGACTGTCAGAGCCCCTCTGCCTCCACTACTGTGGTGGGAAAGCAGAAACCAAGTGGCAGCACCCCATTCTCTCCCAGCAAGGCAGCATCTCCCCTGCTTGCAGGGACTCCCATGGATCACCTTCCTTTGCAGAGGTCAGGGCAGCAAGGCTGCTGTTCCCCAAACAACCAACACCACACAGCCAGAGCTCCCACAGGTTATCTCACACTGTGAAAGCAGCAGGGCAGAGCCAGAGGGGTAAAAATAAAGAAAATAAAGGATCGCTCTACTTTGGGCACTGCTACGTGCTCTAAATCCCTGGTTACAGGTCAACTGCTCCTACTGCTCACCTGGCAGCTGGGTGCTGCAATTGCCTTTTGGGACTCCAGCCCCGTCTGCGGCTGCAGTAGCTGCCCACCAGCACCGACATCCCCGCCCGCTGCGCAGGTGCTGCTGTAGCAGGGCTCTAGATCCCTCTCTGAACCAGGGGCCCATTACACAGCACAAAATATGCGAAGATATTTTCAGCGCGCAGAGCTTTGGGTGCTGGGAGGAACAGCCTGGCTTTCCACACATTAGCACATTGAAATCTGTGCAGCAAGCCTGTCAAACAAAGCAGCTGCTCTCTGGCTCTCCTACACCTCTCCTCAGATGGAAGAGCTTCAATTGTGCGGCAGGTCTGCAGGATTGTAGAGCTGAGAGAGCTGCTGCCATATCGCACATTGTAACCTTTTGCCTTCCTAGGCGCTGCAGAAGGTCTGATGCCCTAAGTCTGCTCATTCGACGCGGTAGCTCGATGCAGAAGGTTGCCCTCCGTGGTATTTGCAGCAGGGGTGTAGGAGTACAGAAAGCTTCTTTAATTACTGATTCCTAGCCCGTTCACTTTCAGACTGGCAAGACAAGTCATATAAAATATTTTCTAGAGGTATATTATCAACTGGAGAAAAAAAGTAATGAAAAGTAACCACAATGCCCAATTTTACTGAATTTTATACAAGAGATCTAAGACGTTTACATGCTTACAGACTCTTCAGACTAATATGACCACATCCCATCATTTTCAGAAGGAAGCATGGAATCTCCTTCACAAATAACAACCAGGAACATTTGTAGCTGCACTCGCTGCTTAGATAGCAATGGCTGTGCTAAGAGACCTAATTAACTCCCACTGACTTCAAAGAAGTACTAACTCAATTAGAGCCCAAACCAGGTACATCAGCATCTTAATTTGTAGTCACCTTCTGCTTTTCTCTCAGTCATTGCAATTAACACAGTACTCAGATTATCTCCCCTTTCTAAACAAATGCTAGAAAGGAGAATCTATTTCCCTAAAAAGATGCTGCAGCATAATTAGAAACACATACTAACAGCTTGGAATCCAAAGTCACTGTCCAGAAAAAGAAAAGTTTAAAGAGCTGCTGGCTCAAACCGTCAAGTTTAAGCTACTTGACAATGTACAGAACCTTTAAACTTCTGTTCAGAGCAAAAGACAGAGCAGACACCCAGGTCCGTCATTGGAAATGTCAGACCATGTCAGCATCATCTTGTTTTATATGCACCAGCAGTGCATTACCGCAAGAAGCACAGAGGTGTAAGACTTCCTGCAGTAATGCTGCAGTTATCTGGAGCTTGATTTTTATAAACATCTGATACTGCCAGTAACCTCAACAGATTGCAAGATTAGCAGACTTGTGTAAATGGAGCTCGAGGCGTCTTAAGCGTTCACCTGACATTCAGCTGACATGCTTTTAACACGAAGAACAAAAGACAAAGTAATCTAGCTTGGAATTTGAGAAATTATCCTGCTCCGGAGGTAGCAGGATGAAAGAGGAGGCAGCAGGATGAAAGAGGAGGCAGGAGGTCTAGCTCAAGTGCCAAAAAGTACAGCAGCAGTATCGCATCTTCCGTGAGGTACAGCTTGCGTCAGGAAGCTAGTTAGAAAACTTGCATGTGACATCGAGAGTCAAGGCTGGAAATCAATGTAGGTTAGCTTCACATGGCATGTGAAACCTGCTCGCTGCCCCACATTAGTCTGACTGCTGCAGATTGCTGACATATTGGCTTACGTGCTCTTAGGGAACAAGAGGCATGCTGCTAAGGCTCAAAAATAAACCTTTTTTAAAAAAGCTTTGCGTTCTGCAGGCAGTCCATCTCATTTCACACAGCTGAGGCTCACGATACAGACACACTTGCCCATTTGGCCCCCAAGATTACCTCTGTGCACCACCTCACTTCCGCATGCAGAACACAGTTGTGAAACAGACAGCTACATGCACTCAACTTTAAGAAAAGTTAAGCCTTTTCTTAAAGGCCTCTTTATTTTTAAATTCCTTCAAAACATAAATTAGTTTTAACAAATCAGATGCAAAACACCTGCATTTTCAATTAGCATATATATTTTACTGTATCAATCACAGCAACCTCATACAGTAAGATACACAAAAATAGAGCATGGTATCACTTCAATTCAACACAGTTTTGTAATACAGTATTCCATGACATATATACACAGGACTTTTCTTTTCCAAAGCAAGTCTAGTCCCTGCTATAGTCACTGTAAAAATTACGTGGCATCACAGTTTTAGTTATTCACTGTAGTGTGAGTAGCCATATGGAAACTGAACTAGTGAACTAGAAGATACACTGCAGAACAGCCATACAGGCATGACACTTCAGAAGGTGAACAAAAAATAACCACTGAAATGAAAACCACCCCTAGACTGAATTTTAATAGTAAAATTGTTCTTAAATTCCTCATTATATACACGATGTATCTACATTTGTGTTATATTTATATATATATATATGTATTTATAAAAAAACATACAAGAATTTGAAAACCTTAAAATCATTCACCTAAACAATATTTACCCCCAACCTTCAGGGTCAGCAAGGCAATGCTTGCCTAGAACATTATGTTCAGTTGCAGTCGCTTGATTCAGAAATTTCCCTGATTGCTAAACACACACCATTCGCTTTGTTTCTTAGTGCAAACTGTACAGTGACTTATTGTTCTCAGCCCCCTGTAAGACTCAGGTTTCACCTTATTTTCCATAATACTTCTGAGACCCATTTATGGCTAAAATTATTTTAGCTATTTTACAACATTAGCCTATATAGTTCCCCCTAAACCTACCTCAAGCCCTCCCCCCACCCCCAAAAATCAAGAAAAAAAGACCATTCATGCATGTCTCTGTCACACAGGGATCAATGAACATTTAAAGTTTAGAAGCCTAGACTCTAACAGTGTTTAAAAAAAACCCTAAGTGAATTATTTTAGTGCAAAGTGGACTACATAGTTTACAATTCAGCTAGAGTTTGTTTTTTTTTTTATACAGATACTTTAAACACATTTAATTCTGCACATCAGATTAGGTTGCCTGATAGTTTGTTCTAACTAGCTAGCTTGAATAAAAGAAGTTAGAAGGATTGTTGTGGATTTTCTGTAAAGAAAAAAACTAAAGCCTATTCATAACTGGGTGTTGTTTGGGGGGGTCAAACTGTACAGAGTCTAGCACAATGGAGTCCTGGTTCTCAGCTAGGGTTCCTATGTGCTACAATAATACAGATAAATACTCTTATCTGATTCACATCCATAATTGTTAGGTTTACTTTAACAGGATTCACAAATGAGCTCTGATTTTTAACCAGGCCAGTGCTTTACTTGCTGGACTACACGACAGACTTTGCAGTGAATTTGGACACAAGCATAACATTGATACTTACAATTCCCATAACCACAAAGAAAAAGCGTGCACTGAGAACCAAAATCTTGCAGTTCTTAGACAAGACTCCACCTAATTTAGTGGCAACCTTATCAGAAGGAAAAAAAATGTTAGATTAAAAAAAAAATTGATCAGAGCCAATAACATCAGTCGGCCACAGTGACCGTAACAAGCTGTGAAATACAGTACAAGTAAAAACAAAACGCCACCTGAACAAATAACCCAGAGAGACTTCATAGTTATAATGATTTTACCACTTTTAAAAACTCAACATATTAAATATTTATTAAAAATAAACTGTTTCCAAATTACCTATTTACAGTACAAAGAACAGTACTTAATACATGTGCAACAGAAAGTGAAGAAAATCGGTACTCATCTGGAAGGACGACACTCTAGGCATAATTTAAGTGACATGAGCACAGGTTCACCTTTTTTAAAATACCACACAGTAAAAACCAGGATGATATTGGCAACACTAGAAAATAAAGCACATATTGTTCGGATTATATAAGCTTGAGATAAACAACCGGGACATAAGGGGAGAAGGAAGAAACATGAAGATGAAAAGAAGAGATGCTGTGGTGTTTGCATTTCGGAGATCAAGAAATGCAGACACACTTTGAAAAATAGTCCTTGTTGGCAAAACAAGCCATTCACATATTTCTCGCACATTTTAAAGTCATACTTTACCAAAAACCGGCAGTAGTTTCATCACCCCCAGAAAACGAGAATCTTATTTCTTAGAGCCTCGCATGGTTTCCTTTGGGCAAGGAGATGACTAAAATGGTGTGAAAGGTGTGATGTCACTTTTCTAAAATGCAACAGCTGCCAAGTTTTAAAGAAAAATGTGCTCTTCTCCCCCATTTCAATTGAGAAGGAACGATGATTTATTTAGGAGTTACCTAAATTATAGCAGCATGAAATCTAATGTATCTGCAGCATTTGGTAAGCCACAAAAATCAAGAACTGGCACCCGATCACTGAACCATGGTTCCAAATATTTGGGCATGTCATTTCTGTAAGAGGTCAGTGCTTTTTTCTCATCAGCGGAGTCAGAACGTGAGTTGTGATAGCCCTTTCCCCTCCCCTTTTCCTTCCCCTGCAAATCAGACCGATCGAGTCTATCTATAAACTACGTGGGACAGCTGGGCCGACTTATAGTTTAACTGATTGTTAGGCATGAACCTGTGAAGCTCGCTTTTTCTACAGCAGGGATCGTAATAGTAAGCACTGAGGCAAGTGTCACATGAGACTTTTGAACAAAACGTGCAAGTGTTTGCAGCTCCGGATCGGTTACAAAAGCCACAGCGTGAGGTGCCTGAAGATTTGGATTTCGAACCGAACTGAGAAGCCCTCTCCTGACTCTGAGTCTGTGACGTGTACTGAGATTTCTCTCTTAACGCAGATGCAGGAGACAAGCCGTCGTTTGGAACCGGTTTGATGGAGTAGGTGCTCTGTTTCACTGCTGGATAATCCTGCCTAGAGTTGAACAGATTGTCACACTTTTGGCAAACAGACGTGCCACAAGGTACACCACAGTTTTGGCACTTGATGGAAGCTGTCTCTTTGGCTAGATGGGCGCGTTTGTGGTAAACAGGGTTGGCATCGTTTTTTAGCAGCCAGACATCAGGCTTAATAGCTTCTTGTCTTTTAAAATTTAACATACTTCTCGAATCGGGGTCGGTATATAAATCTAAGTCCTCTTGAGCAGAAAAATAGGAGCTGTAAGGGACATTTGTTCTTAACATGCCGTTGTGATGAGACGAAGTTGGCAAGAATTCATCGGAACATGCATGTGGGGAGCTTGACATTGTCAGGAGAGAGGGTGACGGACGGATGATTTCGTCCTTAATGTCATCTTCCGCATCGACTAGAATTGGTTCTTTCCTGAGACTCAAAGAGCTCATCAAAGGCGGTTTCTTATTTTCCCAGTAATTATCGTATGTGTCTACTGATTTAGAAGGCTTGCTCACCTTCGGCTTGAAGTAATCTTTAGAGGCCCGTTCGCTTGCTGACTTCTGAAGCACCATGCGTGCCATGGAGGTGTTCAAGTTTTCCTTGCACTCTGCACGCCGCTTCATGGCTTCCGAGCAGCCTCTAACATCTTCATTGCTGTTTTTTCGTTCGTTTATGACATCGATCTCTGAGTAGCCTTCATCCTTCACTTGCAAATGAATCTCAAGAAGCTGCTCACATTCCACT